>NC_059196.1:9374558-9974558 GCF_020615455.1 Coregonus clupeaformis
TTGGGTATAATTGCATTTAGGCAAATTGATTCAGCTTTGTGTATGTTTTTCTAATTGTAATCTTCCTGCTGCGATCAAGGAATTATGGAGCATGTCAGAGGGAGCCTGGCCTGTAATGAACTCTGGGGCTAAACAGTGTCTAGTTTACTGATCCTTCCTGGTGTTTGACACATTATTTTTCTAGACTGTACGTAAGCTAACAGAGAGCAGGGAACATTGGACAAGAGTCTAGGGTTGTGTCCCATAGTAGAGAATAGGATGCCATTTGGGACACATCCTAGGGATAAGGACATGCAACAAGGCCATATAAATAAATTGAATTAGCCTTGAAACTGGCTCATTGTGTGATGCTTCTCTCTCCCCCCTCCCTACTCACTGGGGGACCTGTGTGACAGCTGTTATTTGCATACAGTTTTTCCGGAAACTTCTCAGGATATGGTGGTGATTTGTTGACAGCCCTATCCCTCTCTGTCCCTGACAGTCCACCTTGAGAAATATGCTGGCAGGTGTGATGTTTCAAAATGTATACTCTCTATGTTAATCAGCTAATAAAGTGAGCAGCTAGTTGGTATCTTTGCCTGTTATCATACTCAACCACACATGCTGACGTATTATTGTAGGTGAAGGATGTGATATTCGGTCAAATCATAATGTCAACACACAGCTTGTAAATAATTGAGTCCTTGGGCTGCAGTGAACCAGTGATTGTGCCAATTGGATATACTGATGTCTGAAATAGCTATTGTTTTTATTGTGTTGATGGTTTTCTTGTGCATAGTGTATTTATGTATATTGTGTCAAATAATTCAGCATTAGCTGCTATTGATACTTTGTAATGCCGAAATTGTGAAATAAACCATTATCTCTCTCTCTCTCTCTCTCTCTCTCTCTCTCTATTTTTCACAATTGCACCCATTAGAAAAATTGGGTAAAAAATATGTACAGTATTTGCCTGCTTGACCAACTCCTCATTACAGAGACTGACACAGTTCAGCTTGTGTCATTTCCTGTTTGATCCAGCTATATAACCTCCATAGATGAGTAAGCCATAGTCTATAACTAGGGCCCAGAGTTTTCCCTGATCAGGTCACATGATTCTGGAAAAGGCTGGGCCCTAGAACAAGTAATAGAAATGTCAGGAACTCAGGATATAGATATAGAGAATATAAAGAGTATATAATGAGTTACTTTCTAATTCTAAACAATTATATTTATTTGATAAAAGCCTCCAATAATAAGAGAGAAGATGCTGCAGGGCTGATGACACAGATTACCATTCATCACAAGGCTATAGGAGAGAAACTCTGCCATTTATTTAAGGATATGTGCTTTAATGGACTTGCAGAGATAAAACTCACTATCATGAGTGATGAATGGTTTAAAGAGTTAAAGATTAACACATGCAGTCGTTTATGGGTTTTTGCACATGATCACAGACAGATTCTGATCCTGGATCAGCTTAGCACCTGTTCCACATGCTGTCACTCGTGTGAAAACAAACTACATCTGATCCAAATTCATTCTGGTGTGTGCATGAGAGATTAACCCCAAATGGAGGGCTGAGTACCAGGTATTGGGATGATGTGGTAGTGTGTGGGATTTGTGCTGCACTAAAACATTTTCAGTTCTTGTGAAAGCTAATCATGCTTTTTGGAATCTGAAAAGCAACAGGGAAGTGCAATAATGTAGCATACCAGATAAATGACAATGGCCTATCATTTATTGAGGCTGAGGTGAAGATAGATGATCGTACAGTGTGTGTGTGTTTGCTGGCGAGTGTGCGTGTTTGTGCATCCGAATGTGTGTGTGTCTGTACGTGCGTGTGAATGTGTCTGCGTGCCTGCGTGTATGTGTTCACATGCCTGTGAGCGTGTGTGTGCGCGTCATAGATTCTATTTCTATAATTGTTCTATGGTGTGTGTGCCTGTCTGCATGTGTATGTGATCCAGCCTTCTATATAATCCCTACATCCGTGTGTTGTGTTCTCCAGGTGGCTGTGACAGGGGGACCCCCGGTGCAGGACCCATGAGGAGTCATAGAAGATGCTCGCAGCCTGGGTGCCTCTGCTCCTCTTAGCCATGTGGGTGAGATGTACCGCCGCTGGGCCGCTCTCCTTCAGAATAGGTAAGTCGTTTGACCTCTGACCCTGGACCCAGCAAGGCTGGAGAGCACAACTCACCTCTCCCCCACCTCTCCTCACTCCCTATTCAAAAGACGCCATCACAAGAGCTCCTCTACGTGTAATTCTAGGCCTGGTTGAGAGTGTTGACTTGCTCTGACAACTGATTGCTTCTTCAGTGCATCTCAGCAGCACTTTGACGAGAGGTCGGTATCACTCCAATTGTATAGTCGTGGTCAAAAGTTTTGAGAATGACACAAATACTAATTTTCACAAAGTCTGCTGCCTCAGTTTTGATGATGGCAATTTGCATATACTCCAGAATGTTATGAAGAGTGATCAGATGAATTGCAATTAATTGCAAAGTCCCTCTTTGCCATGAAAATGAACTTAATCCCCAAAAAACATTTCCACTGCATTTCAGCCCTGCCACAAAAGGACCAGCTGCCATAATGTCAGTGATACTCTCGTTAACACAGGTGAGAGTGTTGACGAGGACAGATCACTCTGTCATGCTGATTGAGTTAGAATAACAGACTGGAAGCTTTAAAAGGAGGGTGGTGGTTGAAATCATTGTTATTCCTCTGTTAACCATGGTTACCTGCAAGGAAACACGTGCCATCATCGTTGCTTTGCAAAAAATGGGCTTCACAGGCAAGGATATTGCTGCTAGTAAGATTGCACCTAAATCAACCATTTATCGGATCATCAAGAACTTCAAGGAGAGAGGTTCAATTGTTGTGAAGAAGGCATCAGGGCGCCCAAGAATGTCCAGCATGCGCCAGGACCGTCTCCTAAAGTTGATTCAGCTGCGGGATCGGGGCACCACCAGTGCAGAGCTTACTCAGGAATGGCAGCAGGCAGGTGTGAGTGCATCTGCACGCACAGTGAGGCAAAGACTTTTGGAGGATGGCCTGGTGTCAAGAAGGGCATTAAAGAAGCCACTTCTCTCCAGGAAAAACATCAGGGACAGACTGATATTCTGCAAAAGGTACAGGGATTGGACTGCTGTGGACTGGGGTAAAGTAATTTTCTCTGATGAATCCACTTTCCGATTGTTTGGGGCATCCGGAAAACACCTTGTCCGGAGAAGACAAGGTGAGCGCTACCATCAGTCCTGTGTCATGCCAACAGTAAAGCATCCTGAGACCATTCATGTGTGGGGTTGCTTCTCAGCCAAGGGAGTGGGCTCACTCACAATTTTGCCTAAGAACACAGCCATGAATAAAGACTGGTACCAACACATCCTCCGAGAGCAACTTCTCCCAACCATCCAAGAACAGTTTGGTGATGACCAATGCCTTTTTCAGCATGATGGAGCACCTTGCCATAAGGCAAAAGTGATAACTAAGTGGCTCGGGGAACAAAACATCGACATTTTGGGTCCATGGCCAGGAAACTCCCCAGACCTTAATCCCATTGAGAACTTGTGGTCGATCCTCAAGAGGCGGGTGGACAAACAAAAACCCACAAATTCTGACAAACTCCAAGCATTGATTATGCAAGAATGGGCTGCCATCAGTCAGGATGTGGCCCAGAAGTTAATTGACAGCATGCCAGGGCGGATTGCAGAGGTCTTGAAAAAGAAGGGTCAACACTGCAAATATTGAGTCTTTGCATAAACTGATTGTAATTGTCAATAAAAGCCTTTGACGCTTATGGAATGCTTGTTATTATATTTCAGTATACCATAGTAACATCTGACAAAAATATCTCATAACACTGAAGCAGCGAACTTTGTGAAGACCAAAACTTTTGACCACGACTGTACTGTAACAAGAAGAGCCGCTATTTTCTGAATGTTATATTCTATCTGTTTCTGCCTGTCTGTTATTTCTGATGCATCAGAAAGGTACAGAGAGTACTTTCTTATGTGCAAGCGAGTACCTTAACCAAACGGCTAGAAAATCAAATTTTCTGCTACCATTTCCTGAGCCGAGTCATGATATTATACTTTGCCGTAATTTAGTGTTAGCTGTGAAAACCAGTTACCAGAGTGCTTTGCGTTCCTGTTTAGACACATTTGAGTGTATGGTGTTTACAGGCCCGTACTCATTTTCACACAGAGATGAGAGGGAGGAGATGGTGGGTAGAGATGGAGGACAGGGGTCCTCCTATCATTACGTTAATTAGCCAATCCGTAGCCGGCTATCCGCCAGCCGTAGGGCTGGGTCTGGGGCAGCAGTGACCAGGACATCTCTCTCTCGCAGCTGCAGAGGCCACCTCAACATGGGCTGATTCCTCCCAGCAATCACTGTGACAGCAGAAGGTGGACAGACAGACAGACAGACTAACAGCAGCATAATAGCAGTCTATATGGATTTCTAGAGTGGCATATCTTTAAAAACAACATGTATATTGGGTTGCAAGCCGTGCAGGGATCAGAGAAAGGTCTGGCACTGTGAATGTGCCTTGCCGATCAATTATTAAAGCGCCGAATATGCTCGAAGCGAAACTTCTCAGTTTGCTTTAGCCATCTCCATGCGATCACGACAGGGAACAACAAACACACAGCTCCCCAGCTAGCACATTTGGTTCCTTGGAAGTGTTTGATTTCCCATTGCTTCTGGGAAGAAGCCATATGTTTCCTGACCGGTAAGACAGAACGTTTTTTAAATGTTCTGAGAACGGAAATTATAGGTTATTTGGAGGCTTTCTTAAAACTTTCACTGAATCTTTTAATACCTTTGCTTGCTTAGTTTGGGTTAACTGTTTTGAACTCCAGGCACAGATTGGACACATGGAAATGAATTAGTTTAGGCATTAATCATGCAAACACATATGTTTTTTTATTGTGGCGCGGCGTCAGTGAGATTCAAACCTATGGAATTAGTCCACTGCACCACAAGGATGGCGCTAGCATGGCAAGTGTTTTTTTTACTCATATAAAGCTGTTCATTTTAGTCTATTCAAACAGACCCCATTTCAAAGGAAACAAGCACTCATTAAGATAAGGTGTGGCCTACATACCTGAACACACTTAACAAGATAGAGGATAGAGTTTTGTTGACGCTGAGAAATACATGTTAATGTTTTTAAATAACATTCTTAGAACGTTCTTTGAATGTTAGTAATGTTTTCTTGTTTTTGTTAGTAATGTTTTTCTGAGAACATGAATTTAAATAGAACCATGAGGAAACCTGCAGAAAACGTTATGCTGAAGTACTGAAATTCCCACAGAAGAATGTTGTTTTTAACGTTCTCTGAACGTTCTGAGAACATGACTTTAAATAGAACCATAAGGAAACCTGCAGAAAACGTTATGCTGAAGTGCTGAAATTCCCACAGAATGTTGTTTTTAACGTTCTCTGAACGTTCTGAGAGCATGACTTTAAATAGAACCATGAGGAAACCTGTAGGGAACGTTATGCTGAAATACTGAAATTCCCACCTAAGAAACATATGGCTGTTAGAATGTTATGTGCTGGGTATCCTGCACCATTCCCAGAATGTTGTGGGAAGGTTGTATGCAAATTAACCATATGACAACCACATTCTCACCAAGCTCGAAGAAACATATGGCCCTTAGAACGTTATGTGCTAGCTGGGTCCCAGAATTCTGTTGGATAATTAGTGAATGTTGTATTTTACCACCTCCTCTGTTTTCTCCTGCCCTCCCACCTTCCCTCCCTCCGCCACCTCACATCTCTCTACAAAGGCACCTCCAAAGCGGGGCTAATTTTTATTCCCATCTTGTTTTAGTTGATAGTTAATTAGGCGGTCGGGCCTGTGTTTTCCGCCCTCTCTGATAGCCGCCGTTGAAGCCTGTCAGTGGCACACCGCGGCGCCGGCATTAGCATCGGGGCTGTTATTTCACTCCCGGATGTCTTTGCCTGCCGCCCACCGCCGCGCTCCAGGAGGTGATATTTAACAACGCTAGCCCCCTCGAGTCCTGCCTGACTGCCGGAATGTCACTGTCTGGCCTTCATACGGAATGAATACATTACAACAGGCCTAAATAGCATCTCTACGCTAGCATCATACCCCACTGCCAGCCAATAGTTTGGGAGGGGAGCACAGGTGAAATGAGGAGACAAGGATGTATAGTATGGTCAGATGATTGAGATGACATGACTGGTGTGATATTTAATTTACCTAGGAGGCTCATGACAGAACCAATGAACCAGAAACCATGCACTTTGTTGATGATGCTCTTTATTTGGGGATAGATGAGAAAAGTCCATCCAGAGATCCAGCTAATGATGTCATGAAAGTTGGAAAGGTATAACTGTCACAAATATACTGTAATTCTGTTAGAACAGGTGTCATCCAACCTCCTTGATTTCACTAGCTGAAATTCGTATTGCCTACATACAGTATATCTAATTTAAATGTACAATATGCAATCTTAAATTGCTAGAACAATGTTGCTATGTGATGCCAGAACAGCATTATAAAAAAAGCTCACTGTTTGAATTCGCCTCATCTTTGCTGTGTTACATTCATTGACCGTGTTTCCAATGAGTTTTTTTCAGTTCCGCAGAAAAAGCTCATAATTAGTCAGATGAAACTGTTATGGCGACGGCGGGGATGGCTGCCGTTTTACGCGCTCCTAACCAATTGTGCTATTCCGTTTTTTCGCGTTTGTAACTTTTTTTTTACATAATGTTTTTGCCACCATCTCTTATGACCGAAAAGTGCTTCTGGACATCAGAACAGCGATTACTCACCTCGGACTGGATGAAGACTTCCTCTAACGAATCGGAGGCGAAAGATTTACGGATCCTCCCAGACCAGGCCCAAATCCCCGTCATTAGCATGAAGAGGAGACCCCGATACAGGGGGCGCAGATCAATCAATCAATCAATCAATTTTATTTTATATAGCCCTTCGTACATCAGCTAATATCTCGAAGTGCTGTACAGAAACCCAGCCTAAAACCCCAAACAGCTAGTAATGCAGGTGTAGAAGCACGGTGGCTAGGAAAAACTCCCTAGAAAGGCCAAAACCTAGGAAGAAACCTAGAGAGGAACCAGGCTATGAGGGGTGGCCAGTCCTCTTCTGGCTGTGCCGGGTGGAGATTATAACAGAACCATACCAAGATGTTCAAAAATGTTCTTAAGTGACAAGCATGGTCAAATAATAATCAGGAATAAATCTCAGTTGGCTTTTCATAGCCGATCATTAAGAGTTGAAAACAGCAGGTCTGGGACAGGTAGGGGTTCCATAACCGCAGGCAGAACAGTTGAAACTGGAATAGCAGCAAGGCCAGGCGGACTGGGGACAGCAAGGAGTCACCACGGCCGGTAGTCCCGACGTATGGTCCTAGGGCTCAGGTCTCTCAGTTGGCTTTTCATAGCCGATCATTAAGAGTTGAAAACAGCAGGTCTGGGACAGGTAGGGGTTTCGTAACCGCAGGCAGAACAGTTGAAACTGGAATAGCAGCAAGGCCAGGCGGACTGGGGACAGCAAGGTGTCAGCATGCCCGGTAGTCCTGACGTATGGTCCTAGGGCTCAGGTTCTCAGAGAGAAAGAGAGAACGAGAGAATTAGAGAGAGCATACTTAAATTCACACAGGACACTGGATAAGACAGGAGAAGTACTCCAGGTATAACCAACTAACCCCAGCCCCCCCACACATAAACTACTGCAGCATAAATACTGGAGGCTGAGACAGGAGCGGTCCGGAGACACTGTGGCCCCATCCGAAGAAACCCCGGACAGGGCCAAACAGGAAGGATATAACCCCACCCACTCTGCCAAAGCACAGCCCCCGCACCACTAGAGGGATATCCTCAACCACCAACTTACAATCCTGAGACAAGGCCGAGTATAGCCCACAGAGGTCTCCACCACAGCACAAACCAAGGGGGGCGCCAACCCAGACAGGAAGATCACGTCAGTAACTCAACCCACTCAAGTGACGCACCCCCTCCTAGGGACGGCATGAAAGAGCACCAGCAAGCCAGTGACTCAGCCCCTGTAACAGGGTTAGAGGCAGAGAACCCCAGTGGAGAGAGGGGAACCGGCCTGGCAGAGACAGCAAGGGCTGTTCGTTGCTCCAGAGCCTTTCCGTTCACCTTCACACTCCTGGGCCAGACTACACTCAATCATATGACCTACTGAAGAGATAAGTCTTCAGTAAAGACTTAAAGGTTGAGACCGAGTCTGCGTCTCTCACATGGGTAGGCAGACTGTTCCATAAAAATGGAGATCTATAGGAGAAAGCCCTGCCTCCCGCTGTTTGCTTAGAAATTCTAGGGACAATTAGGAGGCCTGCGTCTTGTGACCGTAGCGTACGTATTGGTATGTACGGCAGGACCAACTCGGAAAGATAGGTAGGAGCAAGCCCATGTAACGCTTTATAGGTTAACAGTAAAACCTTGAAATCAGCCCTTGCCTTAACAGGAAGCCAGTGTAGGGAAGCTAGCACTGGAGTAATATGATCAAATTTCTTGGTTCTAGTCAGGATTCTAGCAGCCGTATTTAGCACTAACTGAAGTTTATTTAGTGCTTTATCCGGTAGCCGGAAAGTAGAGCATTGCAGTAGTCTAACCTAGAAGTAACAAATGCATGGATTAATTTTTCTGCATCATTTTTGGACAGAAAATTTCTGATTTTTGCAATGTTACGTAGATGGAAAAAAGCTGTCCTTGAAACAGTCTTGATATGTTCGTCAAAAGAGAGATCAGGGTCAAGAGTAACGCCGAGGTCCTTCACAGTTTTATTTGAGACGACTTTACAACCATCAAGATGAATTGTCAGATTTAACAGAAGATCTCTTTGTTTCTTGGGACCTAGAACAAGCATCTCTGTTTTGTCCGAGTTTAAAAGTAGAAAGTTTTCAGCCATCCACTTCCTTATGTCTGAAACACAGGCTTCTAGCGAGGGCAATTTTGGGGCTTCACCATGTTTCATTGAAATGTACAGCTGTGTGTCATCCGCATAGCAGTGAAAGTTAACATTATGTTTTCGAATAACATCCCCAAGAGGTAAAATATATAGTGAAAACAATAGTGGTCCTAAAACGGAACCTTGAGGAACACCGAAATGTACAGTTGATTTGTCGGAGGACAGACCATTCACAGAGACAAACTGATATCTTTCCGACAGGTAAGATCTAAACCAGGCCAGAACTTGTCCGTGTAGACCAATTTGGGTTTCCAGTCTCTCCAAAAGAATGTGGTGATCGATGGTGTCAAAGGCAGCACTAAGGTCTAGTAGCACGAGGACAGATGCAGAGCCTCGGTCTGACGCCATTAAAAGGTCATTTACCACCTTCACAAGTGCAGTCTCAGTGCTATGATGGGGTCTAAAACCAGACTGAAGCATTTCGTATACATTGTTTGTCTTCAGAAAGGCAGTGAGTTGCTGCGCAACAGCTTTTTCTAAAATTTTTGAGAGGAATGGAAGATTCGATATAGGCCGATAGTTTTTTATATTTTCCGGGTCAAGGTTTGGCTTTTTCAAGAGAGGCTTTATCACTGCCACTTTTAGTGAGTTTGGTACACATCCGGTGGATAGAGAGCTGTTTATTATGTTCAACATAGGAGGGCCAAGCACAGGAAGCAGCTCCTTCAGCAGTTTAGTAGGAATAGGATCCAGTATGCAGCTTGAAGGTTTAGAGGCCATGATTATTTTCATCATTGTGTCAAGAGATATAGTACTAAAACACTTAAGTGTCTCTCCCGATCCCAGGCCCTCGCAGAGCTGTGCAGATCCAGGACAGCTAAGCCCTGGAGGAATACGCAGATTCAAAGAGGAGTCCGTAATTTGCTTTCTAATGGTCATGATCTTTTCCTCAAAGAAGTTCATGAATTTATTACTGCTGAAGTGAAAGCCATCCTCTCTTGGGGAATGCTGCTTTTTAGTTAGCTTTGCAACAGTATCAAAAAGAAATTTTGGATTGTTCTTATTTTCCTCGATTAAGTTGGAAAAGTAGGATGATCGAGCAGCAGTGAGGGCTCTTCGGTACTGCACGGTACTGTCTTTCCAAGCTAGTCGGAAGACTTCCAGTTTGGTGTGGCGCCATTTCCGTTCCAATTTCCTGGAAGCTTGCTTCAAAGCTCGGGTATTTTCTGTATACCAGGGAGCTAGTTTCTTATGACAAATGTTTTTCGTTTTTAGGGGTGCAACTGCATCTAGGGTATTGCGCAAGGTTAAATTGAGTTCCTCAGTTAAGTGGTTAACTAATTTTTGTCCTCTGACGTCCTTGGGTAGGCAGAAGGAGTCTGGAAGGGCATCAAGGAATTTTTGTGTTGTCTGAGAATTTATAGCACGACTTTTGATGCTCCTTGGTTGGGGTCTGAGCAGATTATTTGTTGCGATTGCAAACGTAATAAAATGGTGGTCCGATAGTCCAGGATTTTGTGGAAAAACATTAAGATCTACAACATTTATTCCATGGGACAAAACTAGGTCCAGAGTATGACTGTGGCAGTGAGTAGGTCCAGAGACATGTTGGACAAAACCCACTGAGTCGATGATGGCTCCGAAAGACTTTTGGAGTGGGTCTGTGGACTTCTCCATGTGAATATTAAAATCACCAAAAATTAGAATATGATCTGCTATGACTACAAGGTCTGATAGGAATTCAGGAAACTCAGAGAGGAACGCTGTATATGGCCCAGGAGGCCTGTAAACAGTAGCTATAAAAAGTGATTGAGTAGGCTGCATAGATTTCATGACTAGAAGCTCAAAAGACGCAAACGCCATTTTTTTTTGTAAATTGAAATTTGCTATCGTAAATGTTAGCAACACCTCCGCCTTTGCGGGATGCACGGGGAATATGGTCACTAGTGTAACCAGGAGGTGAGGCCTCATTTAACACAGTAAATTCATCAGGCTTAAGCCATGTTTCAGTCAGGCCAATCACATCAAGATTATGATCAGTGATTAGTTCATTGACTATGACTGCCTTTGAAGTGAGGGATCTAACATTAAGTAACCCTATTTTGAGATGTGAGGTATCACGATCTCTTTCAATAATGGCAGGAATGGAGGAGGTCTTTATCCTAATAAGATTGCTAAGGCGAACACCGCCATGTTTAGTTTTGCCCAACCTAGGTCGAGGCACAGACACAGTCTCAATGGGTATGGCTGAGCTGACTACACTGACTGTGCTATTGGCAGACTCCACTAAGCTGGCAGGTTGGCTAACAGCCTGCTGCCTGGCCTGCACCCTATTTCACTGTGGGGCTAGAGGAGTTAGAGCCCTATCTATGTTGGTAGATAAGATGAGAGCACCCCTCCAGCTAGGATGGAGTCCGTCACTCCTCAGCAGGTCAGGCTTGGTCCTGTTTGTGGGTGAGTCCCAGAAAGAGGGCCAATTATCTACAAATTCTATCTTTTGGGAGGGGCAGAAAACAGTTTTCAACCAGCGATTGAGTGCTGAGACTCTGCTGTAGAGCTCGTCACTCCCCCTAACTGGGAGGGGGCCAGAGACAATTACTCGATGCCGACACATCTTTCTAGCTGATTTACACGCTGAAGCTATGTTGCACTTGGTGACCTCTGACTGTTTCATCCTAACATCGTTGGTGCCGACGTGGATAACAATATCTCTATACTCTCTACACTCGCCAGTTTTAGCTTTAGCCAGCACCATCTTTAGATTAGCCTTAACGTCGGTAGCCCTGCCCCCTGGTAAACAGTGTATGATCGCTGGGTGATTCGTTTTAAGTCTAATACTGCGGGTAATGGAGTCGCCAATGACTAGGGTTTTCAATTTGTCAGAGCTAATGGTGGGAGCCTTCGGCGTCTCAGACCCCGTAACGGGAGGAGTAGAGACAAGAGAAGACTCAGACTCAGACTCCGACTCGCTACATAATGGGGAAAACCGGTTGAAAGTTTCTGTCGGCTGAATGAGCGACACCGGTTGAGCATTCCAACAGTATTTCCCTCCAGAAGACATGAGAAAGTTGTCCGGCTGCGGGGACTGTGCGGGGGGATTTATACTAACGTTACTATCTGTACTTACTGGTGGCACAGACGCTGTTTCTTCCTTTCCTACACTGAAATTACCCTTGCCTAACGATTGCGTCTGAAGCTGGGCTTGTAGCACAGCTATTCTCGCCGTAAGGCGATCGTTCTCCTGTATATTATGAGTACAGCGACTGCAATTAGAAGACATCATGTTAATGTTACTACTTAGCTTCGGCTGTTGAAGATGTTGACGAACCATGTCCAGATAAAGCGTCCGGAGTGAAAAAGTTGAATGAGGGAAAAAAGTTGCGATGGAAAAACTAAAAATATAAACGGTAATTAATAACAAAACAAAACAAAATAAAGTAAAGTTGGCAGCAAAAACGCACAGCAACAAAACGCACAGCAACACGTCTGATGGATATACTGAGATCTGGGTGCTTGGTGTGAATTCGTTGGCGAGTGAATAATCCGCCTTTACATCCATCCTACTGGCGAACGTGCAATCACTGGAGAATAAACTGGATGAGCTCTGTTCGAGACTATCCTACCAACAGGACATTAAAAACTGTAATATCTTATGTTTCACCGAGTCGTGGCTGAACGAGGACATGGATAGAATACAGTTGGCTGGGTTTTCCGTGCATCGGCAAGACAGAACAGCAACCTCTGGTAAGACGAGGGGTGGTGTTCTGTGTCTATTTGTCAACAACAGCTGGTGCGCAATCTCTAATATTAAGGAAGTCTCAAGGTTTTGCTCGCCTGAGGTAGAGTACCTAATGATAAGCTGTAGACCACACTATTTACCAAGAGAGTTTTCATCTATTTTTTACATAGCTGACTATTTGCCACCACAAACCAATGCAGGCACCAAGACCGCACTCAACGAGCTGTATAAGGCTATAAGGCTATCACCCAGAAGCGGCGCTCCCAGTAGCCGGGGACTTTAATGCAGGAAAACGTACATCCGTTTTACCTAATTTCTACCAGCATGTCACATGTGCAACCAGAGGACAAAAAACTCTAGACCACCTTTACTCCACACACAGAGACTCCTTCGCACTCCATTTGACAAATCTGACCATAATTCTATCCTCCTGATTCCTGCTTACAAGCAAAAACTCAAGCAGGAAGTACCAGTGACTCGCTCAATACGGAAGTTGTCTGATGATGTGGATTCTAAGCTACAGGACTGTTTTGCTAGCACAGACTGGAATATGTTCAGGGATTCATCTGATGGCATTGAGGAGTATACCCCATCAGTCACCGGCTTCATCAATAAGTGCATCGACGACGTCGTCCCCACAGTGACCGTGCGTACATATCCCAACCAGAACATTTACATTTTAGTCATTTAGCAGACGCTCTTATCCAGAGCGACTTACAGTTAGTGAGTGCATACATTCTTTATTTTTAATATATATATTTTTCATACTGGCCCCCCGTGGGAATCGAACCCACAACCCTGGCGTTGCAAAAGCCATGCTCTACCAACTGAGCTACATCCCTGCCGGCCATTCCCTCGCCTACCCTGGACGACGCTGGGCCAATTGTGCGCCGCCCCATGGGTCTCGCGGTCGCGGCCGGCTACGACAGAGACTGGATTCGAACCAGGATCTCTAGTGACACAGCTATCACTGCGATGCAGTGCCTTAGACCACTGTGTCACTCGGGAGACGAGTTTGCATTGACCCACTTTTTTACGCTGCTGCTACTCGCTGTTTATTATCTATGCACACTTTACCCCTACCTACAGTTGAAGTCAGAAGTTTACGTACACCTTAGCCAAATACATTTAAACTCAGTTTTTCACAATTCCAGACATTTAATCCTAGTAAAAATTCCCTGTTTTAGGTCAGTTAGGATCACCACTTTATTTTAAGAATGTGAAATGTCAGAATAATAGTAGAGAGAATGATTTATTTCAGCTTTTATTTCTTTCATCACATTCCCAGTGGGTCAGAAGTTTACATACACTCAATTAGTATTTGGTAGCATTGCCTTTAAATTGTTTAACTTGGGTCAAACGTTTCGGGTAGCCTTCCACAAGCTTCCCACAATAAGTTGGGTGAATTTTGGCCAATTCCTCCTGACAGAGCTGGTGTAACTGAGTCAGGTTTGTAGGCCTCCTTGCTCGCACACGCTTTTTCAGTTCTGCCCACACATTTTCTATAGGATTGAGGTCAGGGCTTTGTGATGGCCACTCCAATACCTTGACTTTGTTGTCTTTAAGCCATTTTGCCACAACTTTGGAAGTATGCTTGGGGTCATTGTCCATTTGGAAGACCCATTTGTGACCAAGCTTTAACTTCCTGACTGATATCTTGAGATGTTGCTTCAATATATCCACATAATTTTCCTTCCTCATGATGCAATCTATTTTGTGAAGTGCACCAGTCCCTCCTGCAGCAAAGCACCCCCACAGCATGATGCGCCACCCCCGTGCTTCACAGTTGGGATGGTGTTCTTCGGCTTGCAAACACCCCTTTTTCCTCCAAACATAACGATGGTAATTATGGCCAAACAGTTCTATTTTTGTTTCATCAGACCAGAGGATATTTCCCCAAAAAGTATGATCTTTGTCCCCATGTGCAGTTGCAAACCGTAGTCTGTCTTTTTTATGGCGGTTTTGAAGCAGTGGCTTTTTCCTTGCTGAGCGGCCTTTCAGGTTATGTCGATATAGGACTCGTTTTACTGTGGATATAGATACTTTTGTACCTGTTTCCTCCAGCATCTTCACAAGGTCATTTGCTGTTGTTCTGGGATTGATTTGCACTTTTATCCCCAAAGTACGTTCATCTCTAGGAGACAGAACTCGTCTCCTTCCTCAGCGGTATGACGGCTGCGTGGTCCCATGGTGTTTATACTTGCGTACTATTATTTGTACAGATGGACCAGACTTGTTTGTACAGATGGACCAGATTTTGGTTGATTTCTTTTGATTTTCCCATGATGTCAAGCAAAGAGGCACTGAGTTTGAAGGTAGGCCTTGAAATACATCCACAGGTACACCTCCAATTGACTCAAATGATGTCAATTAGCCTATCAGAAGCTTCTAAAGCCATGACATCATTTTCTGGAATTGTCCAATCTGTTTAAAGGCACAGTCAACTTAGTGTATGTAAACTTCTGACCCACTGGAATTGTGATACAATTAATTATAAGTGAAATAATCTCTCTGTAAACAATTGTTGGAAAAATTACTTGTGTCATGCACAAAGTAGATGTCCTAACCGAACTATAGTTTGTTAACAAGGAATTTGTGGAGTGGTTGAAAAACACGTTTTAATGACTCCAACCTAATTGTATGTAAACTTCCAACTTCAACTGTACATGTACATATTACCTAAATTACCTCAACTAACCTGTACCCCCGCACATTGAGTCAGTACCAGTACCCCCTGTATATAGCCTCGTTATTGTTATTTTATTGTGTTACTTTTTTCTTTCTTTAGATTATTTAATGTTGTATTTATTTTTTTTGTAAATATTTTCTTACTTACTTTTTTAAAATGTCTTCGTTGTTGGTTAAGGGCTTGTAAGTAAGCATTTCATGATAAGGTGTTGTATTCGGCGCATGTGACAAATACAATTGTATTCGATTTTGAAAAAGCGAGTGCAGCACCATTTCAGTGTTTCTTTTCACACATATAATGTCTGAACTGTTTATCATTCTCACAGTTAAGAACAAAATGTATTTGTTACCTCACACCTCCCCTAATGTTCACTTACAGCAATAATATTCAGCAACACAATGAGTAAACACTACACAAAATGTGTATTTATTAATATAATTTGTTTGATTCTTTTCAATCTACTGAAGGAGGGTGGCCAAACTAGAAATATATGCATCAAGTTACCACACACAGGCGCATGCACACACAAACACACACACACCTGTTGACAACAACCAGTGCATACACACGAGCATCCACACACACACACACACACACACATACACATACACATGCACGTACACACACACACCTCCCTGCAGTGTTTATTAGAGATCTGTCCCCTGGTAAATGCCCTGTATGAGTGACAGACTCAGTGCAGTATGAATGACAGATGACCCTCATCCTGCTTATTCCCCTAATAGAGGCATACAGACAGCGACTCACTCATCAGTGCCTCATATCAATTTGCCTGTGCTGCACACTGCAGCGGCGCGGCGTCACACCACATGTAGCCGCTCCGTGGGGAACTAGCTAGATCTAACCGGTATAAAGACGAACGCTGGAGGTGGCCTACCTCCATACCGAACTGTCGGCTCCCTGCTTTAATGTGGACAAATGTGTTGAGCAGCAGCGGCTTGCGCTGGCGGCCAAGCAGATGCATGAGTGTTATAGCATGGCGGGCGACGTTAGCCTACATGGTCTCATTTCAAGACATGCACAGGTAGCCTGTTGTGAAATTTGTGCCCGTTCGAGCGGATGGGATGTACTGTCGTCAGCCTGCAGGGAGGACTGCCAGGTAGACTCACCCATAGAAGAGGAGTGAAGAAACGAGGGAGGAGGAAGGAGAGGAATACTGTAGTAGCAACTCCAGCCCTTGGCCATGAGAACGAAGACAACAGTTTATTGCTTTGATCAATTATGTTGGTGCTGATGTTGCACCGCTGGCGATACTCCTCAGGGTTCTGATCTGGTTAAAAATGAATGATCTTGGTTATTAGGCCTGTATCACCACAGGTGGGTATCAATATATCGATTCATAGATGGAAATGATACATATGTATCATGCTAACATCCCTGTATCGATACATATCATGTATCATTCAACAAATGAATTCAATAAAGTACTCAATAAATTGTACCCTCACTCATCAATAAATCATAATGCACTACGTACAGTATGATTCATGACAAGGGTCACAGTAAATGGTGGTAGGGAGGTTTTGGTCTGGGGCCAACATTTGAGCATCACTACTCTACAGTACAGTAGCCAAGTCCCAGATCTGTCTGGGTTGTCTGCAATGACCATGGGAATTCGCAAGACGGCACAAACAGATCTAAACTAGGCTAAGCGAAACCTGGTCTTAAAACTTTTTCTTGACATCATTCCATGTGGTTCTTGTTGTCTTTATATCCAGTGTTTATACCTCTATTGGTTCTTGTCCTTTTTTCACTGGGTCCTGTCCAATAGGACACAGTCAATCAGTCCAACCACAGAATCCCACATGAACTTCTGAATTGTTATTAGACTATTGTCCATGGCCTTGGTTACAGTGTTTGGGTACCGACCAAAAACACTGTCTTAAGGTCGCTGTTTTTTCGTGCTTTAGTTATTTAGTCATAAAATCGATGACAATAACCATAATAGTGGTATTTGAGTATTTAAACTTCATACTTTTAATTATAAGAAGTTGATAAATGGCGGAACTGTGACATATCCTTGAACATGAAAATAAAAGCCTTGTCTGAATGTGGATGGGATAGAAAGTCATCTGGATAAAAGTCATCTGGATAAAAGAGAGGAAGACATATTTCTCTGTCATGAAATATGGCTTTTAACAAACCAGTTAGGCTTGTTGACGTGTTATTGTCAGGGCATGTTGGATATGTTTCACATTATATCCATTAACCATATAATCAAACCCTGCGAAAACCTGACAGAGGACCTGCTCTCGGAAAAGAGGTAAAGCTCTGGTGATAAGTGGAACAAAGGGAAATGACAACAGGCATTCACAAATAAGCCAAGCGGACCGTTTGTCATTAACACGTTCCATTACGGATGTGTCTAAACGAACGGCGCATTTCACCCCGTCCTCTCGCACACCCTTGACAGCTATTCACATTGCTCTGCCCCTCAGAATTGTATTTCTCCAAGGAGAACATCAATGCAGAATGACCTAACTGTCTCCTATATCTGTTGCATCTTTTTTTTTGGTCCCCCATATGAATGTCTTGGTGGCGTGTTGGAAACATCCATTCTCGTGTTGTTAAGGGGAGAAAGGTCGGACATACTTTAGATAGTGTCACACTATACACTTCAAGTAAAAAATGATCCGGCGGTCCGATTAAGGCAAAATAAAGTGTGTTATTTTGACACGTTTACTCCCCAAGATTAATAATAAACTACATATACAAAAGTATGTGGGCGTATTAGTGGATTCGGCTATTTCAGCCACACCCGTTGCTGACAGGTGTATAAAATTGAGCACACAGCCATGCAATCTCCTTAGAAAAACATTGGCAGTAGAATGGCCTGACTGAAGAGCTCAGTGACTTTCAACGTGGCACCGTCATAGGATGCCACCTTTCCAACAAATCAGTTCGTCAAATTTCTGCCCTGCTAGAGCTGCCCCGGTCATCTGTAAGTGCTGTTATTGTGAAGTGGAAACGTCTAGGAGCAACAACGGCTCAGCTGCGAAGTGGTAGGCCACACAAGCTCACAGAACAAGACTGCGAGTGGAGCGTGTAAAAATCGTCTGTCCTCGGTTGCAACACTCACTGAGTACCAAACTGCCTCTAGAAGCAACGTCAGCACAAGAACTGTTCGTCTGGAGCTTCATGAAATGGGTTTCCATGGCCGAGCAGCCGCACACAAGCCTAAGATCACCATGTGCAATGCCAAGGGTCGGCTGGAGTGGTGTAAAGCTCACCGCCATTGGACTCTGGAGCAGACATTGTAGACGATTCTGTGTTTCCAACTTTGTGGCAACAGTTTGGGGAAGGCCATTTTCCTGTTTCAGCATGACAATGCCCCCGTGGACAAAGTGAGGTCCATACAAAAATTGTTTGTTGAGATCGATGTGGAAGAACTTGACTGAAGAGCCTTCCCAGAAGAGTGGAGGCTGTTATAGCAGCAAAGGGGGGACCAACTCCATATTAATGCCCATGATTTTGGAATGAGATGTTCGACAAGCAGGTGTCCACATACTTTTGGTCATGTAGTGTAGTTGTCATGGAAAGTGAGAGGTCAGGGGCGGACTGGGACAAAAATCCTACTAGCATTTTAGCCACATCATCCCACATCACCGTGTGTGCCCCCACGCTACTTACACACACAGGCAGTAATGCTACTGACACATAACATAGGCAGTACTCTATAGTACAGCGTTTTTCTACTTTTACTGTACCAGTGACCGGTGAAACATAGTCCTCCTCCTTTTTTAACCAGCTCGTTTTAACTAGCTCATGTTTAAGAAAAATATAACATGTAAAAGCACCACCGGAGATACAACTCACCACTATAACGGTGCCTCTGTTGCCTCCCTGTTGTGCAGTCTGTCTCTGCATCTTCTCTGCTGTCACGCTGTGTGTCTGTCTGTCTGTCTGTCTGTCTGTCTGTCTGTCTGTCTGTCTGTCTGTCTGTCTGTCTGTCACTCCAAAGTGTTAATTGCTATTACATATTCAGCCAACATATTAAGGAACTGGCCGTACATCTGTGTCTCTCTGTTTTCTTCCTACCGCCACTGCAGTCACCTCTAAACTGTCTCTGCTAAGCCTAGCATCCTTTCCCACAGCTCTGATATCAGAAGACTAGGGGACCACACTGACTGTGCTGGGCCCAGCAACATCCTAGTTGTGAATGATTAAGAAGAAAATTACTGAATACATGCCTAATAGATTACTATTGGCTCATAATATCTTATAAAATCCTAACTGCTTATATTGCAAATATAAGTGCCTAGCTTTCATGCATCCTAAGGGTTAATTACTATTACTGGCAGTACACCTTTTCAGTGTCTCTCTCTCGCTCTCTGTTTTCTTCCTACCTCCAATGCACATTTGGAAAGTATTCAGACCCCTTCCCTTTTTTAACATTTTGCTACGTTACAGCCTTATTCTAATATTGATTAAATAAATAAAAATCATCATCAACCTACACACAATACCCCATAATGACGAAGCGAAAGTAGGTTTTTAGAAATTTTTGCAAATGTATTATAAATAAGAAACAGAAATACCTTATTTACATAAGTATTCAGACCCTTTACTATGAGACTTGAAATTGAGCTCAGGTGCATGCTGTTTCCATTGATCATCCTTCAGATGTTTCTACAACTTGATTGGAGTCCACCTGTGGTAAATTCAATTGATTGGACATGATTTGGAAAGGCACATATCTGTCTATATAAGGTCCCACAGTTGACAGTGCATTTCAGAGCAAAAACCAAGCAATGAGGTCGAAGGAATTATCCGTAGAGCTCCGAGACAGGATTGTGTCGAGGCACAGATCTGGGGAAGGCTACCAAAATATTTATGCAGCATTGAGGTCCCCAAGAACACAATGGAAGAAGTTTGGAACCACCAAGACTCTTCCTAGAGCTGGCCGCCCGGCCAAACTGAGCAATCGGGGGAGAAGGGCGTTGGTCAGGGAGGTGACCAAGAATCCGATGGTCACTCTGACAGAGCTTCAGAGTTCCTCTGTGGAGATGGGAGAACTTTCCAGAAGGATAACCATCTCTGCAGCTCTCCACCAATCAGGCTTTTATGGTGGAGTGGCCAGACGGAAGCCACTTCTTAATAAAAGGCACATGACAGAGTTTGCCAAAAGGCACCTAAGGACTCTCAGACCATGAGAAACAAGATTCTCTGGTCTGATGAAACCAAGATTGAACTCTTTGGCCTGAATGCCAAGCGTCACATCTGGAGGTAACCAGGCACCGCTCATCACCTGGTCAATAGCATCCCTACGGTGAAGCATGGTGGTGGCAGCATCATGCTGTGGGGATGTTTTTCAGTGGCAGGGACTGGGAGACTAGTCAGGATCGAGCGAAAGATGAACGGAGCAAAGATCCTTGATGAAAACCTGCTCCAGAGCGCTCAAGACCTCAGACTGGGGCGAAGGTTCACCATCCAACAGGACAACGACCCTAAGCACACAGCCAAGACAACGCAGGAGTGGCTTTAGGACAATTCTCTGAATGTCATTAAGTTGCCCAGCCAGAGCTCGGACTTGAACCCAATTGAACATCTCTGGAGAGAACTGAAAATAGCTGTGCAGCGACGCTCCCCATCCAACCTGACAGAGCTTGAGAGGATCTGCAGAGAAAAATGGGAGAAACTCCCAAATACAGGTGTGCCAAGCTTGTAGCGTCATACCCATACCCAATACTCCCGAGTGGCGCAGTGGTCTAAGGCACTGCATCGCAGTGCTAAACTGTGCCACTAGAGATCCTGGTTCGAATCCAGGCTCTGTCGTAGCCGGCCGCGACCGGGAGACCCATGGGGCGGCGCGCACAATTGGCCCAGCGTCGTCCAGGGTAGGGGAGGGATTTGGCCGGCAGGGGATGTAGCTCAGTTGGTAGAGCATGGCGTTTGCAACGCCAGGGTTGTGGGTTCGATAAAATAATGTATGCACTAACTGTAAGTCGCTCTGGATAAGAGCGTCTGCTAAATGACTAAAATGTAAATGACTCAAGGCTGTAATTGCTGCCAAACGTGCTTCAACAAAGTACTGAGTAAAGGGTCTGAATACTTATGTAAATGTCATATTTCCGTTTTTTTTATTTTATAAACTGTTTTTGCTTTGTCATTATGGGGTATTATGTCATTGCTTTGTGATCAGGGGAAAAAAAAACAATTTAATCCATTTTAGAATAAGGATGTAACGTAACAAAATGTGGAAAAAGTCAAAGGGTCTGAATACTTTCCGAATCCACTGTATACACTGAGTATACTAAACATTAGGAACACCTTCCTAATATTGAGCTGCACCCTTTTGCCCTCAAAATAGCCTCAATTCCACAGGAATTCTGGCACATGTTGACTCCAATGCTTCCCACTGTTGTGTCAAGTTGGCTGGATGTCCTTTGGGTGGTGGACCATTCTTGATACACATGGAAAACTGTTGAGCATGAAAAACCCAGCAGCATTGCAGTTCTTGATGCAAACCGGTGCACCTGGCACCTACTACCATACCCCGTTCAAAGGTACTTAAATATTTTTTCTTGCCCATTCACCCTCTGACTGGCACACATACACAATCCATGTCTCAATTGTCTCAAGGCTTAAAAATCATTATTTAACCTGTCTCCTCCCCTTCATCTACACTGTTTTGAAGTGGATTTAACAAGTGACATCAATAAGGAATCATAGCTTTCACCTGGATTCACCTGGTCAGTCTAGGTCATGGAAAGAGCAGGTGTTCTTAATGTTTTGTATACTGCGTGTATATCCTTAAACATCCTGCGTTGTTTGGAATGTCTACCAATGGCATGCCCATCTTTTTGAGAGAAATTTCACTGGTCACTCAGACATAAATAATTAAACAATAAGGCATGAGAACCCGGGGATTATTGTGTGATAACTCCCGACTAAGGGCTGTTCTTAGGCCTGAGGGAAAGCCGATAATCCCCGGGTCGAGGGCCTTATTGCTTTTATAATCCTTAAAAATGGATTAACGACATGTTTTCATTAAAAACTTTATTTGAATGAGTAAATTTGTTTTATTTCATACTTCCACCAGACAATATAGTCCGGACAAAAGCCAGTTGTTAGTTGTGAGTTTCTGAAGTTGTTAACCAAACAGGCTGATCGTTCATTCGTTTTGGGATATTTTGACCCAGTTATTAATTGTATTCATTCCACGTTGCTATGCTAAACAAATCATTGGCATGTAGCTAGATGGCTAGATATCAGAGGTTCAATGAGAATGAGAGAAATATAAATAAATAATTTATAAATAGGCAAGAAGAACTTCAGCAAATAATGATTTGATAAATAATGTATAAACAGTCAAAATACTGCTGCTTGTCAAGTCAATAATATAGTTATGGAGGATAGCTAGGCTAACGTTCTCCTTTGCCAGCTAGCTAGCCAATTAAATACAAGCTAACACACAATCACATCTAACAGCTGAAATGACAGCAAACTATGTGCATTTTAGTTTGTTTTACCTTTGTTTCTACATTGTCATTTCTTTGGAATTATCCATTATAATGATCCTGATAAATGAATTTGCCTGGCTCAGAGAAGCTGTCAGTCTCGTCACGTTCATATGCATAGCGCGGTGGAGATCGCAAAATAAAAAACTGCAACATGTTGTACAGGTCAGATAGGCACACAGCGAGGCTTATATTAACCCCCACTGTACCAAATGCTAGGCTAGTAACCTGGGGAGATATTGTCTTTTTCCCCACTTAAATTGACTGACTGTGCTGTGGGACAGTGGAGGCTGGGCTGTGGGACAATGGATGCGCATTGATAACTCTAATGGAACTGTTAACAGGCATTACCCGTGTAATGCGGGGATTGTGGTGATATAACACCCTGCTATCAACCAATCAGCATCTAGGACAGTGGCGGCTCCTGAAAAAATTCTCAGGAGGGGCAATTTTTCTGATGATTTAGGTGACCTACACACATTTAAAAAAAGATATGTCCAGCAACAACATGAAGACAGGGGCAGCATATAAGTCAATACCAGAAGCATTTATTGACTGATCTCAAAAGTGTTGGCATACCAGGGTTGGTGGAGCCCTCAGTTTCATCTTTGCCTCGCAAAGCTAACTCAAACACTCACAAAACTTCACACACTGGATTAGCCGGCTGAGGATGTGGCGGTTCTTGCTAATGTCGTAGTAAATATATTTGTTATAGTGAATATGGAATATGATATGTTGAGTAAAATGTTGTGCTAAGATCTATTTAGGTCAGGAGCTGGTTATAAGTTCTGTTCCTATCCAATAACAATGGACAAAAGGGTCCTATCTTGTCAGCCTTGTCAGCAGGTGGCCAAGGACAACACCCACGCCATAGGCCTCTCAGTTCTTCCAACTCACGAGTTCTTGCTCTGAGGACACACACACACACAAACACACACACACACACATCATCACTGTTAAACACACACACACACACACACATCATCACTGTTAAACACACACACACACACACACACACAAAAATCCCCTCTCTTAGGCTGAACATTTGAAGACAGAGAACCCGACTCAGAGCCAATGCAACAGTGACAGTAGCCTGCAGGGGACCTCGCCCAACTCATCAGGACCAATCAGAAGATCAGAACTACTAGATTGAACCTACTTCATTTATTGCATAAAATGTCTGCACACAATGTTTCGGGGCTCTCTTCAGATAATAATAATAATAATAATAATAATAATAATAATAATAATATGCCATTTAGCAGACGCTTTTATCCAAAGCGACTTACAGTCATGCGTGCATACATTTTTGTGTATGGGTGGTCCCGGGGATCGAACCCACTACCTTGGCGTTACAAGCACCATGCTCTACCAGCTGAGCTACAGAAAGTGGATACTCATGGATGCGCATTGCAATTGTAAAATGTCAACACAATTGGAGACACCACGTCATTTTTGGAGACATGTTATTGACAGTAAACTATTGTAGATGCGACTGCTAACTAACTAAAACATTTTAGCTGGCTAGCTAATCATCTTAGCTAAATGTGGGGCAAACAATTCAGTTATTTACCGTTAATTTGAGGGATTGGGGTGAAAGAAATCGAGTTACATAGTGATACTTTACGATATACTGTATTGACAATATCGCAATATTTTAGCGCTAGTTGGCTGTACCTGCACCAAAACACCATTATTGTTCCTTCATAGCTTGTTCTCAATCTTTTCACATTGGGAGCCAATTTGTTTTCAGCACTTTTATTTCCATGACTGATCAAAACTCGTTCTCATGGCTTTCTGATCCCTCTGCAACAGACATATGGTGCGCAATAAAATCACAGTATCGAATCGCAATACGTATAGAATCATGAGACTCGCAATGCTGATGCATATATCTTATCGTGAGGTTCCTGGCAATTCCCAGCCCAAGTTCATTTGCCACAACAAATCTCTTCGCTAGCAAACGCGATGTCTTCTCCAAAACGGCAATGTGTCTCCAGCAATGTTAACTTTTTTGACGTTCTATGGCATCTCCACTTTCCAAGCATATATGACCACATGTAATATTTTGGTAAGTGATGCAAATAGTGAACTATGTAGGGCCAGGATGTAAAATATATGTAGCTGCAGCAATTTCTCTTATCTGATATGGTAAGTAATGGGGCTTAATTTATAGCTCCCTAAGAGTTTGACGAACGGGTCCGTGAACGCGATTCCAGATATATTTACCTCTGAATAAACTGCCTTTATTACACCATATCCACATCCAGTAAACTTGTGATTATCAACACTAACCTCATCGTTGTGGCGGCGGACAGCTAGCCTGTATCCCTCGTCATCCAGTTGAGTGAGTGGCAATGTCTTTTTTTCGTTCAGTACCAATTTTTGGAAAATCCTCGGGTGTAGGACTTTCCGCCTTTAGTAGAAACCTGTTGAATTATTAAATTTGGTCTGGGAGGTCCTAATTGTTTCGTTGCCAATTTATCTTCATTTGTTCGCCGACAAAAAGGAACTTCTTTCAAACAATCCACTCTTTTCTCAGTTACGTTCATGGTTACGTAACGTATGACGAAAGCGTAAGTGCAAGCCCACAGACACCCATTGAGATTGTATTGAAGGCTCTGAAATTTGAAAAAAATAGATTTTACATGGGAGTCTATGACAGAAGTTCTGGGCGATTTTCAATCTGACTGAAATCGCCCCAAAAGGGGGTGGAGCCATTTGAAGCACGACTTTAGCCTGATTCGACATTTAGTGGCAGTGTGGCACTGTGGCAGATCAGACGTATAGATTACAACACTGATAACTACTGTTGCCGTGATATAATTGATTAGAAAAAAAATCCCTTCCTTTTCCCGTTTGGCAGTGCGTCGCCCATATCGCCCTATTGAACCGGCCGTCCCTGATCTAGGATGCGAACAACCCATTTTATAAAATATTTATAAAGTATAAATAGCACTCACTTTAGATTAAGGGCTGCAAAAATGGTGGTTTATTAATGTCGGAGTAATTATTAATAAATGGTGAACACAGAATGTATAAATGGTTTATTATGGACCCTTAAAATAAAGTGTTACCCATCCTAGCTGTGAATGAATAAACACATATATTAGACAAAAAATAAAATCACTGAATAAATACCTTATAACAGCCTAACTACATATTTCAAATTAGTGCCTGTCATGTGTTCCCCCAAGCCCACTTAGCTAAAGGCTACATGTAATTCAATAGAAGAAAACAGAGAGAGAGAAGGACAGAGAGAGACTGACAATTCCTTAATGTTTTGGCTGTATAATACATTAAGGAACTGACAGTCTCTCCCTCTCGCTCTGTTTTCTTCTATTAAACTCAATATTAAACCTTCTGTTGTTTGTCATAGAACGATGCCGGGACTAGTTTATGTGGATGCAGATAGATTTCCAGCGTTGTTCTTCGTTGAGGCGTATCGTTCAGCCAAGAAGTGACGTTCCTTTCAGTTAATTAAATAGGCGTGAAAAAGGCGGGACTTTCCAGCCTCCAGTGGCAGTGGCTATGTAATGTAACACATAAGACCAAAGTCACTCGTTACTACAACTCATAAACTAAGACCCACTCACTGGCTAAAAAGACATTCAGAAGCGAATAAACATTGATAAAACAAGTAAAATACACAGACAGTCCCCGAATTGACCTTTAACAGAGGATTATTTAGCAATTAGTATGCATTAATTCAGTGTTTCATTGTAATACATCATGACTTGTATTTAATAAAAAGCAGTAGCACTGCATTTAATGTCTAATAGATGGCTATTGGCTTACTGTATGTGTTATAACAGCCAATCTAACAACTTTTTAGGCTATTGCAAGTTAATGCCTGTCATATGTGTTTCCCCGAATCCCCCCTTCCCTAATTAGGCCTAAGTGTTAATTAGCCTACTATTTCATACGATATACATCCAAAATATTAGCTGGCAGCAGTAGGCTAAATCTGTGTCAGTGTGTATCTTTCAACAGAGAAATTCCGCAAAAATCTTTTAAAAAATCTTAACAGGCCCATGTGCCGCCGGCCGTGTCTCTTTTTAAAATGATTTTATTTTGTCCATTTCGACCAGCGCAACCAACAAAAAGGTGGTTCGGCCCATCTGGCATTTGCCAGAATTGCCCGATGGTCCCGCCCATGTGAGAGGTGTTTGATTCATGGTACCTGACGTTTGCGACGACACTGACAGTGTGGTCACAGGGTGGCTCTGGCTTTCTATTCACATGGCCAGCTACTTGGCAGTTGCGTCACCTTGCAAAGAAGTCATAGTGATTGACTATCTTCTGCTAGCATTTTACTCATGGCTTTTCACATGCAGGCTGGTTGAAGAGTGTCGGGCTATCATGGTGGGACATATTACTTTTCATATGGTTTTTTTCTTCAACCTTAGCCTATGTGTATTTAAAACAGACAGCTCCAAAGATAGCGAAAGTTGTTTGTTTTGGAAGTCCAGAAACTGATCTACCAATCCCAGATTGCGCCTTCAACTTTCAATTCAAGTACTTGCGAAGTTTCGGGACATGCTGGTTGGTGTCCTCTTGTTTGGAATTAAACTCCTACCACAGATAATGTAGTCGCTAGTCATCTGTTGGGTTTCAAAACTAATAGCATTTATATTCCGCATGCTGTATTGAAACAAATGGGATCCCAATAACCTTTGTTCCTGTAAATTCAATCACTGACTCATTATCCTAATGCCAATTTGTAAAAGCCTGTATCCTACTGGAGTGCTATGGATAGTGTGGAAATAGGTGTTGATTACATCTATCCAGGAAGCAAAGATAATCATTCTATCACTCTCACATTGGGCAGTTTCTAGCCACATATCTGAATAAAGTGGAGTAGAGGTTCTCTTGAATAACTAATGTAGTGTCGGTTAAGAGAAGTGTGTCTTCTATATGTTGTTGTAGAACATTTTATTAAATTCCATACACTTTACTTGTCCCCTTAGAGCATTACAATCAGGGCTGTAGCTGTGCGATACATACAACCACACTGGCACAGGAGTACAGTAAGAGTTCACAGACTACAACAATGACTTGAAAGTGCAAGGAAAAATAAATCTAAAAAAGTAAATGTTCTATAGTGGATCTGCAGTCTGCGGTGATGATGACACTGTAGCTTTTAAACTCGACCTCTTTGGGAAGCAAATGGTAGCAGCTGGTACACAGCCTGTGGTCTAACTTCTCATCAGATCACAGGACGCTCGGCTCGATTGATCCTGACACTGTCAAGCAGGTTCCCTCGTGGTCAACTGATGATTTTTTTCTCACAAAACCACTCTATTCTCCGCAGCCTAGGAGAAGGGGATGGGAGACATGGAGGGGGACGGGCGGTCAAAGCAATAGGCTAGATAGAGCAAGGGGATGGAGATGTTGAGGCAAAATGAAAGAAAGACAGAGTGGAAGAGATAGAAAGGAGAGGGGGGAAAGAGAGAGAGATGTCTGTCTTTTCCGTGGCACTGCAATGATGCAGCCATCCTCTGGTGGACGGTATTCCGCCCTGAGGGAGAGGCAATCTCTCAGTGGATGTCATTACCTGTCATTCAGGCTAACTGAGGAAGCAGATAGACATTGGCGGTGGGGCTGACAAACAGGCTCTCGGATGGAAGAGGAAAGGGAACCACGGATTACTATGGCACTGGAAAACGACTTATACTCAAATGGGAAATACAAAGCCATACGTGTGCATTGTAAAACGTATACTAAACAGAATGGATTTTTGTCTCTCAATAGGAATGGGAATTGGTATATCCTCTGAGGACATGTAATGTTGATTTTCTCCTTTGTGCTCAATGCCATCCTCACGGACATGCAGACGCGCTTGTAAGCATAGCTTAGCTTTTTGTCAAAATGGAACGTTCTGCAGGCTGGTTTTCATTTTGACCCAGTCATGCTCTGACAGAGTGCCTGCACTTCTTGACAGGTGGTTTAACCTGCTGTAAATGTACTTTCATTATTCAAGAAAAGACCTCACCTTTTGACAAGAGCCCTCTATGCCCCCATTGGCCCTGGTCCAACGTAGTGCACTCTTGGAGGAAATAGGGTGCAGTCTCAGATAGAGTAGTGCCAGGCTTCATGAAGGTTTAATCCAAGGTACTGAAAGCGGTTGTTCTGCCGCCTGTCTATGAGTAGTGATGGGTGTGATCATGTCACTGAGGTCAAGTTCACCCAAAGCCTTCCAGAAAGGGGTCTGCTGGAGGAGAAAAGATAACATTGGTCTATTGGAAATATCAGTCAATTGTTATAGACCAATGTAAGTCCATGTGGGGCAGAGGAGTGGTGATTTTGTGCTATGAGCTGATCCAGGTCAAGCTGAGAGACTCATTGTGAAGAACTGCTATAGATGTCCACTGGTGCAGAGAGAGTAAGGGACACAATCAATAGTTTAAGGAAATGCTTGAATTTAAAATGGTTGACATTCATTTTGTGCAACACTTTTAATGGAAACTGCAAATACAGTGTGTGTAGAATTATAATTGTTTGTTTAAAAAGTTTAGCATATAAATTACATTATTAATGTATGTGCAATATATTTTACTGCTGGTGTTAATGCACACATGCACTGACAGAAGAATCATACTTGACATTTCTTTATGCACAAAGAAAATATTTGGCTTACCTGAACTAGATTGACACGCGTGTCATTGGGAATATTAGTCAAGATAACTAAATGTTTGCGAACAACATAGGATGCGCTTTAACCATTCAAAATATTCAAAAGGGAACCAGAGGCAATCTCGGTTATTTTCTCTGATACAGTGTTCTACCCGAGCTTGCAGATGGGTTTGTGACACCATTGAAGTGACAGTCTGGAAATTGAGTGCCAGTCATTCTCGCCATTCATCCACAAAAATCTGGCTGCCTGAGGTTCAGGCTCATTTCAGCCCAGGTTAGGTCCGTAATCCACACGCATTAGTCACCTCCACTCACGAGCACAAGGAGAGAGTGAAGGCTGCCCTTGTGCAATATCAACTTTGTATCACCCCTCCAAGAGTGCAACTGGGACACGCTTGACCAAAGTTGCCGCCTCAGGCAGTATCCATCATGTAGAGGGACAACAGCAAAGGTCCTCTGTCACCTCGACCACTGATGAGCAACGGCTTCTGCTTTTCACAGACCAAATATATCATACTGTATATTTAACCTGGGCACTTCGTTGTGAATAAAAATGACAAATATTTGCCATGTCTTTTAGCGAAATAGTCGCTGACCCCATGTGTTATTATGTGACGGTATATCAAATATTTACGATATAAATATAAACTATTCTTACTAATGCTGGAAGTCATTTGATACCACAATTTCTCTACTTTTATTACGTACAGTAAATGGGTGCCAATTACAGTACACGTACACTACATGACCAAATGTTTGTGGACCCCTGCTCGTCGAACATCTCATTCCAAAATCATGGGCATTAATATGGAGTTGGTCCCCCCTTTGCTGCTATAACAGCCTCCAATCTTCTGGGAAGGCTTTCCACTAGATGATGGAACATTGCTGTCGGGACTTGCTTCCATTCAGCCACAGGAGCATTAGTGAGGTCGGGCACTGTTGTTGGGCGATTAGGCCTGGCCAGTCTGCATTCCAATTCATCCCAAAGGTGTTCGATGGGGTTGAGGTCAGGGCTCTGTGCAGGCCATTCAAGTTATTCCACACCTATCTCAACAAACCATTTCTGTATGGACCTCGCTTTGTGAACGGGGGCATTATCATGTTGAAACAGGAAAGGGCCTTCCCCAAACTGTTGCCACAAAGTTGGAAGCACAGAATCGTATACAATGTAATTGTATGCTGTAGCGTTAAGACTTCCCTTCACTGGAACTAAGGGGCCTAGCCCGAACCATGTAAAACAGCCCCAGACCATTATTCCTCCTCCACCAAACTTTACAGTTGGCACTATGCATTTGGGCAGGTAGCGTTCTCCTTGCATCCGCCAAACCCAGATTCGTCAGACTGCCAGATGGTGAAGCGTGATTCATCACTCCAGAGAACGAGTTTCCATTGCTTCAGAGTCCAATGGCAGTGAGCTTTACACTTCTCCAGCCGACGCTTGGCATAGCGCATGGTATTCTTAGGCCCGGCCATGGAAACCAATTTCATGAAGCTCCCAACGAACAGTTCTTGTGCTGACGTTGCTTCCAAAGGCAGTTTGGAACTCGGTAGTAAGTGTTGCAACCAAGGACAGACTACCACTTTGCAGCTGAGCCATTGTTGCTCCTAGACATTTCCACTTCACAATAACAGCACTTACAGTTGACCAGGGCAGCTCTAGCAAGACAGAAATTTGACAAACTGACTTGTTGGAAAGGTGGCATCATTTTAAATTTTTGTCATTTAGCAGACACTCTTATCCAGAGCGACTTACAGTAGTGAGTCCATACATTTCTGTACTGGTCCTCCGTGGGAATCGAACCCACAACGCTGGCATTGCAAGCGCCATGCTGTACCAACTGAGCCACACAGGGTATCCTGTGATGGTGCCAGGTTGAAAGTCACTGAGCTCTTCAGTACAGGCCATTCTACTGCCAATGTTTGTCTATAGAGATTGCATGGCTGTGTGCTCGATTTTATACACCTGTCAGCAACGGATGTGGCTGAAATAGCCGAATCCACTAATTTGAAGGGGTGTCCACATGAGACAATGTGTAGAATGCTAAGTAAGTGCGTAGACTGACTATATGCATCTTACATCTGTTGTTCCTCAGTGAGAGATGATACAGTCAGTTTTAAGTTGAGTTTACGAGCCACAGATTGAAGTGTGTGCTAATATTTATGCCACTGTTAACACTGCTGTAAAAGTTAAAGTGGCCCTCGGGAGAGAGAGAGAGATGCTTGCCCAGTGTGTTTGATGTTTGGGAGGTTGCCACCAGACTAGTGCCTGTGGATGGCGAGAGAGAGAGAGAGAGAGAGAGAGAGAGAGAGAGAGAGAGAGAGAGAGAGAGAGAGAGAGAGAGAGAGAGAGAGAGAGAGAGAGAGAGAGAGAGAGAGAGAGAGAGAGAGAGAGAGAGAGAGAGAGAGAGAGAGAGAGAGAGAGAGAGAGAGAAGAGAGAGAGAGAGAGAGAGAGAGAGAGAGAGAGAGAGAGAGAGAGAGAGAGAGAGAGAGAGAGAGAGAGAGAGAGAATGAAAGACAGGCAGAGACAGAGAAAGAGAAAGAGAGAGACAATAGAGGAATGTGATCCTTCTCTCTGACGGCTAAGTGCCCATCACTTGGAGCCTCTTCTTCTGCAGGGCCCTAATGAAGCCCCGGGGAGCTTCGCGGCTGCAGCAGTTGCCTGTGACTCATCCTTCACGGGGCCCCAGCCAGGGGCCCGCCTCCCAGGGCCTGCCGTCTGCAGACGGGAGGAGCAACATTGGAGGAGCAACATTGGAGCTGGATTCTCTGTGTCTCTGATCCATGTGACTGGGCCCAGGAGGCTGTTCTCCGCTGCTCCCCTGTTCTCCACACTCAGCAAATGAGCAGGTTAGGAATGGAAATGGCGTGGGCTGCTGTACTGTAGCTGTGGGTCCTCGAGAGGAGTCATTGTGATTCGGCAGCATATCAGGGTTAACAATGTACAAGTACAGTTAGAGCCCCATTGGCTCAACCTGCGAATTCATGTTGTTTGGTGTCACAGACTGCAGATGTGCGGATTGGTACAAACCCACTAGCTGTGCGTTGGGAGACAAAGCAGCTTCAAGTGGCTGACCCTGACCACAAATTGTCTCTTTAATAGGACAGCTGGTTATACCCCTGACGCCGGACTGTGGTGCGTTGACAACAAGGAGGAGGAATAGCGGTACAGGGATAGAACAGGGACAGGAGGACACAGGTGAGTGAGAACTGAGCGCTGTAATTCAGGGCTTTCTCCCTGGGCCTCGCTGAGTGTAATCTGCTCGACAGATAGCAGAACACTGGGAGGACAATAAAGTTCTGACCCTGAACAGTCAGCTAGATGATGGAGTCTGTGGCGCCACCATCACGTCAGACAGGGAGGACCCTGTGTGCTGATGCATTTGATTAACTCTATGTGGACCAGGGAGGTTATTTTCCACTGTGCACTCAGGTGTGTTATTAACATTGTGCAGTGCACTCTGATTGGCAGCCACTGGGTGTCGACAGGTGGCGCGTGTATTCACGCTCGTGTGTGTGTGCGGGTGATAATAGGTGCTTGTGTGTGTGTATGTGTGTGTTTGTGAGTGCTTATCTTATCAATTGTGTCCATTCTGGTCCTGTACCATGAAATCTGTCAACTAATGTATGGCATTTCCTAAGGCGTGGCTCAGTACACAGCATGACTGAATTATTAGGTACAGTACCGCTCCGGTCATTGTGGGAATGCAACGTATCTCTGCCTTGCTCATGCCTGACTGACGCCCTATGTCTGCATCATAATTGGAAAGTTCTGCTTCCTCCTCTCCCTTTGACACAGAAAGGCCATCAGGAGCAGAAATTCACTGATCGCGCGCAAACGCATTCGTACACACACGTACACGTGCAGGTACACACGCACACACATACATAAACCTCATTAACTACCAGCTTCTTCCTACTGCCTGATGGGGTGTTGAGTAAGTTCGCCATTAGGCAGTGGGAAATGAAAATAAAAGCAGTTTGTCCACCTCTCCACCGTGGCGAGGCGAGGCGAGCCCCCATGCCTTGCATGCTGATGTGTGTGGTGCAAGGTGTGCCAGCCGTGCCAGCCAGCAATGCCCGAGGCGAGCTGCAAAAGGGGTTGGCAGGGGCCTGGCACATCTGCAGGGGGTTGTGCATCAGGAAGCCTCGCCAGCCCAGCGTCTCCGCAGGGAGCTGTTTTCTAAGCCAGGATTAAAGACCAGCCTAAATTAGAGTAGATGGGTTGGTGTGGCAGGCGTGGTACGTTGCCCAGACTCGTTCACAAGGCTGATCAGTGGGGTGAGAGACAATTGACACTGATCGCAGGTAGCCTAGCGGTTAAGAGCGTTGGGCCAGTAACCGAAAGGCTAAATTAAATAATCTGATCCAGAGAATAATTGTCATTTATGCATTGCATAAAGAATATGGTTGTCACGTTCGTTCATGAACGGGTCAGACCAAGGCGCAGCGTGATATGCATACATGTTTATTTGACATATAAACACAACGACAAAACAAGAAACGTGAAGTCCAAGGTACACAAACAACATACCTAACACGGAACAAGATCCCACAACCCACTAGTGCCAATAGGCTGCCTAAGTATGGGTCCCAATCAGAGACAACGAGCGACAGCTGCCTCTGATTGGGAACCACACCGGCCAACATAGATCTAGACGTACTAGATCTAAACCTAGAAAATACAACATAGAACATCACAACATAGAAAGTCACACCCTGACTCAACAAATAAGAGTCCCCAGAGTCAGGGCGTGACAATGGTGTGACAATGGGGCCAGGGCTGGCAGCAGATGGTGATAGCTGACCTGACGATCTTTTCATTAGACCCTCAGCCAATGAGCCATAATGAGGGGGCATACGGTAGAGGATCTGTATGATACTGAACCCACTTAACATCTAGCCCCATGTACAGTTATCATTGTTTCTTGCTAGCTAGCAGGGTGATTGAAGGGACAAGAATCAGACCAAACCAACCAGGGGTTAGTTAATGGAATCTAACTTTGTAGTGGGATGTTATTTTTCTCGACAACCCAGACAGAACAGTACAGTGACTCTCTCATGGCTGTGTGGCTAAGGTGTCGAGATAAATAATGTGCCATCTTAGCTACAAACAATGATAACTTCTCTCACCCAGTGGCATTAGGGCTATATACTAGGTGAGCGCTGATGCCGCCCCATGATAAGCAGTGCCCACTCTGCCAAAGCCAGGGGTGTAAAATATTTAGCTTGTCCATGCCCAGCGGCCCTCTCCAGGGAGCTGTTGGAGAGATGCAGCGCTGCGGCGCTCCACCAAATTAATTTAACATAAATGATGTAGCCTACGGTAGAATACCCAATGAGGTTTTTCTGAAGCCCATCGACTGGAGACCAAATGTATTACAATGTCATGAAACACACACTTTTTAAATCATTAACTTATTAATGAGGAGAGAGAGTGCAGGAGAAAGTCCTTTCAGCTTTGGAGCGTCTGCGGCGTAATCAAACAGAGGTGGACAGCAAATTAATTTAAACAATTCTCTTCATTTTAATTCGACTTCACTAACAACAAGAGTGCTTTGTTGGAGCCTATTTCTTCCTATAAAAAAAAAAAAGAGGTAGGCCTACCTTTTTGACAGACGCAATTATGCTATCCATAGATTTTCAGTATAGCCATATCCTCAGATACTGTCACCATGCACTCCGTATAGTCAAATTGAGTGAGGGTTTGCCATAACCTTTCTTAAAAGAAAGTTAAAAAAGGATCCATATTATTAGCTTTATATTTAAAGTATCTAGGAAATATAAAGTGTTCTATAACAATACTTAACTCTGTGATGCCTTATGCTAGAAACAAGCTTTAAAATGCCCACAAAAGACGTGACTCTTATGCATATGGGGACATATTGATTAGTCTCTATGACATTCTGACGCTGAGCTGTGGGACTTCAATATTCGAGGAGGCAAAAAATTGACTTTGATATAATGTCCCTATTAACTGAGCTTTTCACTTTGTGAAAAGAGAGATGTTTAAACCCAGGCAGCTTTTATGGAATCACTTCTGTTGTTGGGTTGAACAATAGAGGAGTAGCCAGCAGTTAAAGCTTACATTTTCCTGTATCGTTCGAGCCTCTGTCTGGGTGGAAAGGTAACTTTTGAAAGTGCCATGCTTAGATTCACAAGGATGTCTAATATTTAATTTGCAAGCAGCAACTGTTTCGTTGCAAACAAGACATTGGAGAAATATGGCAAGAATGCCTATTTCTCTCTCCATTCCTCCCTGAAACTTCTATTTTCATTACTCACCTTTTTCAGAGCAACATTTTCTCTTAATTGCAAGCTGTTTTTCCCAATCTTCGCACAAAGTATAAAAAAACAAATTTAATAGAAACATGATTTTATCACTGTAATCAGATTGAAAATATTAGGATATGTTATTGACATTTAACTGATTATATAGCCTGCTAACCAGATGGGTTAAAAAGTGTGTTTAATCTGTAGCATAGGCCTATGAATTGGGCTACTATTATGTTCTGTTCTGCCGAGTATTATCTGAGAAAAAAATTGGCCCAAGGCCAAACCTATTGCGGACCCCTGCTGTACACTATTCTACTTTAGCGGGGATAGGAGGGGGTGGCATATATTTGTCTCGTCTAGGGTAGCAGAACATACAGGGCCGCTCTGCTGCCGATACACAGGAGGTCCCGTACCGGGAAGAAATTAAATATACTTTCACCCCTGCATAGACTGATTGATTGGGATATATCAGGGTTATGATCTTAGTCATCAGCAGTGTTTCACTGCAGTAATAAAGTGATGCAGACTAATATGAAGGACCCAAGCCTTAACGTTAGCCTTTCGCTACACCATCCTTAGTAGGAAGAACCCAAGCTAACATTAGCTCCTGGATTGCCACAACATGCTTAGCCGGAAGAACCTAATCTAATGGCTGTTGTATGGCCACACCAGTGGCCATACAGAGCGCTCTCTCTCTCTCAACTTCTGGTTTTCACATTGAGAAGACAATGCAGCCTCTCACTGGAGCTTCTTATCTTGAGTCAATTGGAGAGGGACAGTTTCCCTCTAAATGGCAGCCATTTGGAGGGAGGGGAAGGAATTTGTTTCCTGTGACATATATCTCTCTCTCTCTCTCTCTCTCTCTCTCTCTCACACACACACACACACACACACACACACACACACACACACACACACACACACACACACACACACACACACACACACACACACACACACACACACACACACACACACACACACACACACACACCCTTCCCTCAATGAAGTCACAAGAGCGTTTGGAATAGAGATTCCAAGGCACAGAGATGGGGGAATAGTTGGTATAGACTGTCAACACTGTAGAGCAGGGTCAGAGGGCTGCCAAGGCTGATGGGTAGTGATGGCAGGTCCACCAAGTGGCGGTTCATGTCCTCTGGATTGAACTCTGACCTTTTGCCTGTTGTCATTTAGCATATTCTAAATCATTTCGCATAACACCTGTCACAACAGAGCCTTATACTGTATATATGCCATTTAGCAGATGCTTTTATCCAAAGCAACTTACAGTTCTGCATGCATACATTTTCGTACGAGTGGCCCCAGCAGGAATCAAACCCACAACCCTCGTTGTTGTAAGCCACATGCTCTAACATAAATAAATTCTAATGGGGATTATTTTTCTCCCCCCTCTGGAGATATCCACCCATTACTATTACTCCCTCACTCTATCCTTTGATATAGTGAGCTTTTTGCCTGCATCCACATAGCAGCACAGACATGTGAATGGGAGTATTATTATATACCATGTCTTTTTGCTCAGAGAGGCAGAGAGGGTCAAATAAAACCTGAACTACATCCGAAACCATGCCTTTAACAAAAAACATCCCACTATGACTGCACACTTAAAGATACATATACAAATGTTTTGTCACTATTCTTTCAGTAGCTGTTATTTTTGCGGGAGAAGCGTAGTTAAAAGCTCCTCAAATCCACTCACTGTCAAACCCACCTAAGGAAGCAATCCGTAGACTGTCTGCAGAGAAGGATGCAGGGAGAAGATACATTACTTTTAAAGAAGGCTGGCATGTGTAACTATTTATGTGCCTCTGTGTGTGTGTGTGTGTGTGTGTGTGTGTGTGTGTGTGTGTGTGTTGTCTTGCCCGACTCATGCCTCTCCCTTGAGATTAATGAGCTAGCCTAGGTTACCCCTATTACCTACGGGCGTTGCCCTTCCAGCCCAGTCCCGATCCTCGTAGCCCTGTGCAATTATACCTCTAATAGCCCTCCTCCCAGGCTCCCACCTGGGGTATAGAGCATCTAGGAGTTCCCCAAGGATTCCTGTCTCCATCCAAGGTGTAGTCCTTGCCATCTAGGGCCTCAGCCATCGCCTCACTCACACACTTATCCAGTGCCGCGAATTGAGTTTGATTCACCCCTTCTAAATCTCCAGCGGTGGGCTGGCGCTGTACCCACATTTATACCTGTACCTTTTTGCCACTTCTCCAGGGGGTCGTTTACTCCTAATATGTATAGTGTAACTGGCCTCTTCCACACCCAAGGCAATGTTACATGAATCCCCCTATCTAGCCCCACCTCGGTTATACTGCGGTGGGGCCATTTCATGCATGAACCACTACCTGAGTCATAACTCGTGAGAGTGATGGGGACCCAACACCCCCCTTCTGGACATGGCTTCCCATCCACACGCAAGCCTGGGTCCATGTCCAGTATCTTCGTTGTACACTGTTCATAGTATTTATAGAGCCAAAGATCTTTATTTACCTGCCTATGGGTCCGTGGCCTCGGGTCACTTTCAGGTCTTACGGCGGTGCTTGCCTCCCTTGACCCGTGGCATGTCAAATTCAGTTCTCCCCAGAACCCGGCCATCCCGGTATATGCTTACAATGTATTCCACCTCCCCTGACCCACCATTTCCACGCACCCCCTTTCCTAGAGTGGTGTGTCTGGATCTCCCTTAGGGTTCTTAATGCACCAATCAGCATACTGCCGAGGTGGTCCACCCATTTCTCTAATCCAGTTCACCTGCATAGATCTGTCCACAAGTTCAGACTATGACACCGTGGCCAGGTACAAATACCTACGGTCCCAGTTCACGTCCAAAACTCGAAAGCCAGTCTTCAAATTCAAGTTGCCATCAGTGACCCAATTATCCAACCCCTACAGTTGTCAACCATATTGTTCAACTCCCTACCCATTGCTTCGTTGAACCATTTCCACTTTTTGCTTACATTCCAGTGCCTGAATAAATGACTACCATCTCTGGGGCCCTGATCTTGCCCCCATCCACATATCATTGATAGCATGTAGGTTTCAAACACTAGGTTATACGCCGTTCCGTTAAACCACCTAGTTGGCCTTATTCCTACCCTAACATGTGAGCGTTCCCAGCCAGGTGCCCCGAGGATGTAGAGAGCCACCATGAGCAGAGCCCCAAACAACATGCTCATACTAATTTCGTACCCTCGTTTACACCACTTCCTGCTTGGCTTTCCTGCGGGCCCAGATGGTGGGAAGGCTCCATTTCCTATTCTTTCCTTTGCCCCCATTCTTACCCTTCCTAGGTGCTGGCTCGGGGGCATCCTTTCTTACCAGGTCAGTTCCAACTCCTGGCCCTACCACTCTTACTTCTGTCGAAAGAGAGTAGAGACCCGTTTGCGGCACATAGACTGTTTCACCCCCAGCTGCATAGCCTGCTTCCCTGCCAGTGGATCAGGCGCTCGTCCGCCTGACCCCCAGGGACATGCAGCACACCCTGCCTGATTGTCTCCTCGGCAACTGCCATCAGAATCGCTTCCTTACACCTTATTGGAGCTTCCTTACTTCCCCAGCCATCCAATCTGGTCAGGACAGAGCGCAGCCTACTACTATTTTCCCCTCCTCATCAGGTATCTGGATTCCCATTTCCTCCCATGGGATTCGGGAATCCGTCTTAATTTCATTTATCAACTGGTTCCAATTATATAGCTTGAAAAGGCCCGTCCAACCTTTGGCCATATCCTGATTAACCCCGGGAAGCCTCCCAGGCCCCCTCTGGGCGATAGACCCTGAACTGGGTCTCAGGCCTTTCCCATCCCAAGGGGACCTGATTTAACTTAAACACATTCCTCACCACTGGCCAGCAGCCGTCAATGGCCTCCATCCAGTCAGTCAATTGGGTGTTGAGTTGTCCCCTCCCTTGGCGCGGGTGTCCAAGCATTCCACTCTGACATCCCCTGGCCCGCTATGGTACACCTCCCATTGAATCTCCCTCAAGCCCCTTCCAGTGCTCAAAAGGGGTCTAGTAAATTTCCTAACCTGGTAACCATCAGCCACCCAGGCTGAGATTAGCAGGCCTTCCCTCTTTAGATCACTGCACTCCTCACACCGCCCCAGTTGGGCCCCGTCCCACTGACAGGAGCAATCCTGGGGACCTCTCTCCGGCCCCTTGGTGCCACCCCGGCCTACTCACTCGGTGTATACCCTAAGCCGTGGGAGAGAGTGAAGATGGCAGTGTGACAGAATATATGATCCATCACTTTTACCGGACCTCGTGAGACCCCATCTAACCCATAGGCTACATCGCGCTCCACACCAGGCACGACTGGAGGCCTCTCATTCCCGGGTCCTTTCCATACCTTGCGAAGGGTATATCCCAGACAAACGGAACATGCCCAATCCTTCAAAGGACCCCACTTGATAACATCCTTTTCCTTGGATATCAAGCCATTCTTAGCCATATTAAGAAGTCCCAATCCCTTACCAATCCATGCTTGGGTATACACTTGTCTCAACACTACGATTCCCTGTACATTGGCCACCCCGTCCCAGGGAGGTAGTGCTACAGCTTTTACTGCCATATGGCCTTTCAGGTTTTAATGTGATTTTTGCTGTCTTGGAACTGGTTTCAGCTGGTTTACACACTCTATCCCAGATTTTATTTTACACCTCACAGCATTTGCATCCAAGACTTCTATCACCTGATCCTGGTGCTGATAACGTTTCCTAATTGGTCCTTCTGCTGGCCCGTGTCCTTGAGTCTTCACTCAGACCTCCTGGCCTACAAACAGAGAGCACACCGGTTTAGAACTATCATCTTCCACACTTCCCCTCCTTCCAGTCTCGAGAGACTGGAACTGCAAAGAGTTGAGTTCCCTAGCCGGAATGCCTCTGTTATCTCACTCCCTGTCATTGAGCACTGCTCCCATTCTCAGCAGCTGTTCACTCCAATTATTGCAATTTTTCGCAATCTTTTCAGCCCTATGGTCTGTTCTACCACTCCATTCGCAGCCGGCGTGTACGGGGGAGAAAATACCCTTTGCACCCCGTGTTCTTCACACCAGTCATAATAATATAATAATAATATGCCATTTAGCAGACGCTTTTATCCAAAGCGACTTACAGTCATGCGTGCATACATTTTTTGTGTATGGGTGGTCCCGGGGATCGAACCCACTACCCTGGCGTTACAAGCGCTGTGCTCTACCAGCTGAGCTACAGAGGACCACAGTCATCTACGTTCTTGTTTCCGGAAATGGCTGCCATTGTCAGTTCTGAGCTCCCGTGCGATATCAAGTCTGCTGCATGCCTGTTCCAGGGTTTTTAGGGCCTCCAGCCCCGTGGCTCTATGGATAGCCCGTGTCACCATGTACCCAGAACAGGAATCCACCAATACATATAGATATTGTTCCCCTTTGCGGCCCTTCACCGGCAATGGACCTGCCATATCCATGCATATTTGTATTTATTAGGGATCCCCATTAGCTACTCTTCCTGGGGTCCAAACACATTAAGGCACTTACATTACATATAAAACAAAAGATAAAACATAACATTATTACACCACAACATATCTAGAATACAAAATGTATAATACCACCATACAACAATATTACAATGTACGCGTGTGTAGAGTGCGTGTGCTAGTGCTTGTGTGCGTATGCTTGTGTCTGTACCTTTGTGTGTGTCTCTTCACAGTCCCCGCTGTTCCATAAGGTGTACTTTTACCTTTTATTTTTAAAATCTGATTCTACTGCTTGTATCAGTTACCTGATGTGGAATCGAGTTCCATGTAGTCATGGCTCTATGTAGTCATGGCTCAATGTAGAGTCCCATAGTCTGTTCTGGACGGGTATTGTGAAGAGACCTCTGGTGGCATGTCTTGTGGGATATAAATGGGTGTCCAAGCTGTGTGCTAGTAGTTTCAACAGACAGCTTGGTACATTCAGCTTGTCAAGACTTCTTACAAAAACAGTAGTGATGAAGTCAATCTCTCCTCTACTTTGAGCCATGAGAGATTGACATGCATATTATTCATGTTAGCTCTACGTGTACATTTGAGGGCCAGCCGTGCTGCCCTGTTCTGAGCCAGTTGTAATTTTCCCAAGTCCCTCTTTGTGGCACCTGACCACGCTACTGAACAGTAGTCCAGGTGCGACAGAACTAAGGCCTGTAGGACCTGCCTTGTTGATAGTGTTGTTATTGAACCCCACGGTACCTTTAATTTAATGGTCTGACCCTCTTGTCTTTTCACTACCCTCCCTGCGTTGTACATATTGCAGAGATTACACTTCCTCAAAATCCGGGCCACTACAGTGCGGGTAACCCTGTACCCCAGCTTTACCAGTCGTTTCCAAGTTATTTTTATACCGGCATGCCCAATCGCCGTGTGCACCCCGGTAACCAACTGTTCCATACAGTTATCCGGGACATTTATTCCTTTGTCCCCATTTTCCCAGCTCTGTCCCCCAACAACATTTACACCTCTCATTTGGGCCAACATGTCAACCTCTCTATCACCCTCCCAATATTTCCCTTCGGTAGTGTGACTTTTTTGGTGAGCGACCTCAATTTCCATTTTTGTAATGAGTTCTGCTATTTTCTCCCATGACCCCCTGTGGGCCTCTTATTTACCCTTAGCACCCTCGTAACCATTTTCTTCCCTAATCCCCATATCCTCCTTTAGTGCCCTCGCACAGTAATCACTATCCGTTATCAAGCGTAACCGCTTTCTCCTATGCTTTTCTGCCTCTAGTAGGCCTTCCAGTATTGCTCCTACCTCGCCTGCCTGGGCTGAGCCAACGGTGATACCTCGCCTTCCGCCACTGTTTTCCCCTGGTGTTTTAATACATAAACCCAGTAGGCTCCTGTATCGGGTCCCTTACGGGAGCCATCAGTGTACAGTTCCCACTCTATCTCAGGCTCCTTCACCTTTTTAGCCTGCTTCTTCGGGCCATCACCATACACCAACTGCAATTTTGGGTCCAACAGGATATTCTCCCATCGACCCCAATGCACGTTTGTGACCCTGGTGCCCTCCACCGTTTTTTTGTTCAACTCCCTATGTACCCTGCTCTGAGGTTGTACTATGATCGGCATACCTCCCGCCAGCTCTATTATCCCTTTCCAGTAATGAGCCAGTACTGCCAATTCCTGCTCCGGCAGAACATATTTCTGCTCCATCGACCCTAGGCTCCAAACCAGAGTGCTATTAGCCCTTCTCCTTTGTTTACTAATTTAGTTTCTGAACCCATTCCATCCACATGGATCCATACTTCCAGATCTTTGTCTTGGACCCTAGGTTCGAGAGCCTTGTATCTACAGTGGGGAGAACAAGTATTTGATACACTGACGATTTTGCAGGTTTTCCTACTTACAAAGCATGTAGAGGTCTGTAATGTTTATCATAGGTACACTTCAACTGTGAGAGAAGGAATCTAAAACAAAAATCCAGAAAATCACATTGTATGATTTTTAAGTAATTAATTTGCATTTTATTGCATGACATACGTATTTGATACATCAGAAAAGCAGAACTTAATATTTGGTACAGAAACCTTTGTTTGCAATTACAGAGATCATATGTTTCCTGTAGGTCTTGACCAGGTTTGCACACACTGCAGCAGGGATTTTGGCCCACTCCTCCATACAGACCTTCTCCAGATCCTTCAGGTTTCGGGGCTGTCGCTGGGCAATACGGACTATCAGCTCCCTCCAAAGATTTTCTATTGGGTTCAGGTCTGGAGACTGGCTAGGCCACTCCAGGACCTTGAGATGCTTCTTACGGAGCCACTCCTTAGTTTCCCTGGCTGTGTGTTTCGGGTCGTTGTCATGCTGGAAGACCCAGCCACGACCCATCTTCAATGCTCTTACTGAGGGAAGGAGGTTGTTGGCCAAGATCTCACGATACATGGCCCCATCCATCCTCCCCTCAATACGGTGCAGTCATCCTGTCCCCTTTGCAGAAAAGCATCCCCAAAGAATGATGTTTCCACCTACATGCTTCACGATTGGGATGGTGTTCTTGGGGTTGTACTCATCCTTCTTCTTTCTCCAAACTCGGCGAGTGGAGTTTAGACTAAAAAGCTCTATTTTTGTCTCATCAGACCACATGACCTTCTCCCATTCCTCCTCTGGATTATCCAGATGGTCATTGGCAAACTTCAGACGGGCCTGTACATGCGCTGGCTTGAGCAGGGGGACCTTGCGTGCGCTGCAGGATTTTAACCCATGACGGCGTAGTGTGTTACTAATGGTTTTCTTTGAGACTGTGGTCCCAGCTCTCTTCAGGTCATTGACCAGGTCCTGCCGTGTAGTTCTGGGCTGATCCCTCACCTTCCTCATGATCATTGATGCCCCACAAGGTGAGATCTTGCATGGAGCCCCAGATTGAGGGTGATTGACCGTCATCTTGAACTTCTTTCATTTTCTAATATTTGCGCCAACAGTTGTTGCCTTCTCACCAAGCTGCTTGCCTATTGTCCTGTAGCCCATCCCAGCCTTGTGCAGGTCTACAATTTTATCCCTGATGTCCTTACACAGCTCACTGGTCTTGGCCATTGTGGAGAGGTTGGAGTCTGTTTGATTGAGTGTGTGGACAGGTGTCTTTTATACAGGTAACGAGTTCAAACAGGTGCAGTTAATACAGGTAATGAGGGGAGAACAGGAGGGCTTCTTAAAGAAAAACTAACAGGTCTGTGAGAGCCGGAATTCTTACTGGTTGGTAGGTGATCAAATACTTATGTCATGCAATAAAATGCAAATTAATTACTTAAAAATCATACAATGTGATTTTCTGGATTTTTGTTTTAGATTCCATCTCTCACAGTTGAAGTGTACCTATGATAAAAATTACAGACCTCTACATGCTTTGTAAGTAGGAAAGCCTGCAAAATCGGCAGTGTATCAAATACTTGTTCTCCCCACTGTATGTATATGTTCGATAATCTCCCTTAACCTTAACTCATCAGCCTCTGTCCACACAAACGCCTTGTCTGACAGCTTGTTGTACAATGATTGTGCCATTTTTGCAAACCCTTTTACGTGATCCCGGACGTAGTTGCGGAGACCCTTTGTAGATCTCTGAAACTTTTCGGGGCCGTAGATTTTCCTATCTTTTCCATATATGGTTCTGATAAGCCCACCTGTGTGCCTACTTTGAACCCCAAATAGTCTACCACCGTTCTTGCAAACTGACACTTGTTGAGGTTTAACTTCAACCTGGCACCTGACAGGATTTTTACGACTCTTCCTCTGAGTCATGGGCCATATACACATTGTCTATATACAGTGCGTTCTGAAAGTATTCTCTCCCCAACCTTCAACAATTGTTTTTGAGCGTAGCCACCCAACACCCAGAGTATGCCATCCGCCTTGCCTACAGGAACTAACTTCTTAGTCCCGTCCGCGAGGAGTATGTACAGCTGGCCTAAGGGCTTCAGGCGTCTTTCGGCACTGGTGTCAACAATATACAGTAAGGGAAAAAAGTATTTGATCCCCTGCTGATTTTGTACGTTTGCCCACTGACAAAGAAATTATCAGTCTATAATTTTAATGGTAGGTTTATTTGAACAGTGAGAGACAGAATAACAACAAAAAACTCCAGAAAAACGCATGTCAGGAATGTTATAAATTGATTTGCATTTTAATGAGGGAAATAAGTATTTGACCCCCTCTCAATCAGAAAGATTTCTGGCTCCCAGGTGTCTTTTATACAGGTAACGAGCTGAGATTAGGAGCACACTCTTAAAGGGAATGCTCCTAATCTCAGATTGTTACCTGTATAAAAGACACCTGTCCACAGAAGCAATCAATCAATCAGATTCCAAACTCTCCACCATGGCCAAGACCAAAGAGCTCTCCAAGGATGTCAGGGACAAGATTGTAGACCTACACAAGGCTGGAATGGGCTACAAGACCATCGCCAAGCAGCTTGGTGAGAAGGTGACAACAGTTGGTGCGATTATTCGCAAATGGAAGAAACACAAAAGAACTGTCAATCTCCCTCGGCCTGGGGCTCCATGCAAGATCTCACCTTGTGGAGTTGCAAGGATCATGAGAACGGTGAGGAATCAGCCCAGAACTACACGGGAGGATCTTGTCAATGATCTCAAGGCAGCTGGGACCATAGGACTGAAATCCTGCAGCGCCCGCAAGGTTATTTCTGCTCCATCGACCCTAGGCTCCAAACCAGAGTGCTATTAGCCCTTCTCCTTTGCTTACTAATTTAGTTTCTGAACCCATTCCATCCACATGGATCCATACTTCCAGATCTTTGTCTTGGACCCTAGGTTCGAGAGCCTTGTTTCTATGTATATGTTCGATAATCTCCCTTAACCTTAACTCATCAGCCTCTGTCCACACAAATGCCTTGTCTGACAGCTTGTTGTACAATGATTTTGCCATTTTTGCAAACCCTTTTACGTGATCCCGGACGTAGTTGCGGAGACCCTTTGTAGATCTCTGAAACTTTTCGGGGCCGTAGATTTTCCTATCTTTTCCATATAGGGTTCTGATAAGCCCACCTGTGTGCCTACTTTGAACCCCAAATAGTCTACCACCGTTCTTGCAAACTGACACTTGTTGAGGTTTAACTTCAACCTGGCACCTGACAGGATTTTTACGACTCTTCCTCTGTGTCATGGGCCATATACACATTGTCTATATACAGTGCGTTCTGAAAGTATTCTCTCCCCAACCTTCAACAATTGTTTTTGAGCGTAGCCACCCAACACCCAGAGTATGCCATCCGCCTTGCCTACAGGAACTAACTTCTTAGTCCCGTCCGCGAGGAGTATGTACAGCTGGCCTAAGGGCTTCAGGCGTCTTTCGGCACTGGTGTCAACAATATACAGTAAGGGAAAAAAGTATTTGATCCCCTGCTGATTTTGTACGTTTGCCCACTGACAAAGAAATTATCAGTCTATAATTTTAATGGTAGGTTTATTTGAACAGTGAGAGACAGAATAACAACACAAAACTCCAGAAAAACGCATGTCAGAAATGTTATAAATTGATTTGCATTTTAATGAGGGAAATAAGTATTTGACCCCCTCTCAATCAGAAAGATTTCTGGCTCCCAGGTGTCTTTTATACAGGTAACGAGCTGAGATTAGGAGCACACTCTTAAAGGGAATGCTCCTAATCTCAGATTGTTACCTCTATAAAAGACACCTGTCCACAGAAGCAATCAATCAATCAGATTCCAAACTCTCCACCATGGCCAAGACCAAAGAGCTCTCCAAGGATGTCAGGGACAAGATTGTAGACCTACACAAGGCTGGAATGGGCTACAAGACCATCGCCAAGCAGCTTGGTGAGAAGGTGACAACAGTTGGTGCGATTATTCGCAAATGGAAGAAACACAAAAGAACTGTCAATCTCCCTCGGCCTGGGTGTCACGGTTTACTAAGCCAGAACCCAGAAGCAGACCAGGACAAGGTAGGTTGAAACAAAGGTGAGTGTTTATTTAATAGATCCACGAGTGAGGCTGAATAATCCAGGGAACAGAGCGGGTGGCGTGGATGGGTTGTTGAGGGTGCAGTGGTAGGTCCAGTAATGGCTCGGCAGCCGCCGACCATCAGGCAGAGGTTGGGTGAAGGTTCCGGATGAGTGACTGCAGATGGAACAAAACGGAGGTAAGTACAAAACAAGCAAACAAGGTGCAAAACAACAAAACTAACGCTACATGCTCTAAGGCTGATCCACTGATAAACATACTGTTCATGGCTAACGATCCGGCAGGGAATGGATGTTAGGACAGAGCCTAAGAAGGGTGATGATCAGGACCAGGTGTGCAGATTGCTGATGGGATGCAGGTGCGGAAATCAAGAGAGCTCCCGCCTAGCAACGTTGCCCGGCAACCAGGCAGGGAGCGTTCCAGAACCCTCGGGAAACTGGAGATCCCGAGCAGAAAAACTAGTACCCAGACAGAAACCGACTCAGACTGCAGGGATCGTTACAGTACCCCCCTCCGACGAACGCCACCGGGCGGACTCCCCGGAGCGCCAGGATGGAGGCGGTAGAAGTCACGAATGAGGTCAGCATCTAGGATCTGTCGCCGCGGAATCCAACTCCTCTCTTCAGGACCATACCCCTCCCAGTCCACGAGATACTGGAAACCCCGGCCCCGCCGTCTGGAATCCATGATGCGTCGCACCGTGTAGGCAGGACCACCTCCGATCATCCGAGGAGGAGGAGGAGGAGGCGGAGGAGGCAACAGAGGACTGAGGAGAACAGGCTTGAGGCAGGAGACATGAAAGGTGGGATGGACTCTGAGCGTCCTCGGTAGTTTGAGTCGAACTGCCACCGGATTGATCACCTTCTCCACCACAAACGGACCAATGAACTTCGGTGACAACTTCCTAGACTCAGTCCGTAAAGGAAGATCCCGTGTGGCCAACCAGACCCTATCTCCGATGGTATAGGTGGGAGCGGGGATCCGGCGACGATTCGCCTGGAGCTGATACCGGTCCGAAACTCTAAGGAGTGCCTTTCTGGCCCGATGCCAGGTCCGGTGGCAACGACGAATATGGGCCTGAACAGAGGGCACTGAGAGCTCCTTCTCCTGAGAAGGGAACAAGGGAGGTTGGTAGCCATACAGGCACTGGAAGGGAGACATCCCAGTGGCAGATGTAGGGGAGAGTATTGTGGGCATACTCAACCCAAGGCAACTGAGAGACCCAGGAGGTGGGGTTGGAGGAGACAAGGCAGCGTAGCGTGGATTCCATCTTCTGGTTGGCTCTCTCCGCCTGACCATTAGATTGGGGGTGAAAACCAGATGTGAGGCTGACTGTAGCTCCAATGGCCAAACAGAAGGACTTCCAGACCGCAGAGGTAAACTGAGGGCCACGGTCGGAAACGATATCACTGGGCAAACCGTGGACCCTGAAAACCTCCCTAACCAGGATCTCGGACGTCTCCGAGGCAGAGGGAAGCTTGGCAATAGGCACAAAGTGGGCGAACTTGCTGAATCTGTCCACGATAGTCAGAACAACCGTGTTCCCCCTCAGAAGCGGGCAACCCAGTGACAAAGTCCAGGGCCAGATGCGACCATGGTCGCCGGGAATAGGAAGGGGGTGAAGTAGTCCAGAGCTGGGCCGATTGGTACTCTTATTCTGCGCACACACTGGACAGGCAGCAACAAAACCCCCGAGTATCCTCGGCCATGGCAGGCCACCAAAAACGTCTGCGAAGAAACGCCATCGTCCGAGCCACGCCAGGGTGACAAGCCATCTTGCTGGCGTGGGACCATTTGAGGACAGCAGGACGAACCGACTCAGGCACAAACAACCGACCGGGTGGACCGTTACGGGACCGGGCTGCGTCCGAAGGGCCGCCATCACCTCCTCCTCAATCTTCCACATAACTGCTCCCACGACGCAGTTCCGGGGGAGAATTGTCTCGGTTTTGGACCCACTCTCTTCCGTCTTGGAGAACATCCGGGACAAGGCGTCCGCCTTGCCGTTCTTAGATCCAGGTCGGAACGTCAGGGAAAAAATTGAATCGTCCGAAAAACAACGCCCACCTGGCCTGGCGGGGAGTTGAGGCGTCTAGCCGATTGCACGTAAGCAAGATTCTTGTGGTCAGTCCAGACAATAAACGGTTGCTCCGCCCCCTCCAACCAGTGGCGCCACTCCTCCAAGGCAAGTTTCACCGCGAGAAGCTCCCGGTTACCCACATCGTAATTCCTCTCCGCAGGCGAAAGGCGACGAGAGTAGTAGGCGCAGGGATGGAGTTTACTGTCCGTGGAGCATCGCTGCGACAGGATGGCGCCAACTCCCACATCAGACGCGTCCCACTTCAACGACGAACTGACGGGCCGTGTCCGGTTGAGAGAGAATCGGTGCGTTGGTGAATCGCCTCTTCAAATCCAGAAACGCTCGATCCGCCTCCGGATTCCACTTGAAGGTCCTGATACTGGAAGTCAAGGCCGTTAACGGAGCGGCCACACGGCTGTAATCCCGGATGAATCTGCGGTAGAAATTCGCAAACCCCAAAAATCTCTGGAGCTGCAATCTCGTACCGGGCTGGGCCCATTCCAGAACCGCTCTAACCTTCTCCTGGTCCATCCTAATCTCTCCCCTGGAGATGATGTACCCGAGAAAGGATGTCGTGTGGGCGTGAAACTCGCACTTCTCGGCCTTCACGAACAGGCGATTCTCCAACAATCGCTGCAGAACCTGCCGGACATGCTGGACGTGGTCGGAAGGTTCCTTCGAGAAGATCAGAATGTCATCCAGGTAAACAAACACAAAGAGACCGATCATATCTCTCAGGACGTCGTTCACCATACTCTGGAATACCGCTGGAGCATTGGTCAGTCCAAACGGCATCACCTGATACTCGAAGTGACCCATCGGGTGTATTGAAACCCGTCAACCACTCGTCCCCCTCTCTGATCCGGACCATGTGATACGCATTGCGTAGGTCTAGCTTGGTGAACACCGTAGCACCCTGTAAGGAGTCGAAGGCAGAACTCATCAAGGGCAGGGGATACTTGTTCTTGACCGTGATGTCATTCAACCCCCGATAATCAATACACGGTCGAAGAGAGCCATCCTTCTTACCCACAAAGAAGAATCCTGCCCCCAGGGGTGATGACGAGGGACGAACGAGACCAGCAGCTAGGGACTCCTTGATGTAGGTCTCCAAAGCCTCACGTTCAGGTCGGGAGATACTGTATAACCTTCCCTTGGGGTAGACAGCTCCAGGGAACAGGTTGATGGCACAATCATATGGTCGGTGGGGAGGGAGTGACAGAGCCTTCTGCTTACTGAACACTTCCCCCAAATCGTGATATGTCTCGGGAACCAGGGACAAATCTGGGGGTTTAGCCTCAATCACCTGACTGGGAACCGAATGGGGACAGGCAGTCTTGAGACAGTTAGCATGACAATCAAGGCTCCAACTCGTTACCTTGCCCGTCACCCAATCGAACGTGGGATTGTGTTCCTTCAGCCAGGGGTATCCAAGGACCAGAGGAACATGGGAAGACGGCAGAATGAAGAATGAAATCATCTCCGAATGATTCCCCGACAACAGCATCTTAACCGGTTCAGTCCTCATCGTGATACGTGCCAGACTACTGCCGTTCAGAGTGGTCGCTTCAATGGCTTCCGGCAATTGCTCCTTGGAAAGCCCCAGCTGTTCCACCAACTCGGCATCAAGAAAGCTTCCATCGGCACCTGAATCGATAAAAGCGTTAATCGCTAAGCTCTGATTCCTGTTCATAAGGGTAGCCGGGAAACGGGGTCTGACAGAGGTATTGAGAGGTCGAAACTGGCTCGCTAAAAGTCCTCCCAACTTTAGCGAGCCGCGCAGTTTGACGACCGCCGGGAACAGGTGGCGAGGTAATGTCCCGAACCACCACAGTAGAGGCAACAGTTAGTCCTACGTCTGAGTTGGCGTTCCTCCTTGGTTAACCCGTGCCGCCCTACTTGCATTGGTTCAGAATCGGGAGACAGGACCTCTCCACTAATCCTGTGTGGTGGACGATGATCGACGTATTCTGGTCCAATCCCGACCCGACTGGAACCTGAGAAGCTGATCGATTGGACGGAACCCATTGCTTCTCCCTCCTTCGCTCCTCGGACTCGATTATCCACCCGAATAGACAAGGCTACCAAGCTGTCCAGGTCACTAGGCTCCGGATAGGAGATCAACTCATCCTTGAGCTGCTCCGACAGACCCTGGTAAAAGGCCGCTTGCAGAGACTCCTCATTCCACCCACTCTCCACAGCCAACGTCTTGAACTCGATCACGAAGTCGGCCACGCTGCGAGTTCCTTGGCGAAGCGAAACAGGCGCCTAGCTGCGTCCCTCCCTCGGACGGAATGGTCGAAGAGCTTCCTCATCTCGGCCGTGAACCCCTGGTATGAAGCCATGCAGGGGTCTTGTCGTTCCCAAACGGCTGAAGCCCACTCCAGCGCTCGACCACGCAGCAACTCAATCACAAAGGCTATCCTAGCCTTGTCTGTGGCATAAGAGTAGGGCTGTAGATCGAACACTAACCCACACTGCATAAGGAAAGAACGGCATCTTCCCAGCTCCCCTCATATTTATCCGGCGTCGGAACCTTGGGCTCATGGAAGGACACAGCTCCAGAAGCGGCAGGCGAGATGGGTGAAACCGGTAGTGGATCCTCCACCGGAAACTTGCGCTGGTTCTGGACCTCCGTCAGACCGGTAGAAAGGTTCCGAACTGCCAACGCGATCTCCTGTAGCTCCGTGCTATGATGGCCCAACATCTTCTCCTGATGGGTAATGGCATGGCGAACAGAGTCCAGGTCCGCTGGGTTCATTACTGGCCGGATCGTTCTGTCACGGTTTACTAAGCCAGAACCCAGAAGCAGACCAGGACAAGGTAGGTTGAAACAAAGGTGAGTGTTTATTTAATAGATCCACGAGTGAGGCTGAATAATCCAGGGAACAGAGCGGGTGGCGTGGATGGGTTGTTGAGGGTGCAGTGGTAGGTCCAGTAATGGCTCGGCAGCCGCCGACCATCAGGCAGAGGTTGGGTGAAGGTTCCGGATGAGTGACTGCAGATGGAACAAAACGGAGGTAAGTACAAAACAAGCAAACAAGGTGCAAAACAACAAAACTAACGCTACATGCTCTAAGGCTGATCCACTGATAAACATACTGTTCATGGCTAACGATCCGGCAGGGAATGGATGTTAGGACAGAGCCTAAGAAGGGTGATGATCAGGACCAGGTGTGCAGATTGCTGATGGGATGCAGGTGCGGAAATCAAGAGAGCTCCCGCCTAGCAACGTTGCCCGGCAACCAGGCAGGGAGCGTTCCAGAACCCTCGGGAAACTGGAGATCCCGAGCAGAAAAAACTAGTACCCAGACAGAAACCGACTCAGACTGCAGGGATCGTTACACTGGGGCTCCATGCAAGATCTCACCTTGTGGAGTTGCAAGGATCATGAGAACGTTGAGGAATCAGCCCAGAACTACACGGGAGGATCTTGTCAATGATCTCAAGGCAGCTGGGACCATAGGACTGAAATCCTGCAGCGCCCGCAAGGTCCCTCTGCTCAAGAAAGCACATATACAGCCCCGTCTGAAGCTTGCCAATGAACATCTGAATGATTCAGAGGAGAACTAGGTGAAAGTGTTGTGGTCAGATGAGACCAAAATGGAGCTCTTTGGCATCAACTCAACTCGCCGTGTTTGGAGAAGGAGGAATGCTGCCTATGACCCCAAGAACACCATCCCCACCGTCAAACATGGAGGTGGAAACATTATGCTTTGGGGGTGTTTTTCTGCTAAGGGGACAGGACAACTTCACCGCATCAAAGGGACGATGGACGGGCCATGTACCGTCAAATCTTGGGTGAGAACCTCCTTCCCTCAGCCAGGGCATTGAAAATGGTCGTGGATGGGTATTCCAGCATCACAATGACCCAAAACACACGGCCAAGGCAACAAAGGAGTGGCTCAAGAAGAAGCACATTAAGGTCCTGGAGTGGCCTAGCCAGTCTCCAGACCTTAATCCCATAGAAAATCTGTGGAGGGAGCTGAAGGTTCAAGTTGCCAAATGTCAGGCTCGAAACCTTAATGACTTGGAGAAGATCTGCAAAGAGGAGTGGGACAAAATCCCTCCTGAGATGTGTGCAAACCTGGTGGCCAACTACAAGAAACGTCTGACCTCTGTGATTGCCAACAAGGGTTTTGCCACCAAGTACTAAGTCATGTTTTGCAGAGGGGTCAAATACTTATTTCCCTCATTAAAATGCAAATACATTTATAACGTTTTTGACATGCGTTTTTCTGGATTTTTTTGTTGTTATTCTGTCTCTCACTGTTCAAATAAACCTACCATTAAAATTATAGACTGATCATGTCTTTGTCAGTGGGCAAACATACAAAATCAGCAGGGGATCAAATACTTTTTTCCCTCACTGTACTTCTCTCCATTCAGATAAGTTATCAGCTAGTCACCTTCCCACTCCTCATTCTCCAACATTGTCCGCTTGAGGCCCAGGCCTCTTTCCTAGTCCCCGCCTCTGTTTTTCTCCTGATGAGTCCTTCTTTTTTGGGGGGTCATCTTTATCCATTGTTCCTTTGGTATGTACGGCATAGCGTAAGGGGAGGCGACTCCTCTGCCCTTCTGGTCCCGATCGTATCCAGTGGTGGAAAAAATACCCAATTGTCATACATGAGTAAAAGATACCTTAATAGAACATGACTCAAATAAAAGTGAAAGTCACCCGGTAAGATACTACTTGAGTAAAAGTCTAAAAGTATTTGGTTTTAAATATACTTAAGTATCAAAAGTAAATGTAACTGCAAAAATATACTTAAGTATCAAAAGTAAAAGTATAAATCATTTCAAATTGCTTACACTAAGCAAACCAAACGACACAATGTCTTGTTTTTTTATCTACAGATAGCCAGCGGCACACTCCAACACTCAGACATCATTTACAAATTATGCATTTGTGTTTAGTGAGTCCGCCAGATCAGAGGCAGTAGGGATGACCAGGGATGTTCTCTTGTTAAGTGTGTGAATTGAACTATTTTCCTGTCCTGCTAAGCATTCAAAATGTAACGAGTACTTTAGAGTGTCAGGGAAAATGTATGGAGTAAAAAGTACATTATTTTCTTTAGGAATGTAGTGAAATAAAAGTAAAAGTTGTAAAAAATATAAATAGTAAAGTCAAGTACAGATACCCCCAAAAACTACTTAAGTAGTAATTTAAAATATTTTTACTTAAGTACTTTACACCCCTGATCGTATCTAGGCTCAGACCGACTCGCCCCTGGTTCCTTAGCCGTCTCGCCCTCCGTGGTGTGACCTTTTACCCCCAAGTCCGACTTCTCTTTGGGTGACGTGATCCAGCTATTCGGGACATCTCTAGGCGCCTTATCATTAGCTCTAGTCTGACGCTCCAATTCTCTTCCGGCTTGGTCACCTCCTCCAGTTGGTGCTTGGACAGCACCTTTCCTACGTTTTCTGATGAGGGCCTGAGTCATAAGGTCGTGGCCCTTTATTACCTTAGCGAGGTCTCGTGGGGTGGAGGTCCGGGGACACAATCTAACAAACTCAATGCCTCCCGGCTGAATTTCCATCAATCTCCTTATGAATTTCACCTGGTGGGCCTGGGGTATTCTCTCTGAGTTCTGCCTCCATACTTCACCCAGTGTGGCGCCTCCCTTTAAAAGGCCAAGCGCCTGGTCAGTCATGGCTCCCTTGTCATCTTCATCTTCCATGACCAGCTCAGTGATAAGATCTTCTACACTTTGTCCTTCCCTGGGTGTTTGTCCCGTCTGGCTCATTATCCGTAACTACTATGCCTCTTCGGACCACTTCTTCCTCTTCATCATCCTCTTCACTCAGCTCCTCGGCCCCGGAGTCGACATCCTCCTCCTCCTTGTCCAGCTCTCTCCTGTGCTCCGCCAGCACCTGGGACTTGACTTGACTTTTTCCAGCAAGTAGTCATGGGCTATTTCCAGATAGCTGTTCTTGAAGGGGTCTGTCAGCCTGGGGGCTCTTTGCACCTTCGGGGACGGTGGCATATGGGATATTCGGATGTTATAACCGTACGTATAGCCTGGTTTTCCAAGTAACGGCCAGTCTTCTCTTTCCTCCCACTCCCTTGGGATTGGCCGTATTATTTGCCCCACATCCGGCACATGACATTCTCCATCTCTGGCTTTTATGGGACCGTACTTCGGGTTCAAGGCCACCATTTCTGATGCAGTTCTCGGGTTATGCGGCTGATATGGTTTCCCGCATGCCCTCCGAACTTGTCTCAGCGGGGGGATAGGCCCATTTCTGTCCTCCCCATACCAGTCGTTGCTTTCTTTGGGTGAAAGTCCCCATCTGGGTTCCTCTATGTACTCTTCCTTGTATCTAGGTGACTCAGGGTAGGATACGATCAGAGGCCTAGCCCAATCCGGGGTCAGCCCTTGACAATCACTCTCTGATCGAGACGGACTGATGCTAAGTGAGTTCAAAGGCTGAAACCTAACTGTGTTCTGCCCTCAACTATCGTCCCCCAACTCTCACTCCTCCCTGTACCATTCCCCCAGGTGCGGGGTACCTGGCCTCAACCTCTCACGGGTTTCATACTCATTTCCTCCATCTAGGGAAAAGGCTATTTTTCTTACCACGTGCGCGTCAGCTCCCGGGGTCTGTGAGGGCTATCATGTGGCTGTTGCCTGGGAACCTGTTGCGAGAGCGGTGGTGGCAGGGGGGCCATGATGGTGGACGGGGGGTTAGACTATGCTGCCCCTGTGGGCCCCCTCTTGAGGTTTCCTTTTCGGCAGGGAAACTTTTGTATATATAGTGTATATTAGAGTCAGTATGTGTCAGAATCCAGAATATAAGTATCCAGAATATAAATAAAACTCATTCACTCAGCCTATTGAGTCCACTGGTCCCACTCACACAGAACTACCCTACGCCTTGACCTCTTTCTCCCCTCTCTCGCCAGATGACATCCTGTGACTAGAGAGGTCTTGAGCGTCCTGTCTCTGATTAACTTTCTTGTTATCTCTCTCAGAACGATCTTCTTGACCCTAACCAGTCAGGCTTCAAGATGGGTCACTCAACCAAGACTGCTCTTCTCTGTGTCACAGAGGCTCTCCGCACTGCCAAAGCTGACTTTCTCTCCTCTGTTCCCCTCCCACAGGTCTACTCGCTGCCTTCAACACTGTGAAACATTAGATCCTCCTCTCCACCCTCTCAGGGCTGGGAGTCTCAGGCGCTGCACACTCTTGGAGTGCTTCCTACCTGGCAGGCTGCTCCTACCAGGTGACGTGGAGAGGATCTGTGTCTGCACCACACTACTGGTGTCCGCCAGGGCTTGGTTCTAGGCCCTCTCCTCTTCTCTCTATACACCAAGTCACTCCATTGTATCCTCACATGGTCTGTCCTATAATTTCTATGCGGATGACACTCAACTACTTTTCTCCTTCCCCCATTCTGACACCCAGGTGGCGACACGCTTCTCTGACGGAACTGCTCTTCCTCCCGGGGAAGGCCTGCCCGCTGAAAGACCTCTCCATCACGGTTGACAACTCCACAGTGTCGCCCTCCCAGAGTGCAAAGAACCTTGGCGTGACCCTGGACAACACCCTGTCGTTCTCTGCAAACATCAAAACAGTGACCCACTCCTGCAGGTTCATGCTCTATAACATCCGTAGAGTACGACCCTACCTTACACAGGAAGCGGCGCAGGTCCTAATCCAGGCACTTGTCCTCTCCAGTCCACTGGCTTCCAGTCGAAGTTCGCATCCACTACAAGACCGTGGTGCTTACCTACGGAACAGTAAGATAAACTGCCCCTCCCTACCTTCAGGCTATGCTCAAACCCTACACCCCAACCCAAGCATTTTAACAGGTGTGCCTTGTTAAAAGTTAATTTGTGGATTTTAATGTGTTTGAGCCAATCAGTTTTGTTGTGACAAGGTAGGGGTGGTATACAGAAGATAGCCCTAAGTCCATATTATGGCAAGAACAGCTCAAGTAAGCAAAGAGAAACAACAGTCCATCATTACTTTAAGAATTGAAGGTCACTCAATCCGGAACATTTCAAGAACTTTGAAAGTTCTTCAAGTTCAGTCGCAAAAACCATCAAGCGCTATGATGAAACTGGCTCTCATGAGGACCGCCACAGGAAAGGAAGACCCAGAGTTAACTCTGCTGCAGAGGATAAGTTCATTAGAGTTAGCTGCACCTCAGATTGCAGCCCAAATAAATGCTTCACAGAGTTCAAGTAACAGACACATCTCAACATCAACTGTTCAGAGGAGACTGCGTGAATCAGGCCTTCATGGTCAAATTGCTGCAATGAAACCACTACTAAATGACACCAATAATAAGAAGAGACTTGCTTGGGCCAAGAAACACGAGCAATGGACATTAGACCGGTGGAAATCTGTCCTTTGGTCTGATGAGTCCAAATTTGAGATTTTTGGTTCCAACCGCCGTGTCTTTGTGAGACTCAGAGTAGGTGAACAGATGATCTCCGCATGTGTGGTTCCCACCGTGAAGCATGGAGGAGGAGGTGTGATGGTGTGGGGGTGCTTTGCTGGTGACACTGTCTGTGATTTATTTAGAATTCAAGGCACACTTAACCAGCATGGCTACCACAGCATTCTGCAGCGATACACCATCCCATCTGGTTTGCACTTAGTGGGACTATCATTTATTTTTCAACAGGACAATGACCCAAAACACACCTCCAGGCTGTGTAAGGGATATTTGACCAAGAAGGAGAGTGATGGAGTGCTGCATCAGATGACCTGGCCTCCACAATCACCCGACCTCAACCCAATTGAGATGGTTTGGGATGAGTTGGACCGCAGAGTGAAAGAAAAGCAGCCAACAAGTGCTCAGCATATGTGGGAACTCCTTCAAGACTGTTGGAAAAGCATTCCTCATGAAGCTGGTTGAGAGAATGCCAAGAGTGTGCAAAGCTGTCATCAAGGCAAAGGGTGGCTACTTTGAAGAATCTCAAATATAAAATATATTTTGATTTGTTTAACACTTTTTTGGTTACTACATGATTCCATATGTGTTATTTCATGTAGAAAAGAGTAAAAAATAAATAAAACCCCTTGAATGAGTAGGTGTGCCCAAACTTTTGACTAGTACTGTATGTCGAGAATACAGCATATACATACACAGTGAGTAAACAACAGTATATGAACAGAATAGGAGGTGGCCGCATTCAATGACTCTATATACTGTACATTAGTGTTAAGTTGCAGGGGTGAGTACCGGGCAGGTAGCTGGCTAGTGATGGCTGTTCAACAGTCTGATGGCCTGGAGATAGAAGCTGTTTTTCAGTCTCTCGGTCCCAGCTTTGATGCACTTGTACCGTCTCTGTCTGCTAGATGGTGGCAGAGTGAAAAGACTGTTACTCGGGTGGCTGAAGTCCTTAGTTAGGTGTAGGTGTGAGCGTTACTGTATGTGTGTGTGTGTGTGTGTGTGTTTGTGTAATGTGTGCATACATGTTTATCTTTATCAACCTGACTGAATAATTCACCATGCAAACCACAGGAGATGTGTGCATAATTGCATAACATTACTTTTGCATGCCACCGGTGTCATCACCCTTAACACTTTATCTCAGCACCTGCTTTGACAATTAAAACAAGGGGATTACATGAATCAGAAATTAATTCAGGATCCAGGTACCTATGTAGTTATGTAGCTATAGCAACACTTAGAATAGTAACAAAGCCAAACTGTGGACTACAGTCAAATCGTATAAATTTTTCAAAATGCAATCCTGTTGCATGGCAGCGATTCAAAGGCTGTGTCCCAAATGCACACCGCCTCGATGAACCAGAGAGAGAGAGAGGGGCAGAAAGGTGAGGGCTGAATTACAGGCTTTGCTAGCCATGTTCCTGCTGTCTGACTAAATGGAGAGGCTGATCCCAGGGGTCCATGGCGGAAGGCGGGAGCTCAGCTCGGGGTCATTATCAGCCAGCTCCACTGGGCTGTAGTCCTGCTTGACTGATACTCTCCATGCTAGGCTAATTACCGATACACTATCTGGTAATATCTAATGGTCTACCAACTGGGTGTTTTTCAATACAACATTATTACTGTGTGTGTATGTGCATGCGTGTCCTCAAAAAAAAAGGTCACCTTTTGTTGTTACCTGGGTGGCCCTACTTGACCCAGCCGCTTTGAAATAAAATTACTGTTCTAACAAGACCCTGATCCTTCTGGGGAATCAATGTTGAATGAGAACCACGTTGCCTACGACTACTATTATCTAGTCTTGCTATACCTTGAGCAACAATCCTAGTTTATATTCTAGACGAGAGGACAACTGCATGTCAGTCTACATCCCACTAAAGGTTTAAACAGCACTGTCGTCAGTGAAATGTGATGTGTAACTGTGATGTGCCATGATGGTGGTGGTGGGAAAATAACAAACTCTTGGTCAGAACAAGTCTTAGGACAGACCATTACTGTACGCTAGCAGGTTACACTGGTGTGAAAGTGAATCCAATTTAATTCCATCCCCCACTATCCTCCATCATGCTCTGAGGATTTCTTGCCTAGTTTCTTCGATAAAGTCTCTGGGTGCTCGTCCAATGCACTGGAGTGGATCGCTATGAACAGTCAGTACTGTTGTTCGCTGAAGGCCAAAAATAAAGGCACCTTTTCTTTAATGAGCCGGCAGCACATTTCCAAGAACTGTCACTGAGGTTATTTGTTATTTTCGATAGAAGTTATGTTTTCTGATGAACAGAATGGATGAATCAATAATAGATTACCCTGCTATATGGTGTAAATCTGAATCACACAACAATACTAACCAATTATCAAGTCTTTAAAAGGCGATGGAGATTTTCATTTTTCGACAACAGTATTATAATACGGTAGACGACACTCACTGAGATAGTTAAGTAACAGTTTACATGAACTGTATGTTCAGAATCATACGTGACATACATTATAGCTAGCCTACATAGAGTACACTCAATGCAATCGGGAGCTGCATTATTAGCTCTCCAATTTATTTAAAACGTTACGGTTCATTTACTCATAGCATTACATTTGTGTGTTTGTGAGAGGAATGCCTCCCTTAAAGTGGAAATGACAGCATTTTAGTAACATGAAATCTTATTCAAATCTGTTCATATATAGTGCCTTGCAAAAGTATTCATTCCCCTTGCCGTTTTTCCTATTTTGTTGCATTACAACCTGTTATTTAAATTGTTTTTTATTTGGATTTCATGTAATGGACATACACAAAATAGTCCAAATTGGTGAAGTGAAATGAAATAAATAACTTGTTTCAAAAAATTCTAAAAATTAAATAACGGAAAAGTACTGCGTGCATATGTATTCACCCCCTTTGCTATGAAGCCCCTAAATAAGATCTGATGCAACCAATTACCTTCAGAAGTCACATAATTAGTTAAATAAAGTCCACCTGTGTGCAATCTAAGTGTCACATGATCTGTCACATGATCTCAGTATATATACACCTGTTCTGAAAGGCCCCAGAGTCTGCAACACCACTAAGCAAGGGGCACCACCAAGCAAGCGGCACCATGAAGACCAAGAAGCTCTCCAAACAGGTCAGGGACAAAGTTTTGGAGAAGTACAGATCAGGGTTGGGTTATAAAAAAATATCAGCAACTTTGAACATCCCACAGAGCACCATTAAATCCATTATAAAAAAATGGAAAGAATATGGCACCACAACAAACCTGCCAAGAGAGGGCCGCCCACCAAAACTCACGGACCAGGCAAGGAGGGCATTAATCAGAGAGGCAACAAAGAGACCAAAGATAACCCTGAAGGAGCTGCAAAGCTCCACAGTGGAGATTGGAGTATCTGTCCATAGGACCACTTTAAGCCAGACACTCCACAGAGCTGGGCTTTACGGAAGAGTGGCCAGAAAAAATGCCATTGCTTAAAGAAAAAAGGCATGTGGGAGTCTCCCCAAACATATGGAAGAAGGTACTCTGGTCAGATGAGACAAACATTTAGATTTTTGGCCATCAAGGAAAACACTATGTCTGGCGCAAACCCAACACCTCTCATCACCCCGAGAACACCATCCATCATGCTGTGGGGATGTTTTTCATCGGCAGGGACTGGGAAACTGGTCAGAATTGAAGGAATGATGGATGGCGCTAAATACAGGGAAATTCTTGAGGGAAACCTGTTTCAGTCTGCCAGAGATTTGAGACTGGGACGGAGGTTCACCTCCCAGCAGGACAATGACCCTAAGCATACTGCTAAAGCAACACTTGAGTGGTTTAAGGGGAACATTTTAATGTCTTGGAATGGCCTAGTCAAAGCCCAGACCTCAATCCAATTGAGAATCTGTGGTATTACTTAAAGATTGCTGTACACCAGCAGAACCCATCCATCTTGAAGGAGCTGGAGCAGTTTTGCCTTGAAGAATGGGCAAAAATCCCAGTGGCTAGATGTGCCAAGCTTATAGAGACATACCCCAAGAGACTTGCAGCTGTAATTGCTGCAAAAGGTGGCTCTACAAAGTATTGACTTTGGGGGGTGAATAGTTATGCACGCTCACGTTTTCTGTTTTTTGTATTATTTCTTGTTTGTTTCACAATAAAACATATTTTTCATCTTCAAAGTGGTAGGCATGTTGTGTAAATCAAATGATACAAACCCCCCAAAAATCAATTTTCATTCCAGGTTGTATGGCAACAAAATAGGAAAAATGCCAAGGGTGGTGAATACTTTCGCAAGCCACTGTATCTGTCCCACTATTGTTTGTAGAGATATGCTCTGATGAAGGTCGACTGACTGAAAGCTTAGTCTCTATTAAAAAACATTTGCCTCTGACTGGAAGTTTCTCCAGTTTTGCATTTTGTCTCCAGCACCTTCACTATTTGGTTTTGGGTGTGTGGTAGATTCTGCCTATTTATCTACATGGAATTTTCATCACATGTAAAATATATAACATAATAAAATAAGATGATTTTAAAATAAAAAATGGAACGACAAAGCTGTAAAACATTATCCTAAATATAACCCATCAACTTAGTGAATACCATCGGTGTGTTTCATCATAAAATAACCTTTATATTTCTACACACTTTTATTTATTTTACTATGTCAATATGTCTTTGTTGTAAATGTTTTGGGGCTAAACTGGTTGAAGTTTAAAAAAGTAAAATAGTTGGAAGAGTTGCAGAGTTAATTGAAAATAATGCCATTGTTGATTAGATGCTTTTTTCATTAATTAGGCTATTTTCTCTTGAACCATATGGTCTATCTACTAGAAACTCATGGACAATATGGACACAGATATTTAAAAAAATGAATATTTTATATGAATACATTTTTTGCCTAATCTTTAAGTACTCACCTTTATTTTAGGGCTTAAAGCTATAGAGATACCCAATTGTTCTGGGGGAATAGTAATGCACGCTCAAGTTTTCTGTTTTTTTGTCTTATTACTTGTTTGTTTCACCCCAAAAAATATTTTGCATCTTCAAAGTGGTAGGCATGTTGTGTAAATCAAATGATACAACCCCCCAAAAAATGCCAAGGGGGTGAATGCTTTTGCAAGCCACTGTACACCCCCAGGAAGAATAGCGCGCACTTAGATATGGTCATTTATTTTTATTTTCTATTTTACTTCCAGCTTATACATACTATATACATTTTATGGACACAGTCAATTTTACAATAATTCTATTTTGTTTGTTTGTACTCCTGAAATTCCTCTACCCTCAACCTTTAGCCATTCCTGGACCTGTGACCAAAAACAAGCTACAAATGGACAGTACCAAAACAAATGATCTAATAATTCTGTCTCTTCCAGGCAAAATCTGCAGAGCTGGGAAGATTGTATCCCCCATATAAATAAAATGTTATTGGTAGCAAGAATTTTGTATAATAATTTAAAATTCTAAGTTTTGAATCCGGCATCGTTTCGCGTATCAGTTCATAAACACTATGCCATGGAATTGGTACGTCAAAAATCTCTTCCCAACTATTTTGCAATCTATATGGGACGGCTGTCAATCCTTTGGTCCTTAAATGAAACTGGTATACTTTTTTATTTATCACAATTTTCTTTAACCAATTATGTTCTTTAATCCAGCCCTACCTATGATATCATTTACGAAGATTAAACATTTTTTAAACATTTTTTTTTTTTTTAATGTTTTTTTATCAATTAGTTTAACCTCAATATTGGTTGCATTATTTGTTCTGTCGTTTCTGGAGGATTACATTGAAATTGCAACCAACTTTCTATGGCTTGTTTTAGAAATAGTGATATTTGGGAATAACTGAAAGTGAGAGGTTGTAATCTGAATAAAGGGGAAAAGGCCATTCTTGAATATGGGGTGAGACAATCTTACTAATTTGCTAGAGAACCAGTTCGGATTTAAGTTAACTTATGGATGACTGAAGCTTTTAGTGATAGGTCTAATGCTTTAATATTTAATCATTTCTGTCCTCCGAATTCGTATTCATTATATAAATAGGCCCATTTAATTTTGTCTGGCTTGCAGTTTAAAATAAAATGGAATATTTTTTTCTAATATATATATATTTTTTACATTCGCTAGGCGTAGGCAAGACCATAAGCAAATAGGTAAACTGGGATAATACTAAAGAGAATCAGGGTGATTTTTCCAAAAATAGACCGGTATTTACCTTTCCATGGTAGCAAGATATTATCTATTTTTGCTAACTTTCTATAAAAATGTATTCGAGTGAGATTATTTATTTCATTTGTGATATGTATTCCGAGAATATCCACATCACCATCAGACCATTTTATTGGTAAACTACATGGTAATGTAAAAATTGTATTTTTTAGTGATCCAATACTTAATATAGTACATTGATCATAATTTGGTTGTAATCCAGAGAGTTTAGAAAATGTATCTAGATCCTCTATGAGGCTGTGGAGGGATTCAAATTGTGGATTTAAAAGAAAACATGAATCATCAGCGTACAATGACACCTTTGTTTTTAAGACCTGGATTTCTAATCCCTTGATATTATTATTGGATCTGATTTTAATAGCTAACATTTGGATGGCCATAATAAATAGATATGCCGATAGTGGACAACCTTGTTTTACTCCTCTTGACAGTTTAAAACTTTTGGAGAAATATACATTATTTACTATTTTACACCTATGGTTACTATACATATACTATACTATACGCATTTTATAAGAGATTCTCCAAAATTGAAATGCTCCAGGCATTTATATATAAACTCCAGTCATACTTTATCAAATGCCTTTTCAAAGTCTGCTATGAATAGCAGGCCTGGTTTCCCTGAGTTTTCATAGTGTTCTATTGTTTCCAGTACTTGCCTTATACTGTCTCCAATGTATTGTCCATGTAAAAAACCTGTCTGATTAGAATTAATAATGTCCGACAATACCTTTTTAATTATATGCGCTATACATTTTGCTAGAATTTTTGCATCACAACACTGAAGTGTAAGGGGCCTTTTTTTTTACGGACTGGATCTTTATATTTCCCACTTGTATCCTGTTTCAGTAATAATGAAATCAGACCTTCTTCTTGAGTGTCTGATAATCTACCATTTACATACAGTGAGGGAAAATAGTATTTGATCCCCTGCTGATTTTGTGCTTTGCCCACTGACAAAGACATGATCAGTCTATAATTTTAATGGTAGGTTTATTTGAACAGTGAGAGACAGAATAACGACTAAAAAATCCAGAAAAATGCATGTCAAAAAATTTATAAATTCATTTGCATTTTAATGAGGGAAATAAATATTTGACCCCTCTGCAAAACATGACTTAGTACTTGGTGGCAAAACCCTTGTTGGCAATCACAGAAGTCAGACGTTTCTTGTAGTTGGCCACCAGGTTTGCACACATCTCAGGAGGGATTTTGTTCCACTCCTCTTTGCAGATCTTCTCCAAGTCATCAAGGTATCGAGGCTGACGTTTGACAACTAAAACCTTCAGCTCCCTCCACAGATTTTCTATGGGATTAAGGTCTGGAGACTGGCTAGGCCACTCCAGGACCTGAATGTGCTTCTTCTTGAGCCACTCCTTTGTTGCCTTAGCTGTGTGTTTTGGGTCATTGCCATGCTGGAATACCCATCCACGACCCATTTTCAATGCCCTGGCTGAGGGAAGGAGGTTCTCACCCAAGATTTGACGGTACATGGCCCCGTCCATCGTCCCTTTGATGCGGTGAAGTTGTCCTGTCCCCTTAGCAGAAAAACACCCCCAAAGCGTAATGTTTCCACCTCCATGTTTGACGGTGGGGATGGTGTTCTTGGGGTTATAGGCAGCATTCCTCCTCCTCCAAACACGGCGAGTTGAGTTGATGCCAAAGAGCTCTATTTTGGTCTCATTTGACCACAACACTTTCACCCAGTTGTCCTCTGAATCATTCAGATGTTCATTGGCAAACTTCAGACGGGCCTGTATATGTGCTTTCTTGAGCAGGGGGACCTTGCGGGCGCTGCAGGATTTCAGTCCTTCACGGCGTAGTGTGTTACCAATTGTTTTCTTGGTGACTATGGTCCCAGCTGCCTTGAGATCATTGACAAGATCCTCCCGTGTAGTTCTGGGCTGATTCCTCACCGTTCTCATGATTATTGCAACTCCACGAGGTGAGATCTTGCATGGAGCCCTAGGCCGAGGGAGATTTACAGTTCTTTTGTGTTTCTTCCATTTGCGAATAATCGCACCAACTGTTGTCACCTTCTCACCAAGCTGCTTGGTGATTGTCTTGTAGCCCATTCCAGCCTTGTGTAGGTCTACAATCTTGTCCCTGACATCCTTGGAGAGCTCTTTGGTCTTGGCCATGGTGGAGAGTTTGGAATCTGATTGATTGATTGCTTCTGTGGACAGGTGTCTTTTATACAGGTAACAAACTGAGATTAGGAGCACTCCCTTTAAGAGTGTGCTCCTAATCTCAGCTCGTTACCTGTATAAAAGACACCTGGGAGCCAGAAATCTTTCTGATTGAGAGGGGGTCAAATACTTATTTCCCTCATTAAAATGCAAATCAATTTATAACATTTTTGACATGAGTTTTTCTGGATTTTTTTGTTGTTATTCTGTCTCTCACTGTTCAAATAAACCTACCATTAAAATTAGAGACTGATAATTTCTTTGTCAGTGGGCAAACGTACAAAATCAGCAGAGGATCAAATACTTTTTTCCCTCACTGTAGGAGTGGTTAAAACAGGCTAAAAACGGTCCTCTGAGTGTATCAAAAAAGGTTTGGTATACCTCGACTGGATTGCCATCCAACCCTGGATTTTTCCCGGATTTAAAGTCTTTAATTGCATCCAGAAGTTCCTCCTCTGTAATTTGACCTTCACATGAGCCTTTCTGTATGGCTGTTAATTTTACATTATCAATAGAAAAAAAATCTCTACAATTAGCTTCAGTTAGAGGAGATGGAGGCGACTGAAACGAAAACATATGCTTAAAGTACTTTGCTTCCTCCTTCAAAATATAATTTGGTGAATCATGGGTGACTCTGTCATTTGTAACCAGTTTCAGTAAAAAAAATTTGGTAGCATTTCTATGTTGAAGATTAAAAAATAATTTGGTGCATTTATCCCCATATTCCATCCAGTTTGCCTTATTTTTTATAATATATTACACTTGATCTTTCTTGAATAAGTTTCTCCATTTCTTTTTGTTTTTCCTCTAATTTATTCTGAGCCTCTATGTTACAGTTTTTATTGTTATCTATCTGTTCTGTTAGACCTTCCATTTCCTTTGTTAGTATGGACTCTTTTGACCTAAATTGCTTTTGTTTTCGAGATGAGTACTGAATTGCATGGCCTTTAAAGGCACATTTTAAATGTGTCCTATACAATAAGGGGATTTGCTGTACCTATGTTATGTCGGAAAGAATCAGTTATAAATTCAAGACGACTAGCTTGTTTGAGTCTCCGCCATGTATATCTCACTAGGTCAGGATATTTAAGCCTCCATATATCTACTAGTTCTAATGTATCCATTACATTCATGATTTCCTTAAGAGCATGAGTGTGATAGTTTGTAGTGTGATTTCCTTTACGGTCCATTGAGCTATTTAAAACAGTATTATAATCTCCCACCATAATAATAGAGTATTGTATTGCTTGCAGGGTTGATAATTTATTATGTATATTGTCAAAGAAGTGTGGATCATCATTATTTGGTCCGGAAAGGTTAATGAGCCATATCTGTTTATGGTCCAATAACATATTTAAAATCATCCATCTACCTTGCGGATCTGTTTGGACAATTTGCACATTCGGATCGAAATTACTGTTAATTAATATCATCACCCCTTTTGAGTTTCTTTGCCTGTGGGAGAAGTATATTTGCCCCCCCATTCCTTTGTCCACACAACTTCATCTAGAATTGTTGAATGAGTTTCCTGTAAACAATAGATATTATATTCCTTCTTTTTGAGTCATGTAAATATTGTTCTTCTTTTGTTATTATCTGCTAAGCCATTACAATTATAACTGGCTATACTTATTTCACCACTTACCATAATGAGATAGAAGTTTCAAATCTATTTATCATAATATTTGTTTGTAATAAATGTATCAATAAAAAATACCTTAAGTGATTGAGTGTCCATATAGCTGTACCATGATATTTGCATTGCTACTAAGTAACCCTCCAATTGTTCTCCCCTATTCCCCCCGCTAAAGCCCCGCCCCATCCCAAGTTGGGTTGTCATCCCAGTGATCGGCATACCACCCCCGTCCCCCCGGATACCTAGGCCCCCCGAATGGCCAGGACCCGTCCTTCGAAAACAGCACACAGTGCCACCCACAAAAAAGAAGCAGTTCAACCGCCAAAAGCATTTCCAATGCTCTCACCTCAATATATATATAGCTATTAAAAATATATATATCTATTAAAATATCTTGCATATCTTAATTTCCATTATTATGAATTAATATGCGTAATAATGTCGGCAGTTCATTTGAAGGATTGTTACCTATAACCTGGATTGCCATTGTATTACATTACATTTTTGTCAAGCAATTATTATTTTAGCAAACAATGATTGTGGTTCATCCTATATTCTCCCTAACATCCTTACAACCCCTTGCAACAGATGTGGGATACACACACACACACACACACACACGCACATACTCTTACACACTCAACCCCTTTCCTCCACAATCAACCATATGCTCAGATGCTCAATGGTTGTTACATCCCAGAGGTTGTATTTTGTTATTTTTCATCTCTGCCCATTTCTGAGATGAATAATGTTAGAATTGAACAAGGCCATGGCAACAATTCCTTCATACTCCCCTCATACTCAACTGTGTCATTAATTTCCTGTTGGGGCTCCACTAAGGCAGTAAACGATATATTCTCAGAAGTATAGGCCCTCTCTCTCTCTCTAAACAATGACATGATGAGGACAATACTGCTGACAAAGTTATTTTGAATCCCCTTGTGTTTCCAACCAATCCGTATGTTCTTATCGCAAATGTTTCACTATGTTGCCATTGTAATGAAGCCACAGGTTGTGCTTCAATAGATGGTGGGAAATATAAGCTCTCATGAACATTTGGCTAAACCACGGAGAGATACATCTCTTTGGTCTGCCACGTTGAAATGTTAGGATGTAAAGTACTATACACTACCGGTCAAAGGTTTTAGAACACCTACTCACTCAAGGGTTTTTCTTTATTTTTACTATTTTCCACATTGTAGAATAATAGTGAAGACATCAAAACTATGAAATAACACATATGAAATCATGTAGTAACCAAAAGTGTTAAACAAATATATTAAACAAAATATATTACATATTTGAGATTCTTCAAATATCCACCCTTTGCCTTGATGACAGCTTTGCACACTCTTGGCATTCTCTCAACCAGCTTCATGAGGTAGTCACCTGGATACATTTCAATTAACAGGTGAAAAAGTTCATTTGTGGATTTTATTTATAGCCCTATTTGGTAAAAGACCAACTCAAGTCCTCCTGAGTGGTGCAGTGGTCTAAGGCACTGCATCGCAGTGCTAGCTGTGCCACTAGAGATCCTGGTTCGAATCCAGGCTCTGTCGTAGCCGGCTGTGACCGGGAGACCCATGGGGCGGCGCACAATTCGTCCAGGGTAGGGGAGGGAATGGCCGGCAGGGATGTAGCTCAGTTGATAAAGCATCTCTCCGTTGTGGGTTAGATTCCCACGGGGGGCCAGTATGAAAAAAAATACAAAATACAAAAATGTATGCACCTGTAAGTCGCTCTGGATAAGAGCGTCTGCTAAAATGTAAATGTAATATTACGGCAAGAACAGCTCAAATAAGCAAAGGGGAACAATAGTCCATCATTACCTTAAGACATGAAGGTCAGTCAATACGGAACATTTCAAGAACTTTGAACGTTTCTTCAAGTGCAGTCGCAAAAACCAACAAGCGCTATGATGAAACTGGCTCTCATGAGGACCGCCACAGGAAAGGAAGACCCAGAGTTACCTCTGCTGCAGAGGATAAGTTCATTAGAGTTAACTGCACCTCAGATTGCAGCCCAAATAAATGCTTCACAGAGTTCAAGTAACAGACACATCTCAACATCAACTGTTCAGAGGACACTGCGTGAATCAGGCCTTCATGGTCGAATTGCTGCAAAGAAACCACTACTAAAGGACACCAATAAGAAGAAGAGACTTGCTTGGGCCAAGAAACACGAGCAATGGACTTTAGACTGGTGGAAATGTGTCCTTTGGTCTGGAGTCCAAATTGGAGAATTTTGATTCCAACCGGCGTGTCTTTATGAGACGCAGTGTGGGTGAACGGATGTTCCCACCGTAAAGCATGGAGGAGGAGGAGTTATGGTGTGGGGATGCTTTGCTGGTGACACTGTCTGTGATTTATTTAGAATTCAAGGCACATTTAACCTGCATGGCTACCACAGCATTCTGCAGCGATACGCCATCCAATCTGGTTTGGGCTTAGTGGGACTATCATTTGTTTTTCAACAGGACAATGACCCAACACACCTCCAGTCTGTGCAACACATCTGCCATGCTGATCCTCAACATGGGGGCCCCTCAGGGGTGCGGGCTCAGTCCCCTCCTGTACTCCCTGTTCACCCATGACTGCATGGCCAGGCACGACTCCAACACCATCATTAAGTTTGCCGACGACACAACAGTGGTAGGCCTGATCACAGACAACGATGAGACAGCCTATAGGGAGGAGGTCAGAGACCTGGCCGTGTGGTGCCAGGATAACAACCTCTCCCTCAACATGAAAAAGACAAAGGAGATGATTTTGGACTACAGGAAAAAAAAGAGGACTGAACACGCCCCCATTCTCATCGACGGGGATGTAGTGGAACAGGTTGAGAGCTTTAAGTCCCTTGGTGTCCACATCACCAACAAACTATCATGGTCCAAACACACCAAGACAGTCGTGAAGAGGGCACAACAAAGCCTATTCCTCCTCATGAGACTGAAAAGATTTGGCATGGGTCCTCAGATCCTCAAAAAGTTATACAGCTGCACCATCGAGAGCATCCTGACTGGTTGCATCACCGCCTGGTATGGCAACTGCTTGGCCTCCATTGTTGGTTAAGGGCTGTAAGTAAGTATTTCACGGTCTACACCTGTTGTATTCGGCGAATGTGGCAAATAAAATTTGAATTGATTTTATTTCTAAGGGCTATTTGACCAAGAAGGAGAGTGATGGCGTGCTGCATCAGATGACCTGACCTCCACAATCACGACCTCAAACAAATTGAGATGGTTTGGGATGAGTCGGACCGCAGAGTGAAGGAAAAGCAGCCAACAAGTGCTCAGCATATGTGGGAACTCCTTCAAGACTGTTGGAAAAGCATTCCAGGTGAAGCTGGTTGAGAGAATGCAAAGAGTGTGCAAAGCTGTCATCAAGGCAAAGGGTGGCTATTTGAAGTATCTCAAATATAAAATATATTTTGATTTGTTTAACAACTTTTTGGTTACTACATGATTCCATATGTGTTATTTCATAGTTTTGATGTCTTCGCTATCATTTTACAAAGTAGAAAACAGTAAAAATAAAGAAAAACACTTGACTGAGTAAGTGTTCTAAAACCTTTCACCGGTAGTGTATAATGATGTGAATTAACACATTTTATAATATGAATATAATAATGAATATAATGCTAGACACCTCTTTAAATTACAGTGCCTTCAGAAAGTATTCATACTCCTTGACTTATTCTACATTTTTGTTACAGCCTGAATTAAAAATTGATTAAATTGTTGTTGTTTTTCACCCATCTACACACAATACCCCATAATGACAAAGTGAAAACATGCTTTTAGACATTTTTGCAAATGTATTGAAAATGAAATAAAAAAATATTGAATTTACATAAGTATTCACAACCCTGAGTCAATGCTTTGTAGAAGTACCTTTGGCAGCGATTACAGCTGTGAGTCTTTCTGAGAAATCTCTAAGAGCTTTCCACACTTGGATTGTGCAACATTTGCCCATTATTATTTTCAAAATTCTTCAAGCTCTGTCAAATTGGTTGTTGATCGTTGGTAGACAACCATTATGGTCTTGCCATAGATTTTCAAGTAGATTTAAGTCAAAACTGTAACTCGGCCACTCAGGAACATTCACTGTCTTCTTGGTAAGCAACTTCAATGTAGATTTGGCCTTGTGTTTTAGGATATTGTCCTGCTGAAAGATGAATTAATCTCCCAGTGTCTGGTGGAAAGCAGACTATACCAGGTTTTTCTCTTGGGTTTTGCCTGTGCTTAGCTCCATTCCATTCCTTTTTTATCCTGAAAACTCCCCAGTCCTTAACGATTACAAGCATACCCATAACATGATGCAGCCACTACTATGTTTGAAAATATGGAGAGTGGTCCTCTGTAGCTCAGCTGGTAGAGCACGGCGCTTGTAACGCCAAGGTAGTGGGTTTGATCCCCGGGACCACCCATACACAAAAAAAAAAATGTATGCACGCATGACTGTAAGTCGCTTTGGATAAAAGCGTCTGCTAAATGGCATATTATTATTATTATTGGTACTCAGTAATGTGTTGTATTGCATTTCCCCCAAACATAACACTTTGTATTCAGGACAAGAAGTTAATTGATTTAGTGCCTTGTTGCAAACAGGATGCATGTTTTGGAATATTTGTATTCTGTACAGGCTTCCTTCTTTTCACTCTGTCAATTAGGTTAGTATTGTGGAGTAACTACAATGTTGTTGATCCAACCTCAGTTTTCTCCTATCACAGCCAATAAACTCTGTAACTGTTTTAAAGTAACCATTGGTCTCAAGGTGAAATGAACAGTTTCCTTCCTCTTCGACAACTGAGTTACAGTTTTTTACAATCACTTTGGCACTAATTTCAGAACATTGACGTCATTTTTCAAAACTCTAGACACAAAACTCACAACCAATTATCAAAATGCACATTTTTCAAAACTCTTAACACTTTTTTCAATTGCTTGGATACAATACACATAAAACTAAGATCATTTGTTCATTTAACAAAAATCACCTGTTCAATATGACACAACTTAACATCAAAGTACTACTATTTCAAAAGGCAATTCACACATTACATTTCAGATGAGTGTCTATTCATTTCATTACAATTATCCAACTATCAATTGATACAACTGCTCAAAATGATAAGTAACTGTTGCATTACTCTTAATGCATAGTTGTATGGAAACAGACAAACAATATTCCATGTTTAGATCATGAAAGTTTCAAGATAACGAGATTCATTGTCACCAATTAGCGTGGAGCATGAACATATTAGACTACATTATCTATGGATGTAATATTTCATCATCATTCTTTATCAGACACCGTTTCTATGGTCCCATGTACCACCTTTTCAGACTATTTACAGTATTGACAGTACTGCACTGTATGGATGCAGGCCCTTCTAATTGCTTGTCCAATTCTGCCAACTTGTTACTGATGATTGAGTTCACATTATGGAACGAGTGTATAAAGAATTGATTGGGATCCACTTGCAACAATATAGCAATACGTACCGTACTTTATTTTTTTATTTTTTATGGAGCCGGCAGGTGATCCAGGTCAAAATAGAGGTCAAGCAGTGGTGGGAGGAAGACGAGGAAGACGTGTTGGTCAAAGGAATGGCAGGGGACAAGCACCCCTTCTGAGAGGTGGTCGTGGGCCTCGTTTGAGAGGTGTGGGGGAACGTGGTAGAGGACAAGGCCACGGACCAAGACAGCGGCAGCAACAGCAAAGAGTGTCCAATGAAATCCAAGCAAGCATGGTTCAGGCCCATGCACAATTTACCACCCTGTATTTACCCCCATACTCTCCTTTCCTTAACCCGATTGAGGAATTTTTCTCCACATGGAGATGGAAGGTTTATGATAGGCGCCCCCATGAACAAGTCACTTTTCTCCAGGCCATGGATGACACATGCAATGACATCACGGCAGACCAGTGTCAGGCCTGGATTCGCCATGCCCGAAGGTTTTTTCCAAGATGTTTGGCTAATGAAAACATCCATTGTGATGTAGATGAGAACCTGTGGCCAAATCCACAAGACAGAGTTGATGAAAATGTAGAAGTACAGTAATCACTCCTATGTTTTGCTTTTTACAGTACAAGCAAGCAAGTTGAGGAACACTGCATTTGATGTTTTAGAGTACTGTATCGTTTTTAATCAACATATTTCAGATTTTGTTCAATGATTCCACTGTGTCTGTAGTATTCTCTCTACTACAGCAGTACTTTTACAGGGATGTATTTACATGTAGTACCATAATGAAACATGTATCACCTATTTTGTACTACAATATTTAATGATTGTACGAACAATGACACAGTGAAACTATCGGTTGCTTGTGTGTGGGTGATATAAATTAACGTTTCATTGGTATTTCACAATAAATTTGTTTTTTGAACCAATGATTGTGCAAGTGCAATATTTCTTTAAAGATATGAATGCACAATGCAATGTTTTGAACATTGGACAGCCTGTGTTACAAGTGATGACCGTTTTGAGTTTTGTGTCTAGAGTTTTGAAAAATGACGTCAAGGTTCTGAAATTAGTGCCAAAGTGATTGTAAAAAACTGTAATTCTACATTGTACAGTAATGAGTAAATCTCTTTCCAAAATGTATTTTTAGAGGGTGATGGAGCTGGATGCTGATGACAACCATCACAAATTCATATATTTGGATGAGGCAGGCTTTAACCTGGCCAAGACAAGGAGGAGAGGTCGGAATTTCATTGGCCAGCGGGCAACCATCCAAGTACCTGGACAACGTGGGGCCAACATTACCATGTGTGCGGCTATATCAGAAGATGGTGTGGTGGGACGCAGACCTCGTATTGGATCATATAATGCAGCTCTCCTTGTAACCTTCCTTGATGAGCTCGATCAGGTCTGTAGAGCTGATGGCGTGACCTATGTCATTGTGTGGGATAATGTCAGTTTCCACCATGCTCATATTGTGCAAGCATGGTTTCAGGCCCATGCACAATTTACCACCCTGTATTTACCCCCATACTTTCCTTAACCCGATTAAGGAATCTTTCTCCACATGGAGATGGAAGGTTTATGATAGGCGCCCTCATGAACAAGTCACTCTTCTCCAGGCCATGGATGACGCATGCAATGACATCACGGCAGACCAGTGTCAGGCCTGGATTCGCCATGCCCGAAGGTTTTTTCCAAGATGTTTGGCTAATGAAAACATCCATTGTGATGTAGATGAGAACCTGTGGCCAAATCCACAAGACAGAGTTGATGAAAATGTAGAAGTACAGTAATCACTCCTATGTTTTGCTTTTTACAGTACAAGCAAGCAAGTTGAGGAACACTGCATTTGATGTTTTACAGTACTGTATTGTTTTTCATCAATATATTTCAGATTTTGTTCAATGATACCACTGTGTCTGTAGTATTCTCTCTACTACTGCAGTACTTTTACAGGGATGTATTTACATGTAGTACCATAATGAAACATGTATCACCTATTTTGTACTCCAATATTTAATGATTGTACGAACAATGACACAGTGAAACTATCGGTTGCTTGTGTGTGGGTGATCTAAATTAACGTTTCATTGGTATTTCACAATACATTTGTTTTTTGAACCAATGATTGTGCAAGTGCAGGATTTCTTTAAAGATATGAATGCACAATGCAATGTTTTGAACATTGGACAGCCTGTGTTACAAGTGATGACCGTTTTGAGTTTTGTGTCTAGAGTTTTGAAAAATGATGTCAAGGTTCTGAAATTAGTGCCAAAGTGATTGTAAAAAACTGTAGGAAGAATGCCTGTATCGGTGTAGTGACTGGGTGTATTGGTACACCATCCAAAGTGTAATTAATAACTTCACCATGCTCAAAGGGATATTCAGCTTTTTTCATTTTTACCCATCTAATGATAGGCGTCCTTCTTTGCGAACCATTGGAAAACCTCCCTGATCTTTGTGGTTGAATCTTTCTTTGAAATGCACTGCTCGACTGAGGGACCTTACAGATAAATGTATGTGTGAGTTACAGAGATCAGTTACTTATTCAAAAATCATGTTAAACACTATTATTGCACACATGCAAATTATTATTTGACTTTTTACTCCTAAACTTATTTAGGCTTGCCATAACATAGGGTTGAATACTAATTGACTCAAGACATTTCAGCTTTTTATTTGTAATTCATTTGTAAACAGATATCGACTTTGACATGACGGGATATTGTGTGTAGGCCAGTGACACATAATCGAAATTTAATCAATTAGAAATTCAGGCTGTAACACACAAAATGTGGAAAAAGTCAAGGGGTGTGAATCAGTGGCGGTCGGTGCCATTTAAGATGAGGAAGGATGATATATTGTTTTTATGAGCATGGCCTTATTTCTATTACAGCATATTCGATGACTGTAATTCATATTCTATTCACCCAGCTCAATGTAACATCGATATAGGCTACTACATGATACTCAAATTTTCCCTGTACCCATCATGAGGTTGCTACAACCTAGCCTATGAATGAAAGTTTACAACGTAGGTGCACAGATCGAGAGAATTTTGAGTAATCAAGGTGACAGACAATGACACATTCAGTACCGGCTTGAACACTCTTGCCTGCATCTAGCTGGTCTAGGGTGTAATCATTAGTCCAAGAGTTGCAAATTAGACTTTCTATTGGACAAATTCAGGTATGTTTCTCCCCATTTCGTTCTGTTTGCTTCCATTTAAGAAAAGTTTTTCAACAGAATCGTTGGAATGAATACACCCCTGATCAAACACAAACACAGTTCACTTTCATAGCAGCCACATAAAAACAGCATGATCACTTTGCTCGTTGTATATATAATTCCTTCTCGCAACAATCTATGCGCTCTCCTCCTCTCACCTTTTCCCTTTGCTTGTGGACTTCAGTGCTGTCTGTGACGTCAGCTGTCTGTGACCAGGCGAAAAAACCTTTCCAAGCCAAACCTTCATATCATGACCGATAACCGCTACACACAGCCTACATCATTGTCACGTCATAGTCAACATAGCAACATAGCTACTAGAACTAACACGTTAGTAAACTCGCTACACTTATGCAGTACAGTGTACAACCGGTGGCAATAAATTAATAAAACCAAATGCTTACCTTTACTTGGAAGAGTTCTAGTGTTGGATAGCCATAGCCAGCTAGCTAAAATATCATCCCTCTCTGTTTGAGCCTTGTGTTTGAGTAGGTTAAACTAGCTAGCTGCATTCGTTAGCTAAGTGAAAGTTTAAGAAAATACAACCAAATATAGCTCTCTCTCTCTCTTTCTCTCTCTCTTGCTTCTCCTTCATTTTGGAAGAAATTAATTTGTTCAAAACTGTTCAACCATTGTCTTTCGCTCTCATTTTATGCACTGTAGTGCTAGCTAGCTGTAGCTTATGTTTTCAGGACTAGATTAATTCTCTGATCCTTTGATTGGGTGGATGACATGTCAGTTCATGCTGCAAGAGCTCTGATAGGTTGGAAGATGTTCTCCGGAAGTTGTCATAATTACTGTGTAAGTCTATGGAAGGGGGTGAGAACCATGGGCCTCCTAGGATTTGTATTGAAGTCAATGTACCCAGAGGAGGACAGAAGCTACAGTTGAAGTCGGAAGTTTACATACACTTAGGTTGTCATTAAAACTCGTTTTTCAACCACTTCACACATTTCTTGTTAACAAACTATAGTTTTGGCAAGTCTGTTAGGACATCTACGTTGTGCATGACACAAGTAATTTTTCCAACAATTGTTTACAGACAGATTATTTCACTTATAATTCACTGTATCACAATTCCAGTGGGTCAGAAGTTTACATACACTAAGTTGACTGTGCATTTAAACAGCTTGGAAAATTCCAGAAAATTATGTAATTGCTTTAGAAGCTTCTGATAGGCTAATTGACATCATTTGAGAATTGGAGGTGTACCTGTGGATGTATTTTAAGGCCTACCTTCAAACTCAGTTCCTCTTTGCTTGACATCATGGGAAAATGAAAAGAAATCAGCCTAGACCTCAGAAAAAAATGGTAGACCTCCACAAGTCTGGTTCATCCTTGGGAGCAATTTCCAAACGCCTGAAGGTACCATGTTCATCTGTACAAACAATAGTACTCAAGTATAAACACCATGGGACCACGCAGCCGTCATACCGCTCAGGAAGGAGACGTGTTCTGTCTCCTAGAGATGAACGTGCGAAAAGTGCAAATCAATCCCAGAACAACAGCAAAGGACCTTGTGAAGATGCTGGAGGAAACAGGTACAGTAAAACGAGTCCTATATCGACATAACCTGAAAGACCGCTCAGCAAGGAAGAAGCCACTGCTCCAAAACCGCCATAAAAAAGCCAGACTACGGTTTGCAACTGCACATGGGGATAAAGATCATATTTTTTGGAGAAATGTCCTCTGGTCTGATGAAACAAAAATAGAACTGTTTGGCCATAATGACCATCATTATGTTTGGAGGAAAAAGGGGGTAATTGCAAGCCGAAGATCACCATCCCAACCATGAAGCACGGGGGTGGCAGCATCATGCTGTGGGGGTGCTTCGCTCCAGGAGGGACTGGTGCACTTCACAAAATAGATGGCATCATGAGGAAGGAAAATTATGTGGATATATTGAAGCAACATCTCAAGACATCAGTCAGGAAGTTAAAGCTTGGTCGCAAATGGGTCTTCCAAATGGACAATGACCCCAAGCATACTTCCAAAGTTGTGGCAAAATGGCTTAAGGACAAGGACAGGGAATGTTTACTAGGATTAAATGTCAGGAATTGTGAAAAACTGAGTTTTAAATGTATTTGGCTAAGGTGTATGTAAACTTCCGACTTCAACTGTAGCTGTCCTCCGACTACACCATGGTGCTACCCAACAGAGTGCTGCTGAGGCTACTGTAGATCTTTATTGCAAAACAGTGTGTTTTAATCAATTATTTAGTGACGTGAATATATTTGGTATAGTTTTATCTAAAAAGGATAACTTTTTTAATGTTTCACTATTGTTATTTTTATGACATTCACTGAGGAGGTTGGTCCTCCCCTTCCTCCTCTGAGTGGCGTCCTCTGGTGTGAATACTTTCTGAAGGCACTGTACATGTACATGTACTGTACATTTACAACTCACAGTTGTAAAATACAAATCAACAGAGCTCCAGCTAATCTGCTGAAGGCTTCTAATTGTGTTAAGATTGAGTTTAGTACACTTTGTCTTGTCACTAAAGTGAATAAAACATCTATCAGACATGCATAACAAACAGCCTATTGGCTATGCTGCTCGCTGCCACTCCTTCAAGCCCCCCCAACCCTCGTCCAACAGTAAAATCACTGATCAAAAATCCCCTATCCACTGTCTACGCTAATTAGTATCTGAAGTAGTCAGTGCAGTGAGTATGAGCTGTACAAACCTGTAGCTCAGTTGGTAGAGCATGGCGCTTGCAACGCCAGGGTTGTGGGTTCGTTTCCCACGGGGGGGCAGTATGAAACATTTATGCACTCACTAACTGTAAGTCGCTCTGGATAAGAGCGTCTGCTAAATGACTAAAATGTAAAATGTAAAAATGAGATTTGTATTCCCATGGTCAAAATACCAAGCTCATTGACAGGCTGAAATATTACATTTGATTTACAAGTGAGACAATTTGCATTAATAAAATGAATAAATTAGGAAGGAATCTGACTGGGGTTTGAAATTAACCTCTCAGTCATTCAGAGGAAGGAGATATCCATGTTGCAGAGGAGAGAGTACGTACAGTTCAGAGCGTGTCTGAATCAGTGCCAGTGTATAAACCCTATAATTATAGTCAGGAGTGGGTCCTTCAGATGAGAGCCAGCGAACAACATTCAACATTACTGGCTAATATCACCTTGAAAGCACTTTTGTCTCGGCTTGGTAGCGAAGACCAGATGAATTTAAATAATCTCCCAAAATATCCCTCAGGTCCTTTTTTGTAACGGAGTGGAGAGAAGTCTGATGAGAGGAATATTAATAATACCTGAGATCTTTAAACACAATCACGTTTAGGAGGCTGACGAATGTTCAAGCAATATGTGTGAAACGCTCCTTTTCTGTACTGTACTTTCACACATCTTACATAGATGGTCTTTTTTATGTTTCTAGGCTCTGCTTCGCTTGTTATGTCACCTGGTGTGTTTACGCAGTGAGCTGTTCTGGTAAGAGACTGCAGCGATGAATTAGGACACCTCAGAGGACCGTTAGAGCACCTGATGAGGTGCTTTGCCACTTGATGGTTTTAAAAACCTTTTGGTGCAGTGCAGACCAGAGCGCAGTCATATTTAATGTTGTGCTATTAAGTTTTGGATCGACTGGCATTAGCGGTGTTCTCTCTTTGTGTTCTCTCTCGTTTCAATGTTGCCATGTTCTTAGGATAAACATGAAAGATTCCATGTGAATACATGTTGCAGTGGGATAATAATTCACTGCAGCGAGAAAGCAAGCAATCGTCTAATGTCCTCAAGTCACTGAGATGCAGTACAGATGCTCACACATCCCACATCCCATGTCATATTCCCATGAGATACTCAACAGTTGTTTGGGAGGCCATCTGAAGTATGTGAATCACTTTCTGTAGGTACTACAGTATGCATGGAGTATATGCAATTACTACTGTATAAGCAATGTTCTTAGGTTATGAATGTGTAGCAATGTATCTTCAATGGAGAATCTCCGGTCTGGCCATTCTGCCACTTTCCCTATCCATAGGCATGGGACTGTTCAGCAGGGCACAATGATTTGGAATGTCCAGATAGAAATATACTGAACAAAAATATAAACGCAACATGCAACAAAGATTTTACTGAGTTACAGTTCATATAAAGAAGTCAGTCAATTGAAATACATTTGTTAGGCCCTAATCTATGGATTTCACATGACTGGGCAGGGGCCCACCCACTTGGCAGCCAGGCCCACCCACTGGGGAGCCAGGCCCAGCCAATCAGAATGAGTTTTTCCCCACAAAATGGCATTATTACAGACAGAAATACTCCTCTGGTGGACATTCCTGCAGTCAGTATGCCAATTGCACGCTCCCTCAAAACTTGAGACATCTGTGGCATTGTGTTGTTTGAAAAAACTGCACATTTTAAAGTGGCCTTTTATTGTCCCCAGCACAAGGTGCACCCACCTGTGTAATGATCATGCTGTTTAATCATCTTCTTAATATGCTACACCTGTCAGGTGGATGGATTCTCTTGGCTAAGGAGAAATGCTCACTAACAGGGATGTAAACAAATTTGTGCACAAAATTTGAAAGAAATAAGCTTTTTGTGCGTATGGAATTCTGGGATTGTTTATTTCATCTCATGAAACATGGGACCAACACTTTACATGTGTTTATATTTTTGTTCAGTGTATATAATGTAGAACAAACAAATCTCTGACATTTACTGATGATATACGGATTCCCGTCAGCTATATTAATGACATTTCTATCCGCAACGTTCAACAATGTTTGCCTATACTGAATGTGGCCGTAATAATAGTGCACTATAGCATTGATTCAAAATCACCATGTGACCAAAGCCCAGTTCCTCCCCATTGCAGTTCCTTCCTCTTCTCCATATCAGGTAATGGCTTCGGCACACCTAAGAGCTTTGAAAATGGAAAGCGTATTACAGACATGTAGAGAGAAAGACAGGAATTGGCTCTGCTTGTACTTTACTGCAATGCCTCGGCACACCTCTGGGCTGCCCATTGATTGGTTTAAAAGGTTCAAGGGCTAATCCATGTCTTCCAGACTGAATGCAGCATTACTGTATCTCCGCAACAATTCCTATTACTCAACCATTACATATCGCCCACTCACAAATGTCACCTCTTCATAAGATACCTTCCTGTTGATTGGTCTAGTTTCTAGAATGTCACAGGGATTGAGAACACCAGTCTGTTGGTTGTATGCATGCATTGGTGCTTATGCATTGTTTAATTGATTGATTATCCCTACCATATTCCAAGCGACCACATTCTACAGAACTCTGTGACGGTCCAATGTCTGCATCTCCCTGGCTTTGTTGTGAGCTGCTTTGGGGGGGCGAAGTATGGGAGAATTGCCCAGCTCTGGCCATTCCTGCTCTCACTATAGAAACAGAACAAAACTTGCCAGAGGCAGCAAGAGAGGGAGTGATACCAATTTGGGCTGTGTAACTGACGGTGGACAGGCAGACAAACAGGCAGATCGACATGCTATGTGGACAGGCAGGGAGACATTCATTGTAGGCTACTTTTTAAACATTAAAACATGTATTTTACATACACTGTCTGTCGGTCATGTCTTAATGCAGTATGTTTTGTGTATAAATATAGGCTATAGTACAGTGCATTCGGAAAGTATTCAGACCCTTTCCCTTTTTCCACATTTTGTTACATTACATCCTTATTCTAAAATTGATTAAATAAATACAAATAATCATCAATCTACACAAAATACCCCATAATGACAAAGCAAAAACGGGATTGTTGAAATTTTTGCACATTTATTAAAAATCAATTACATAAATACCTCATTTACATAAATATTCAGACCCTTTGCTATGAGACTTGACATTGAGCTCAGGTGCATCCTGTTTCCATTGATCATCCTTGAGATGTTTCTACAACTTGATTGGAGTCCAACTGTGGGAAATTCAATTGATTGGACATGATTTGGAAAGGCACTCACCTGTCTATATTCAAACCAAGCCATGAGGTCGAAGTAATTGTCCGTAGAGCTCCGAGACAGGATTGTGTCGAGGCAAATATCTGGGGAAGGGTACCAAAAAATTTCTGCAGCATTGAAGGTCTCCACGAACACAGTGGTCTGCATCATTCTTAAATGGAAGAAGTTTGGAACAACCAAGACTCTTCCTAGAGCTGGCCGCCCGGCCAAACGGAGCAATCGGGGGAGTAGGGCCTTGGTCATGGAGGTGACCAAGAACCCGATGGTCACTCTGACAGAGCTCCAGAGTTCCTCTGTGGAGATGGGAGAACCTTCCAGAAGGACAACCATCTCTGCAGCACTCCACCAATCAGGCCTTTATGGTAGAGTGGCCAGACGGAAGCCACTCCTCAGTAAAATGCACATGACAGCCCGCTTGGAGTTTGCCGAAAGGCACCTAAAGGACTCTCAGACCATGAGAAACAAGATTCTCTGGTCTGATGAAACCAAGATTGAACTCTTTGGCCTGAATGCCAAGCGTGACGTCTGGAGGAAACCTGGCACCATCCCTACGGTGAAGCATGGTGGTGGCAGCATCATGTTGTGGGGATGTTTTTCAGTGGCAGGGACTGGGAGACTAGTCAGGATCGAGGGAAATATGAGCGGAGCAAAGTAACCTTGATGAAAACCTGCTCCAGAGCGCTCAGGACCTCAGACTGGGTTCACCTTCCAACAGGACAACGACCCTAAGCACACAGCCAAGGAGTGGCTTCGGGACAAGTCTCTGAATGTCATTAAGTTGCCCAGCCAGAGCTTGGATTTGAACCCGATCGAACATCTCTGGAGAGAACCTGAAAATAGCTGTGCAGCGACACTCCCCATCCAACCTTACAGAGCTTGAGAGGATCTGCAGAGAAGAAAGGGAGAAACTCCCCAAATACAGGTGTGCCAAGCTTGTAGTGTCATACCCAAGAAGACTCAAGGCTGTAATCGCTGCCAAAGATGCTTCAACAAAGTACTGAGTAAAGGGTCGGAATACGTAGGGCGGCAGGTAGCTTAGTGGGTAAGAGTGTTGTGCCAGTAACCGAAAGGTTGCTGGTTCTAATCCCCGAGCCGATAAAGTGAAAAATCTGTCGATGTGCCCTTAAGCAAGGCACTTAACCCTAATTGCTGATGTAAGTTGCTCTGGATAAGAGTGTCTGCTAAATGACTTAAATGTAATGTAAATTAATACTTATGTAATTGTGATGTTTCCTGTTTGTTTTTTTTACATTTGCAAAAATTACTAAAAATGTGTTTTTGCTTTGTCATTATGGGGTATAGTGTGTAGATTGATGAGGGGGAGAACAATTTAATCCATTTAGAATACGCCTGTAACGTAACAAAATGTGGAAAAAGTGAAGGGGTCTGAATACTTTCCGAATGCACTGTCTGTCCATCTTACAAACCCAAATGATTTGTATTCCAGTTGACTATATTTGACTGCCATGTTGAGCTAATAAAGTAAAGTAAGTAAAAGGAAAGTAATACCAAGGCTGTTAATTGCATATTCAAACTCCCTTCATAGAGACTCTAAAATCGCAATTTTGACAGGTAAAAATAATGTATACAGGAACATGTTCATTACTTTTGAAAGTGTTAATTTGCAAATGTATCTACAAATTAAGCTCTGTGTGAGACAAACTGTCCACATTTTTCCTGCAATCAAATCCATATACCTTTTAATTGGATAAAAACTTTCCCCCATCATGTTAATTATATTCTGTAGGCTACATTCTGTTTGCACTAGCAGAGACAAGGCAAGGCACAATCTGTACACACTGACTAATCCAGTATGTCCCTCTTTGCATCCCCTTATTTACCAAAAGTTTAATTAAGAGTAAAATAATGGATAAATTGAAAAATAAATGGATAAATAAACCTCAGGCAACCTTTTGCTATACCTTCATCTGGAGCTTTGTTAATGTCCCTAATTGCTATGACCACCACCAAGATAAATGGTGCTCTAGATAAATGGTTGTCTCGTTAACCAAGGTATTCTTGGGTAAGTTTTATCTGTGTGATCTGCATGGGAAAAGGCCAGTTCTATCCCACCGTAGCTGTGGTTTATAAGCTCTAATGCTACAGTAATTATTACTCTGTCATTGCCCTCCATCTAGATCTGATCCTGTATTTAAGTACAGTGCTATTAATCTCACTCGCTGGACAACTCAGGGAAAGCAGTAATAGCTGTGATTGCTGTTAAAATGGAACCTGTACTGTGATGTTGGACTTGATGTTTTTGCAATTATCTTTCAACATAAATGTCAGGCAAATGACCTGCTCTTTAGTGGAACCTATCATGTTGCTCTACAGGTTGACGCTGAGCATAGAGAACTGCAGAGGTCAGTTATACACTCGTCTGTACATGCATTGATTGATCTCACCGTCAGGCAACATTCCTATGGAAAGAAAGCTATTACATTGAACCTGAACCTGCTATCTTGGGACACACTCAGGATTGCAACCTATGCACAATGTATCCTAAAACTGTGTTGTGAATCGCCGACTGAGTTGCTCATTTGCTTGCTAGGACACAGCGAGGCCCGATCTCTCAACTGGTTGTTTGAGTCATTCATATTCATTTCACCCCCACATATGACACATGAAGTCTCGCTGTATTCAAATGATGGAAGCGTGTGCATCATGTGTAAAACAAATATGTTAATTCCGACATGGTTGCGATAAATCACGAGTGAACAGAACATCCCTATTAAAATGTGTTCCCTCATCACTCACGCATTTGATTTAGTTCCAGACTTAGATAGGATCTTGCTGCTGCTCCGGATTAGGAATCACATGATTTGTAAAGCGGTTGTGTTTGGCTTTTTTTTTTACACACTGTAGCATATAGTAGTCACTTGTTTATACCGACAGAAAACCATAATTATTCACATTTGGTAATGATATAACAACCCCATGAACCATATGGGCGATCTCTGTAGTTCTGCATTACTTGCAGCACAGTTTGTTTGAGGAAATCATGAAGTAGAGTAATAATAATAGGTCATTTAGCAGACGCTCTTATCCAGAGCGACTTACAGGAGCAATTAGGGTTAAGTGCCTTGCTCAAGGGAACATTGACAGATTTTTCACCTAGTCGGCTCGGGGATTAGAACCAGCGACCTTTCGGTTACTGGCACAATGCTCTTAACCACTAAGCTACCTGCCGCCCCCTACCAGTCAAAAGTTTGGACACACCTACTCATTCCAGGGTTTTTATTTATTTTTACTATTTTCTACATTGTAGAATAATAGTGAAGACATCAAAAATACAGCTGACCCGTGGTCCTCTGTAGCTCAGCTGGTAGAGCACGGCGCTTGTAACGCCAAGGTAGTGGGTTCGATCCCCGGGACCACCCATACACAAATATTTATGCAAGCACGACTGTAAGTCGCTTTGGATAAAAGCGTCTGCTAAATGGCATATTATATTATATATATATATATGGAATCATGTAGTAACCAATTTTTTTTTAAACAAATCAAAATATATTTTATATTTGAGATTGTTCAAATAGCCACCCTTTGACTTGATGACAGCTTTGCACGCTCTTGGCATTCTCTCAACCAGCTTCATAAGGTAGTCACCTGAAATGCATGTCAATTAACAGATGTGCCTTGTTAAAAGTTAATTTGTGGAGTTTCTTTCCTTCCTAATGTATTTGAGCCAATCAGTCGTGTTGTGACAAGGTGGGGGGGGGGAGAATACCAAGAGTGTGCAAAGCTGTCAAGGCAAAGGGTGGCTATTTGAAGAATCTCAAATCTCAAATATATTTTTATTTGTTGAACACTTTTTTGGTTACTACATCATTCCATATGTGTTATTTCATAGTTTTGATGTCTTCACTATTATTCTACAATGTAGAAAATAGTAAATATTAAGAAAAACCCTTGAATGAGTAGGTGTGTCCAAACGTTTGACTGGTAGTGTATATGTACTGTGTCTTGCCAATGTGGGCCATCGTGACACTGGGTTGCCAAAGAGCCCTTCTGCCAGATTGGATAATGTTTTTCTTTCTTTCCATTCTCTTCTGCAGCCGCCATACTTGACGACCCAATGGAGTGCAGCCGGGGAGAGCGATTGGCCATCACCCTGGCGAAGGACAGCATCAACCGGTCCAGTAACCGCTCCACAACGGGCAAGCTGGAGGTGGACATCTTTGAGCTGCTGAGAGACAGTGAATATGAGATGGGAGAGACCAGTAAGTAGTGGGCGGGCGAGGATGGGAGAACGAGGTGGCTTTCGACTCTGTCATCATTTTCAAAAAGTGAAAGACCAGTGTGTCACGGAGTGTCACATTAGAACATCTGTCTGTCTGTCTCTGACTGTCAGGCTGTCAGTGTCTGTCTAGCGGTGTCTGTCTGTCTGTCTGTCTGTCTGTCTGGCTGGCTGTCTGGCTGGCTGGCTGTCTGGCTGTCAGTGTCTGTCTGTCCGTCCGTCCTTCTGTCCGTCAATCATTTCAATTCTGTGCCTGTCTCCCCTTGTTATCCCCCGCTTTCAGAAATCCCTTGAGTACAGCGAGATAAGTCTATCATCTTTAGGAATATTTGTTGTAGCGAGAATAGTGGCAAACAAATGATTGGAAAATAGCTGTGTGGAAGAGCAAAATGAGCAGTCATATTTGGATGTTTCAGGAGCCAAAATACCTTGTTTTGTTTCCTTGGTTACACCTAGCTGTTTGAATGACTAGCCTGAAGATATACAGTAAATAATACAACTCTAATATACTACAATCCTAATAACAATGTCAATAGCCTATCGCCATGACCTTGTGGATGGATACAGTGAAATTAAATATTAACAATGTGTTAACATTTCAACAAGTTGATTTTAGTGCTGGTATTTTTATACCAGCTACTTTGATTAGATGGAGGAAAAAAAAGGAGAATAGAATACCCTAGCCTGGGTACCAGTCTGTTTAGCTAACATGAAGTATACGTACTGTGTGTTGCTAATGTGGGCCATGGTGACACTGGGTTGCCAAAGAGCCCTTCTGGCAGAGTGGATAATGTTTTTCTTTCTTCCCTTTGGTACATGGAGTACAAGGAGTGGAATGTTAGCTAAACAGATTGGTACCCAGGCTACTGTTTCCCTGTTCCACTACAGGTGTCATTATACTCCTTACAGTGTGCTTTAACATATGGAGTAGGTCTACATTGATTAATACACATTTTAACATTCATTTATTCAACATAAAATATATTAATATCTCAAAACTACCCTTTTTGATTTTGCTTATTTTTAGACACATTGTTTGGAACAATATACTCTTCAAACATATCAAATTCCAGAGTGGGCTCTCTGGTACTTTTAATGATATGACCCATTTTATACATAGAAATTGACATTATAGGTCATTAACCAATCACAATGAAGTTTCTATGTGAGAATTGCCAGAACAATCTGAGATACCCAAAAAGGTTTAGAAGTATTTGTCCTTTATCTAGGAGATATAAGAAAGCTCAGTATTTGTAGTATTTTTTTTTTTTCACGTACTGTGTTTAACCCCTGTTTTGGGTAGGCACAAAACTACCTTCATACTTCCATTAAAAAAATATTTAACTGTACTTTTTTACATTCAGACGAGTCCTGTGACACTTGTGGGGGTTGTAGAGCAAAACAGAGAGCAAAACAGCATCAAGTTCATGAGAATTTCCCCAAACACTTCGGACGCTACAAACAGAAGTTGTCACATCGACAGTACCGACTTCAGAAGAGTCCCCTGACACTTGTGGGGGTTGGAGATGGAGACCACCATCATGCTCCCCTTTCCGTTTGGACGCTACAGACGTTTTCATGAGGAGACCGATTTTCGGGTCTGACAAACACCACTCTAGCTCTGCCACCGTTCACCGCAGATGTGGAAGTGCAACATAGGCGGGTGCAAAACTAGGCGGGTGCAAAACTGATATCTCTAGCTTAAACTGCTAGATTTTGATGGGGATTTTTTTTATGTTACTTAGATTGACGCACTGGTGCTCTAGGGGGTTAAAGCACATTGTACTGTAGGGGTATGCCCATTAGATTCATACCATCATTCAGTCAGTAACCTTATTGAACTGGGGCTTCCAAATTGAGGACAGTAGCCCCTTGCAATTCTCAGAATCAGTAGAGCTTAATGGCCGTGGTAGCTCCTCCTCATACATAAAACCAACCGTATTCCTCTCCTTGCTTGGTTGGCTGCCTGCAAACCCCTTCCTAATTTAGTGCTGTAGTGGCTGTGCCCAGGTAGCAATTGGATTAGGGATGGATCAGTGACACCAGTAAGGGGGAAATGTCACACAGCCAGCACTACCTGCCCAATCCAGTGTGTGTGTGTGTGTGTGTGTGCGTGCGTGCGTGCCTTCACACAACACCAGAGCTCTTCCTGCCTTTTATTAGGGCTCTGTTTAGGGACATGTAGGATGGATGGGAAGTCAGCCAAGACCATCAAGCTTTGTAGAGGTGTGTGTGATTGCCCTTACAAAAAAATGCTTGTCAAATTTATGTGAAATTTAGAGTTCACATGTTAACACCACCTTTTCACATGTGAGAAAAACGTGTTTTCACCTCCCATGTGAATTGCAGTTGTACGTGAAATTTGCGGTTTCACATGTTAAAAACGTTTACATGTGAAAATCGGATATGCCGTTTCACATGTGAAAAACCTTCTCGTGAAATTCTCACGTTCACATGTGGAATTGCAAGTTCACGTGAAAACTATTCACGTGAAAATCTCATTTGCAGTTTAAAATGTAAGAAACATTCACATGTGAAAATCTAACTTAACATGTTGCAGTAGCAATTTTTCCACATATGGAATTGCATATTATGTAATTCTGTAAAAAGGTAACTTAGCCTACCTGAGTATAGTAATTCAAGTGCGTTAAAAATAATGATTTCTTATTTCTGAGCCATCCATTCAGAGTGTTATTTCACTCAAACATAAACAAAACAAGAAACAACGTAACGTGAAGTCCTCAGGCTATACACATACAAGCCTAACACGGAACAAGATCCCACAACTAAGGTAGGCAAACGGGCTACTTAAGTATGATCCCCAATCAGAGACAACGAGCGACAGCTGTTTCTGATTGGGAATCACACCCGGCCAAACATAGAAATACAATACCTAGATCACAAACATAGAATTTCCAGTATAGATTCTCACGCCCTGACCAAACCAACTAAAAACAACCGGCCTCTCAAGGCCAGGGCGTGACACCATTGGAAAGATCCCAGTGAAAAGAACAGAAGCTAGTGCTCCATGTCTCCTTATTTATCGTGTTTAACTTAGCGGTGTCAATCATTTTTTTAAACATTTTTAGTCATTTAGCAGACGCTCTTATCCAGAGCGACTTACAGTTAGTGAGTGCATACATTATTTTTATTCATACTGGCCCCCCGTGGGAATCGAACCCACAACCCTGGCGTTGCAAACGCCATGCTCTACCAACTGAGCTACATCCCTGGAGTTAATCAGTTAACTCAAGTTAACTTTTTGTAATTTCAGTGCAGAAATTTTTTTGGGTGCATTGTCTGAAAGCGTTCAACATACACTGAAAACATCCAACATAAATTACAGCTCAATTTGAGCAAATTATGAATTTGCGATTAATCGTGATTAATCACAGCAAATCCTGCGATAAACTCGATACATTTTTGTAAACAGCTCTAGTTGACATTAAAGTGTGAAAATGCACATGTGAAAGTGTAGCAGACATGAGTCGGGCATGTTTGCTCATGGTCACGTGATGAGGTAGCCCCGCCTGTGTCTTCAAAATAACTGTTGGCCTTCTTGGTCGAATGGTCCAAGGTGTTGACTTCTCCTGTGGGATACCGGGGTTCTAATCCCAGCAGTTACAAAAGTACATGTGAAATGTTGGGAAACCACGTGTCTGAGTCATGTGAAAAATATCCATGTGTCATTTTTCCCATCTGATTTGTGCACATGTGAAACATTTGTGTGAAACGTGACACGTGTCTGAAAAACACGTGTTTTCCTCGTGAAAATTTACTAACATTTACATGTGAAAATGTTCACGTGATTTGTTCACACGTGTTTTTACACATTCTTTTCACGTGATTTTTATTTTATTTTTTGTAAGGGTGTGTACTGCATGTGAGTGGTGGGTCTGTGTGATTTTGATGTGTGTGTGTGTGCATTCATGTGTGCATATGAATGTGTATATGAGTGTGGGTTCACAGAACTGAACTCCAGCTCCCGTGCATATGTTGGCTGTATCTCATTTGCAGCTGCTGTAGCTTTCAATAAGAATGTATTGATTTGAGGGAATCCATTGTAAACGAACAGAATGGACTCCAGACAACCCACTGACCTGACCAAGATTAGACAGAAGTGGTGCAGAATTCCTTTATAATGATCCACATTCATATTGGGAAAGTTGTCACTTGTCACGGATGTAAATTGCTTTGGCCATAGACCGAGGAGGAGCGAGAAAAGAATCCCAAACGGACACATTGGCCTTTTCTCAATTATATTTGCTCAACTACTGTGTCCTCTCTCCTATCTGACCTCTCTGGCCTCCTTTTGAAAAAGGTAATCGAGGAGAGGTGGCGAGGAGAGGGAAAGTGGATGAAAATGTACTTGAATGAAATGGCTGTCCTTATCCAATCGCTCGTCATCAGGCAAATTAAGTTTACAGGGTGGAATCCCAAAATAAATGCATAAAGTGATCAAAACAAATTTCGAACAAATAAGAAAAGGCCATTCTGTTCCCTGTGTAAAATAGAAAAACACCCCTGTAAAAAGCCTCATGGGGCCAGTGGCACCTTGCCTGTCAGGCTAATCCGGTCACTTTGTAATTCGGTGAAGCCATGCAGACAGGCGCAAATGTGCTTTAAATGGAGGAGAGAGGGGCAGATGGGTGGGAGAGGAGAAGGAGGGGAGTGTACAGGAGACTCCATTGGATAACAAAGAGATTATTTATTAATCATTTGATTCACTGCTCCTGTAATTTTCTATCTCGTTCGGCGAGGATCCCAAGCCTTGCTCCACTGGCTCAAAAATGGTCCCCCTTTACTCTTCCTTTATAAATCTTTACCCTCATTTGGTGTTTGTTAATGGCCCATCCCCCACCCCAGCCAGTCTGTCGCCCTCCACGGGTCTGTCCCAAATGGCACCCTATTCCCTACATGGTGCACTACTTTTGACCAGGGCCCTGGTCTAAAGAATTGCACTACACAGGGAATATGGTGCCATTTGGGCAGCTACCCACATCTTAAGACAGCAGCCTCCTCCTCACTACCATACAACATTAATGAAAGACAGGGATCAAGCCCCACCTGAAATTGCTTTTTGTTTCCCCTGCAAGTAAGATTAAAACCCAAACTTGTGTGCAGGGGAATGTTGTATTTCTTCTTCTTCCCTAAAAAAGACAGATCACAACTGATTTTTGAAGACTGATAAAATATCTGATAGGTTTAGATTTCATGTAGTTCTCAGCTATTATTTTAACCAGGTCATTGTTCCCCTGCATGACGGCACATTTTGGTTGGGAGTAACTCCTACATGTGTTATGATTTACCAGTATTAGAACCCAAATGCAGACAAGTACACCAAGCCAGAGAAGGTTTAACAGGTTTATTTAAAATGTTCAATAGTCCAGGTTTCCAATAATAGGGGAAGAGCAAGTCCAGGTTACAGGGAGGGTAACAGATCCAGGTCAGGGCAGGTGTGGTACCGTAATGTCCTAGTGTCCGTGGTGAGTCCAAAAGAGAGGTCCGGTAGTGGAGAGCAGGATGGTGGTGGCAGGAGTGAAGCGGAGGCAGGAGTCAGGTTCCAAATATCTGTGGCACAGGAGAAAAAGTAAATAGAACAGGCCAAAACACAAAGAGCAAAAATAAACAGGTTGAGTCGGCAGCGAGACTAACATGGTCGTCTTGACTATGATCTGACGATGAGTGGAAAGTTTGACCGGGTCTTAAAGGCTGAGGTGATTATGGTGAATGAGCTGCAGCTGGAACCCTGACTCCCGCACACCAGACTTCACTCCTGCAATCAAGGACAGACAGAGGGGAGGGAGAGAGCAGAGAGAGAGCTACCTAGCAGCAGTAGGCCTAACAGTACCCCCCCTCTACGGACGCCACCTGGCGGCCGACGGGGTTTATCGGGATGTAACCTATGAAACTCTCGGACCAGAGCAGGATCCACAATGAAGCTCCTGGGCACCCAGGAACGTTCCTCAGGACCATAACCCTCCCAATCCACCAGGTACTGGAAACCACGACCCCCGGCGGCGAACATCCAGAAGTCGCCGGACAGTGTAGACCGGACCCCCACCCACGATCCTGGGCGGAGGAGGGGGACGAGAGGGCGGGCACAGAGGGCTAACCGACACAGGCTTAATCTGGGAAACATGAAAGGTGGAATGAACCCGTAGGGAGGCAGGAAGCTGTAGCTTAACCGCGCAGGGGTTAACAATAGACAGTATCTTGAACGGTCCTATAAAACGAGGCGCCATCTTCTTAGACTCCACCTTCAATGGAAGGTCCCGTGACTTCAGCCATACCTCTTGACCAGGAGAGTAACCGGGAGCCTGGGACCGGTGACGGTTGGCTTGCCTCTGCATGTACGCCGAAGCTCGGGACAGAGCTACCCTGGCCTTCCTCCAGACCTTGAAGCAGCGGCGCATGTGGGACTGCACCGAGGGTACCGCCAGTTCCCTCTCTTGAGAAGGGAACAGGGGAGGTTGATAACCCAGAGCACACAGAAAAGGAGACAAACCAGAGGAAGCGTTAGTCAAGGTGTTATGAGCATATTCCACCCAGGGGAGCATGGAGCTCCATGACCCAGGGTTAGACCCTGTGACACAGCGAAGAGCGGTCTCCATCTCCTGGTTCGCTCTCTCGGCTTGCCCGTTGGTCTGGGGGTGATATCCAGAGGACAGGCTGGATGTAATGCCCAAAGCTTTACAGAAAGCTTTCCACACCTGGGAGACAAACTGGGGACCCCTGTCAGAGACAATATCCGTGGGTAGACCATGAGAGCGGAACACATGTTCAACCAAAATATCAGCCGTCTCTCTGGCAGTGGGCAGTTTAGGTAGGGCCAAAAAATGAGCGAACTTAGAAAAACGATCAATCACCGTAAGAATTACAGTCTTTCCAGACGAGGGGGGAAGTCCAGTGACAAAATCCATAGCGATATGCGACCAGGGCCGGCTGGGTATAGGTAGAGGTCGTAGATGACCAGCGCTGGCCTGGGTGGAGTTCTTACTTCGTGCACATACCGTACAAGCAGCAATGAAGGCTCGAGTGTCCGCCTCCATCGTGGCCCACCAGAACTTCCGTCGCACAAAGTCAAGGGTCCGCGAAACTCCAGGGCGACTGCTGGGGAGCGGGGCTCCTGGCTGGAGGTCAATGGCACAGTCGTAAGGCCGGTGAGGAGGAAGAGAAGTAGCTCTGTGTTTGCAGAAAACGGATGCCAGGTCATGATACACGTCAGGAACATTAGAAAGATCCATGGACTCCAGTGGAGGTCGAGGCACAGTACTGGCAGGAGTCAGAGCAGAACACAAACAATTCACATGACAAAATGTGCTCCATGAAACAATTCTACCTGTCACCCAATCAATGTGTGGATTGTGTCTTATGAGCCAGGGGATACCAAGGACCAGAGGGGTCTGTGGGCAGTCGATAATATGGAATTGAATGTTCTCCTGATGATTTCCCGACACTCTAAGACAAACAGGAACAGTCTGATGGGTAATATGGGTCAACAATTGTCCATTCAGACCCTTAGCCTGCAGCGGACAGTCCATAGGAACAGTCTCCAAATCCATTTGTTGAGCCCACTCTCTATCCAAAAAGCTTTCGTCTGCACCAGAGTCAATCAGCGCACTAACAGAGAGATTCTGGAACTGCCACTGGAGGGATGCCTGGAGCAGAATGCGGGGAGAAGAGGAAGAATCCGCTGCTCGGCTCACCAAAACTTCTCCCATTAATGATGAGCCGGCCCTTTTCCCCGGACGAACTGGGCAGGAAGGAACGAAATGACCAGCTTCTCCACAATACAGGCAGACCCGAGCCTGAATGCGACGTGCACGCTCCTCTGAGGACAACCGTGCACGACCCACCTCCATGGCTTCGGGTTCAGTGCTCCTCGTGTCGACTCGGGAAGACACGGCTTTCTCCGTAGGGAAGATGCGGGGAGGAGTTTGTTGATGACAGACAGGTTGCTTGGAACTAACACTCCTCTCCCGGCGGCGCTCCCGAATCCGATTATCCAACCTGATGGTGAGTGAAATAAGATTATCCAGCGTAGGCGATTCATCATATGACACCAATTCATCTTTTAAAGTCTCAGACAAAGCATTGATGAACACTCCTTGTAATGCCTCGTCATTCCAACCACTCACTGCTGCTAAAGTCCGAAACTCCACTGCCATCTCCGCCACACTGCGAGCCCCCTGCCGAAGAGAAAACAACCGTTTCGCAGCCTCCTTGCCTCGCACGGGGTGGTCAAAAACCTTCCTCATCTCAGTGGTGAAGGCAACGTAAGCGTTGCAAATGTCCGACTGACTCTCCCAGACCGCGGATCCCCAGGCACGAGCGGAACCGCTAGTAGAGTTGATAAGGTAGGCAATACGGGCTCTTTCTGAGGCGTAGGTGAGGGGCTGTTGTTCAAACACTAACGAGCATTGAGTCAAAAAAATCGCCACAGGTTCCCATGTTCCCGTCATAGCGCTCTGGAGCAGGAACAAAAGGCTCTCTGATCTGGGCTGAAGGGGTAGTAAGGGCAGACACTTGATTGGTGAGTAATTGAACCTGATTAAGCAGCACCTGACTGTCCTCAGCAATCGTCTTAAACAGGGTATCATGTTGGCCAAGTAAAATGCCCTGATTGGCTATGGCAGTCCAAATTTGAGTGCACTCTGGGGTGGTATCCAAGCTACTGTCTGCTGGGTTCATGATGGTCAGATCATACTGTTATGATTTACCAGTATTAGAACCCAAATGCAGACAAGTACACCAAGCCAGAGAAGGTTTAACAGGTTTATTTAAAATGTTCAATAGTCCAGGTTTCCAATAATAGGGGAAGAGCAAGTCCAGGTTACAGGGAGGGTAACAGATCCAGGTCAGGGCAGGTGTGGTACCGTAATGTCCTAGTGTCCGTGGTGAGTCCAAAAGAGAGGTCCGGTAGTGGAGAGCAGGATGGTGGTGGCAGGAGTGAAGCGGAGGCAGGAGTCAGGTTCCAAATATCTGTGGCACAGGAGAAAAAGTAAATAGAACAGGCCAAAACACAAAGAGCAAAAATAAACAGGTTGAGTCGGCAGCGAGACTAACATGGTCGTCTTGACTATGATCTGACGATGAGTGGAAAGTTTGACCGGGTCTTAAAGGCTGAGGTGATTATGGTGAATGAGCTGCAGCTGGAACCCTGACTCCCGCACACCAGACTTCACTCCTGCAATCAAGGACAGACAGAGGGGAGGGAGAGAGCAGAGAGAGAGCTACCTAGCAGCAGTAGGCCTAACAACATGACACTTTTAAGTACTACTTTCATCCCCAATTGTTATCTTAAAAAGAAGGATACTTGACAAGAGATTCTAAATGGTTAGCAAAAACTTCCACATGGCCAGATCTCATTCCAACCTGTTGCTAATTATGTTCTATCATTGCACCCCCATTAAATCGGTCATATTGTAATCTACAGCCGTAGATCTACTATCGGTGAGGTGAAATCATATACAGAGCAGCTGTAAGTTAATACCGCAATAGAACATGATCAAGTTAATAGGCAGCAAACCCCAAAACCTCCTACTTATTAAAGATTAACTGGGAACCGCTTGCTCAGACTGTTAGTGCAGGATAAAACTACACACTAAGCAACATGCAACTCCTATTTAATAGGCTGAATGTGGTATTTTGACCATGTCCTGTCCAATATTATCTGACTGGATGCTTGTCTCTGTGTGTTGACAGTGTGCCAGATCCTGTCTAAGGGAGTGGTGGCAGTCCTGGGTCCCTCCGCCAGCCCTGCTTCCAATTCCATCATCAGCAATATCTGTGGAGAGAAAGAGGTGAGTGCTGGCTCGCATTTTGGCTGGCTTTATTTTGCCTGTCATATTATGGAACAATATGTTTTATTATTACTGTGGTTTTGAGACCTTGCTTGACCCTTGTCAATGACTCATGTCAATGCCACAGGAGACAGAATTTTTTTCATAACGTTCTAAGCTATTGTAAATGAGAACTTGTTCTCAACTGGCTTACCTGGTTAAATAAAGGTGAAAAAAAAAAAAACAGGGGCCAAGAGTCAGGGGCTCAACAGCGTACAACATTAATCTAATCTAATCACTTCTCAGACGAATTGTAATTGACTTGGTCCTGCCGTGTGTTTGTTAGTTTTGTGAAGGACAACCTCTCCTTGAACAACATAGAAAATCATAATTTATACGTTTTCAGTTCAGGGTCCATTGAGTCGTAATGTTAAATAGTTTTGCTCAAGCTCCAGTGATTTGTTGATGATCCTAGGCTACGGTGTTTGTACTCCCTGCAGTTGTAAATGTTTTTTGCCCTACACAGCTGATTCAAATAATCAACTAATCATCAAGCTCTGATCATTTGAATCAGCTGTGTAGTGTTAGGGCAAAAACCAAAACGTGCACCTCTTGGGGTCCCGAGGACCGAGTTAGGGAAACGCTGCCCTAAAGGGATACTTTGGGATTTTGGCAATGAGGCCCTTTATCTACTTCCCCAGAGTCAGAGCATGCTAGCAGATACCCATAGACTTCCAGTCACTGTGCTAATGCTAGTTAGCATTGGCTTGTAAAACTACCTCTAACTTCCTTCATACTGGACACAGAGACATAACAATGGTATCCACCAGTTCATCGGACTCTGGGGAGGTAATTAAAGGGTCACATTGCCAAAATCCCGTAGTATCCCTTCATAAGATGTTCTTAATCTTAACTTTAATGCTAAATAATTAAGACAAATTCATTAACATGTTTCAAGCAAATACCATCTAAAAGGCCAAGCATGAGCAAGGCTGTGTGAGTTCTGTAGGTCTAAAACAATGATGACATGTAAGCATGATGATGCCACATCCTGGCTTTAAAAAAAAGGCCAACAGGATAGTGTTTAGAGAAGTTGCTCTAAAAGCTGCCGATGTGTACTCTGACAATGGAAAAAGGTCACATTGCGCTGTTATTACCCTGAAAGTGATATCTCAGTAATGGTCTCCTTTTGCAAACTGGGCATATCGGTAGTCTTTCTCAGTAGGGGACAACAGGCCTGGCCCTGGCTGATGGAAAAGGTATATGGGACTGAGGGAGGGAGAGTGCTTTGGCCACTTTATTACAACCTGTTTGAGGGGAGAGTGGAGTGTGATGGAGAATATTGTTTTCCAATATAATTGCTGGAGGTGTGTTTTTAATGCAGTAGCCACATAGTACTAACGTTGATTAACAGTTATTATAAATGGTGATTATTAGATTATTAATATTGCATATGTGCTAGTATAATGTGCATCCAACACTGACAAATAGATCAATGAGCAATCAATGTGTCGTATACAGTGCCTTCAGAAAGTATTCACATCCCTTGACTTTTTCCACATTTTGTTGTGTTACAGCCTTAATTTACATGGATTAAATGTAGATTTTTTTTTTGCTGGCCTACACACCATACCCCATAATGTCAAAGTGGAATTATGTTTTTAATAATATAATATAATAATAATAATAATAATAATAATAATATGCCATTTAGCAGACGCTTTTATCCAAAGCGACTTACAGTCATGCGTGCATAATTTTTTTTGTGTATGGGTGGTCCCGGGGATCAAACCCACTACCCTGGGGTTACAAGCGCCGTGCTCTACCAGTTGAGCTGGTATTAATTAAAAATGAAAAGCTGAAATGTCTTGAGTCAATAAGTATTCAATCCCTTTGTTATGGAAAGCCTAAATAATTGCTTAACAAGTCACATAATAAGTTGCATGGACTCACTCTGGGTGCAACAATAGTATTTAACATGATTTTTGAAAGAGTACCTCATCTCTATACCCCACACATACAATTATCTGTAAGGTCCCTCAGTCCCAGTGAATTTCAAACACAGATTCAACCACAAAAACCAGGGAGGTTTTCCAATGCCTCACAAAGAAGGGCACCTATAGGTAGATGGGTAAAAATAAAAGCAGACATTCAATATCCCTTTGAGCATGGTGAAGTTATTAATTACACTTTGGATAGTGTATCATTGCACCCAGTCACTACAAAGATACAGGCGTCCTTCCTAACTCAGTTGCCATAGAGGAAGGAAACTGCTCAGGGATTTCACCATGAGGCCAATGGTGACTTTAGAACAGTTACTAATTTAATGGCTGTGATAGAAAACTGAGGATGGATCAACAACATTGTAGTTACTCCACAATACTAACCTAATTGACAGAGTGAAAAGAAGGAACCCTGTACAGGATAAAGTTTTTCAGGATAAAAAAGAAATGGAATGGAGCTAAGCACAGTCAAAGTCCTAGAGAAAAACCTGGTTTAGGCTGCTTTCCACCAGACACTGTGTCACGATTGTCGGATACAGAGGACCAAGGCGCAGCGTGGAAGGCGAACATACTTTTATTTATTAGAATAATCACCCGAAAAAAGCAACAAACGATACGAAACGTGAAGTCCTTGGTTACAACACAAACCATACGGAACAAGATCCCACAATCAAAACAATGCCAAACGGCTACCTAAGTATGGCTCCCAATCAGAGACAACGAGCTACAGCCGTCTCCGATTGGGAGCCACCCTGGCCAACATAGAAATACAAAACTAGATCACAACATAGAAACTCACACCCTGGCTCAACATACAAGAGTCCCCAGAGCCAGGGCGTGACAGTACCCCCCCCCCAAAGGCGCGGACTCCGACCGCGCCAACACAACACAACAGGGGAGGGGCCGGGTGGGCACTCCGCCTCGGCGGCGGATCCGGCTCCGGGCATGATCCCCACTCCCTCTCTAACCCCCCAACGTACCCCTGGTCCGGTCTGGCCCTGCTGGCCGGAGCTGGACTGAACACTGGTGGAGCGGATTGCTCTAGCTCCGGAGTGGAGCAGCTGACCGGTGCCGGACCAGGCACCGGTGGAACAGGCACGGGCTGTGCCGGACTGACGACGCGCACCACTGGCTTGGTGCGGGGAGCAGGAACGGGCCGAACTGGGCTGACGAAGCGCACCACTGGCTTGGTGCGGGGAGCAGGAATGGGCCGGACCGGGCTGCCGAAGCGCACCACTGGCTTGGTGCGGGGAGCAGGAACGGGCCGGGCCGGGCTGGCGACGCGCACCACTGACTTGGTGCGGGGAGCAGGAGCGGGCCGGACTGGGCTGACGACGCGCACCACAGGCTTGGTGCGGGGAGCAGGTGCAGGCCGGACTGGGCTGACGATGCGCACCACAGGCTTGGTGCGGGGAGCAGGAACAGGCCGGACCGGGCTGACGACGCGCACCATTGGCTTGGTGCGGGAAGCAGGAACAGGCCGGACCGGGCTGACGACGCGCACCATTGGCTTGGTGCGGGGAGCAGGGACGGGCCGGACCGGGCTGATGACGCGCACCATTGGCTTGGTGCGGGGAGCAGGGACGGGCCGAACCGGGCTGACGAAGCGCACCACTGGTTTGGTGCGGGGAGCAGGAACAGGCCGGACCGGGCTGGCGACGCGCACCACAGGCTCGGTGCGGGGGACAGGAACATGCCGGACCGGGCTGGGGACACACACCACTGGCCCTACGCGGGGATCAGGAACGGGCCGGACCGGACTGGCAACACACCCCAGTACCTCTCGCCGTGCCTCTACATCCACCTTCCCCCTGGTGACCAGTGACTCCCGTAACCTGGCGGCCTCCTGCTGCCCCGTCGTCCACGGCGTGAGCCCCCCCCTAAAAAATTTCTGGGCGTCTCTCCTCCCCGTGGGCCAGGCCTCCATGGCTCTCGCCAGACTCTTGCCCATCTGCTCCAAAGTCCAGCCTCTCTCCTCCTCCCGCGGCTTGACCCAGTCGAGGTGGATATCCGCTAGAGATACCTCTGGCGTTGGCTGCTTGACCCAGTCGAGGTGGATATCTGCTAGAGTTACCTCTGGCGATGGCTCCTGGACACGCTGCTTGGTCCAGTTTTGGTGGGATCTTCTGTCACGATCGTCGGATACAGAGGACCAAGGCGCAGCGTGGAAGGCGAACATACTTTTATTTATTAGAATAATCACCCGAACAAAGCAACAAACGATACGAAACGTGAAGTCCTTGGTTACAACACAAACCATACGGAACAAGATCCCACAATCAAAACAATGCCAAACGGCTACCTAAGTATGGCTCCCAATCAGAGACAACGAGCTACAGCCGTCTCCGATTGGGAGCCACCCTGGCCAACATAGAAATACAAAACTAGATCACAACATAGAAACTCACACCCTGGCTCAACATACAAGAGTCCCCAGAGCCAGGGCGTGACACACTGGGAGATGAATTCACCTTTCAGCAGGACAATAACCTAAAACACAAGGCCACATCTACACTGGAGTTGCTTACCAAGAAGACAGTGAACGTTCCTGAGTGGTGAGTTACAGTTTTGACATAAATCTACTTGAAAATCTATGGCAAGACCTGAAAATTGTTGTCTACCAACGATCAACAACCAATTCGACAGAGCTTGAAGAATTTTGAAAAGAATAATGGGCAAATGTTGCACAATCCAAGTGTGGAAAGCTCTTAGAGATTTACCCAGAAAGACTCACAGCTGTAATCGCTGCCAAAGGTACTTCTGCAAAGTATTGACTCAGGGGTGTGAATACTTATGTAAATTCGATATTTTTGTATTTCATTTTCAATACATTTGCAAACATTTCTAAAAGTATGTTTTCACTTTGTTGATTATGGGGTATTGTGTGTAGATGGGTGAGAGAAAAACATATATTTCATCCATTTTGAATTCAGGCTGTAACACAACAACATGTGGAATAAGTCAAGGGGTATGAATACTTTCTGAAGGCACTGTATATTTTACTTTCTATAAATATCAACCATGCATATACAGTAGCCTATATAGTGTTATATGATGTTGGGTATGGGTGTGTGTGTGTGTGTGGCAATTGTTGCGAAGATGTTGGGAAGTCAATTACATCCTGTCTGTGCTCAGTGATTGTGTCTGTGTTCATAATTCTTTATTGGGAGAGTGCACAGATGCTGGCAAGCTGACAGGAGGCCGAGTAAATAGGGTACACATGAAAATATGGCTCATGACAGCCCCTGCTATGTGATCAACCCATTACCCACACTCAATTTATCATTCGGAGAGCTCCATATCCATTTGGGAGGCTCTAAGTGATGCTGTACAGAGCCATACTGTAACCCATCTGGATTTAGAAAATGGTAACTAATAAAAATAGTACCTGTTCTGTGGATAGGTTTTTATCTCTTCACAGGAAGCAATTGCGTAGCACAGATGCCGAGAATAGCTAGCTCACAGTCCATGTACAGTATAATCATTTTAACACCTCTTAAATGTTAAGTTCCCTATTTAGGGGACTTTAAGTGGTTCTGGACCAGTTCCGACCAACATTTTTGTGTACAGAGTGCTCTGTGAACGGTGCAACATCAATTGCTGTGCACTGTGAAATCGGACACCTCATTTGCATAGGGAGCGACGTGTTACATTTTCTGGCCTATGCAGATAAAGGTTTGATTTCCTCTGGCTGTGAACCTCACAGCATATGAAATGGGAGACCCTAGTTATTGCAGCAAAAGCAATCTCATCACGCTGTGGTCTTCATAGATGGATTTAGACCACTTTCTCTTGGTCACAGCAAGACAAAATCACTTTGTGCGTAAAGCTGAAGTTGTAACGAGTCAGCAAGCATTTGAATGGTGTCTGTGTCGCTCAGAGGATGCTGGGCAGGAAATGCTCTGTCGTCAGTTATGCAATGGTGCCAATTTTGTACTGTCAATAAGTATGATCATATTTATTTTACAGTTATAAGAAAGATGAAATATTAAAGTCATTTATAATTTGATTGTTACCATTTTTAGAAAGCATTTCAATAATTTCATGCCCTATTCCACCACTGTTGAAAAATATGATTTGTTATATTTTCATGTTTTTATCATGTTTGTACTGTGTACTTGATCTTGTGTCCTCAAAAGAGACTACACCTCAGCAATTTATAACTATTTTTACCAGAAAGTTGAAATTTGAATCTTCTGGCAGTTTAAGCATTACTAGGCATTGTTTATGGCCATCTTATGATAAATAATTACTTTTAAAAATGTCTATTTAGGCAGAAATCTACAATTTTTACATTACATTTAATAATTTTTTATGTTTTGCTGTTGAATGCTGCAGAACATCTTTTAAGTAATGGTCTTCTACACTGAACAAAAATATAAACGCAACATGTAAAGTGTTGATCCCATGTTTCATGAGCTGAAATAAAAGATCCCTACATTTTCCATACGCACAAAAAGCTTATTTCTCTCAAATGTTGGGCACAAATTTGTTAACATCCCTGTTAGTGAGCATTTCTCCTTTGCCAAGATAATCCATCCACCTGACAGGTGTGGCATATCAAGAAGCTGATTAAACAGCATGTTCATTAAACAGGTGTGCCTTGTGCTGGGGACAATAAAAGGCCACTCTAAAATGTGCAGTTTTGTCACACAACACAATGCCACAGATGTTTCAAATTTGGAGGGAGCGTGCAATTGGCGTGCTGACTGCAGAAATGTCCACCAGAGCTGTTGCCAGATAATTGAATGTTAATTTCTCTACCATAAGCCGCCTACGTCGTTTTAGAGAATTTGGCAGTACGTCCAACCGGCCTCACAACTGCAGACCACGTGTATGGCGTCTTGTGGGCGAGCGGTTTGCTGATGTCAACGTTGTGAACAGAATGCCCCATGGTGGCAGATGGGGTTATGGTATGGGCAGGCATAAGCTACGGACAATGAACACAATTACATTTTTTCAAGGGCAATTTTAATGCACAGAGAAACCGTGACGAGATCCTGAGGTCCATTGTTGTGCCATTCATCCACCGTCATCACCTCATGTTTCAGCATGATAATGCACTGCCCCATGTCGTAAGGATCTGTACACAATTCCTGGAAGCTGAAAATGTCCCAGTTCTTCCATGGCCTGCATACTCACCAGACATGTCACCCATTGAGCATGTTTGGGATGCTCTGGATCGACTTGTACGACAACGTGTTCCAGTTCCCACCAATATCCAGCAACTACGCACAGCCATTGAAGAGGAGTGGGACAAAATTCCACAGGCCACAATCAACAGCCTGATCAACTCTATGCGAAGGAGATGTGTCACACTGCATGAGGAAAATGGTGGTCACACCAGATACTGACTGGTTTGCTGATCCACGCCCCTACCTTTTTTAAAGGTATCTGTGTCCAACAGATGCATATCTGTATTCCCAGTCATGTGAAATCCATAGATTAGGGCCTAATGAATTTATTTCAATTGGCTGATTTCCTTATATGAACTGTATATCAGTAAAATCTTTGAAATTGTTACATGTAGGGTTGATATTTTTGTTCAGTATAATTTCCATAAACTGTAAGGAGCTCTGAAGTGGCTTCGAAAATTAAGGAAATGTCTCTGTTTTAAGCATGAAACACAGAAAGTCTCACTGCCCATAGACTGCCAATAGGTACCTATCACGGTGGGAGGCCGTTCCTTCTATTGCTAGAATAAAAGCGGTACCTGCTGCATGCTGACTGGTAGCGACAAACCTGACGATTCTACTTTTAGATTCGCAATGCTTGTCAGTGGTCGACAACTTCACTTAGAGCCAATCAGAGTGACAACAAATAGGAAAAAAATAGGGTATTTTCTCCGTACATCTAGGGTTGCCATGTTTTCGGTTTTCGAGCAAATTGTGTAACTTTGAAGAGGATGTTGCTGGTGAAAATGTATTGGTAGCGGGTTGTGGGTTTTTGGGCTACTTCTAAATTGCGCCGCGGCCGCAATGGCATCTATCTCTTTTTTTCTATATATATTTCACTGTGACCTGCTGCTGCTGTCTATCAGGCAGTGAGCAGGCTGTGAGTGAGTGAGTGAATGGTAGGGAGGGCTGGAGGGGTGTTTATGTGTTGAGCGCACTGGTTGAGAGAGCGCTGCAGCTGAGTCACGGAGACAGAGCAGCACATCCGCACGTCGTGACAACTTTTTACCAGTTGTCTGTAGGCTGTTTAGATTGTCATTATGGAGACACCTATTTCCAACCCTTTCTCTATAAAACATATTAACGCGCTTACGCTGTTATGATGAGTTTCTCGGGTATCAAAGAATCAAGGATATACTTAGACACTTTGTAGACAGTTAATGCAAATGTTTAATGATCGGTACCGGGTTCGTTACAACAATCACCAGAGCTTTGCCCCCTTGGTGTTACGAACTAACTTGAACAAAGAAAACACTCTACCTTATATAACCTTCTGTTAACCTCTTCCTGGCATACATCTCGCAAGTCTCCATGGGCACTCCCTGTCTTTGATGTTCATCACTCTTTACCCCAAGTCACTATCCTAAACATCAGTAATCTCCTTTGACATAATGGAATGCAGACTTTGTCTCCTAACCACTTATCTAGTAACTCTAACCTGTTCCCCACGATACTATGACATGACATCATTACAATCCAAGTGACATGACTTAACCCCAACAATGCACATATAACTTTATATAAAATACAATATTCTCCAATCAGTAGTACATATATCTCTGACTAGATCCTAAATTATGCTAGATAACTGAGAATTGATCCCTTCAACCTTTCATACCTGAATCCAACTTGATTCTCCGTTTATTTCATCAACAAAGGTATACATTCTCAGTCATCTATCTTATGCGATATCAAACCTCTCAAACCTCTATAAACTCAGTCAGAGTAAAAGATAAACACATAATTAACTACTATATATTCATACTAATAATCTATGTAGTCAAAACCTTATTTTTCATATATAAGGACCAATCCCACATAGACATCCCCCCTTTTAAAATGACCCCTTTTCCTGAGCCATGCAACCAAGGTGACCATCATGACATTAACAATACACAACAATTATACATAACCATTATTAAGTTACATGAATATTATAATCTATACACATTAATATAAAAATAACAAAAACGTCCGTCTTCATCATTTCTGCGCCGTCCGAGGAACCCCAAGTTTTTCCCTGGTCACAAGGGGCTCTATCTGATCCACTGAGATATTCATCTGTCCACCTCTACGATCCTGTAAACCTTAAATTCCATGTTATACATTTCCACCTTAACATCCCCATTCCCCAATCAACATTATCAATGGAATCTAAACTGGAACAAGATGACAAAGAAGAAGAATTATTGATTACTGATACATGTCTAACTGTAATAACTGGCATGTTAGTAATCGTTTGTACAGATCTTAAAATCAATCCCCAAAATATTTGAAAACACCCCATAACTATTGCTACAATAATGACTATGGCCACTAGAGGACCTAGAATGCTTGCCATCCAAATTCCTATTGACTTACTACTAAAAACTTTGAAAAAAACTTCAACAGCATTGAAATTACCATATCATCCTCATCTTAATATAATAGCATCCAATGCTATGTGATTATCAATTACCCATTCTAATGATTAACATCTCAGACCCAATTCTTAAAAACCCATGATTGTTAAAATATACATTGTTCATCTCCGACTTTGTCCTCCTATTATTCCTAATATGATATACACATTATAACACTCTATTATCGCTCCCTGTTAAATCATTACATCCCTCAACTATTCCTGCTTTAAGAATTCAACCAAATTCAGATCATATGAAAATATCATAACCCCATGATAATAACCAATTAAGTACTTGCCTATCAACATAAATATTTACCACTCTAAACATCCATATCAATATCACCCAATACTCCAAATCTATATCATTACTAATATGTTAATACTTTAACCAAATTAATCAACATCTTCATGATTTCATTCACAATCCTCACCTTAACTTCCATTACAACTTTCAGAATGTATACTTATATTATTTACATTTACATTACATTTTAGTCATTTAGCAGACTCTCTTATCCAGAGCGACTTACAGGAGCAATTAGGGTTAAGTGCCTTGCTCAAGGGCACATCGACAGATTTTTCACCTAGTCGGCTTGGGGATTAGAACCAGCGACTTTTCGGTTACTGGCACAACGCTCTTAACCACTAAGCTACCATATGCCACTAAAAGAAGTCTGCAACACAGGAGGAAGGCATACTACAGCATCAAGCAGTGTGAGGACTGCAGTTCATCAATTCACTCAGACAATTCAGTTTTGTTCATTTCTTTGGCATTAGTTCCAGTTGCAGATCCACCCCAGTCAGTCTTGGCAGGGTACAGTTGTTAAACCAGGGCTGTGTGACTGTTTGCTGTGGTCAGACCCTCAGAAGGACACGTCTGTGGGTATCTGGAAGTCCTTGAAGGAGTAGAAGGAGATGTCCCCATTATCATACATTATAAACATCCATAATTCAATTATGACCTTCCTCATCCTGATAATAAATACAGCTCATTATCTCAATGCATTCTTAATACTATTAATTTACCAGTGTATATACCTACTACCCAAATTATCAAATTTAGATAAATCAAATTTTATTATCAACAAGCAACTTTATTCCTACCAGCACATAAATCTTCTGGCGTCTCTTCATTATGTTCTTCAGACAGCTTCATATTTCAAAATGACTTGCCCATTACAATGTCACAACTACAATGTCTCATTCGATTCACCACCAACTCCACAACTTCAATGTCATTTCCATTTGTCAACCATCATACCAACAAAAGCAATGTTGCATTTGAACAGATCTTTCTCCATTCTCACTCAATGGTGAACTCCTTTCCCACTCCTATAAAAACATGAGAAAATCCTTTGATATCTTCGATTGGTTGCATGTAGAAATTGTATTTTACAAAAACGTCTTCAACGCCTCTGATATTCATCTTCAGCCGGTTCATAGTTTGTTACTTTTACTTATTTAGGTTCACACCATGCTAGGCCAAATTATCCCTACTATGCATTAAGATACCATCTGTATTTACCTCACTAGAAGACAAAAACACAAGTTTAATTGATTTCATTTCTAAACCACTAAATCCATACAAACATTCACCATAGGACAAATTATCATGCTTTAACAATTATTCCTAATACCAATTCCTAATATACTTCCCAATTTCTATTAGATAAACCCTTTAAATACATATAACCGAATGGAATGACAGCCAGTTGATTCCTGAAAATCTGGAAGATCTTGAAATTATTGGAGGTCTATAGCTCTGTTCCTCCACTGAGGTAATCAGCCATAACCCACATCTCATCAGTATCATTCCTCAGACATCGTCCTCGAATCCCTTGTTAATTGTCATCAACAATATCCTCATCTCTAATCATCAGTTTCCTTGTATCCATCTGTTGCATTGGTTGACCTGATACCTGTTCAATCTCCCCTCTATCCATACCTCCGTTGGTGTAGACTGTGTGATGATGCATGAACCTTCTTCCTTCACTAGTTCTATGATCATGCAGAGTCCTTCTCCATTTATCACCATCTCTCTGTTGTTGTGTCCTTCTATCAGCATACCAATATTCCCTGCTTCAAAAAACACACAAACAAAACAAAACAATGCTCCGCCGAAGCGGTGCCATCTTCCTCCTCTGCGTTAGAAAAGTCCTACAATGGTACATACAGATCTAGGAATTTCTCTCTCTTACTTGGCCCTCCATCAAGGTAGCCATCAACACCTATTACTAACCTTCCCACTTGGGTGTTGTCCATCAATTACTTCATTAATCCTTTACCACCACATAGTCTCCAAGTTGCATAAAAATGTCCAGATTCTCCTGGTAGGTCTGTCATTCTCCTGGAAAGTCTGCATAACATTGTTAGTTGAGACACTGCATGCTACCTCATCCTTTCTTCTTATCATTCCTGATAAGCCTTTTAGATTAGGAAGTGCACAATCTTTCAGCTTGTTGCAGTCCACTCATGTCATAGAAAGGCCTCCTCTAAATTCTGCCTTATACCACAAATACATTTTCCCTTAAAACATTTAATCTAACCCATAACACATTACTTACTTTTGCTCATATTCTTAATACAATATGCAAATTTACCAATAAATCCTCATACCATCCATACTACCCCCTTTTTTGAACACGAGTCACAACGTGATTCATGCTTTCAAAAACAAAACACCAACATTGTTTATTAAACCCTAATAAAAATGAAATTAAAATGACAACATTGGATAATACCTCAACTTACTTCTATCCCGTAAAGTAATCCAAGATTAGTACACTTAACTATCAACAGGTATCCCTCATTCAGGATAGCTCCCTCTCTCTTTAGTTATTTTATGGTTCGAATCATATATATTATTACCAAATTATAATCTTCTTCACGATTATCCTTATCATAACTAACCCCCCAATTCAACATGCCTCAAGGATTTACAGTGCGGGTGATCAAGTCACACTATAAAGCCAGGACAGATTGCAGAGGTCATTGAAATCATTCAATGAATTGTTCCATCAAATAGTATACTAATCATTACCAACATTCAAAACCTTTCATAAATGTTATGTACCCCAAGTGTACATTAAATCCTCATGACATTTATTCTCATAAAAAATCATGTATACCCAAAACTCAGTCAAAAAATTAAAATTCCAGAAAATTCACTGTGTGTGCTCCTTTAAGACGTATCACCTTTGACCTGTTGAAAACCCCCTTAAATCAATATAACAACATTTTATAACATCATACTAGGTGTGTTGTGTGTTTATTTGAAAAACTCATAAAGAAAAAAAATAAACATGACCAGGCCTTATTTAATTTGGTAGCTCCCTATGACAACCTAAAAATAATACTACTTAATTTTACTAACTAGTCCACCCTAGCCCTGGGCAATATTCCAATGAGATAAAGAAATCCCCTTTATCCTGGAATAGAAAGTATACATGTCGTTAACATATAATAAACAATTCAAAGATAGTAATTACACACAAAACCTGCTACATATATCCACAGTCCTATCTCATCAATAATCATTTGTATCAATCTAACTCCTCATAACTACTCCATAAAAAGATTATATAAAACCTTTCAAAAATTCAAACCACTCAAAATTCCTCTGAGTTTACAATGATTATGTTGAATTGATTGCCCTTCAGATCATATCCTCTTTAAATCTCACCATTATTATTGAACCCCTACATCTGCTCCTTTTGATCCCATATCAACTAATCCATTATCTTTTACATAATCAACAACAAAAGAAAATCCATGTCCTTTGCCATTGTTCCTGTCACCCCTTTAAATGTCATATTTCATTCATTAGCCAATACCCTCACTTACTTTGTGTAAGACTTGATATTTTATCCCAGGCATCTATTTAAAATGTGTTCGTTACGTTGTCTCCTACTCTCCCCTTATCATAATGCTATAGGAGACTTCCATCAATCCTGGAAAAAAACTCCCACTTACAAAACACTGGATAATACCACGTTTATTAAGTTAACTACACCTTCTACTATAAACCTATAACCCCTTTCTAATAATTTAATCATCGTAAACTGTTGCATTGATGTTTTTAAAATATAAACCAATTGTTTCATAATCCAAAACCCACAAGAAGATGTCTACTTAATCCATCAGGCCAACAGCAACAACTATCTCCCATCTTTCAACGTACTATAAACTAATTATCATTATCAGAAGTAATGAACCGTCGTCATAACTCACCGCTGTTTAAACAAACTTTATAATGTCATAATAAAATGATCAATGATCAAATATCGTTCCTTATTCAACTATCTAGACATGTTCTTCATTAGTAAATCGTCTCCACAAAGCAATACTACCTAATAACATATTCTCATTCTCCTAAATATAAATAATTACTTCTATTAAACAATCCCATTCAACATCAAGTCAACCAGTCTCATCCCCCAATTAACTTACTTACTTTTTAAACCCTCTACAATATCTATCATACTCTACCGCTAATTTTCCTTATAACGGTACCTCAACAGATGACAAATTACTGTGAAGTTATAGTCAAAACAAATAAAACATCCAATTCAAAGCTATTCAACTTTAATTACTATGTTATACTATTTACTATGTGTCGGTAAAACAATCCCTTTCACAAAATGTTTATCAAGTCACCTATTAATCTATGGCACTATCCACAATGTAAAAGTTTTGCTTTCTATCCCTCTCTGGGTTTGAACCAGGGACCCTCTACACATTGACAACATTCACCATCGACACACCATACAAAATCTGCGATCATTGCAAAGCAACTACTTCCAGTTCATAGAGCAAGTGACGTCACCTAATGAAAACCGCACTAGCTCTCACCGCTAACTAGCTAGCCATTTCACGCCGATAGTATTCAACCCCCAATGACTTCCTTCTCCTCAGCAATCATTGATCCTTGTACACCTAACGTAACCCATAATGTCCCTTACAGTGCTCTCACATTTTTACTAGCAGACCTAATAAAACACACTTTCAAACAGCGTTCTGCATTTACCTCTATCATAGGGTTTAAAAACAAACTTAACAACATTAACCATCCTAAATTGCCGTAGTAACGTCATGTTTGGTTCAGTTTATCTATGACCATTTACATTTTAGTCATTTAGCAGACGCTCTTATCCAGAGCGACTTACAGTTAGTGAGTGCATACATTATTTTTTTATATTTTTCATACTGGCCCCCCGTGGGAATCGAACCCACAACCCTGGCGTTGCAAACGCCATGCTCTACCAACTGAGCTACATCCCTGCCGGCCATTCCCTACCCTACCCTGGACGACGCCTCATACCACTGCGCCACTCGGGAGTATATAAGACATTCACTTCTCCATGCGTCGTAAACTATATTCAATTTCCCTGTAATCAACTAAGATCATAGCCACACAATGAAACCATCACTCCGCCATTATCAGAATGAATGAGATCTAGTCAACTATCCTTTCTAAGTAGGCTACAAGTAACACCAAACACTTGCTGTAGTTTACCATCATATATTGAAATCATCCATTTATCACGATCCAATTTATTTATAGACATATTCCACCACTCACTCGTTTAATCTAGCAAAACCATATTCAATGCCCAAAATAATTACTAGCACGCACTCTTCTCTCCATACCCGTTAACATTTTTACATTTTAGTCATTTAGCTGACGCTCCTATCCCGAGCGACCCACAATTAGTGAGCTCCTAAATTTTGTATAGTTATACTAGCCCCCCTTGGGAATCGAACACACAACCCTGGCGTTGCAAGCACCATTCTCCACCAAACGAGCTACAAGAGTCCTGCTATTTAACCCACACACGCTTCAAATCATACATTCAACATCACCAAACCAAATACTCCGTCATACCCATTCAATCAACACATCAGCAGTGGAATTTACACTCATAAATGCAGATTGTTACTCCATGCCATTGAAATGATAAATAAATTCCACAAGATGATGATTTCTCATCTTACCCTCTGATACAAAATGAAGTTCCATCACTTTACTACGTTAGCTCTACCATGATAATTAGTTCAATTGAACCCTATATTGGCTTTGTACTATGTTATACATTACGTCTAAAACAACATTACTTATGGTCAGTTTATTCCACTATCACATGATCCAACAATGGTATAAACTTAGAAAACCCATATTAATTACTTTCCCACCCATTACATACGTCTACGTTCGGGTGAGCAAGTTTAATACAAACATGACACTCTAATTATGATTTTGTCATTACTATTTCCACATCGTCACAACTCCAAATAGAACGTTAGAAACATATAGATACTCACATCAAATAATCCTTTAGTTAGTTTAACAATCCTCATTCAACCCAAATCAGCCTCTCCTTCATTCTCTCAGCGGAACCAAAAAAAAACAGACTGTAATTTCCAAGGACACTGCCGTTCCTGTCCCAGAAAACACAGACTTTCCACTACTCTCTAAAATAACATCAAGCTCTATTTACCCCTTTTAACTACTCTCCTGAGGATATTCATTATCACCTCTATGCTTACCTATCACTATTATTATTTCATGCAATGTTAGTAACATTCAATGTTAGTAATTAAACACTTGCATCAAATATCCACTTCTGATAATGTATTAACATGTAGTTCCTATTTGTTGTTTTTGGTGCTATGATTCAATATCTTACTTGTCATTGGCTCCCTCTCCTAGCCATTTTGAGTAATTCATTAAAATATTAATTCAAAAGGGCCTTAAACCCACTCATAATTCATAATGTTTTTCTTTTTTAACCATTATGAATTAAACATCACAATAAATAATTCCTGCTCTGTTGGGGCCTTGAATCTCACAACTCTGCACTAAGGACTGTAACCTTTGATTCTATTTTATAATGTCGTACACTCCATAATCTCGTCATGTTGAGGACGCGAACCTCGCATCTTTCTATGTTCGTCTACCAAAGACGTTTATCGCTTTTCATAATGATACAACACATCTCTCTATTTCATGAATTATTCCATGATGATACAACACATCAGAATACTTATTTCATGAATTATTCCATGATGATACAACACATCAGAATACTTATTTCATAAATTATTCCATGATGATACAACACATCAGAGCTTCATCTATTTTACTCCTATTATGATACAACACATCAGAGCTTCATAACCTAACTTACTCCCATGATGATACAACACATCAGAGTCTCTCTTTACCAATTTATGCTAATTACTGTTAACACACCTTGTTTTGAATCATAGCATCATGTCATTTTGCAATGTAATATTCCTCCTTACAACCCTTTACATAATTCAACACCACTCATTGTCCCCATTTTAAAATATTGAATTTTTAAGTTCGTTACAGTGTCACGCCCTGGCTCTGGGGACTCTTATATGTTGAGCCAGGGTGTGGATTTTCTATGTGTGATTTTCGATGTTTTGTTCTAGTTCGTGTTTTCTATGTTGGCCAGGGTGGTTCCCAATCAGAGGCAGCTGATTCTCGTTGTCTCTGATTGGGGACCATACTTAGGCAGCCTTTTGGCACTTTTGTTTTGTGGGATCTTGTTCCGGAAGGTTTGTGTTCAACCCAGGACTTCACGTATCGTTTGTTTTGTTGTTTTTGTTCGTGTGTGTTAAGTACGTTAATTAAAAGGAATGTACGCATATCACGCTGCGCCTTGGTCCGCTTCTTATAACGATCGTGACAGAAGATCCCACCAACAACAGGACCAAGCAGCGTGTTCAGGAACAAACGCCAGGTAAGGAACAGGAGGTTACTCTAGTGGATGTCCTCCTCGGTTGGGGGAAGATCACGGAGGAGGAGGCCGTCCGCTACCGGAGGGCAATGAGGGAGGATGCCCAGGCAGGAGAGGAGAAACGGCGCCAACCGTGCCGTCGTCGGACAGGCGAGAGGCAACCCCAATCAATTTTTTTGGGGGGGCACACGGCATGGACGACGGGGATGCTGGAGGCAGCTACAGGACGTATCGGCGGATTAGGAGGCCACCAGGTTTGGGGGGCTGGAAGGGAGGTTGGCGGAGCCTAGAGGTAGAGCAGAGCCAACTCCCCATACTCAGGCTAGGCAGCGTGAGACTAGGCAGGTTCCGAGTTATGCGGAGCTGCGTACTGTGCCGCGAGTGGTCCGGCACAGTCCTGTACGTCCTGTGCTAGCACCACGCACGTGTCGTGCTAAGGTGGGCATGCAGCCAGGACGGAGTGTGCCGGCTCAACGCTCGTGGCCTCCAGTACCCCTCCTCGGTCCCAGATATCCTGCGCCAGTGCCACGTGCTGTAGTGCCAGTACGAGTGCACAGCCCTGTACGTCCTGTGCTGATGCCTCACACAGAGTGTGTAGAAATAGGCATTCAGCCAGGACGGGTTATGTCAGCTCTTCGCTCCAGACCTCCAGTCCGTCTCCACAGTCCAGTCCGGCCTGTTCCTGCTCCCCGCACCAAGCCAGTGGTGCGCGTCACGCAGCCCGGGTCCGGCCTGTTCCTGCTCCCCGCACCAAGCCAGTGGTGGGCGTCGCCAGCCGGTCCGGCCTGTTCCTGCTCCCCGCACCAAGCCAGTGGTGCGCGTCGTCAGCCGGTCCGGCCCATTCCTGCTCCCGCACCAAGCCAGTGGTGCGTGTCGTCAGCCCGGTCCGGCCCGTTCCTGCTCCCCGCACCAAGCCAGTGGTGCGCGTCGCCAGCCCGGTCCGGCCTGTTCCTGCTCCCCGCACCAGGCCAGTGGTGCGCGTCGTCAGCCCGGTCCGGCCCGTTCCTGCTCCCCGCACCAGGCCAGTGGTGCGCGTCGTCAGTCCGGCACGGTCCGTGTCTGTTCCACCGGTGCCTGGTCCGGCACCGGTCAGCTGCTCCACACCAGAGCCAGAGCAATCCGCTCCACCGATGTCCAGCTCCGGCCAGCGGGACCAGACCAGGGGCGCTACGGGGGGTTAGAGAGAGAGTGGTGGTCACGCCCGGATCCGGATCCGCCTCCGAGGCGGAATGCCCACCCGGCCCCTACCCTCTTGAGTTTGGTTGGCGCGGTCGCAGTCCGCGCCTTTGGGGGGGGGGGGGTACTGTCACGCCCTGGCTCTGGGGACTCTTATATGTTGAGCCAGGGTGTGGATTTTCTATGTGTGATTTTCTATGTTTTGTTCTAGTTCGTGTTTTCTATGTTGGCCAGGGTCGTTCCCAATCAGAGGCAGCTGATTCTCGTTGTCTCTGATTGGGGACCATACTTAGGCAGCCTTTTGGCACTTTTGTTTTGTGGGATCTTGTTCCGGAAGGTTTGTGTTCAACCCAGGACTTCACGTATCGTTTGTTTTGTTGTTTTTGTTCGTGTGTGTTAAGTACGTTAATTAAATGGAATGTACGCATATCACGCTGCGCCTTGGTCCGCTTCTTATAACGATCGTGACATACAGTTCAGCTTTACCACAGATAAGCAGATTTTGACATAATTCAAAAAATGAAAGTCTGCTTACCTGTTAGTTGAGCTGTAGCTCCTTGTAGATGCAAGGATATACTTAGACACTTTGTAGACAGTTAATGCAAATGTTTAATGATCAGTACCGGGTTCGTTACAACAATGACCAGAGCTTTGACCCCTTGGTGTTACGAACTAACTTGAACAAAGAAAACACTCTACCTTATATACCCTTCTGTTAACCTCTTCCTGGCATACATCTGGCAAGTCTCCATGGGCACTCCCTGTCTTTGATGTTCATCACTCTTTACCCCAAGTCACTATCCTAAACATCACTCATGCTATGCTAAACATCAGTAATCTCCTTTGACATAATGGAATGCAGACTTTGTCTCCTAACCACTTATCTAGTAACTCTAACCTGTTCCCCACGATACTATGACATGACATTATTACACGCTAGAACTGATATAACAGAGACAAAGCACTGGAAAATAACTTTAGGCGCACTAGAGAGCTTTAGAAAAATCAGCTCAAAAATTGTTTAAAATAAACTGCATTCTAATTTCTTATGGAAAACCATATCAAACGAAGGTTTTTTTTTACGCATGTTCAGTTCTTGGGTCTCAAGCGCTGGACGAGTGAAAATTTGAAATGGAAGTTATGGAACTCCCTCGCATGCCTCTGTTATGGGAAAAAGTCCACAATGAAACGGACATTAAATGTGGAGAATGAAACATTTGCATCTGTTGGCCATCAAGTGGCTATTGATTTATATGCCATTGTAGACTACGGTATCCTACCATTTGATACAATAAATATGTTGAAATGACGATATCGCTGAAGTCATTGCAAATCAATTTGTGCCACTTGTGTAGTCTACCTGGAGCTGGTAAACGGGTTTAATAAATAGCCTATAACTTCAGTTTATTGGTGTTGTTGTAGCCTTGTGTTATTATGCAATTATTAACGGCCATGTTTAGTTAATTAATTTGGAAGTTATCAATTGTGATCATGGTCACAGCTCTATCGCAAATGTATCATTCTCCACATTTAATGTCAGTTTCATTGTGGACTTTTCCCTGAAATCAGATGTTGACCTATCAGGGGCTATAGGCTATCTGAATCTAGCTCAGCAAACCATGGGAAAGTTGAATTGCAATTATAAACACAGATTTTAATCAGTAGCCTATGCCTATTGAAATAACAAGCCAATCTCGCAAATCAGCCATTTATAACTGTTTGTAGTCTTAATATCTGGCACATAATAACTGCATAATTGCCAGATAATAGCCTAACAATCGTTTTTTGAAGTTTGTCTAAGTGTTTGTTTTATTATATAAAAATAAATAATTAGGGGGTCAAATAAAGTTTGTCCAAGTATTTCTTTCATCACTCAAACTCTGTTGGATTTATCTATAGTTTTGCAAACAGGATTTATTTACAATGATAATACTGAATGCTGATTGGTTGTAAGCCGTGGTATGTCAGACCGTATACTATAGGTATGACAAAAAATAGCAATAAGGCACCTCAGGGGTTTGTGGTATATTTGCTAAAATACCACGGCTAAGGGCTGTGTCCTAAGAACAGCCCTTAGCCATAGTATATTGGCCATATAGCCTACCACACCTCCTCAGGCCTTATTGCTTAATCATTGCAGTCAAACAAGTTAAATCGACATCCATTGATGGAAAATGATCTGGCAAGTTTAATAAGGGCAAATTATATTTTATCTTGGGACATATTCTTAAGCTCGCAAGAATTATAATTTTGATAGAAAATAAAATGTTGCTTCTTAGCCTACTTTATCAGAAATTACGTCGATATTCCTTCTTAAACTCTAAAGGATCAGACCCTTTTTCTCAATGTTCGCCAAAATGACATACCCAAATCTAACTGCCTGTAGCTCAGGACCTGAAGCAAGGATATGCATATTCTTGATACCATTTGAAAGGAAACACTTTGAAGTTTGTGTAAATGTGAAATTAATATAGGAGAATATAACACATTAGATTTAGTAAAAGGCCAAAATATAATATTGCAGTTTAGACGCAATTTAGATTTTGGCCACTAGATGGCAGCAGTGTTTTTACAAAGTTTCAGATTGACCCAGTGAAGCGTTGCAATATTGGACTAGTCTGCCCAAATGTGCCGAATTGGTCAATTGATACATTTTCAATTACATAACAATAGAGAACATACAAAAATGATATGGTAAAACAACATTTACGTTTACACACTCCCAGGAATGTCATACATGATGGATCATTAGATTATACACTAACTTTCACACATCTAGATGGCCGGGCGGGGTGCAAAGACTAAGATAAGTTTATGCAAAGACTCAATATTTGCAGTGTTGACCCTTCTTTTTCAAGACCTCTGCAATCCGCCCTGGCATGCTGTCAATTAACTTCTGGGCCACATCCTGACTGATGGCAGCCCATTCTTGCATAATCAATGGTTGGAGTTTGTCAGAATTTGTGGGTTTTTGTTTGTCCACCCGCCTCTTGAGGATCAACCACAAGTTCTCAATGGGATTAAGGTCTGGGGAGTTTCCTGGCCATGGACCCAAAATTTCGATGTTTTGTTCCCAGAGCCACTTAGTTATCACTTTTGCCTTATGGCAAGTTGCTCAATCATGCTGGAAAAGGCATTGGTCGTCACCAAACTGTTCTTGGATGGTTGGGAGAAGTTGCTCTCGGAGGATGTGTTGGTACCATTCTTTATTCATGGCTGTGTTCTTAGGCAAAATTGTGAGTGAGCCCACTCCCTTGGCTGAGAAGCAATCCCACACATGAATGGTCTCAGGATGCTTTACTGTTGGCATGACATAGGACTGATGGTAGCGCTCACCTTGTCTTCTCCGGACAAGGTGTTTTCCGAATGCTCCAAACAATCGGAAAGGTGATTCATCAGAGAAAATGACTTTACCCCAGTCCTCAGCAGTCCAATCCCTGTACCTTTTGCAGAATATCAGTCTGTCCCTGATGTTTTTCCTGGAGAGAAATGGCTTCTTTGCTGCCCTTCTTGACACCAGGCCATCCTCCAAAAGTCTTCGCCTCACTGTGCGTGCAGATGCACTCACACCTGCCTGCTGCCATTCCTGAGCAAGCTCTGCACTGGTGGTGCCCCGATCCCGCAGCTGAATCAACATTAGGAGACGGTGCTGATGCTTGCTGGACTTTCTTGGGTGCCCTGATGCCTTCTTCACAACAATTGAACCTCTCTCCTTGAAGTTCTTGATGATCCAATAAATGGTTGATGTAGGTGCAATCTTACTAGCAGCAATATCCTTGCCTGTGAAGCCCTTTTTGTGCAAAGCAATGATGACGGCACGTGTTTCCTTGCAGGTAACCATGGTTAACAGAGGAAGAACAATGATTTTAAGCACCACCCTCCTTTTAAAGCTTCCAGTCTGTTATTCTAACTCAATCAGCATGACAGAGTGATCTCCAGCCGTGTTCTCGTCAGCATTCTCTCCTGTGTTGACGAGAGAATCACTGACATGATGGCAGCTGGTCCTTTTGTGGCAGGGCTGAAATGCAGTGGAAATGTTTTTTGGGGATTAAGTTCATTTTCATGGCAAAGAGGGACTTTGCAATTAATTGCAATTCATCTGATCACTCTTCATGACATTCTGGAGTATATGCAAATTGCCATCATCAAAACTGAGGCAGCAGACTTTGTGAAAATTAGTATTTGTGTCATTCTCAAAACTTTTGACCACGACTGTACATCCAAGGTTAAATGTCATGAGCCAGTCACACTTCATATGCAATGTAGGCTATGGCATGGTAGCTAGCGTGCACAGACGCAATGCACACAACACTAAATACTTATAATTGACATTACAATTAAATTAGTTTCCATGAAACAGCTGCCTGTGTTAGCTGCTGAGTTAGTGCAGCGTCCTTAACTAGCTAGCTAGCTAGCTAGCTAGCTAGCTATGTTGTGCTAGCTAGCGAATATGGTAACTGTCACTCTCGTTGAGAGACGGGTCAGACCAAGGTGCAGCGTGAAAAGCGTACATATTTATTCAACTCAATAAACATAAACAAAACAAGAAACAACGTAACATGAAGTCCTCAGGCTATACACATACAAGCCTAGACACGGAACAAGATCCCACAACTAAGGTAGGCAAACAGGCTACTTAAGTATGATCCCCAATCAGAGACAACGAGCGACAGCTGTCTCTGATTGGGAATCACACCCGGCCAAACATAGAAATACAATACCTATAAAATAAACATATAATTTCTAGCATAGATTCTCACGCCAGTAACATTAGCAGTAACATTAGCTAGCTAGCTAAACATTTGTTATTTTCAACCTCAGTCAGCTGTGAAAGCTATGGATGTGGCTTTGGAAAACAATCTGTGCATGTGGGTGGGCTGCATTGGATGACCACCTTTTCATGGGAAGGCCCCTGTCATTTGTGACGATATAATGATTTGTGACGATATAACGATATTTTGTCTTTAGTTTAAATTATTTCAGAGAGGACCATTGATTCATTGGATTGAATAGTGATTTAAATGTTTCACCAGACGTCATTATGTGAATAATTTCAATACTATTGAATCAGAGATGTAACATGTGCCTTAGAATCATATTTTAGACAGTATACTTAAGTGACAGTGTCAGATTTACTTGGATCCTGTGAGATAGCCAATTTCAATGTGTTAGAGCTATGATGTAAAATATATATTATACATCTTTGGCTCAGCAAACCTTCTTAGCCATAATCCCCAGTTAAAAATACTATTTTGGCATTTGCCATCCACTTACCAACATACTCAAATGCATTCCTTCATGATAGAAATAAGGTTCAATATTTGTTATAAATATTAATGACTTTTCTGGTCCGGGAGTGCGGAATGCTTGTTAAATATCCCAGCTGGCCAAGAGAGAAGAGTACGATTATAGTAGTTCAGTGGGGCAGGGCTTACGGCTGCCCTTTGAACCTGACAGACATGAGGACTGTATGCAGAGCACTCCTCTGGAGGACTTCACAAAAGCCAGAGCCCTGGAGAGGCACACTAACAGGAGGTCCCTCGCATCCACACACACTCTCCCTCTCTTTGTGAGAATACATTGTGAAAATTGCTTGTTTTCTGAATGTCATTCATGTGCAGATATTCAAATACATGTATTTAGTGGTGAGGCTGCCACGGTGCTTGTGTAAAAAAAATCTAATGTTAATCAAAAAATAAAATATATCTACAATCCTTTCTGTCAGGCCCAAGTTGAATCTGAAATGTTGCATTTAATTAAATGAGTGTGTCAAACCACCCTGGGTCAGTTTACCCTCCCAGGTTCTCATAGATAATGCATGTTAATTCAGGATTATTCCACTCGGCCAAGCCTGAGGCATCAACTCTGACCATTATACAAGATGAAGACACAGTTGAACAGCCATGAATGGAAGTTGAACACATTTTTTATGGTCTAATGCTCATCAAATGTACATGATTATTGTGGAAGCAGTCATTAACATATTATATTCAATTTCTGCCCTATATTTCTCTGATATTTCTCTGACATTGACCTGTATGTTGACTAAACCCACTGTGTATGAGTAGTGTGTGTCGGCTGGCTCAGTCTGATATGTCCTGGCCCTGCAGGACATATCAGTGTGTATGGTCACGGTGTGGAATTGCTTTTATACTGCAGTATGTTCACGTTCCTTCCTATCCTCCATGCCCCGAGACCATTTTCCAGGAAATATCCTCTCACCTAACATTTTCCTGGTAGTGCTTTGAGATGCACGGAAATCTGTCAAAGCAAGTCTCCTCTCATTCGTACATCCCCTCCTTCACTTCACCACAATCAGCATCTCTGGCTGATTGCCGAAAGAGGTAGAGGTCAGCCCATGGCGATCCCCCAATGAGAACGCTTGAGAGATCCTTATAACATGCTGACCAGCCCGCACTCACGCACGCGCCATCGCGCGCATGTTGATTTTGTCCACCCACACCAGACGCGATCAGGACACGCAGGTTGAAATATCAAAACGAACTCTGAACCGACTATATTAACATTGGGACAGGTCGAAAACCATGAAACATGTATGTCAATTTAGCTAGCTAGCTTGCTGTTGCTAGCTAATTTGTCCTGGGATATAAACATTGGGTTGTTATTTTACCTGAAATGCACAAGGTCCTCTACTCCGACAATTAATCCACAGATAAAAGGGTAAACCGTGTGAGTTCCTAGTTCTCTCCTCCTTCAGGCTTCTTCTTCTTCTTTGGACTTTATATGGCGGTTGGCAACCAACTTTAAGGTGCATTACCACCACCAACTGGACTGGAGTGTGGACCTCCGTTCATATTTCGATCACCAACGTTGGTATATGCTCCTCAAAACCAATGAGGGGATGGGAGAGGCAGGACTTGCAACGCGTCGAGCATCACAAATAGAACCAAGTTCTACTTTAGCGCCTGGCTATGCAGACGCTCGTTGATGCAATGATTGAATAACATGTATGTGTACATTTATTTTGCAGCGCTCGCGGTCTGGTCAGCCTGTAATACTGGATCCCTCTTTCTGAGGGCAGACAATAATTAGTTCTGGTTATTTAAGTTTTGGCTAGCGGTGTCGACTGACACTTTTCAATGTACAGTAATTGGCCCTCTATACCCAGAGGCTATTTGCAGGGGGAAGGCACATTAAGATATGGGAGACATCCTCTCCTGTCTGGTGGATGGAATGCTAGGTCTGCCGACGGTGATGTTGCGGATGTTAAGTTCGGTGTCACTCGGTGCAGGGTGCCTCTGTTCCGCCTGCTTGCAAACAAAACACAGGTGCGCCTGCTAATGCTGCTGGATTGCAATTAGAGATCCACAGCTGTTTCACACACCCCTCCTGACCCCCTTCTTCACTGTGCCATTGATCTGTCTTGTCGAGGGTTGCCAGGAGATCTGTGCATGTCCAAATTCACTCCCTCTGTCTTCAGGAAGCTGCTTTTATTTGATCAGGGAGATGAATGCGAGCACGGCCGCTCTCTGGTGGCCAGCGATGAATGGGCGATGCAAATTCAATTTGGCCGTTTGTTGTCATTATAGATATGCAAAAGCGTATTCCATATTCCATTGTTCCTTTTGTTTTCTAGTCCTCTGTGTCATTGCGCTGGCCCTTTTGTTTAGGTGTGAGGTGATAAGATTCAAACAAACCCATCACAGATGAGGTTCTCAGAACCACTGAACATAATTAATTGTCCCACAAACTCTCTATGCTATGTCTCACTTGTCTAACATCTGGACCACCTAATACCTCCCTCAGGAACTTCAAGAGCTTAAGGTCCAAGAGTGGTCTCAAAAAGCTTTCAATTCCTTACAAAGAATACAACAGGTGTAAACCTTACCGTGAAATTCTTACTTACGAGCCCTTAACCAACAATGCAGAGTTTTCAAAAAGTAAGTAAATAATAGTAACACAATAAAATAACAATAACGAGGATATATACAAGGAATAGCGGCACAGAGTCAATGTGCAGGGGTACGGGTTAGTCGAGTTCATTCAGGTAATATTTACATGTACATAGGGATAAAGTAACTATGCATAGATAATAAACAGAGAGTAGCAGCAGCATGTGTGAAGGAAGGTGAATGTATGTGTGTGTTGTGTGTGTGTCAGTGTGTGTGTGTTGGAGTGTCAGTGTAGTATGTGTGAGTGTGTGGTTAGAGTCCAGTGAGTGTGCATCAAGCATGTGCAAGAGAGTCAGTGCAAAAAATAAGAATAAATCATAATAAAATAAGGGGGTCAATACAAATAGTCCGGGTAGCCATTTGATTAACCGTTCAGCAGTCTTATGGCTTGTGGGTAGAAGCTGTTAAGGAGCCTTTTGGTTCCAGACTTGGTGCTCCGGTACCGCTTGCCGTGCGGTAGCAGAGAGAACCGTCTATGACTTGGGTGGCTGGAGTCTTTGACAATTTTTTAAGGCACAGAGACGAGAGTGAAGAAGAACTATAGCTTTTTTCTCCCGGCCGGTTAATCAATGAGATTGGGATCTGGTGGTCAATGTTCCACTTGCATAAAAAGCAGTAAAAAAAAAACAAATCCTTTATTTAACTAGGCAAGTCAGTTAAGAACAAATTATTATTTACAATGACAGCCTACACCGGCCAAAACCGGACGATGCTGGGCCAATTGTGCGCCGCCCTATGGGACTCCCAATGATGGCCGGTTGTGATACAGCCTGGAATCGAACCAGGGGGTCTGCAGTGACGGCTCAGACCTTAGACCGCTCCATCTTCATCAGCCACCCGCCTTGGACAAACCAAGCCAAGGGGACCTGCTCCTTTTAAACAAAGGCTGTCTCCTCTCTCTCTCCCTCTCCTCTCTGTCTCCGACCCCCTCCCACCCACAGCAGCTGAGCTCCTACTCTGTGTCTCTCAGTGCCACATATGATCAGACAGACATGATCACCCACAACTGCCCCATCCCGTCCCTTCCCCTTCTCTCCACCACAGCCACCTCTGCCAGCTCTGAGGTTGACTGATGGACTGTGTTCTCCTGTGCATCTGTTCTCTGATGGGCTGTGGCCAACCTGCATGCTCCTCTTGGTGCTCAGCACTGCTGTTAAGCCCAGGCACTCCACAGTGGCTCTGTTGTTTGTTAATTGTGAATGGGCCAGTGCTGGGCTGTGACACATGGCTAATGTTTTATTTTCCCAACAAAGGACACCATCAGTTATGGCTGACACGTTGCCCCCCATAAAAGATGTCTGATATTTTATTAAACATGAGTTTTGTTCGGCTGGCACATAAGGGGCAAGGTAACAGATGTAAGATGTCATTATATTTTGGCTTACCATATGGCGTCAGATTTGCATGTCCCCCTCTGGGGACTCCAAGGGCTCACTGATGTTGTTTCACAGTCTACATGTAGGATTGAGTTGGGCACTTGTCAACTCCTCAGCGGAAGCAGGGCTGGTAAATTAGGTTTCACCTTCAGACCAAGCGCTTCGAGAAACCGTGCTAATTTCCACTAAATTAGACATTTATATTTTTTATCATTTGACACAAGGTTACAGTCAGAGCTCTGTGCTTGATTGCAGGAAACCTCAAGCTGTGTCTTGGAGATCACCTCAACCAAAAATATAGTTTTCCTCAGTCCTTTTTGTAGAATAAGAGCATTGTTTTAGGTGGAAACAAAGTAGATGAAGCCCAACAATAATCTTGAGTCTTCTCAGAACATCATAATAGACATTAAACAATATACAGAATAATGCATTTGCTTGTTGCATTGGTATTCTCTGTGTTTTACTGTAGCTTGGTTCAGGAGTTAGGGGGCTGTGGTTATACTTTACTTGAACAATGCATCATAAGGCTTGTATACCATTACCACTATCATTACCACTATCACTATGCCATTACCACTAAGTCTTTTGAAAAGACAATAAATGCCATCAAGATTTGATTTGATTTGATAGATGAGTAGATGATTGCGGGTGAGGTCACTAAGCACCACTTCCATAAGATATTGGAAAATGACTGGTGCATTGCACAAACCAAAGGGCATGCCTGTCCATTCAAACAGCCCAAAGGATTGTGGCCACTACCGTCTCCTCCCAGCATAATGACACCTGTCGTAACCATTGAGAATAACAATCCTGGTCTATGAGAATGCCACAATGACCCCACCGTAATAAAGGAGTCGCGTTCGAAACGTACTGTTGTGAATGCGACACCAACCAGTCAGGGGCAAGGTCATGTTTGTGATACGGTAGCATTATATAGGTATTCATGGTGCATACTGCAGGTGTTCCAGTGTGTTCTCATCACACCTGTGGGTAGCGCCTGGTTTACTAGTTAGCCCTGCTCTCTGACTCGCTGCCTCACTTCATTGTCCTGTGCAGATCTCTCTCATTAAACCACTCTGTCACACGGCAGTAGCACACACTCAACACACACAACCAGAAATTGCATCTCTAATACACTAGCAACCCTCCCGTCGGTCTCCACCTCGCCATACAATATTGTATCTGACTGTCGCATAGACCACGCTCTAAGAGAGGTAGTGTGATTTAAGTGTCATGCGATTGCATTGCAGTAAATGATCTGTCAGAGGATGGTACTTGTAGACGGGCTGGCTATTTCCCTGCAAAATATCCTATTATTCCCATAACGGTCATATATCTATATGGGTCAATGTGATTAATTTGCGTATGAAACCTTTGTCAGTAAGACTGCAGTAAGTGTGCTATCTATGTATCTGTTTTACTGAAATCTGTTTTAAGAAGTAGTCCCGCAATGATGGAGGGACATTAAAAGGTTTTCACAGAGCCAACTGGAGGAGGAGGTTACATCGAGGAAAATGACTCATCAAACTAGGGTGATCATGATTCACTTCCCCCCCGAATGAGCTCCCAGACACGAACCCTTGACAACTTTGTCTCGGTGGCAGTTGTCGCCATTGTTTTTTATAGAACTTCTATTTCAGGTGCCCAGGCGTCTGCATTGATGTTCCTGACGATGAGCACCTCTCAATGTACTGTTTGAACATTTAATTCGTTCTGAGTTAAACTTCTTCTATGAGCTCACTGAAACCATAGATGAACCTTTTCCTTCCTGATGCATTTATAGTTTCTACTCAGATGTATTGTTTTATTCATACCGATCACTGTAGAGCTACTGGGCTAGGCCGTATGTCACTTTAGCAGGCCTCTTTGCTGTGTTCTCATGTTTTGGTAGACAAATAATTCCTTAATTGAGTCAACATATCACAACAAGTATTCACCAAAGGGCCAATGGATGTCTCCTCTCTTCTGTCCAAACCCCACTGCTTCACAGCAAAGCTACCAGAGCGGAAAGGCTCTCCAAACAAAAGGGGCACGACAATAACACTCTGCAATCCGTGCTGCGAGAGCGAGAAGTGATCCTGGGAGGGCAGAGGGGATGGAGGAGTGGGGAGGGGTGGAATTTCACCAGTGTGGCTCGGCCGTTATTCGTGTTTCACGGCTCCGGATGTCACACTCGTTGATGAATGGGATGGACCAAGGCGCAGCGTGAAATGCATCCATGTTTATTGAACTGAATAAACATACAAAAACAACGAAACGTGACGTCGGAAGGCTAACACTAACAAGCCACACTAACCGAACACAAACAAAAACCCAAAACACAGGCAGGAAAACTGGCTGCCTAAGTATGATCCCCAATCAGAGACAACGAGCGACAGCTGCCTCTAATTGGGAACCACACCCGGCCAAACATAGAAATACAAACATAGATTATTCACACCCTGACCAAACTAGCTAGAGTTATATAGGCCAGGGCGTGACAGTACCCCCAATGGTGCGGACTCCGGCCGCACAAACTTGACTGAATAGGGGAGGGTCCGGGTGGGCTTCCAGCCTCGGTGGCGGCTCCGGAGTGGAGCCGCTGACCGGAGCTGGATCAGGCACCGGTGGAGCGGACTGCTCTGGCTCCAGCGTGGAGCCGCTGACCGGAGCCGAACCAGGCAGCGGTGGAACGGGCACGGGCCGTGCCGGACTGGCGACGCGCCCCACTGGCTTGGTGCGACGAGCAGGAACAGGCCGGGCCGGACTGGCGGCAGCGCACCACTGGCTTGTACGAGGAGCAGGAACAGGCCGGGCCGGACTGGCGACGTGCACCACTGGCTTGGTGCAAGGAGCAGGAACAGACCGGGCCGGACTGGCGACGCGCACCACTGGCTTGGTACGAGGAGCAGGAACAGGCCGGGCCGGACTGGCGACGTGCACCACTGGCTTGGTGCGAGGAGCAGGAACAGACCGGGCCGGACTGGCGACGCGCACCACTGGCTTGGTGCGAGGAGCAGGAACAGGCCGGGCCAGACTGGCGACGCGCACCACTGGCTTGGTGCGAGGAGCAGGAACAGGCCGGGCCGGGCCGGACTGGCGACGGGCACCACTGGCTTGGTGCGAGGAGCAGGAACAGGCCGGGCCAGACTGGGAACACGCACCACTGGCTTGGTGCGGGGAGCAGGAACAGGCCGGGCCAGACTGGGAACACGCACCACTGGCTTGGTGCGGAGAGCAGGTACGGGGCGTACCGGACTGGGAACCGGCGCTGGAGGTCTATGACTGTCTCCGTCCTTTACACTCCGCGCCCTGTCCTCCTCCAGTGAGGACTCCTCTTTGAGCCCCCACGAGTGCAGTGGTCGGGGCTCCTCTCTGTCGCTCCCCGACCACCCTTTTAGCCCCCCCAAAAAAAAAATATTGGGGCTGTCTCTCCTTCTCCACCCTGATCCCTTTCAGGGCCTCCATCTGCTTGGCCAGATCCTCTCTTATTTCCCTCCAAGTCCATACTGTCTGCTCCTCCTGGGCACGCTGCTTGGTCCATTGGTGGTGGGTTTTTCTGTCACGCTCGTTGATGAACGGGACGGACCAAGGCGCAGCGTGAAATGCATCCATGTTTATTGAACTGAATAAACATACAAAACAACGAAACGTGACGTCGGAAGGCTAACACTAACAAGCCACACTAACCGAAACACAAACAAAAACCCACAACACAGGCAGGAAAACTGGCTGCCTAAGTATGATCCCCAATCAGAGACAACGAGCGACAGCTGCCTCTGATTGGGAACCACACCTGGCCAAACATAGAATTACAAACATAGATTATTCACACCCTGACCAAACTAGCTAGAGTTATGTAGGCCAGGGCGTGACACCGGAGGAGGAGAGAATCACATTTTTGCCACCGCCTGCCAGGAAAAGAGCGCGCTCCATCCATCCACGCTTCCCGGGGACTCCATTACACCCTGATGGGCAGGGATTGAACATGAATTGGAGATACAGGGGCGTAGGGAGAGCGATGTATGGGCACGCGGAACTGCGCAGGCAGGCAATCTGCTGTGATGAAGAGGCTTCTCTCGTGGCCCAAACCGCATCCTTCCGGGTTCCCCTTCAAGCCCCACTGTGCTGGCCGCTAGCCACTGCCCACCCAGTGTATTGCGTTCCCAGAGGCCCCACAGCCTGCTGCCCATCAGCCTGGTGCATCCATCCACACCTCAGTGGATAGCGAATGAAAAGAGAGATGGATTCAATCGCTTCTGGAAGACAGGAGCGAGGGGAGACAGAGATAGAGGGGGAGGAGATGCACTTGTGTTTGCAGCGAGGGGGGTTGGACATCTTCATAGACTCTCTGCACATTTGTGTTTATCCTCTTAGAGAAACTGAGGACTTGTTATGACTGGATCCACAGCAGAGGCACTGAACGAACGGCTGCGATTTATTCAGCACATCAAACCCCAGCTGTGAAAACAGACGCCCAATCATTGCTGAACATCCCTGAACATTTCAGGACATTTTTGTGATGGGAGATGTTTGGTCTCTTATAGATTCTTGTGTTTTTAACTTAACGCTTGGGACTCATCTAGCCCCTCTATGATTCCTTTGACATCACTGCCTTGTGAAGAGGTCTATTTTTTTTCTCCCTTTTTTACTCTAATCGGATTTCTCCACACTTAGTGTACAAAACATTAAGAACATGGATCAGCACCCCTGTGGACCGCTTTCAACACCTTGTGGAGTCCATGCCCCGATAAATTGAGGCTGTTCTGAGGGCAAAAGGGGAGGTGCAACTCAATATTAGGAAGGTGTTCATAATGTTTTCTATATTCAGTGTATAAACTGTTCTTCATTTAATCAAGGAGTTATAGTTAATTTAGTAGGCATCTGTGAGGGAGTTCTTCAATTATTCAAATGAGTTTTTATTAGTTTCAGATATAAGATGGTTCTAATTAGCCTGGTGAGAATATAATGAACATTTGATTTTTTGTACTCTGCACGCTTCTTCGCCAAAGTATTGCACTTGGAACTGCTCAACGAGCAGTGCTACGAACATCTCCTCTAGCAATGCTTTGGTTTTGTCAGAATCATGCTGTTTGTTGACACCATATTCACATACAACAAGAGCTAACGGTGCATCAAAAACTCTCTTTGTAGACATGTCTTTGTTACTTAATTCATTCATCCTGAACCGTATGTCTCTCTCTCTCTCTCTCTCTCTCTCTCTTTCTCTCTCTCTCTCTCTCTCTCTCTCTCTCTCTCTCTCTCTCTCTCTCTCTCTCTCTCTCTCTCTCTCTCTCTCTCTCTCTCTCTCTCTCTCTCTTTCTCTTTCTCTTTCTCTTCTCTCTCTCTCTCTCTCTCTCTCTCTCTCTCTCTCTCTCTCTCTCTCTCTCTCTCTCTCTCTCTCTCTCTCTCTCCTCTCTCTCTCTCTCTCTCTCTCTCTCTCTCTCTCTCTCTCTCTCTCTCTCTCTCTCTCTCTCTCTCTCTCTCTCTCTCTCTCTCTCTCTGTAGGTTCCCTATGTGAAAGTGGCCCCTGAGGACATTCTGAAGGTTCAGTTCCCCCGCTTCACCACCCTGGACCTGCGCCCCACCAACACAGACATCAGCCTGGCTGTGGCTGGCCTGCTCACCTTTTTCAACAGCACCACAGCCTGCCTCATCTGTGCCCAGGCCGACTGTGAGTGGTTCACGCACCACTTCCTCTTTGTTGCCATTTGTACCATATACAGTACCAGTCAAAAGTTTGGACACACCTACTCATTGAACGGTTTTTCTTTATTTTTACTATTTTCTACATTGTAGAATAATAGTTACGATATTAAAACTATGAAATAACACAAATGGAATAATTTAGTAACCGAAAAAAGTGTTAAACAAATCATAATATATTTTATATTAGAGATTCTTCAAATTAGCCACCCTTTGCCTTGATGACAGCTTTGCACACTCTTGGCATTCTCTCAACCAGCTTCACCTGGAATGCTTTTCCAACAGTCTTGAAGAAGTTCCCACATATGCTGAGCACTTGTTGGCTGATTTTCCTTCACTCTGCGGTCCAACTCATCCCAAACCATCTCCATTGGGTTGAGGTCGGGTGATTGTGGAGGCCAGGTCATCTGTTGCAGCACTCCATCACTCTCCTTCTTGGTCAAATAGCCCTTACACAGCCTGGAGGTGTGTTGGGTCATTGTCCTGTTGAAAAACAAATGATAGTCCCACTAAGCGTAAACTAGATGGGACTCTGTTGGACTCATCAGACCAAAGGACAGATTTCTACCTGTCTAATGTCCATTGCCACTTTTTTCATTACTACATGATTCCATATGTGTTATTTCATAGTTTTGATGTCTTCATTATTATTCTACAATGTAGAAAATAGTTTAAAAAAATAAAGAAAAACCCTGGAATGAGTAGGTGTCCAAACTTTTGACTGGTACTGTACACACATTCCATTCCATGCACACACACACACGCACACACGCACACACGCACATGCACACGCACATGCACACGCACACGCACATACACACACACACACTGTGGTTTTGGGATACAGTGCATTCTAACAGCTAACCCACTGACACAAACACACCCTTTTGAAGATGCAGAATCACCCTGCAGTTGATACACCCACACAGAAGCCTATGTATAACCCAAATGCATTTACTCTTGCGTAATTCTTCCTCCCCACAATGCATCATCATCTAGTAAAACGTTGGCAAATGACTTTGCTTTTCACATAGGCCATTAATGCATCTTCCTCTTTTATTCCATTGACATTCTTGTGTGATGTCGCATACACTTATCATCAAACACCTCCCTCCCTGAGATGATAATGTCGTTTCTGACCTTAAAAAGAGAAATTCATGAAAATACCCAGTATGGATCCATGATCAAACTGCCAGACTCAAAGACGTCAAAGAAAAAGCAAAACAAAGTATGAAATAATGGAAGATTAAATCCCAGTCTGTTTCCACTCTTCTCTGTACAGGAATCAGTAATTACAAGTACCCGTACAAAGTCACATTGACCCCATCTGCTACAGGCCAACTTTCCCCTTAATCAGCTTAGGGCTTTGAAGTGTGGCAGGCTGGATTTTAGCTCTCGATTAGAACTGAGGTGCTCTCAGCTGGCACAAACCCCCCCAACCCACCCTCTCCCCACCATCACCCCCACCCCTCACACAACTCTCCCAACCAACTTCAGAAAATAATGGTTGACATTAATATCCGGACAAGCCAGTTCGACTGAGGTGTTACCCGAGAAACAGAGATAACAAGGAAGAAAAGTGGGAGGGGAAAAAAAGCCCATCAACAGCAAAAAGACCATAGTGACTCAGAACTGCCTGGACTGATTCTTGACAATGACTGCCAGCGTCAAAACTAGCTAATTAGTTGTTATTTTCCACTTGGGTGTTTATGCGTGTTGCTATCGTTTAGCGGAGAGCTCATCAAACAATTTTGGTAATTAGCCCACAGACACATGACAGTTCCGTGCCTCGCAAGAGTTATGAAATGCTGTGAAATATCGACATATCCATAAAAGGGCCGCAATCTCACCATCAACAAGCTGTGTGAGAGAAAAACCTCAAACTTTATAATGGCAGTTTCCTTTTTATATGGCTCTGTACGAGCTCCTGTCTGTGGCAATGTGGGCCAAAGGGAATCGATAAGGCTGCTGAGGGGGAGCATGGCCCTTCCCTTCCTTGACAGCGAGGAGGATGCCAGTCACTGAGGGAGGGGAATCTAACCTTACTACTGGAATTGCACATGGGAGCGGAGGGAGAGGTTGTCTGGAAATGACACGGGTTGTAGTGATTGCCCTGCCATGTGACCCCTTCCGCAGCACTACGGTAAAATACCAGTGACGGCTTGGGCTGTTGCAGCAGTAGCAGTATCCGCGGTAGCGTTAGCTGGCTGGCAGGCAGAGGCTCCACGACGGTCGGCACTGGCCTCATTAATCACAGCGGCCGGTGACAGTCTAACAGACCGTGGCCGAGTCATAAATATTTCCCAGCCTGCCCCTGGCTTCCTGGCTTAGAGAGTGAGAGAGAAAGAGAGAGAGGGGCAGGAGTGGAAGGAGTGTGGAGTTAGCGCAAAGAAGGACACCCATTCATCTGGCTAACCTGCCTACCGCTATCGATGGCCGTGTGGTTGTGTGTGCAATCACCGCACTCATGGAGTAGTACAGTAGGACATAGAGAACCTAGCCACAGGGGTGGAGGAGGACTGTGTGGGAGAGTGGAGCGCTTTGTTAACAGGGAGATTAGTGCATGGGAGGTCAGCTGGCGGGCAGCAGGGGGGTGGGAGGGGACAGATCACCCACACTCTACTTCTGGGGGACTGGCTCAGACAAGACCAGTGGGGACGGGGGGTGGGGGGCATCCTGGTCAACCCAACATCTTATGTTATGAATCCGCTATCACCTAACGTAGCATTTTATCGTCTTAATTGAATGAGCTGGAAGTAAGGCAAATAGTACCCTTCGAATGTAAAACCCCTTAAATGACTTCTCTGATGACATGCACCTTAGCAACCAACTCCCTAAGTTTTTTATTGAGAGAAGTTAGACTCATCCAAATGTTTTAAAGGCACACACACACACGCCAAAATTCTGGGCTTTCTCCACCTGTCAAGGTAGACGTTTATGTCTCCTTGGAGCGGAACAATTATAGGATATGCTTGCTCAACGATTAGACTCTCTGCTCTGAAAATGTCATGAGTAATCTGTAATTAAAGTTGATCAAGTAAAATAATGTCTCTCTGTCTCCGGAGAGAGCTGGATGAATAAACTCTGTGGGTAGACGGACCGGTTAACTGGGGTGATGAAGTGATTTAGCCAGTACCGGCGATGACTTGTTGTTGTTTGTTGTCTGGGGATCAAACTGAGAAATCCTCCCGACGTGATGACATTTAGAGAAAGTTTCAATACGGATTATGATATATTTACAGCTCCAGTAACAGCAGACATCAGCCCACCGTAATTCTCCCCATCAGAATGAATAGTTGCTGTGCCGTCAGTTCTGGTGCACTGCCTCCCTACTGAAAGACAGCAGTGAGGGAGGAAACTGTGGAGGAAATATGGCTCCACCAAAGGCTCTAACAAGAGGGATGAGAGGGAGCTTCCTCCATTGGCTCTCCCTGGATTTCCTTCTACGTTTCCCCTTCCTTTCCCCTGACCGAAGACATTAAGTTTGATGCGATACGCGGCGTAATGGGATTTTGATGTGTGGTGCTGGGGGGGAGGGTGGGTTGGTTCTCGCCTTGGTGCCTAATGAGAACAAAGCAGAGGAGAGCCATGGTCAGCTGTCTGCTCATCTACCAGGATGAAATATGGAAGAAAGTTCCCTTTCAACAGGGAAAGATGAGAAAGGATCACTCAGACCCACAACGTCCCAAATGCCCTGCCCTTGCCCAGTAACGAGTTCTAGTGACACGCTGAACTGTTTATATAAGAGAGAGTGATAGACTATCGACTTTTTGATCTGTGTGGTTATATTCAGGTTAGGGTAAGTTAATGTACTGACACTCTACGAATGCCTAGACATTAGGAACTGTCCTATCCCAAGCACTCCAGTTAATGAATGCTGCTGGTCTGGAGGGAAAACTACATTGAAGTAATTTAACTCTCTTCCATCTGCCCGTCAATCGATTCAATCACCCGATTTATCATGGTCATTCAGGTTCGGGCCTGTTTAAAAAGTATATCCATCTTTTACTTTGAAATGCCATGAAATTCTGTAGACTGCACCCATTTGGTTGTACAGTACAGAGTCCAGCAGCCCAGTCCAACAGACTAGTGTGCAGCCAAGTTGGGTGCTGTGTTGACACTGGCATGGACCTGTCATTGGTCCTGGCTGAGCAGTGTATTTGCATAGAGGCACTGTGTGCAGGAAGGTAAATGAGAGTGGGGGCTTTGTGAGAGCCCAGTGAAATGTGACGGTCTGTGAAAGGGGGAAATGACTGGCTGCCCAGACTGAGTGGCAGGCCCTACCTTTATCTGTCTGCCTGAAAGGCAGCATCAGGCAGTGCTACAGTATGTGTGGCCCATGCCAATGAGGCACCTACAACATTGCAGCATCACACACCAACTACTGCAGGCAGCAGCAGCACAGCCTCCACAAAGAAAACAGGCTTCACACATCTCTATCATTCAACGGTCTCCCCTTTTCCACGGCTAACCGAGAAACAGTGCCTCCCTGTTTTAGCATAATGATGTTATTTTTCATTAGCATGGGTTCAAAAGCCTGAAACGTGGAAGCGACATAGCTGCCAGAATAGATGCAACAAATGTCAGGGCTCAAAAGAGATTGTGAAATGAAGACGTCACGTATATACTCCATTTTTATTTCTGTTGCTTTGAATCATGCACAGCCTAGACACCAAATGGATCTCTCCTGAGATTTCTTCCCCACTGGTTGAATGCCAGGGAATGACAGGAGAACCAACTCCTGCTGAGAACACTGAGCAGCGCAGTGTGCTGTCTAATGTAATGTACTAAATGTGAAATTGCAAGCAGGCAATGGAGACTGAGCAGGTTTTTAAGCATCATCACTGATATGCTGAGTAACTCAACAGGTAACGGAGCTGACAGTCTCGGAGCGGACAGGCATCATTGCTGATGACGTGTGTTTCTAGGAGAGACAAACCGTTAAAGGCATTAGGATTCGATGAGTTAGAACACGTAGTGCCTTAGGAACAGCTGTTGCTGCTACTGCATGTAACCAAAGAAATAAAACAATGATTTTATGTAAATGGATTCTACTATGATCAATGCTGGTCTAAGTTGTATTGTATTCTACTGTATGTCCTGACACCTATGAATATATAGTTTCAGTAAAGTGCCACTGGAAACCTAAAAGGGATAAAAGAAACAAAGGAATTCTATCAAAATTAAGGCTTAGTCTCTGTTGTATTGTAATTGTATTACAAGTTCAGTAAAGTGCCACTGGAAACATATTCATTACGTCACTTATAATTAACCCATATCCAATGTCTTTGAAGCGGTTCTGGGAAGTAAATGCTGGAGGTGGTGTTTAAATAAATAAAAAATTTACTTTACAATTAGCTGTAATTACAGGTCATCAGTTAAATTATTTTAGGTGGGAAGGATTTTAATGACGGTGTTATTGACAAACAACGCATAAAAATTGACTTTTTGTTTATCGATCGAAAAAATAACATTTTCACGTCTCATCGGGGACGGGTCCAAAATAGCGATTCACTGTTATTTTTATGAATATGGTGTTTCTCACACAAAATGACGTCTTTGTATTTTTTTATTTTCAGTGGTTGTTCTCAGAAATGTGACTTTAATACCCAGAAATTCATCACAGATTACCTTTAGGAGATTAATTGTGTACCAGCTCATAATAATATCACCGTCTTCATCCCTGTCCCAACAGGCTTATTAAATCTGGAGAGACTGCTACGCCAGTTCCTCATCTCCAAGGAGACCCTATCGGTTCGCATGCTGGATGACAGCCAGGATCCCACACCCCTTCTCAAGGAGATTCGCGATGACAAGACTGCCACCATCATTGTGGACGCTAACGCAACAATGTCCCACATAATTTTGGAAAGGGTGAGTCTGTCTGTCATACGATTTACAGTGAGCTCTTTCCCAATGTTCTTAGACATCTCAGCAGTAGCTGATGATGATACAACTTTTAAAAGATCTATATGTCGATGCCAAGATAAAGTTCAGGATCAAGGTTGATATTGAAAATAATTGAACAAGCTACAGGCTGAATCACTTACTGGTGAATGAGGGTTGGACTGAATGAATGTTAACTTTAAACATCCTACACCTAGTTCTCCTGTACATAGGCCTACCCCCATGAATAAATCATGGAATATCTGTAACTCCATATTTGGAGAGTAGAATGGTGTGCAAATGCAACTAGAGGAGGTTGTGCCCTTGGGCTTAGCACTTAAACCACTAGAGTAGCAGCAGAGATGGGAAATATTGAGAAATGAAAACCAATGCTAGAGATGGGAAATATTGAAATATTAAAACTAACTACATTTATCTGACTTGATTCATTTTTGTAAGAAGCAGCCATGCATCCCTAATAGGTTTAAATGGTTGATCTTGATAATAAATACAATCCAAAACATCACAAACACTCATTAATATTGTTTGAGTATAAAGGAAATAGAAGTGACCTAGGTTTATAATCATTTTAATTTTCTCTTTTTGACAATTTACAGGAGTGTGCAAAGCTGTCATCAAGGCAAAGGGTGGCTATTTGAAGAATCTCAAATATAAAATATATTTTGATTTGTTTAACACTTTTTTGGTTACTACATGATTCCATATGTGTTAGTTCATAGTTTTGATGTCTTCACTATTATTCTACAATGTAGAAAATAGTAAAAATAAAGAAAAACCCTTGAATGAGTAGGTGTGTCCAAACTTTTGACTGGTAATGTATATCAATCTTGAGCAGGATTATCTATTTTGGATGCAATCTGAATGGAATTGATGAGAGAGAGAGAGGAAGACTGCTTGCGCATGCTCCGATTTAAAGCAATGAAATTTGAGTGATAGGCTTTTTCAAAACTCTGCAGCTGCAATAAAAAAAAATCTTTACAATAACAAAATTGTGTAAATTGGACGTGCATTCGGTCTATAGGCTATGCTGCAGAAAATGTAGGCCTACCTGTCACAAGAAAAAAAGGTACCATGATGAGATGAGTCTACATGCATTGTGATCTGCACTCCATACTGAGATGGGCTGACTGTCCCCACCATGAGCGTTGATGATTGATCATGCAGAGAGCAGAGAGAAGGCTGTAGAGAAGCATTATTTTGACATTGCATATAATTTAACAGTTCCATTTCACGTCATGCTGTTGATATAAATAATTTATTATAATTTACCGGTTTCTCGCAGTTATTTATCCCGGGAAAAGGGAGTGGTTTTGGGCGGTAAATCTCGGTAAATCTCGATAACCGGGTTCCAGCCATTCAACCCTAGTGCATGCCAGTGCCATATCAGGACTGGCACTGTAAAGCCAATCCCTCACATTAACCTCTGAGGAGACAAGCAAAAATTTGACTGGCTTCCCATCCACATCGCTCCGGCCAAATGCCACGCCCACTAACGTTTCTTCTCCATGATAAATCTGGATTTGCTTCCTCCCCGGTGACTTCTCGAATGCAAACACATTCAAACCATTTTGATTGGTCCCAGAAACCGATGGGTTGGGTTGGGCCAGAGCCGGCCTACACAAATCATGTATCACATCATTTTGACATCAGCTCAAACGACTTCTAGGACAGCAGGTTCAGACTGATGTATGGCGTGATTGATAGAGCAGCTAAATTAAATTCAGGATGAGTCATCAGGCAAAGCTAATATCCATGCCCCAATGAATATTTCTCTACATCTTTTTTTCTCTGCATTTTTTTCTTTCTCTCCCTCTAAAGTATTTATCTCTCCCTCACACACTCCCTCCCTCCCTCATTAGTTTTTATTTTGTCATATTTCTGTGTTCATCCAGTGAATTCTTACTCTTTTATTTCTCTGCCCCTCTCCTCTTCAGTTTCAATCTTTCCCTCAATCAGAGATACTGATGGCCGTTGCTGGCATCCTGTCGCCATTGGCAACTCGGGGCAGAGAGTAACAACCCACAGGAGCTGGCAGTGGGATTTCTTTCTATGTCTCCGCCTCTGTCCTACAGTCGCTCCATACCTCTACTATCATTCCTCTGTCCTACAGTCGCTCCATACCTCTACTATCATTCCTCTGTCCTACAGTCGCTCCATACCTCTACTATCATTCCTCTGTCCTACAGTCGCTCCATACCTCTACTATCATTCCTCTGTCCTACAGTCGCTTCATACCTCTACTATCATTCCTCTGTCCTACAGTCGCTTCATACCTCTACTATCACTCCTCTGTCCTACAGTCGCTTCATACCTCTACTATCACTCCTCTGTCCTACAGTCGCTCCATACCTCTACTATCATTCCTCTGTCCTACAGTCGCTCCATACCTCTACTATCACTCCTCTGTCCTACAGTCGCTCCATACCTCTACTATCACTCCTCTGTCCTACAGTCGCTCCATACCTCTACTATCATTCCTCTGTCCTACAGTCGCTCCATACCTCTACTATCATTCCTCTGTCCTACAGTCGCTCCATACCTCTACTATCACTCCTCTGTCCTACAGTCACTTCATACCTCTACTATCATTCCTCTGTCCTACAGTCGCTTCATACCTCTACTATCACTCCTCTGTCCTACAGTCACTTCATACCTCTACTATCACTCCTCTGTCTTCTACTCCTCCATTTCTCCATCTCTCTGTCTGGTGGAGGCGTGTAGTGGTGCAGTGGATAGTTTGTTGGCACGCATCCCGTTCATGAGGAGAGGATGTTGACCGAGCAAATTAATGCTTTTTGCCAACATTTTGTGCCCAACTGAGGATTTAATTACATGCTAAACTGTAAGGACTTTGTATAAAAGAGTCTATGATTATGCAGGGACACCAAATGACCCTCTCTTCATGCAGGACATTCTATCCTCTTTGTTTCTGGTTGTTTACATCTTCCTTTGGAATGCTGGTCAGCCAGAGGTCTACTTCTTACACAGAAGACAGTGGGATTATTTTTCAATACTCTCAAAAGTGTTAATTTAACACTGGATCAGTGGGACTCATATATGCTCTGTAAAAGTGTTACATTTAACACTCCAATAGTTGAATAAATCAGTGTATTTGCTGTGTGTTCTGCAGCAGGGGAGTTTGTGGTCTGAGGGTTTAGCTTTAGCATCACTGAATGTAATCAAATCAAATCACATACACATATTTAGCAGATGTTATTGCGGGTATAGCGAAATGCTTGTGTTCATAGCTCCAACAGTGCAGTAGTATCTAACAATACACAACAATACACAAATTTAAAATGTAAAAAATGGAATTAAGAAATATATAGATATTAGGACGAGCAATGTCGGAGTGGCATTGACTAAATACAGTAGAGTGGAATACAGTATATACATATGAGATGAGTAAAGCAGTATATAAACATTATTAAAGTGACTAGTGTTCCATTATTAAAGTGGCCAGTGATTCCATGTCTATGTATATAGGGCAGCAGCCTCTAAGGTGCAGTGTTGAGTAGCCGGGTGGTAGCTGGCTAGTGATGGCTATTTAACAGTCTGATGGCTTTGAGATAGAAGCAGTTTTTCAGTATTTCGGTCCCAGCTTTGATGCACCTGTACTGACCTAGCCTTCTGGATGATAGTGGGGTGAACAGGCCGTGGCTCGGGTGGTTGATGTCCTTGATGATCTTTTTGGCCTTCCTGTGACATCGGGTGCTGTAGGTGTCCTGGAAGGCAGGCAGTGTGCCCCCGGTGATGTGTTGGGCAGACCGTACCACCCTCTGGAAAGCCCTGCGGTTGCGGGCGGTGCAGTTGCCGTACCAGGCGGTGATACAGCCCGACAGCATGCTCTCAATTGTGCATCTGTAAAAGTTTCTGAGGGTCTTAGGAGCCAAATTTCTTCAGCCTCCTGAGGCGCTGTTGCGCCTTCTTCACCACACTGTCTTTGTGGTGGTCCATTTCAGTTTGTCAGTGATGTGTACGCTGAGGAACTTGACGCTTTCCACCTTCTCCACTGCGGTCCAGTCAATGTGGATAGGTCAGCCCCCTGTGTTGTCCTACTATACAAAGCTGCGGTTGGATTTGCTCAGATATTGTGCTCAGCATGGTTGCCCCAAAACAAAAACCTGGGAAACAGAAAAAAAGGGGGCTTAGAACAATAGAAAGCTGAGGACGTTTGGCTTTGTGCCAGCCAAAGGAAACACACTTTCTTTCCATTATTTATATTTGTAAACTTGGTGAAGTCCCTGACCTGTACTACAAGTTTAAAGACATATTAACTGTGATTAAAATGCTGGTAAAAAAGCTTGTAAACTCTTCCATCTGTTGTCCTATTGGCTATCTTCATTCTCAACACTTCAAGATCAAGACTTAGAACAAAGTGCATTTTACAGTGCAGTGTCCACCTGTCCTGCTCCACTAAATGCTGTAATATGACTTACATTGACCTGACAATCTGATACTATAAAACAGTTCAACAAATGTTAACAAACTATTAAGTAAGTTTCATATGGTTGGTTTCCTCTTATTAGCAACTATTAAAATAATAATTACCATACAATCAAAAGATAATGACTCAGTGTCATGGAAGTGTGCACATATACAGTGTCGTGAAAAAGTATTTGCCCAATTTCTAATTTTCTCTACTTTTGCATATTTCTTATACTGAATGTTATCAGATCTTCAACCAAAATTGAATATTCGATAAAGGGAACCTGAATGAACAAATAACACAACAATTACATACTTATTTCATAAACAAAGTTATGCAACACCCAATGCCCCTTTGTGAAAAAGTAATTGCCCCCATACACTCAATAACTGGTTGTGCCACCTTTAGCTGCAATGACTGCAACCACCACCATGGTTTAGGTATTAACTCCAAATTTAGGCATTAACTCCAAATTCCTAAGGTTTGGGATAGGCTTAAAACAAAACAACTTTCTATCGCTGGATTTGAACTTGCAACCTTTGGAATAAGAGGCAGGTGCAAGACGCACATCCATCATCCCCATCCACATATCCCAACGTCCTCAGACACGAATGGACATCAAATATTGACTTGTATCACGGGTGACCTGGCTGAGAGGTGAAATGTGTGTGGGTGGTTGAACAGAGACCTACTGTAACTTCCATCAAGTGAGATCCAGGAGTCAACAAGTCAAGCCTTGTTGAACAGTTTTCCCTTGATATACTGTACTCTATGAAATATGTTTTTCTTTTTTGATGTATCTCAAATGCAAGTCAGACTAGGCTGATTGGAAAACACGTTTGTAAAAAGCTTTGCGTTGCACCTTTATTCCACAGTTCACATTGGTTGAAACATTCAACGAATTGGGTGGAACAGTATACCAAAATAAATATTCTAAAAGAAACTCCACTGTAGAAAATTAATCTTGTCCTTCACAACCAGTGCTTGCTGCTGAGTCTGATTTAATCAAATCCTAAAGTATTGAGCAGCATACTAAAATATTGTATTATTAATTGCTCCAAAGAGAGCCCGTCATTAGATAAGAATATGTCAGGTGTTATCAAGATGTGATGGATTTGATCTCCCGCTGTGTAATCGAGCAGGAGACTGCAGAGAATCTCTGACCTCTCTCACTTCTCTCATATCTCTCTCTCTCTCTCTCTCTCTCTCTCTCTCTCTCTCTCTCTCTCTCTCTCTCTCTCTCTCTCTCTCTCTCTCTCTCTCTCTCTCTCTCTCTCTCTCTCTCTCTCTCTCTCTCTCTCTCTCTATATATATATATATATAAACGCTGAGTATATAGAAAACATTAAGAACACCTGCTCTTTCCATAACATAGACTGACCAGGTGATTCCAGGTAAAAGCTATGATCCCTTATTGATGTCACTTGTTAAATCCACTTCAATCAGTGTAGTTGAAGGGGAGGAGACAGGTTAAAGAAGGATTTTTAAGCCTTGAGACAATTGAGACATGGATTGTGTATGTGCGCCATTAAGAGGGTGAATGGGCAAGACAAAATATGTAAGTGCCTTTGAACGGGGTATGGTAGTAGGTGCCAGGCGCACCGGTTTGTGTCAAGAACTGCAACGCTGCTGGGTTTTTCACGCTCAACAGTTTCCCGTGTGTATCAAGAATGGTCCACCACCCAAAGGACATCCAGCCAACTTGACACAACTGTGGGAAGCATTCGACACCTTGTAGAGTCCATGCCCCAACGAATTGAGGCTGTTCTGAGGGCAAAAGAGGGTCCTAATGTTTTCCTCCTTTTCAATATATATATACCTATTTTTCTCCTTATCTCTTTATTCCACAGTTCACATTGGTTGAAACATTCAACGAATTGGGTGGAACAGTATACCAAAATAAATATTCTAAAATAAACTCCACTGTAGAAAGTTCACCTTGTCCTTCACAACCAGTGCTTGCTGCCTGATTTAATCAAATCCTAAAGTATTGAGCAGCATACTAAAATATTGTATTATTAATTGCTCCAAAGAGAGCCCGTCATTAGATAAGAATATGTCAGGTGTTATCAAGATGTGATGGATTTGATCTCCCGCTGTGTAATCGAGCAGGAGACTGCAGAGAATCTCTGACCTCTCTCACTTTCTCTCTCTCTCTCGCTCTCTCTCTCTCTCTCTCTCTCTCTCTCTCTCTCTTTCTTCCAGGCGTCGGAGCTGGGCATGCTTTCCGTCTACTACACCTACATCTTCACCTCGCTGGTAAGGAGATGGTGCCTGCTGCTGCTACTCGCTAATGGAAATTGATGATGTTGGTAACACTTTGCACTAATGGTCCTGTAGAGATGATTCATATCGGCCTGATTGATGACTCATTAATGGGCTGCTGGAGCCCATGTTTTCCTCCTCCTCTCACCCAGTTGCTCGGATCCCCATGTCTTTTTGTGCCACTGGGTGCTGGGGGGCAAGAAAGGGGGGATCATCGTGGAGAGTGATGACCCACGCCCTTAATTTCCTAAAGAGAGAGAGCGATCGCTCAACGAAGCATCATACAGCACCATCCCCACAGGAAGAAGAGACCACTCATTATTTATGTAATGCTCTTTCCACGTTCAGTTAATCACCCCTGCCCGTGCCTCGTCCCCAACGTCGCAATATTCCCTCGAAATGACACACACACACACACACACACACACACACACTGCTCGGCTGATCCTCCTCCACGAATGGCAACTTTTGATTATGCCTATTTTCAACATGTAAAGAATACTGTTCGCTATACTTCCAAGTATTCAGGGAAGGGAGTCAGATCACTTTATTCTGCTCACACACAGAGTGTAATGGAGGGTCTTTCGTCGGCAGGTAGAGTGAGTAATTACCCATTTCGTTCATGTTGGGGGTGGGGAGAATGGATGAGGGGGGAGATGCCCCCCTTAGCAATGCCTACCATGCTTCATGAAAAATCATTCCCCACTCTCTTGAGCACTATGTTTTTGACATTACAATAGTGCTTAAGTACTTTTTTTTTATATGTGCTTTTAAAATAAATGTTGCCTGGCCCAAAACAGAAAAGTCCAGGTAGTTTTTTCAGTCAGTTATCTTCAGGTTGGTGCCTAATAAACACAACCCTGGTGTGTAACATAGGTGTCAATGCCGGTGCCTGTGATGGCAGGCAGAATGGCTGTGGGGCACTGAAAGAAATTAAATCCCATGTCCCCAATAGTGCAACAGCCCAATTTGTGCTTCGGCTGGGGGAGTAAACATTTGTCATTTGTCGCTAGCTGTCAGATGTAGTGATAGGACAATTTTGTGATCAGCAGCTCCAGAGGATGAGAGATAGTCACTCCTCACATCCTCTGTGTTATATCTCTCTTTATACAGTATCATCTATCTCTCTTTCTCTCTGTCTGTCTGTCTCTCTCTCTCTCTCTCTCTCTCTCTCTCTCTCTCTCTGTCCGTCTGTCTCTCTCTCTCTCTCTCTCTCTCTCTCTCTCTCTCTCTCTCTCTCTCTCTCTCTCTCTCTCTCTCTCTGTCTGTTTGTCTGTCTGTCTGTCTGTCTCTCTCTCTCTCGCATCCCTGACTGTCACCTCCACCTGCATTGATCTGTCTGGGAAGTTGAAACGTATTTAAATTGTTTGTGTGGTAGGTAATCCAGAGATCCAGATACAGTGGGCCTTGTTTGGATGCAACACATTCGTGTGTGGAAATTACACAAGCTGCGAATAGTTTTTATTTTTCGTCCAAGGTATTCAAAAAGTAACATTATATCGTAGGTATGATCAAATCCTGGAATGCAGTCATCCACATTTTTACTTGAATTTGACCGTAATCCACACTGTTTTTGTCTCACTAACAATCAGACTATAATTGTCATAATGCCTTGAAACATAGTTAACATTTACTCCTAATTAAAAAGTAATAAAGTACTGAAAATAGCACAATGAGCAATCTGTGTCTGAGTAATCTGATAGATATATACACTACCAGTCAAAAGTTTGGACACATCTACTGATTCAAGGGTTTTTCTTTATTTTTACTATTTTTTACATTGTAGAATAATAGTGAAGACATCAAATCTATGAAATAACACATATGGAATCATGTAGTAACCAAAAAAGTGTTAAACAAATCAAAATATATTTTATATTTGAGATTCTTCAAATAGCCACCCTTTGCCTTGATGACAGCTTTGCACACTCTTGGCATTCTCTCAACCAGCTTCATGAGGTAGTCACCTGGAATGCATTTCAATTAACAGGTGTGCCTTCTTAAAAGTTAATTTGTGGAATTTCTTTCCTTCTTAATGCGTTTGAGCCAATCAGTTGTGTTGTGACAAGGTAGGGGGGTGTATACAGAAGATAGCCCTACTTGTTAAATGGTGGCTATTTGAAGAATCTCAAATATAAAATATGTTTTATTTGTTTAACTTTTTTGGTTACTACATGATTCCATATGTGTTATTTCATAGTTTTGATGTCTTCACTATTATTCTACAATGTAAAAAATAGTAAAAATAAAGAAAAACCCTTGAATGAGTAGGTGTGCCCAAACTTTTGACTGGTAGTGTACATATATATATATATATATATATATATATATATATATATATATATATATATATATATATATATATATATACATATATATATATACATATATATACATATATATATATATATATATATTTATATACATATATATACAGTGCTATGAAAAAGTATTTGCCCCCTTTCAAATTTTCTCTACTTTTGCATATTTGTGATACTGAATGTTATCAGATCTTCAACCAAAACCTAATATTGGATAAAGGGAACATAAGTGAACAAATAACACAACAATTACATATTTATTTCATTTATTTCATAAACAAAGTTATGCAACACCCAATTCCCCTGTGTGAAAAAGTAATTGCCCCCTTACACTCAAAAACAGGTTGTGCCACCTTTAGCTGCAATGACTCCAACCAAATGCTTCCTGTAGTTGTTGATCAGTCTCTCACGTCGCTGTGGAGGAATTTTGGCCCACTCTTCCATGCAGAACTGCTTTAAGTCAGTGATGTGTGGGTTTTCAAGCATGAACTGCTCGTTTCAAGTCCTGCCACAACATCTCAATTGGGATTAGGTCTGGACTTTGACTAGGCCATTCCAAAACTTTCAATTTGTTGCTTTTTAGCAATTTTCATGTAGACTTGATTGTGTGTTTTGGATCATTGTCTTGCTGCATGACCCAGCTGCGCTTCAGCTTCAGCTCACAGATGGATGGTCTGACATTCTCCTGTAGAACTCTCTGATACAGAGCAGGATTCATGGTTCCTTCTATTAAGGCAAGTCGTCCAGGTCCTGAGGCAGCAAAGCATCCCCAAACCATCACACCACCACCACCATGCTTGGCCTTTGGTACGATGTTCTTACTGTGGAATGCAGAGTTTGGTTTTCGCCAGGCATTACTGGAACCATGTCGTGAGAGACTGATCAACAACTGCAGGAAGCATTTGGTTGGAGTCATTGCAGCTAAAGGTGGCACAACCAGTTATTGAATGCAGGGACGGCCTGTTCAATAGGGCGATATGGGCGACGCACTGCCAAACGGGAAAAGGAAGGGATTTTTTTTCTAATCAATTATATCACGGCAACAGTAGTTATCAGTGTTGTAATCTGATCTGACTGCCACTAAATGTCAAATCAGGCTAAAGTCGTGCTTCAAATGGCCCCGCCCGTTTTTGGGCGATTTCAGTCAGGTTGAAAATCGCCCAGAAGTCTCTCATAGCCTGTCATGTAAAATCTATTTTTTTCAAATTTCAAAGCTTTCAATACATTCTCTATGGGTGTCTGTGGGCTTGCACTTACGCGCTTTCGTCATACGTGACGTAACCATGAACGTAACTAAGCAAATAGCGGCTAGCAGCGTCTCTTTGCGACCTGCAGTGTGGCGTTATTTTATGTTTTTAATTTGTACACTTAGTGGCGTTATTTTATGTTTTTAATTTGTACACTTAGTTTACAAACATTCTGCCAACCATGGATTTCGAGTGGTGGGTTTTGGACTGATGGTCCTCTGTAGCTCAATTGGTAGAGCATGGCGCTTGTAACGCCAGGGTAGTGTGTTCGATCCCCGGGACCACCCATACGTAAAAATGTATGCGCACATGACTGTAAGTCGCTTTGGATAAAAGCGTCTGCTAAATGGCATATTATATTATTTATTATTATTATATATCGTGTACATACCCGCTACGAACGGACTAAATAATGAAAACGTTGCTGGCAGCGGAATCCAATACAGCTGGGAGACTTGGCTGGATGACAGAGTCCCGGACAGAGAAGTGGAGCCGGCCGGCTTCACCCTGGTCGGAGCGGACCTCGATCTGACAGTCACAGGGAAAATCGATCCTGGTAAGAGAGCGACTCTGTACCCCCGAGCCCCGACATTGAACTGCTTTCTGTGTCACTGTGACCTTACTATCTGCCCCGTGAGTTCCCCCAATTGTTTGTTACCGTTGTGTACTGTTGATAATCACAAGTTTACTGGAGAACTGAGACCAAGTAGAGACTTTGGACAGGGTGGATATGCACAAGATTTTAGTCAGACCAAGCTATAACATTATATATTTACTACGACAGTACATTCAACCAAAAGCTAATATAACAAAGGCATCAGAGATTATTTATAATCTGTCACAGAAACTGGAATCCATCTCCCCAGATCAGTCAATAAATGCTTCTGGTATTGACTTATATGCTGCCCCTGTCTTCATGTTGTTGCTGGACATATCTTTTTTAAAATGTGTGTAGGTCACCTAAATCATCAGAAAAATTGCCCCTCCTGAGAATTTTTTCAGGAGCCGCCACTGATTGAATGTAAGGGGGCAATTACTTTTTCACACAGTGGAATTGGGTGTTGCATAACTTTGTTTATGAAATAAATATGTAATTGTTGTGTTATTTATTCACTTATGTTCCCTTTATCTAATATTAAGTTTTGGTTGAAGATCTGATAACATTCAATATCACAAATATGCAAAAGTAGAGAAAATTAGAAAGGGGGCAAATACTTTTTCATAGCACTGTATATACATATGCATATATGAATCAGCTCCTTACAGAAGTGGAGTTACAGTTAAATGGAGTTCAGTTGACTAGTTTTAATGGTAAGTGAACAGAGAACAGCTGTTCTTGTCTCTAATTGCCCAATGTGGTTTCCCGGCATGAAACGCCATCCATGGGAGCTATAAAGGGATGGTTGTATCTGCTCTGAGATCATCTCGTTAAGCCTCGCGGCAGTTGCTGAAGGTTAACCTGGGAAGTGACTTTTTGTATTGTCTGATTCGTCTCCGAGCACAACGCTGAGTCGTAGAGATACGGCTCGTTTTCAGGAGAGAGATACAGATTAGGTTTAATGTAATGTATTTTCATGTACAGTACTCATGTTTATTGGCAATATGTGACCTCGGACGATGACTCATTTATTTGTCCATTAGAATGTGTTTTTGTTGACATTGTGCATCGAAATGCCAATGTGAGGTGGCAGGGAATCACATTGTACAATAAAAAAATTATAAGGAATTTTCATTCACCTCGGTTTTAATATTACGAGCAACCATGCAGAACATGAATCAACCATCCATGATGTTACACAGCCAACACATGTATATACTTCTAGCAATGATCATTTTCATTCACCTACTCATTCGCATTCATAATCTTAAGAAGGATCATGCCGAACATTTATCTATGTAACACAGTAGGCGTGTAACACTGAAATCAGTCCCCCTCCCATGAGCCTGTGTATAGAGTACCACAGTATGAGTCATAATAGCCATAAGCTTACCCTGGAGTGATGTTCTGATAACCGTGTAAATCTCTCTAGGACAAGTTGACTTTTATCAATATATTTGCCTGTAATTAGCTGCTAATGTGTCTATCATAAAGAACGACAAATGCCATGATGATCTGGACGAGACTGTTGAATCGAGGCAAAGGTAAGAATCTCTGGATTAACTATATATATATATATTTTATCTTACGTTAGCTAAATGTAGTAATGAATATATTGGCAACATTTCTTTAAATGGACAATTCTGTGAACTGTTTTGTGCAAGTTTTAAATTGACACAATACCTGTTAGCAAAGGTGTCAGCTAGAGATGACGTGCAGGAGCTTGCAGGGATTTGTAGTTTTTCATGATGTCTACTTTGATGCTAATAAGCATTTTCGAATCTGAGAGTAAATAGAGCCGAATATATTGATAAAAGTCACCTTGTCCGAGAGAGATTAACTTGGTTATCAAAACTTCACGCCAGGGTAAGCCTACACAAAACACAACCCTTTTTTAAGTGTTTCTAAAATCCCCTATGGGAAAAGTGAATGGTGGAAAAACGATTGGAACCATTTCCCTGTTTGACCGCTAGGTTTTATGGGTATTATGACACCTCCACTGTGGGGCTCTATTCCCATCAGGTATCATCCAAGCTCCCCCTGCTTTACCCAGCATGCTCCTCTCCTCCTCTGACATCCCCATACATCTGTAGCCGGAGCGCTAGCCCTCTGACACACACTATGACAAACGACCTGCCACGCCATTTGCGTGCCTAATTTGTTTCCTCAAATCATCTCAAGATATGGCTCATAAAGAAATGGGGGCACTCGGCAAATGACTTCTAAACAGGATTCTGGTGTCGCTTGTCTGGGAATCAGGGTATAATATTTATCTTGGTGTTTGTTTTGCTTTGTTTGCCTTGGGTGTTTGTTTCCTGAGTGCAGTCATTCAGAGATGCGATGCAGGCTGATTGATTAAGGAGTGCGCTTGAAGGAGATTGCAGCCATTCCTCTTGTTCTTCCTGTCTCTGTCTGTCACAGCCATGATGTTATAGAGAATTACAGATTAGCTCCTCATAGGACAATGCAACATAACTTACAACCCATTGAGAGAAACCCAATGAGCAGCGTCATCTTGTTGAACATCATATTTGTCTGTGTCTTTGGGTGTGTGTGTGGATGGGGTTGTGTGTGCGTGTGTTTGTGTACAATGTGTGTGTTTGTATACAAGTCAAGTACCTCAATCCCCAAAATGTTGCAAATGAACTAATCAACAGCCTTTTTTTCGTGTGTGTGTGTGTGGGCATGTGTGAGTGAGTGTGCGTGCGTGTGTGCGTGTGTGTGTGTGCAACCCAGGGTCATTGAGTGGCAGTGCAGTGAGTAGCAGCTAATATTGTGGAAATGAAAAAGGGCAGCTGAAACTGTTGGAGAGGAATCCATGTCCACTCAAATAACATCAACCTGAGTTTTCTACATTGACTCATCACATTTTCCTCCATGGGGTCACTTATTGAGAGAGGCTTAGGTAAGGTTATAGGAAAGGAGCCATGGAGAAGGTTAATCCAGTGGAATCGGTTCAGTCAGTAGACATGATGCTCACACACACAAAAACAATTTTACCATCACTCCCTTGTTCTCTTATACAGTTTACATTTTAGTCATTTTAGCAGACGCTCTTATCCAGAGCGACTTACAGTTAGTGAGTGCATACATTTTCATACTGGCCCACCGTGGGAATCAAACCCACAACCCTGGCGTTGCAAGCGCCATGCTCTACCAACTGAGCTACATGGGGCGAGTCTAACTTCTTGGTGTATATGTGTACACTGTGTGTACAAAACATTAGGTACACCTTCCTATTGACTTGCACCCCCTTTTGCCCTTAAACCAGTCTCAATTCATCGGGGCATGAACTACAAGGTGTCGAAAGCATTCCACAGGTATGCTGGTCCATGTTGACTCCAATGCTTCCCACAGTTGTGTCAAGTTGGCTGGATGTCCTTTGGGTGGTGGACCATTCTTGAAACACTCAGGAAACTGTTGAGTGTGAAAAACACAGCAGCATTGCAGTTCTTGACACACTCAAACCGGTGTGCCTGGCACCTACTACCATACCCCGTTCATAGGCACTTAAATATTTTGTCTGCACCATTCACCCTCTAAATGGCACACATGCACAATCCATGTCTCAATTGTCTCAAGGCTTAAAAATCCTTCTTTAACCTGTCTCCCCCCCTTCATCTACACTGATTGAAGTGGATTTAATAGGTGACATGAATAACGGATCATAGGTTTCACCTGGATTCACCTGGTAAGTCTATGTCATGGAAAGAGCAGGTGTTCCTAATGTTTTGTACATTCAGTCAGTGTATAGATTTTTTCACTTAATGACAGGCCAGTCAATGAGGTATTACTGTCCCCGGGGCGAGGGAGATGGATGAGGGAGAATGATCATCAATGAGCAATCATTACGGGTAATGCGCTTAAATGTATGTCGCCCAGGGAAGAGCGATGAATTCTTTCACTGTGAATTCCTTCATTAACACATCAGCTCAGATAGCCAGCTTATTATGAGCCGGACCATGTGTTCCCTCGCAACATTAATTTAGCTTTCCTGCCTCCGAAGGATAGGGGCCTCGCCGTCCGGCAAGTAATGAATAATCAAGAAACAATCACTTCAGTTAATGATGCAGTCTGAATTAGTCCGGCAAGGTCGTGAAGAACGGAGTTGCAAACAGGCTGCGTTGATGAGCACCTATCTCTGCTGTTTGCTGTTTACAAGGCATTACAGTGGCGTTGTCTACTTAGCGTTAGCTGACAACAGTTTGAGCTTTAATGTAAACTCGGCACTGTCATCCAAAGTGAAAAGACATTAAAATACATTTTTGATTTTGAATTCAGTTGCTTTTCAAGTAAGTGGCTTTGAGTAGCTGCATAGGAGGAGAGTCACAGCATTTTAAGCAGCGCTCCCTTTGCAGATTTCTTCATAGCCTATACGATGGCAGACCTGATAGAGCTTTGTCACCTATACGTAGAGAGAATCGTCCATATTCACTTGGAAAACCCTCCCCTCTTCCCTCCCCTCCTCCTTCGGATTCCATCAGAGTAGTGTGTGTTGTGCATGCGTGTGCATCAGAGTGATTTTTTTGCCGTCCGATCCAAACTACTCGGCAGGATGGAATAAATCACATCCGGTTATGCACAGCGCCTCGTCGTCCGTCAGCAAGATGCCTAATGTCATTTGAAGGTTAGGCGAGCAGAAGATTGCGTCACTTTGAGGCCCCAGCGCACATGGCTTGGTTGACATATTATGGCCGTCGCCTAGCGGGGGCCATTTTCCTCCTGTTTGTTTTGTTCTTCATGTTTCGTTTCCTCGCCACACACCCATGATCTCTCTTGTCAAAGCCGTCATTTTCATGCATCTATGCTTGAGGAAGAGCTGCCGGTGTCTCTCGCTGTCACACACACGCATGCACACGCGCACACGTGCACACGCGCACACAGAGGAGGGAGATAGCAGGGTGGCCTTGCAGCCTGCTTAGTTAATGCCGGTAAGAAGGCAAAATATATCAGTCAGTCACATAGTGCTGTGACACAATGTGCACACACACGTGCACATGCAGACACACACACACACACTCACCACTCTCTCTCTCTCTCTCTCTCTCACGCAAGCACGCACACACACACACTCCCTATCTTCCCCTCTAACTCATACACTCACATAGTTTGTACAAATACACTCACATGTGTATCAGCTTGGTGGTCTTTGAAACCTGTACTGTGGTTAGCAAGCGGTTATAAGAGGTGGTACTGATCATTACAATATGACAGACATTATATAAAAATATGTAATAAAACTGGTGAAACTGAACTTCCTCTTCACGGAAATTGTCTGAGAAGTTACAACATAAATTGCGCTGCATATTTTAATTTGGCTCATCCCGTCTATTTGAAATGTTACTGTGTTTGCTCACAGCACAGTGTGTTTGTGAGAGGAAAATGTCACCCGTTTAGCAATTCTCTGACACCAGCTTGACTGAACGGTGGATTACAAAAAAAAAACACAACATCCCATGTCTCTGTTGTCTCTATGACTACACGCCATTTACAACTCCCAAACCTCGCCATTCAAAATGCTTTAAAAGTCATTCCACTGTGACACCCAAAATGATTTGGGATTTAATTAATTCCTGCTTATGTAAAGTTAATATTTCCGTGTTTAGACACAGAGTTTGAGAATCAATCAACTGAGTAATAGAAAAGGTAAAAGGCTACATGGAAAAGTGACAACAGAGGGAGGAGCCTCTCGTCAGAATATAAAGTATGTCATTATTTTGTCCTACGCTAATGCTGCATTGATGTGTTCACTTAAGCATTGCTTCCTTGTACTCGAGGGGGAAGATTACTCTGCATTTTTGCCAGTGCAGATAAATTCCAGCGATGGGATCAGCTTAATATTGCAGATAGATTGTAACTTCCATCAATGTAATTGTCTGCATCACTTCCAATCCCCCATGTTTTTTATATATATACTCCCCTTTATTACTTTTCAACCCCGCCATCCTTTGCCTACTTGGGGTAAATTAGTGAACAACAATGCTTAGGCCTCTACTTCCAGCTTATACTTACTATCTACATTTTATGGACACAGTCAATTTTACAATAATTATATTTTGTTTGTTTTTTTCTCCTGAACTTCTTCTACTCTCAACCTCTCCGATCATTTTCATGATGTCCATCCGGCCTGCCTCTACACGCCATATCTTTCTAACTGTGCTCTTTCCCAAAAGCTCCCAACATACAACCTATATACTTATTATGGACACAGTGTGCTTACATTATTAGTTATCTTGTTATTATTTGTTGTTAGTTGTTATTAGTCCTATCCTTCAACTCCATTCAACACCTCCCATCTATCTCTTAACACCATCCATATAGGATTTCTATTTGCCATATATATTTCAACTGTACTGTGATGTTTTACAAAAGTTCTGAACCTTTCTATTTTATTTTTTTCTACAGATTGTGAATTAAAAATAAACATTTTTGCTAAAAGTATTATTATATTATTGATCGATTGATTATGACTTTTCAGATCACCCAGTAATGCTATCTGCAAGGTTAGCTCCAGGTAAATATTGCAATCCTTTAGCCATTCCTGGACCTGTGTCCAAAAACAAGCTACAAATGGACACAACCAAAACAAATGATCTAATGATTCTGTCTCTTCACAGCAAAATCTGCAGAGCTGGGAAGATTGTATCCCCCATATAAATAACATTCTATTGGTAGCAAGAATTGTATATAATAATTTAAATTGAAAGATTCTAATTTTTGAATCCGGTGTCGTTTTGCGTGTCAGTTCATAAACACTATGCCATGGGATCGGTACGTCAAAAATCTCTTCCCAACTATTTTGCAATCTATATGGGACAGCTGTCAATCCTTTGGTCCTTAAATGAAACTAATATACTTTTTTATTTATCACAGTTTTCCTTAACCAATTATGTTCTTTAATGCAAGGCCGACAGACAAGTTCCTTACTTTCTCCCCCTTCCACTTTCCTCTTCCGTTTTTGCGGTAAGGCTGCAGTTATTTGGTTGTAATTTTGGGTAGAGCAGACATTTCCGTATGTTTTTGTTAACTGCATGTGCGACATAACTCCACCAGTCCTACCGATGATATCATTTACGAAGATTATACCTTTTTTAAACATTTTGTCAAAAAATAAAGGTTTTTTGTCAATTAGTATATTTAGAATTTAACCACAATATTTGTTGCATTATTTGTTCTGTCGTTTCTGGAGGATTAAATTAAAATTGCAACCAACTTTCTATGGCTTGTTTTAGAAATAGTGATATTTGGGAGATTATTTCATTTTCAAATAACTGAAAATGAGTGGTTGTAATCTGAATTAAGGTAAAATGGCCATTCTTGAACATTGGGTGAGACAATCTTACTAATTTGCTTGAGAACCAGTTCGGATTTAAGTATAACTGTCAAGGCGTGCTGAAGGTGGGTGTGGTGTAGGAATCATGCGCAGGACGCAGAGGCTCAGTCCAAAGGCTTTAGTGCAATATACAGTGGGGAAAAAAAGTATTTAGTCAGCCACCAATTGTGCAAGTTCTCCCACTTAAAAAGATGAGAGAGGCCTGTAATTTTCATCATAGGTACACGTCAACTATGACAGACAAAATGAGAAAAAAAATCCAGAAAAACACATTGTAGGATTTTTTAATGAATTTATTTGCAAATTATGGTGGAAAATAAGTATTTGGTCAATAACAAAAGTTTCTCAATACTTTGTTATATACCCTTTGTTGGCAATGACACAGGTCAAACGTTTTCTGTAAGTCTTCACAAGGTTTTCACACACTGTTGCTGGTATTTTGGCCCATTCCTCCATGCAGATCTCCTCTAGAGCAGTGATGTTTTGGGGCTGTCGCTGGGCAACACGGACTTTCAACTCCCTCCAAAGATTTTCTATGGGGTTGAGATCTGGAGACTGGCTAGGCCACTCCAGGACCTTGAAATGCTTCTTACGAAGCCACTCCTTCGTTGCCAGGGCGGTGTGTTTGGGATCATTGTCATGCTGAAAGACCCAGCCACGTTTCATCTTCAATGCCCTTGCTGATGGAAGGAGATTTTCACTTAAAATCTCACAATACATGGCCCCATTCATTCTTTCCTTTACACGGATCAGTCGTCCTGGTCCCTTTGCAGAAAAAACAGCCCCAAAGCATGTTTCCACCCCCATGCTTCACAGTAGGTATGGTGTTCTTTGGATGCAACTCAGCATTCTTTGTCCTCCAAACACGACGAGTTGAGTTTTTACCAAAAAGTTATATTTTGGTTTCATCTGACCATATGACATTCTCCCCAATCCTCTTCTGGATCATCCAAATGCACTCTAGCAAACTTCAGACGGGCCTGGACATGTACTGGCTTAAGCAGGGGGACACGTCTGGCACTGCATGATTTGAGTCCCTGGCGGCGTAGTGTGTTACTGATGGTAGGCTTTGTTACTTTGGTCCCAGCTCTCTGCAGGTCATTCACTAGGTCCCCCCGTGTGGTTCTGGGATTTTTGCTCACCGTTCTTGTGATCATTTTGACCCCACGGGGTGAGATCTTGCGTGGAGCCTCAGATCGAGGGAGATTGTCAGTGGTCTTGTATGTCTTCCATTTCCTAATAATTGCTCCCACAGTTGATTTCTTCAAACCAAGCTGCTTACCTATTGCAGATTCAGTCTTCCCAGCCTGGTAGGTCTACAGTTTTGTTTCTGGTGTGCTTTGACAGCTCTTTGGTCTTGGCCATAGTGGAGTTTGGAGTGTGACTGTTTGAGGTTGTGGACAGGTGTCTTTTATACTGATAACAAGTTCAAACAGGTGCCATTAATACAGGTAACGAGTGGAGGACAGAGGAGCCTCTTAAAGAAGAAGTTACAGGTCTGTGAGAGCCAGAAATCTTGCTTGTTTGTAGGTGACCAAATACTTATTTTCCACCATAATTTGCAAATAAATTCATTAAAATTCCTACAATGTAATTTTCTGGAATTTTTTTTCTCAATTTGTCTGCCATAGTTGACGTGTACCTATGATGAAAATTACAGGCCTCTCTCATCTTTTTAAGTGGGAGAACTTGCACAATTGGTGGCTGACTAAATACTTTTTTCCCCCACTGTATATTATATATATACAACAGAAGCACAATAAGCCCGAAGGCAAAATGCACGACGCACACAGGCGACAAAACAAATGACGCACAAACATGTGCAAACAACCCTCTCCAAACCACTGGAGGGAAAATGTAGCTCCAAACACGAAACAGAAGCGCAATCACACACAAACACAGACACACACAACGAGAACTAAATAGAACACTAACGAGGACTAACTAGACACAGGTGTACACCATTAAGACCAAACCAAACGAACATGAAACATTGATCGGTGGCAGCTAGTACTCCGAGGACGACGACCGCCGAAGCCTGCCCGAACCAGGAGGAGGAGCAGCCTCGGCCGAAACCGTGACAATAACTTTTGTATGACTGAAGCTTTTAGTGATAGGTCTAATGCTTTAATATTTACTAATTTCTGTCCTCCGAATTCATATTTATTATTTAAATAGGCCCGTTTAATTTTGTCTGGCTTGCCGTTCCAAATAAAATGGAATATTTTTTTCTCATATAATTTAAAAAACTGTTCGCTAGGCGTAGGCAAGACAATAAGCAAATAGGTAAACTGGGATAATACTAAAGAGTTAATCAGGGTGATTTTTCCACAAATTGACAGGTATTTACCTTTCCATGGTAGCAAGATCTTATCTATTTTTGCTAACTTTCTATTAAAATTTATTGAAGTGAGATCATTTATTTCCTTTGGGATATGTATTCCGAGTATATCCACATCACCATCAGACCATTTTATTGGTCAACTACATGGTAATGTAAAAAAAAAAAAAAAATTGTGATCCAATACGTAATATAGTACATTTGTCATAATTTGGTTGTAATTCAGAGAGGTTAGAAAATGTATCTAGATCCTCTATGAGGCTGTGGAGGGATTCTAGTTGTGGATTTAAAAGAAAACATGAATCATCAGCGTACAATGATACCTTTGTTTTTAAGCCCTGGATTTCTAATCCTCTGATATTCTTATTGGATCTGATTTTAATAGCTAACATCTCGATGGCCACAATAAATAGATATGCCGATAGTGGAGAACCTTGTTTCACTCCTCTTGACAGTTTAAAACTTTCTGAGAAATAGCCATTATTTTACACCTAGGGTTACTATACATGATTTTCACCCATTTTATAAGAGATTCTCCAAAATTGAAATGCTCCAGGCATTTATATATAAACCCCAGTCGTACTTTATCAAATGCCTTTTCGAAGTCTGCTATGAATAGCAGGCCTGGTTTCCCAGATTTTCCATAGTGTTCTATTGTTTCCAATACTAGCCTTATATTATCTCCAATGTATCTTCCATGTAAAAAACCTGTCTGATTAGAATGAATAATATCCGACAATACCTTTTTAATTCTATGCGCTATACATTTTGCATCACAACACTGAAGTGTAAGGGGCCTCCAATTTTTTTAATGGACTGGATCTTTATATTTTCCACTTGTATCCTGTTTCAGTAATAATGAGATCAGACCTTCTTCTTGAGTGTCAGATAATCTACCATTTACATAGGAGTGGTTAAAACATGCTAATAACGGTCCTCTTAGTATATCAAAAAAGGTTTGGTATACCTCGACTGGTATGCCATCCAACCCTGGAGTTTTCCCGGACTTAAAGTCTTTAATTGCATCCAGAAGATCCTCCTCTGTAATTTCACCTTCAAATTAGTCTTTCTGTATGGCTGTTAATTTTACATTATCAATAGAAAAAAAAGCTCTACAATTAGCTTCAGTTAGAGGAGATGGAGGTGACTGAAAATAAAACATATGCTTAAAGTACTTTGTTTCCTCCTTCAAAATATCATTTGACTCCGTCAATTGTAACCAGTTTCATTAAATTATTTTTGGTAGCATTCCTATGTTGAAGATTAAATAAGAATTGTGTGCATTTTTCCCCATATTCCATCCATTGCTTTATTTTTATAATATATTACACTTGATATTTCTTGAATAAGTTTCTTTCATTTCTTTTTGTTTTTCCTCTAATTTATTCTGAGCCTCTATGTTACAGTTTTTATTGCCATCTATCTGTTCTGTTAGGCTTTCTATTTCCTTTGTTAGTATAAACTCTTTTGACCTAAATAGCTTTTGTTTTCGAGATGAGTACTGAATTGCATGGCCTCTAAAGGCACATTTAAAGGTGTCCCATACAATAAGGGGATGTGCTGTACCTATGTTATGTCGGAAAAAGTCAGTTATAAATTCCTTTGTCCTAATTAAAAATAAATTTTCATCCAATAGGCTTTGATTAAATTTCCAATATCCTCGCCCACGTGGAAATTCAGTAAGAGTAATGTATATGCCAATTATATGATGGTCCGACCGCATTCTGTCCCCTATCAACACTTTTAGTTAGATTACTGTGTGTCACCCTCTTTGCAGCTCTCTTTCTCTCACCCTGTGCGAATGTCTTCATGGCTCAGTTTTGGCAATTGCATTGCCTGCTATAGCATCTCATTACCCCTGTCAGAGGCATTTACTTTATGCCCTTAACATACAGTTATGTTCTGTTGAGACCGTAATTCTCCATATTTAAGGCCTGTAAATGCCCTAGAGCAAGGATGGGAAACTCCAGTCCTCGGTGGTGTCACACTTTTGCTCCAGCTGACTCCAATAATCAACTAATCATAAAATGCAATTAGTTTAATCAGCTCCGTCCCCCGAGAGTGCGCGTGCGTGCATGTGCCTGCATGCGTGTGTATTCACTTATCCAATTGAGCTGATTGTGACATTCAGTATTGAAAACTGTGGAAAATCTGGAAACTTTTAACTTCTTACTTTTCTTTTGCTTTGTAAATCAAACTCCCTCTAAATCAGCGGCGGCCATTGTTGCGTGACCTTTCTTCCCATATTTCATGCTCTATGAAATAGAGTCTCTCTATTCAATTGTTTGTCTTATGCCAAGCGCTTGCTTTTGTGTTCTCGCACCTTCAGCATTTACTTCAGAACCATAACAATGTTTATGCTAGCGTCTCCAATCTCTTGGCTACTTGGCTTACATTAATTGGCATAATGGAGCTCTCATTTTGACATATTACCATATTGTATTGTAATTATCACTCGCCTCTGCCAAGGCGAACAATGTGGTCGATAAAGGATTGGCTTTAACTGATAATAGAGATGAAGGTACTGGCAATGTGACCTTGTTTAGGTCTCTGTCTGTATTGGATCTATCTGAAATCAAAAGGTGTGTGTGTTTGTGTTGTCTGAGGAGGGATGGGATGAGAGCAGAAGACTAATTTCCGTTTGATCAAATGGACAAATAAAGTTGTATTGCACCATATTGTATCAGTTTCATCTGAAACTGTTGAATACCTGGCTTCAGCAGCAGCCATTTCCTTGGCCAGGGTGAAATAATCTTCTCTCCTCAATATTCATCAGCCTGTCTTGTCCATACTGTAGGTGATAAAGTGGTACGGGGCTCGGTCCAGAGTATCAGGGGAGTCACTTGGCCTCCAGAGATCGATAGCAAGCGCTCAGGGCTCACCAAAATGAGAGTTTCCATCGGCTGTGTGAGATAAACCCTGCAGTCTTGTCTCGTCTGAGTCCAACTCACAGGCTGTGAGGCTCATCTCTCACATACCACGAGATGAGACAACCCCAGGCAAACTTTGGCGTGAACCCACTGCTGCAAAAGTACAAGATTTGTCATCCATATTTCAGTGTTTTCTGTCTCTCCGCAAATTGCCTCTGTGTTCAGGATTCCTTACCTCGGAGCCCTTCATACAGAGAGCAGCATTCATTTGTAATTGAAGTGGAATAGTTCCTTTTTAATAGTATTTTTCAGGTGTAACATCATTGGGTTTTCTGTTTCTATTGCCTTGTTCCACTGGGATTAGAGAGAGAATGGAGATAGTGTAAAAATGTCAGTTCATATTCTCAGCATATGCTGTACTCTGCGAAATTCATGGAGTTTGCGGCCTTGTCCACTACTAGTTTATTCAGGAGATCATGTCTCTTCCACCTTATAAATGGGCTATTATTGTTGCAGGCTCAGCCATAATTCTCTGAATAATGGATCCGAAAGCGGTCATTTATTTTTAACATTCAGCAGAAAAGCGAACTAGTTTTTGATAAATGCCCCTATTAAACAATTTCAAATAAAGGTAATGCATCTTCCACTTCCACCATGCCGCGCTGAGATGTACAGTAATAAAAGCATTGCATGCATTATTGCCATCATCTCTTATGAACCCATAGGAATATGATACTGTATTACTTTCATAGGTTACGTCCCAAATGGCACCCTATTCCCTTAATAGTACACAACTTTTGACCATGGGGCACACAGGGAATAGGGTGTCATTTGGGACCAATATTTACTGTTGACTAAGACAGAGGAAATTAAATATTAATTCATCAACTTTCAGTATTACCTCTCTATATAATGAGCGTGAGAGCTGTGCTGACATTTAGTAATTCTCCTTACTCCCCAGTCTCTGTAATTAAGGCAGCAGGACGGTTTGGAGCCTCCGACTGAATTTACATGGCAATTGATATGAGCATGAAATGACTTATTGCCTAAAACACTGCGTTAACATTCCAGCTATTAGTGTAATCACTGTGCCACTAGAATTGGATTTCATTATTGCACACAGACAGAGCTGCCTGGGCTGAGAAGGTATTACTGTCTTCTTCCACCGTACAAAAGGATATCATTAATTGATATTGTAAAATAAATATGCCAATTTAAAGATATGATACTCAATCAGTAGGTAATGGAGCCCTTGGTATTACGTAGGATGTTCCATGAGGGACCATCATCATCACCATCCTCAAACTCCAGATCTGTTGACCATAAACTTCTTCCAGTAGCTTCAATCACCAGCAACGTTTGCAGTTTTAAGTGGTTGAAGCCACTTATCTTTCTTCCCATGCAGTGCCTTTCTGTTGTACAGTATGCACGTTTCATGAATCCCTGATGGAATGCCTCAGTGCTCTCTCTTGTGTATGGGGCCTTGAAATCGCATAACATGCAGCTACAACACCAACAAGGCTTTTTCAAGTGTTTTGGTACTCAAGGACAATAGCTACTCTGCAAACATAACCCTCTTATAACTCCCTTGTTCAGTAGGCTACTACAAAAGACCCTTTTGCTGCTCTCCTCCACTTAATATTACACTTAACACGAACATTCAGCGACATTTCTCAAAATTAACATAAGCTGTGACTTTTCTTTCACATTGAACGTAACTCACAGAAAGCAAAAGATGAGGTAATATTGGTTTCAGTCAGTTATCATGTACCTGTAGAAGATGTGTATTTAACCGCTTGGAGTAAATTTCTCTTTAGTCAAATGTCTCTGACGTTTATTAAAGCGGCCTTGAAAACAATGCATGTCCACCTTTGCTCATGGTAGGCATTCGCAGCTGTACAGCTTGCTAATGCTAGCATGCTTTTCTTTCTAATGTTAACATGCTTGTTACTCTGCATTAGCTTCTTGACATTGAGCTATACGGCTTGTTAATGCTAACATGCTTTTTTATGTTAGCTTCTTGACATTGCTGCTGTTATACAATTCGCCTCTCAAGATATACAGTTTGTAGAACACAATCCTATGTGCATGCTGAAATGTAGTCTAATTCTATCTTCGAGTATGTTTGGATGCTCCTGGAACTTAGAGAGTATGCAAGCTCACTATAATCTTGGCACTTCCATCCTATTTGAGATCGATGGAAACAGGGACAAGTCTGAGTTTCCATAGGGTTTCGACATCACATACATACTCCGTGGGTCATGCTTGGGTTAGAGAATACCCTTCAAAATATGGTTGGATTTTGTGTGTTTGCTTATTAGCAAACATAGCTTAGCAAGTATGTTACACAAAGGGTCCTTACTAATGGAAGATTACCTGACAGGCATTAAAATTGTGTTAGATTCTATGTATTTGCTAAATAATGTGTTTGTTAGCAAGTATGCTCAGCATTACAAAACAAATAGTTTTTGAAAGATAGCAGGAGAAGGAGTCTAGCTGTGTGGCCCCTGTTGGTTGGGCCCCCAGCAGCTGTTTGAATGTGTGTGTGTGTGTGTGTGTGGTCCCTGACAGTGCACAACAGTAAGGTAACAGCCAGGTCTCCGGGGAGCTCATTATTCAGCTCTCACCTTGGATACACCACAACAAACAGAATGTGGGAGAGTCTTTTTATGTTTGTGTGCATGTGCCTGCCTGTCTGCGACGCGCATGTGTGTGTCTGTTAGTCTGCCTGTGTTTTTCAGAATATGCTATTAAGAGGGTCCAGGAGGTGCCAGCAGGGGAACAGCGGGTTGGCCCAACTCCTCGTTTCTGATTGATCTCCAGGTGACAGGCTGTGTCAGGGGGCCCATCGCCAAGCTGTCAGCTGGAGGCCACCGGGGCCAGCCTACCTGGCCCCCCTCTCACACTTATCTCTGTCTTTTCTGCTGCTCTTTATGCAAGCAGGGATGTGTGCAGGAATGTGTGTGTGAGGGTGAGGGGGTCGTAGGGGGTTGTGGGTCAGGTAAGGAAGGGTGGGTGGGTGGGGGTTGTGTGTGCGTGCATGTACACGTGTGTACAGTTCCTTCAGAAAGTATTCATACCCCTTGACTTATTCCACATTTTGTTGTGTTATAATATATATATATATAATATAATATATATAATAATAATATGCCATTTAGCAGACGCTTTTATCCAAAGCGACTTACAGTCGTGCGTGCATACATTTTTTTTTTTGTGTATGGGTGGTCCCGGGGATCGAACCCACTACCTTGGCGTTACAAGCGCCGTGCTCTACCAGCTGAGCTACAGAGGACCACAGCCTGAATTCAAAATGGATTCAATTGTTTTACTTTTTTTCTTCAAGCTCTGTCAAGTTGGTTGTTGATCATTGCTAGACAGTCATTTTCAAGTCTTGCCATAGACTTTAAAGCCGATTTAAGTCAAAACTGTAACTAGGCCACTCAGGAACATTCAATGTTGTCGTGGTAAGCTACTCCAGTGTATATTTGGCCTTGTGTTTATGTTATTGTCCTGCTGAAAGGTGAATTTGTCTCCCAGTTTCTGTTGGAAAGCAGACTGAACCAGGTTTTCCTATAGGATTTTGCCTGTGCTTAGTTCTATTCCATTTATTTTTATCCTAAAAAAAAACTCCCCAGTTTGATGACAAGCATACCCATAACATGACACATCCACCACTATGCTTGAAAATATGAAGAGTGGTACTCAGTGATTTGTTTTGGATTTGCCCCAAACATAACACTTTGTATTCAGGACATAAAATTAATTTTTTGCAGTTTTACTTTAGTGTCTTATTGCAAACAGGGTGCATGTTTTGGAATATTTTTTATTCGGTACAGGCTAATTCTACCTTGGAGTATGCTTGGATGCTCTTGTCATTTAGGTTAGTATTGTGTAGTATCTACAATGTTGTTCATCCATCCTCAGTTTTCTCCTATCACAGCCATTAAACTCTGTAACTGTTTTAAAGTCACCATTGGCCTCATGGTGAAATCCCTGAGTGGTTTCCTTCCTTTCCAGCAACTGAGTTAGGAAGGACGCCGGTATCTTTGTCGTGATTAGGTGTATTGATACACCATCCAAAGAGTAATGAATAACTTCACCATGCTCAAAGGGATATTCAATGTCTGCTTTTTTTATTTTGGCCCATCTATCAATAGGTGCCCTTCTTTGCGAGGCATTGGAAAATCTTCCTGGTCTTTGTGGTTGAATCTGTTTGAAATTCACTGCTCGACTGTGGGACATTACAGATAATTGTATATATGGGGTACAAAGATGAGGTAGCCATTCAAAAATCATGTTAAATACTCAAGACATTTTAGCTTTTCATTTGTAATTACTTTGTATTTCTAAAAACATAATTCCACTTTGACATTATGGGCTGTTGTGTGTAGGCTAGTAACACAAAATCTCAATTTAATCAATTTTATATTCAGGCTGTAACACAACAAAATGTGGAAAAAGTCAATGGGTGTGAATACTTTCTGAATGCACTTTAGCTTTTATTAGGTACACGAAAATGGATCGCTCCCCAAACCATCACATTACCACCACTATGCTTGACCATTGGTATAAGGTTCTTACTGTGGATTGCAGTGTTTGGTTTTCGGCAGGCATAATGGGACCCATGTCGTCCAAAAAGTTATACTTTTGACTCATTTGTCCATAGAACATTCTTCCAAGAGTCTTGATGATCATCCACGTGCTTCCAGGTGCTTTTTGGAAAAACTTAAGTCAACGTTTTGAACGAGATGGGTCCCATTATGTCTGCCAAAAACCAAACATTGCATTCCACAGTAAGAACCTCATACCAACGTTCAAGCATGGTGGTGGTAGTGTAATGGTTTGGTGATGCTTTGCTGCCTCAGGACCTAGACGACTTGCCTGAATAGAAGGAACCATTAATTGACATCCGTCTGTGAGCTGAAGCTGAAGTGCAGCTGGGTCATGCAGCAAGACAATGATCCAAAACACACAATCAATTCTACATGAAAATGGCTAAAAAGCAACAAATGTGAAGTTTTGGAATGGTCTAGTCAAAGTCCAGACCTAATTTTAATTGAGATGTTGTGGCAGGACTTGAATCGAGTAGATCATGCTTGAAAACCCACAAATGTCGCTGAGTTAAAGCAGTTCTGCATGCAAGAGTGGGCCAAAATTCCTCCACAGCGATGTGAGAGACTGATCTCATCCAGCACCAGAAGTCCCACAAGAATGAGAAACGCTTCAAGAGTGACCAGTGTGACTACTGCTGCAGACAAGAGCGCCACATGCTGATGCACAGGCGCACGCACACAGGAGAGAAGCCTTACTCCTGTAGCCAGTGCGAGAAGACCTTCCGTCAGAAGCAGCTCCTCGACATGCACTTCCGGCGCTACCATGACCCCAACTTTGTGCCGACTGCCTTTGTGTGCACAAAGTGTGGCAAGACCTTCACCCGCAGGAACACCATGGCCAGACATGCAGAGAACTGTAACGGGGATCCTGGTGAAGGAGAGAATGGAACCCCACCCAAGAGAGGACGAGGTGGGAGGAAGAGGAAGATGCGCTCAAGGAAGGACGATGATGACGACGACAGTGAGGACAATGCTGATCCTGAGCTGGATGACATTGATGAAGAGGATGAGGAGGCTGAGGCGGCACTGCTGGAGGACGAAGAAGAGGAGGAGGAGTAGATGGAGTTGGAGCAGGCTCCACCCACCAAGCCTATCCCTGCCCCTGTGGAGCCTCCCGTGAAGAGGAAACGCGGTAGACCCCCCAAGAATGCGCCCAAACCCGCCTCACCTGCCAAAGCTAGCAAGGCTACCCCTAAGGGCAAGGCTGCTGCAGCAGCAGCCATCATCCAGGTGGAGGATGAGAATACAGGTGCCATAGAGAACATCATAGTGAAGAATGAGCCAGAGGCTAAGCAGGCTGCCATAGAGGTGGTGGTTGAGCAGTCAGAGGAGGCAGAGGCAGGGGTGGCGCTGCCTGTAGCAGAGGTTGCGTCCAACGGAGATCTCACCCCTGAGATGATCCTCAGCATGATGGACCGGTGATCTAGCCCACACAGACAGCTCAAGGACTTCCCCCTTCTCTCAACCTTTCCCTTCAAGTCCACCCTCTTCATATGATCTGCCATATTACAAACCACTCCGCTTTACTCTTTATTTTCATAATTTCTTTTTAACAAATCTGTGTTTCTTTTCACTCTCAAACCCACATCCTTCCATGCATTCACTGTAACAGTTTAAGTTCCAATTGTTTTGGTCTGGGGTGGCAGGTAGCTTAGTGGGTAAGAGCGTTGTGCCATTAACCGAAAGGTCGCTGGTTCTAATCCCCGAGCTGACTAGGTGAAAAATCTGTCGATGTGCCCTTAAGCAAGGCACTTAATCCTAATTACTCCTGTAAGTCGCTCTGGATAAGAGCGTCTGCTAAATGACGTAAATGTAATTTGGTTGCAGTCATTGCAGCTAAAGGTGGCACAACCAGTTATTGAGTGTAAGGGGGCAATTACTTTTCCACACAGGGGAGTTGAGTGTTGCATAACCTTATTTTAAAAAATAAAGTAAGTATCAATTTTGTTAGCTAGGTTTCTCCAGACGCCGCTGGTGGATATTTGGTGGCCTTGTGTTTCATGTGTTTGACTGCACCCAGGAGGGGCATACTTAATGACCATCTCATTTGCACGGGCTCCTCTCCTAATGATCTATTAAAGTGCACTTAAAGAGTAATTATGGTGCCACTCCCGTTGGGCTTGTCAGGGTACACTGGGGACAGGTGATGGGAAGACCATGAAACTGTCACCAGCGCACAGATGGTAGTCAATAAAGGTGTGGTGGGGACTTTAACTCAACTGTTCCAATGTTGTAGCCCTTTACACTTGTAACCGTATACGGGGTTGAAAATGGCAGATTTGGACACTGATAAGCGCCTAAATTGGAACAGCAGTGGCTGTACAGTAACATGCTATACATGACGTCAGAGCTCAGGGTCTCCGCTTCACAGCTATGTATGGGTTTTGACGGAGAGCCTTTCTGAACTTGAGCACCCCGGGAGACAAGAATTTGCCCCCCATCCCTCCCGCTAATTGTCTGAGTGAGGGAAATGTTGTAAATTAAGAGTACTCGATGTATTTTGAAATATGACATGTTGAGGATTATAATAAATACCGCTTTGATGTCATACAAGCAAGCCAAACACCCGTGAGTCCAAATGTGCACTTCATATTTCCATACCATATAACTCATGTAATACGGCGTCAACATTTATGATCACTATGTTTGATGTACAGTTACAAGATCACATGGTGTCATACCCTAGGTTGTCCTGAACAGAATTAGCCTATGTTTGTTGTATTGTGAAGACAATTGTAGTGTACCACGCATCTGAATGCACTCATGACTCCATTCTATACGCACCAAAATGATGATCTGCTTCTCTGAATTGCCTTTTGAAAGCCGAACACTGTAAGATCATATTTTATCATTTAGCTAGTCATGTTGGCAGTAGAACAAACATTCAAATGATGCCCACCTGACCCAGATTGCATTTTAATAATGGACCATTTTTAAACAACAACAGTAATTGTGTGATGGCAGGAAGGCAGGCCTGTGTTCCAAATAAAACTACAAGTGTGTTTGCTCTAGTTCCTCAACGGCAACAGCTAGGAGAGACACCTTATAGTTGACTTCTTTGAGTCATAAAGGTGCATTGAAATGACATAGGAACTGTGCACACTTTGGAGAGGTGTGTGGCCACTTGGAGACACCAGTTAGAACTCTCACTCAAACCCTTGTCATTGTTTTGTCTTATGTTGAACCTAGCCCACATTTTCCAAGAATATTCTTATCATGTTAATGAATGTATCCAGAGTATTTTCAGATTTAATTATCAACAAAAGAACAATAAATGTAATACACACCTAAAATCAACAGTGTAATGTTGTCTCAGGTGAACTGTTGTCCTCACCTTTAGTCTAATAATTTTCCCATAATCTCCTAACTGTTCCCTTTGAATTGCTACCATGGTTATGCATATGCTTTCCATATTTCTTCTGTAAGAAACATTTCAATTCAGCTCTATCCATATAGTCCAATTCCCACAAGTGTAAATTGTTAAAGTAAAGCGAAGTGAATTGAAGTGTGTGTGTGTGTGTGTGTGTGTGTGTGTGTGTAAAATGTATCCACTCATGTAGTTTTTTTTATAGTTGCCGGATAAGAAGGGTCAGCGCCCATATATTATGCTATATTCATAATTAAATATACTGATTATAAATATTGAATGTAATTAAATGTTTTAAGATGAGGGGGGTAGTTCCAATTGTACTCAGGGCTGTGAACAACACCACAATCCATGTTGGAAATGTTCTCATGAATTAATGAATGAATAAATTAATATTTCGGCATGTTTATATTAATACTCATTCATAAAGAATTAAGCACGGCGAAAACTCAGCTTTCCTTTCATCAAGTGCTGTGTGTTTCACTCCTCAATATCTATTTATCTCAAGTTCTCAATGTCCTGAATGCACCTGGCAGAAAGTGCAAAAACAATCTGCCAAGAGTGTTCCTCGAAAACATCAAAACATCGGAAGCTAGTGCTTCAACTTCGATTGATGTGCAGCGAGTCGCCTTAAACTTCATTTTGTTTTCAGATTGCTTTTCATCACCAGGCATGGACAGAAAGGCACTAATTTAAATCAGATACAGAGACAATATGCCTAAGAGAGAGTCAATCAAAAAGAGCTGTGTTATCACTAAACGGGATGGTGTTGTTGGTCTAGATAGGGAAGACGTAAGGCTGCCAGTTTGCATTGCGGTCTGTAGCTAGTGATGCTAAGGGAATTCACCAGGGGCTTTCGCCTGTTCTGTTCTCCCTCAGGGGCTCTGATGAAAAAGACTTTGTTCCACCGTGGCCTGCTCACTTTCTCCTACTCTTCTAGTGTTTGTTGTAAAAGCACCAGAATCTAATTGGGCTTTGATCCAGTGCTGCAGAGGAACCCGCTAACACGCTACCTTATCTAATCCCTGGGATTTGAAAGGCTACTGCTGGTGTCTTGTGAGGTTCTTGTTCTCAGAGGGATTCTCTTCCCACTCAACTCACCAGCCCCAACCCCTATTATTGAGGATTGGACGCGCAAGCACACAGACACAGACTCAGCACAGACACACACACACACACCCCTGCCCTCTAACCCCATCCTCTCTCCTGTCTTCCACAGTAAAGTAGTCTGTCTCTGACTAAACTGTCTGAAGCCTGGGCACCGTTCCTCCTCCTCCTCTGCTTTTCCACCTCCTTCCCCTCTATATGTATCATATCTGTCCCCGGGCTCAGCGAGGTGACAGGTGGTGTCACTGTTATAGACTATAGCACTGGCACTGACACCTGAGGGTGACTAGGCTGATATCTCTATTAACCTTCTGGTGACGTCCTCCCCAACGCTCGGGAGCCACCAGACTGAACTTAGGGACATCAGAGTAGAAGTTGTTTTTCATCATCAATCTTCATTTCCATGTGCTTGTTCCAGGCTGTACGCACATGCTCACGCATGTATGAACATGCATTAAACTACAGTGAGGGAAAAAAGTATTTGATCCCCTGCTGATTTTGTACGTTTGCCCACTGACAAAGAAATGATCAGTCTTTCATTTATATGGTACGTTTATTTGAACAGTGAGAGAGAGAATAACAACAAACATTTGTATAAATTCATTAGCATTTTAATGAGGGAAATAAGTATTTGAACCCCTCTCATTCAGAAAGATTTCTGGCTCCCAGGTGTCTTTTATACAGGTAACGAGCTGAAATTAGGAGCACACTCTTAAAGGGAGTGCTCCTAATCTCAGCTTGTTACCTGTATAAAAGACACCTGTCCACAGAAGCAATCATTCAATCAGATTCCAAACTCTCCACCATGGCCAAGACCAAAGAGCTCTCCAAGGATGTCAGGGACAAGATTGTAGACCTACACAAGGCTGGAATGGGCTACAAGACCATCGCCAAACAGCTTGGTGAGAAGGTGACAACAGTTGGTGCGATTATTCGCAAATGGAAGAAACACAAAATAACTGTCAATCTCCCTTGGCCTGGGGCTCCATGCAAGATCTCACCTCGTGGAGTTGCAATGATCATGAGAACAGTGAGGAATCAGCCCAGAACTACACGGGAGGATCTTGTCAATGATCTCAAGGCAGCTGGGACCATAGTCACCAAGAAAACAATTGGTAACACACTACGCCGTGAAGGACTGAAATCCTGCAGCGCCCGCAAGGTCCCCCTGCTCAAGAAAGCACATATACAGGCCCGTCTGAAGTTTGCCAATGAACATCTGAATGATTCAGAGGAGAACTGGGTGAAAGTGTTGTGGTCAGATGAGACCAAAATCGAGCTCTTTGGCATCAACTCAACTCGCCGTGTTTGGAGGAGGAGGAATGCTGCCTATGACCCCAAGAACATCATCCCCACCGTCAAACAAGTAGGTGGAAACATTGTGCTATGGGGGTGTTTTTCTGCTAAGGGGACAGGACAACTTCACCGCATCAAAGGGATGATGGACGGGGCCATGTACCGTCAAATCTTGGGTGAGAACCTCCTTCCCTCAGCCAGGGCATTGAAAATGGGTCGTGGATGGGTATTCCAGCATGACAATGACCCAAAACACACGGCCAAGGCAACAAAGGAGTGGCTCAAGAAGAAGCACATTAAGGTCCTGTAGTGACCTAGCCAGTCTCCAGACCTTAATCCCATAGAAAATCTGTGGAGGGAGCTGAAGGTTCGAGTTGCCAAATGTCAGGCTCGAAACCTTAATGACTTGGAGAAGATCTGCAAAGAGGAGTGGGACAAAATCCCTCCTGAGTTGTGTGCAAACCTCTGACCTCTGTGATTGCCAACAAGGGTTTTGCCATCAAATACTTATTTCCCTCATTAAAATGCAAATCAATTTATAACATTTTTTTGTTGTTGTTATTCTGTCTCTCACTGTTCAAATAAACCTACCATTAAAATTATAGACTGATCATGTCTTTGTCAGTGGGCAAACGTACAAAATCAGCAGGGGATCAAATACTTTTTTCCCCTCACTGTACTAAAGGAACACATGCCCACATTAATGCACACACACACACACACACATACATACACACACCACACACACACACACACTCTGAAGGAATTACGTGGGTTGTGTATATGTTAGGAATCTTAATCATCTGGAATAATGAACTTAATATAATGAAACTTCAAGTAAATAAATGAAATTGGGGCTAAACGTATTAGATTAGCATGTGCCCTTTTCCCTGACTTAAATATTCCATTACATTTTAGTCATTTAGCAGACGCTCTTATCCCGAGTGACTTACAGTTAGTGAGTGCATACATTTTCATACTGGCCCCCCGTGGGAATCGAACCCACAACCCTGGCGTTGCAAGCGCCATGCTCTACCAACTGAGCTACATGGGAGCTACATTCAATCACATATCTCCATATATCGAGGCAACTAAACGTGATTTATGTTGGACATGTCCAAGCCCTTGTCATATACTGTACATACCTAATACCATTATACCTTTGACCCTCTGACTCCTCCCTCTGCAGGAATTCTCTCTGCTGCGATTGGACGACGTGCCCAGTGAGCTGGTCAACATTCTGGGCTTTTCTGTCTTCAACCGAACACATCCCTTCTTCCAGGATTTCCTCCTCAGCCTCAACCGTTCCTGGCAGGAAAACTGTGACCACGCCCCCTTCGCCGGCACACCGGTGAGACCAGGGTTCAGATTTATGTAGGACAGAGATGATGACAGCAGCTAGACAATCATATCTGGTCTCCATAATATATTTATATCTGAAGGTTCTGTAATGTTGCAGATAGAAATGTAACAAATAGACCTGATGATTCCCAATCCTACTCTAGCATGTACAATTGGAAATTCAGCTCTGCTAGTTACATTTCTATCTGCAACCAAACAGAGTGTTCAGATATCTATGCAGAAAATATATTATTATCTAGCACAGTGTTTCTTAATCCTGTTCCTGGGAACCCAAAGGGGTGCACATTTTAGTTTTTGGAATAGTACTAAAAACCTGATTCCATTCATCACAATTTGATTATGAGTTGATTAGTAGAATTTAGATTTGGGGAAATGATCTGCTTCATTTGTTAAATATCTATCTGCAACCTTCTGAAAGTTTCATCCTCCTGAATACACCCTAGCTCTTTTCCCAAATTATACATTATCCCCACACGTGTGTCTGCGAGACTCCGCTTCATTACAAGCCATTAGATGTTTAAGAATGTTAAGGCTTGAAGTCTTTCTGTGCCTTTAATACAGTTGTAATAATAATAATAATAATATGCCATTTAGCAGACGCTTTTATCCAAAGCAACTTACAGTCATGCGTGCATACATTTTTGTGTATGGGTGGTCCCGGGGATCGAACCCACTACCTTGGAGTTACAAGCGCTGTGCTCTACCAGCTGAGCTACAGAGGACCACCCATACTGTTGTCTGTGTAGTCGTTAATTAGTCATTTTTAAAGATCTAATTCGTTAGTTACGTTACTGGTAGTGCAGTACATAACATTAACATAACATTGTTCCATGCTGTATTTGGAAAATTTTAACACAATTTATCATACTTGTGTAAACGAGAAGTTTTCTCACATCAAACAGAGAGTGACGAGTAATTCATTAATTGGGTTTATTGAAGTTTGGTTTCTTAATTAAGCCCTCAAGAAAGATTTTGAAAAATCAATGGCTGCTGTTTTAGAAACCAGCTGTTTTTCTCTAGTTGTTATTTTCCCTCTTAATTAGGAGTTATCTTTAATTAATCACAGGTTGTTTTGTAGTCAGATCAGATAGAGCACTAAGAGCAGTGGAGGGATAACAGCTCTGAGCCCCTAATAAAATGAGAGAGAGAGAGAGAGAGAGAGAGAGAGAGAGAGAGAGAGAGAGAGAGAGAGAGAGAGAGAGAGAGAGAGAGAGAGAGAGAGAGAGAGAGAGAGAGAGAGAGAGAGAGAGAGAGAGAGAGAGAGAGAGAGAGAGAGAGAGAGAGAGAGAGAGCCCTTCTCTCCCTGCTATTCATCTGCAGTGTTCCAGGGAGCTCTTTCATATCAGGTTCCATTTTTAAAGACCCCATCTCTCTCAGCTGTACAGTGTCATGGGAATGAGAGAGGTGGAGGGACGGAAGAGAGCGAGGTGAGGAGGAATTGAGAGGGGTGGGGGGCATTACAGTGACTTGCAACCAAAGTAGACATGCTGTTCAATGTTAAAGAGACATTTCACTCCAAAATCAGTGTCAGATATTTTCAGACCTAAAAATGTGTTTAATTATTGAGATAGGTCCACATTCCAGGCCATTTGTTTTGTAGATCCATCTATATGCCTCAATGCATGACAACCGATGGCGTAAGATGTGGATTCATTTTGATATTAGACTACTTTTGATGTCTGAAAACATCTGACCAACTTTGATATCGAAGTGACATCTCCCTTTAAGGTCAAATGGTGCATAATCGTGACTTATGATAAGGAAGTTGCTGTCATCGACTTTCCCTCCTAGAATCCAAATGACACTGAACCACTGTACACACTCACTCTAACTACTGTTTTCCAAGCTGTTGTTTATACTTTGTTGCCTGTAGCGTGGTCCAATTCAACATTGGCTTATGCAAGGAGGATATTATAACGGCTATGGGCCTCATATAGTGCTCACTGTTTACTGTGCATCACAGTCATCGATATAGTCACATATCAATATACACAACAGATCAGGGCCTTATTGGTTTATTACACAGACATATAACAGTGAAATAGTCCTCTCTCCCGCGTATAATCTATGCCATCATGCATTTTAATTGTTATTACATACACGGATGGGGCCTGTATGTAAACAGTCTACAGGACAAATCCCTCTTCCTGCACTTCCGCCTCCACTCCGACGGATGTGTGGTAATTGGAACGGCCAGGGCTTGCCAGCTCCAGTAGGGGTGAAAGTGGTGGGGCTTTTTTTTTTCACTCTGTCAGCACATCAGAGGATCCTAACGATCTAATGGAATATCTGACTGCTGCATGGATGGCATTCTGGGGATCGCTTGTTTTAACCCATCGCTGACCGACCAGAGCGGGCCCCAGGCGTAAGGGAGGATGGAAGATCGGTGTGTGTTTGTCACAGCATATCCCCCTTTTCTTCCTTCTCCTTTCTTTCTTTCTTTCTTTTACTTCTTCTCTCTCTATCTCCCCCCACCCTCTCTCAGCTCTCGTCGGCGCTGCTGTTTGACGCAGTGCATGCGGTGGTGGCGGCGGTCCAGGAGCTCAACCGTAGCCAGAACGTGGGCGCCACGCAGCTCTCTTGCAAGTCCTCCAAGATCTGGGAGCATGGCACCAGCCTCATGAACTACCTGAGGATGGTAAGGGCACCCCACTCTGGATTGGAGGGGAATGGCATTCTGTTGTTGGTTATTATTAAGATTAGATTAATATTTTGTGGAGCTAGATAGACTGCAGTGCACACTGTGATATACAGTATGCTCCCAAGTGGGTTAGTTAATGTTATACTAAAAGCCATTAGGTGTGTGTATCTTTTTGCAGTGGTTATTAATTGTCAGCCCGCTTCCCATCTGGATAATTTAATCTAAACTCCATCCATTGAATGATTTCAGTTAGTCAATAAGGAACTAAAGCCGACCGAACCCAGACATGCCTGTGACGTTACTGACATACCTGGGTTCAAACAGTATTTGTTTTCTTTCAAATACTTGGGAGCATCGGATTGAGCCTTGCCTGCAGTGCCAGATCGGCAGGCTTTGTAGTTTGCCCTTTTGGAACTACTCCATTGGTTCTGTCGCTCAAGGCAAGCTCAATCCAGCGCAGTTGAAGGATTTGAAAGCAAACTAACACTATTTCAACCCAGATTACTGACTCAGCGGTCGCAGACCAAGTGAAACGCCTTAATAACATGGGAGCTTTTCTCTCTTGTTCTCTCTCTCTGGGATAGGTAGAATTGGAAGGACTAACGGGCCACATTGAATTCAACAGCAAAGGCCAGCGGTCCAACTACGCCCTGCGGATCATGCAGAACAGTAGAGACGGCCTAAGGCAGGTAAAGTAACAATGTTTCACCCGGTCGCAGGGCTATTCTTTTGACCACTACCCAAGCACTGCTGTGTGAAGCACTCCCTTACGTAATAGAGCTCTACGGTGCAGCGGGGAGCCATGATAACGTATTCAATTGATGTTTGGTCGTAGAAATATCCCCTTGGCCCGCATGGTTTTCAGTGCTGAGGTGTCCAAAACCCCTCCATGTGCACCATTAAATATTTAGAATGCCATTTGGACTGGAGCAGGAGGGATGGCTGAATTTGAAGGAAAAGGGAAAGAAAGGAGGGTTTTAATCATGTTTTTCAATGACTGTTTTTGGTCTCCTTTACTGAGTATCTTACTCTAAATCAGTATAGCGTTTTCAGCAGTGGTGGTGAGTTTGGAAGAGTTAATAAGGAAAATGTGTTAATATATTGTATTGTTGCCTTCCGGGACTTCACCTCAATTCACAAACCTGCATAAATTAATTTCACAGTAGGACTTCGATGTTGGTTCCATGTTGAGACTTACATTGCTTAGCTCCAGTATACATTTGGCTAGACATCTGTAAAGACTGATTCTGTCCTGGCACTGTGCAAGATCAAAGTCAAACATCTTTTGGCCTTGCCACATTGCTTGAATCTGGAAATCTCACAATCGTTCCAGTGCTCTTACAATGGATATCGCCTACTAAACATGCTGCACTGTAGCTACTTAAAGGAAAAATCTACCCAAAACCACTCATTCCTTTAATTCATAGTGTTAAATAACACTAATATGTTAGAGCAATATTTTTTGTGAACTAATGTTGCATTTTGCCGTTATAAAAAGGTTGGTAGCTACATGGAAAATCATTGTGGAAATCTGTTGCAGCTCAAGTCGACTACAAAATCCACAACGCAATGCTCTCTCTATGGGTTGGCTGGCTAGATAGCTAGGTAGCTAGCAAACGTAGCTACACACAATAATACCAAAGACAATATCAGCATGTAAAGTAGCTTGTTAGCTGTAAAATCGCCTAAACAAACTGCACTATCAATTTAGTAGTCTACAATCTCACCATGTTCAACCTGCAGATCAATGTGCCTCACAGAGTGGAGTCTGACATTCGCAACAGCAGATATACTTTTGAGGTAATGGCAAACGTTGCCCATGCTACGTCAATGGGCCATGCGATGCATTCTGGGTGATTCTGGGAAAAGGAGTGCTCTCCTTCAAGGAGTCTATTGGGCGCTTGCTCAAAAACCCAACATTAGCATGAATTTCGTCAACAAGAAGTACAACATTACAAACCTTTTCTGAGATGTGAGATAATTTACTTGCTATCTGTAATATCATATAGCTTTGGAATCGTGACATTACGTTATTTTGAGGACAATAGGCACTTTTCTCGACATATACACTGACTTTGAGAAGGGATTGAGTGATGATTAGCTTAGCAACCGCGTGACGCAGCATGACAACGTAAACGCGATTGGTCGACAGTCTGCTGTTTGGTGCGTTATACATTCCTTAATTCATTGGATTTCTTCCTATCTCCTTTGTCGAATATCTGTGGCAACGGCACCATGCAATGCACCCTGGACTAAAGAGGCAGACAAATAGGAAAAATATGCCTTCCGTTAAATAAAAAAAATTTCGAAGTAGGAATATCGAAAAATATGATCAATGGCTCATTTGAGAGAAGACTGAGTTATGACATCTGCAAGTATTGAAATCTGGCATGTATGATAGACATTTTCGTGATCTAAAAGTCGTGTTCCTATTAACTTCCAGTGTAATGAGAGCGACTTTATCACAGTGCTATGTCATACCGGCCGGATTTCTGCCTGCTTGAACACCAATAACTCAACACATTAAAACATTAAATGACCCAGGGAATTGATAGAACATCACTCAGAGATGCACAAAAACAATGTAACATTCAAAATGGGTGAACCTTTCCTTTAATGGTGAGGTTTCTTCTTATTTTGGCCCCAGATTTTGTTGGCTGCACATTAAGATTGCTTTTATCCCTGCGACGGCTCTCTTTGAGATAAATGCCGGCATTGATATTGTATCTTTGTGTTCTGTGTGTTGTCCGGCCTTGCGGCGGAGGGAGAAGTGGGCTGAGACACAGCTCTCTTATAGCAGGTAGTACTTTAGTCTCTACAAGTTCGTAGCATGTCCCGGAGCACCTGTCCTTGTATGACCTCTCCCCCCCACTCCCCGTAGCTCCCCCCCTCCTCCCTCCCACAACTCCACTATTATCAATTCTCCATTGACTGCACCTATGGCACCTTACTACACATAAATTAATAAAGCACTATTACTAGCCTGATCCCAGATCTGTTTGTGCTGTATCGCCAACTCCTAAGGTTGGTGTTATGCCAATTGGAAAGGGCTATATGTAATCCAATAGGAGTTGGTTATACAACATAAACAGATCTGGGACCAGGCTATACTGTAACAGCATCACGTCTCTCCCCCTATTACTGTCTATTCACCATGGCACCTATGGTACTTTACTCCACAGAATGTCCTAAAGCATTAGTCACACTCCTACTCCAACTTTCTTTGCATCACACGTAACAGTGTTTGTGGGTTACTGGTTGTCTCGGGAGTCGAGAGGGTGAACTACTCTGAATGTTAGACATGAATTCTAGATATATTGTAGCTGACAGGATGTAGGCTTTATTGAATGTTGACTTAAACCTCTGTCTTACTGTATCTCTTAAAGGTCACGTCTCTCGATATATCTTATGTCTCCACTTGAAGCTTCTCTATACAGTAATAGTTATCCCCAGAACATGTTGAAAATTCCCATCACCTGCCACTCAGAAATGTTCATGCGGTTCAGAGAATTATGACTATATATATATATACCAGTAACATACATTATTATTTGAATATATTATTATTTGACACATTTTATAAATCACCTCATACCTGCTGCAGCAAATACCTTGGTTCATGAGTCTTCGTAGGCAAACAGAGCTCCATCCAGCCATAATAACTTTCTAAATGCAAGGTACTGGATTCCAAACCGTCTGGAATAATAATATAATAACATACTGTATAATAATATGCCTTTTAGCAGACATGTTTATCCAATGCAACTTACTTTAGTGCCAGCATACATCTTCCTATGTGGCCCCAACAGGAATCGAACCCACGACACTGATGTTGCAAGCACCATACTCTACCAACTGAGCCACATAGGAATCCGCCTCCCACCAGTCATTCAGACAGATAATGATAACTAGTCTAATGTGATGATTTCAATCAGAGGTACACTACATGGCCAAAAGTATGTGGACACCTGCTCGTCGAACATCTCATTCCAGAAATCATGGGCATTAATATGGAGTTGGTCAATCAAATGTTATTTATGAAGCCCTTTTTACATCAGCAGATGTCACAAAGTGCTATACAGAAACCCAGCCTAAAACCCCAAACAGAAAGCAATGCAGATGTAGAAGCATGGTGGCTAGGAAAAACTCCCTAGAAAGGCAGAAACCTAGGAATAAATCTAGAGAGGATCCAGGCTCTGAGGGGTGGCCAGTCCCCTTCTGGCTGTGCCGGGTGGAGATTCTAACAGTACATGGCCAGATTTTTCTCCAAGATGTTCAAATGTTCATAGATGACCAGCAGGGTCAAATAATATTCACAGTGGTTGTAGAGGTTGCAACAGGTCAGTACATCAAGAGTAAATATCACTTGGCTTTTCATAGCCGGGCATTTAGAGGTTGAAATAGCAGGTGCGGTAGAGAGAGAGAGTTGAAAACAGCAGGTCTGGGACAAGGTAGTATGTCCGGTGAACAGGTCAGGGTTCCATAGCCGCAGGCAGAAGAGTGGAAACTGGAGCAGCAGCACGACCAGGTGGACTGGGGACAGCAAGGAGTCATCAGGCCAGGTAGTCCTGAGGCAAGGTCTTAGGGCTCAGGTCCTCCGGGATGGGAGGGAGAGAGGGAGAGAGAGAATTAGAGAGAGCATACTTAAATCCACACAGTACCCCGGATAAGACAGGAGAATAACACACAATATAACAGACAGACCCTAGCCCCCCGGCACATAGACTATTGCAGCATAGATACTGGAGGCTGAGACAGGGGGGGGTCGGGAGACACTGTGGCCCCATCCAACGATACCCCCGGACAGGGCCAACCAGGCAGGAAAGAGATATCAACAGACCACCAACCTTCTACCCTGAGACAAGGCTGAGTATAGCCCACGAAGATATCCTCCACTGCATGAGCCTGAGGGGGCGACAAACCGGACAGGAAGATCACGTCAGTGACTCAACCCACTCAAGTGATGCACCCCTCCTAGGGACAGCATGGAAAGCACCAGTAAGCCAGTGACTCAGCCTCCGTAATAGGGTCAGAGGCAGAGAATCCCAATGAAGAGACAGGAACTGGCCAGGCAGAGACAATAAGGGCTGTTATAACAGCCTCCACTCTTCTGGGAAGGATTTCCACTAAATGTTGTAACATTACTGCAGGGACTTGCCTCCATTCAGCAACGTTAGTGAGGTTGGGCACTAATGTTGGGTGATTAGGCCTGGCTCGCAGTTGGTGTTCCAATTCATCCGAAAGGTGCTCGATGGGGTTGAGGTCAAGGCTCTGTGAGGCCAGTCAAGTTCTTCCACACCGATCTCGACAAACCATTTCTGTATGGACATCGCTTTGTGCACGGGGGCATTGTCATGCTGAAACAGGAAAGGGCCTTCCCCAAACTGTTGCCATAAAGTTGGAAGCACAGAATCGTCTAGAATGTCATTGTATGCTGTAGCGTTAAGATTGACCTTCTCTGGACCTAAGGGGCCTAGCCCAAACCATGAAAAAAAGCCCCAGACCTGTTATAGGAGTGGGTCGCAGATCCGGAGCGACCCACTAGGTGTCATCCTCCAACAACCTTATGCATCTCCTCACTCACAGTCGGGACTAATCTTCCTATTGGTGTCAACTGTGTCTATCACTTCACTGTGTTCCCTTGCTCAGTTTTCTCTGCTAGTTCCTTAATATCAAGCAGTGTGTATCAGTGTCGGATCACGTGACGGAGTTACAGGTACTTGAGAAGTGTTCTCCCTGTGTCATTGTGTTAGTATTTCGTAGGTATTTCGTATTGTTTGCTGTCAGCCTGTTTTTTGGAGACCTATGTGCTCCTCATTTGTTTTCGTGTATAGTCTGTTGTTTTGTATCCTGGCTTTTGGACCACCAGTAAAGATCCTTTTTTCACCATCCTTGCCTACTGTCTATCCTGCACCGCACCTGGGTCACACCTCACACCAACCCTTACACAGACCATTATTCCTCCTCCACCAAACGTTACAGTTGGCACTATGCAGTGGGGCAAGTAGCGTTCTCCTGGCATCCGCCAATCCCAGATTCAACCGTCGGACTGCCAGATGGTGAAGCGTGATTCATCACTCCAGAGAACACGTTTCCACTGCTCCAGAGTCCAATGGCGGCGATCTTTACACCACTCCAGCCGACGCTTGGCATTGCGCATGGTGATCTTAGGCTTGTGTGTGGCTGCTCGGCCATAGAAACCCATTTCATGAAGCTCCTGACAAACAGTTATTGTGCTGACGTTGCTTCCAGAGGCAGTTTGGAACTCGGTACTGAGTGTTGCAACCGAGGACAAGCCGATTTTTATGCGCTGCGCGCTTCATCACTTGCCAGTCCCGTTCTGTGAGCTTCTGTGGCCTACGACTTTGCGGCTGAGCCGTTGTTGCTCCTAGATGTTTCCACTTCACAATAACAGCACTTACAGTTGACTGGGGCAGCTCTAGCAGGGCAGAAATTCATAGGACGGTGCCACGTTGAAAGTCACTGAGCTCTTTAGTATGGGCCATTCTACTGGCAATGTTTGTCTATGAAGATTGCATGGTTGTGTGCTCGATTTAATACACCTGTCAGCAACGGGTGTGGCTGAAATGGACAAATCCACTAACTTGAAGGGTTGTCCACATACTGTGGGCCATGTAGTGAATGTATAATCGCTCCCCGCCAGTAATGGTCATTGGATGAGACAAGGCGTTAGATGCTGGATGGAGGACTGGGGAGGGGGGTTGTTTGTTTAGTTCTAGAACACCTCCCACATGCTGCTGTGATGGGTCTGTTTCAGCCTGGCACCAGTCAGAGGTGTGAATGCCTTGGCAGGAACTGGGAAGGTGATGCCAGAGGTAGCTGGCTGCCTGGCCCACACACATATGCATGCACACACACACACGCATCCATTCCTTGTGATTTTTCTATTGACTATTTTTTCTTTTTTCTCTCTTTGCATTGTTGGGAAAGCTCCGTAAGTAAGCATTTCACAGTTAGTCTACACCTGTTGTTTACGAAGCATGTGACAAATAACATTTGATTTGATTTGATGTAGGCACATGCACGCATACACACACACACACACACAAACAGACACACCTGCATGCACATTGCACACACACACACACATGCAGCTCTTTACTTACATACTGTATCCACATCATACATTGACAGAATGCTGCAGACCGTTCAGTTTTGGAAACATACAGTAGCTCCACCCACGCTGTTTCTCCAGCCCATGATATGAATGTACAGCTGAGAGAGAGATGGAACCTGGTATGAAAGAAGACCAGGAAGAGAATGCGTAGTGAACACTGCCCCTCTCTCTCTTCCTCACTTTCTCTGTTTAACTGGCTGGATTCCACAGACCCCCACAGCTATTGGCATCCATGTTCCATGCAGTCCTGTGGCTGCTCTGATCGTCCCACACGCTCGGGAGCTCGGGGGACAACATGAGAGGCACGGCTCCAGAGCCACATCACGACCCAAAGTGAATTTCTCTGGAAGGCATTTCACATATCTGAACTGTGCACTTCTCAGAAAAACACATCAGTTACTGCTCTGTCAGGACCTGTTTATCATGGGGAGCTATGGCAGCTTGACAGGCATCTTCAGTTTAGATGTAATTTGCCTTTACCCCAAGTTAGAGCCTTTATAGCTGATGAAGAGTGATAGCGATGGTCGTTTTTGAGGAAAGCCCTTGCTAAGACGTACAATTTCAAAGGAATTTTGTGAAATATTGTGTTACAGTTGACACGGTTGATTTGTCCGTGAAGATGACGTCATTGAATGTCTTGCCAGCTTCGATCCATGCATGGGCCTGCAGCACACAAAGTTCTTTGTTTGACAGATGAATCATTGGGTCGAAACTACAGAACGGTACAAAACAAGAGAACACACATGGTTAATGTTCTGTAAAAATTTTATATATATATATATACAGTATATATTAATATATACATATAATAGGTGGCCTACTACAATATTAGCGTAAAGTCCAGTCAAGTTTATTCAACTGTCTTCTGACTGTGATTAGAGCTATATTGATGTTGTGCCGTGATGCCAGCAGATTCCAAAAGGCCTTTGCCGATCGCTCATCATCTTCATCCATAAGTGAGTCGATGGCTTGAATAGTCTCGCTAGAAATGGAATACAATGTAAAAATGTCCAGCAGACAGTAAAGACCAGCAGTATATTTATTTAAGCATTATTTCTAGCATTATTAGGCCATTATTAGGCGAGGGAGTCACAATCCATGCCAGGCACACCTGTGAGCTCTGGAACTCCACCTCCGACAGGCAGAGGCAACAATCGTGGCGTGTTCGTCAGGTCGTCGGTTCACCCTGACATTTCCATTCTTCATCTGACACCAGAACTTGATGAACTGCTCACGAGGCACAGCAAGGGCCGTCCAGACCGTAATGTGTTCTGCTGTTCCAAGGATGTGTAACCGACAAGAAATACCACGAGTGGACACAGAATACCAACTGGGATGGCTCCAGAGGCAAATTTGGCTTACCATTGAACCTCCGAGTGTTCATCATGAATGCTGTGTCTCAGAAGTTTCTGTCCATGAGTGATGCAACCTGAAAAAGCATTAAAGACAGAGTTAATGAGTATGTGAGGTCACCGAGAAAGTCTGGACATGGCCTGCTCTCCCTTATCTAAGGAATAAGGCATACAGTATATGTAGACTACAGTAAACATCTCATTGTCCTGTTGGTTTTTGTCACACTGCACAGTAGCCTAATAAACATATGCATTTTGAAACAGTTTATTAATTTTTTATCTAATTCAATAATATATTTCTTCTACTGTAGATGCTGTGTTTTTATTTTTAGATTACAGTTCTCGGCTTACATTAGTGATGGACCATGGTCACAGTTCACGCATTGATCAGCCATTAAATTGGACAATAGCCAGAATAATCTTATAATAGCTAATTGGTGAACGAAACTACTTTGTATCCGGCCATCCAGATACAATGACAAATGCAACAACCCCTACAAATATGTCAATTTATTATAATCCAATTTCTGGCTCTAATTTCTGGATGTGAATACATTTGACCGTCATGCTTAACGGTCTATAGAATAATTTGCATAATTTAGTGGAATTGTGTCTCTTTTTATTTCTCAACTGGTAATTGAAGCGCGTCTCCCATTCACCATTAAAGTGCAGGCAACAGGCTATCAGCGCATCACCCATCACTTCACAATGTGAGCAGGAGGCATTTTGAAAACGTGTTTTCAAACACTTGTTTTTCACAAGTGTAGCAGGTTGTGAACTCTGCAAACAACTTTTCCACTCCGAGAATGAGAATGGTAAATGACTGTAATTTATACATTCATTCAATACATTGGAATACAAAAGAAGCCATCCACCCATGATGGGCTATTAGCAGGACAATAGACTCTTGCTAAGTTGATTTCTATTTTTAGGGACTTGAAATGTAATAATGGATGTTTAATGGATGTTTGCCTACTAATTATAATGACATGAAGGAGATCAAGGAGGGTAGGAGGAGCGTGCTCTGCGAGCTTTGTCACGCCCTGGCTCTGGGGACTCTTAATTGTTGAGCCAGGGTGTGGATTTTCTATGTTTTGTTTGCTATGGTTTTCGTTCTAGATCGGTTAGATCTATGTTGGCCAGGGTGGTTCCCAATCAGAGGCAGCTGTAGCTCGTTGTCTCTGATTAGGAACCATACTTAGGCAGCCTGTTTTCACTAGTCATTGTGGGATCTTGTTCCGAAAGGTTTGTGTTAACCTAGGACTTCACGTTTCGTTTGTTGTTTTGTTCGTGTGGTGTACTTCAATAAAATATGTACGTTTATCACGCTGCGCCTTGGTCCGCTTCATCTCATAACGATCGTGACAGAAGATCCCACCACGACTGGATCAAGCAGCGTGAAGAGGATGGACTTGGGAGGAGAGGAGAGAGAGTCTGGCGAGAGGCATGGAGGCCATGTTCACGGGGGAGAGACAAGCCCCAAAAAATTTTAGGGGGGGGCTCACGCCGTGGACGACGAGGCAGCAGGAGGCCGCGATAGAGCGGTTCAGCCGGTTAGCAGAGGAGGCCGCCAGGTTACGGGGGCTATTGGTCACGAGGGAGAAGGAGAGTGTGGAGGCACGGCGAGAGGAACTGGTTAGGCAGCAGAGGGAGCGGAGGTTTATGAGGAAACCCAGTCCCGCTCCTCGCACCAAGCAAGTGGTGTGTGTCACCAGTCAGATCCGGCCCGTTCCTGATTCCCGCACAAGGCCAGTGGTGTGTGTTCCCAGTACGGTCAGGCCCGTTCCTGCTCCCCGCACTAAGCCTGTGGTGCGCGTCGCCAGCCCGGTCCGGCCTGTTCCTGCTCCCCGCACCAAGCCAATGGTGCGCGTCGTCAGCCCGGTCCGGCCCGTTCCTGCTCCCCGCACCAAGCCAGTGGTGCGCGTCGTCAGCCCGGTCCGGCCCGTTCCTGCTCCCCGCACCAAGCCAGTGGTGCGCGTCGCCAGCCCGGTCCGGCCTATTCCTGCTCCCCGCACCAAGCCAATGGTGCGCGTCGTCAGCCCGGTCCGGCCCGTTCCTGCTCCCCGCACCAAGCCAGTGGTGCGCGTCGTCAGCCCGGTCCGGCCCGATCCTGCTCCCCGCACCAAGCCAGTGGTGCGCGTCGTCAGCCCGGTCCGGCCCGTTCCTGCTCCCCCGCACCAGCCAGTGGTGCGCGTCGCCAGCCCGGTCCGGCCTATTCCTGCTCCCCGCACCAAGCCAATGGTGCGCGTCGTCAGCCCGGTCCGGCCCGTTCCTGCTCCCCGCACCAAGCCAGTGGTGCGCGTCGTCAGCCCGGTCCGGCCCGTTCCTGCTCCCCGCACCAAGCCAGTGGTGTTTGCGTCGCCAGCCCGGTCCGGCCTGTTCCTGCTCCCCGCACCAAGCCAATGGTGCGCGTCGTCAGCCCGGTCCGGCCTGTTCCTGCTCCCCGCACCAAGCCAGTGGTGGACGTCGTCAGCCCGGTCCGGCCCGTTCCTGCTCCCCGCACCAAGCCAGTGGTGTTTGCGTCGCCAGCCCGGTCCGGCCCGTTCCTGCTCCCCGCACCAAGCCAGTGGTGCGCGTCGTCAGTCCGGCACGGTCCGTGCCTGTTCCACCGGTGCCAGAGCAATCCGCTCCACCGGTGTTCAGTCCAGCTCCGGCCAGCGGGGCCAGACCAGACCAGGGGCGCAACGGGGGGGTAGAGAGAGTGTGGTGGTCACGCCCGGAGCCGGATCCTCCTCCGAGGCGGAATGCCCACCCGGCCCCTACCCTCTTGTGTTTGGTTGGCGCGGTCGCAGTCCGCGCCTTTGGGGGGGGGGGTACTGTCACGCCCTGGCTCTGGGGACTCTTAATGGTTGAGCCAGGGTGTGGATTTTCTATGTTTTGTTTGCTATGGTTTTCGTTCTAGATCGGTTAGATCTATGTTGGCCAGGGTGGTTCCCAATCAGAGGCAGCTGTAGCTCGTTGTCTCTGATTGGGAACCATACTTAGGCAGGCTGTTTTCACTAGTCATTGTGGGATCTTGTTCCGAAAGGTTTGTGTTAACCTAGGACTTCACGTTTCGTTTGTTGTTTTGTTCGTGTGGTGTACTTCAATAAAATATGTACGTTTATCACGCTGCACCTTGGTCCGCTTCATCTCATAACGATCGTGACAAGCTTATTACAGTATGTGTGATTAGTCTTTTCTCTGACCATTTCAAACAGCACAACACAACAAATACAATAATAATTTACAAACAAATTATAATCAATCCCATATAGTCTGTTCTAACAAAAAAGGTTTTAAAGTCTCTAGTACAGACAAGATTAAAAACAGTTGAATTAATTCCTGAATTCAATTGTTTTAGCCAACATTTATGTTGGGGGGAATTGGCTGTAATCCTGGGCACCCTTTGTTTGATCCATTTATGTGTGTGTGTTTGTGTGTGTGTGTGTGTGTGTATTGAGCTGTACAGTATAAAAAAGATTTAGCTCTGTGGAGCCCTACACAGATCTTCAGTATGATTAAGCTGTTAACACTATTTTTCCAGATTTATATAAGTGGGCAATAAAATTCAACCTGCTCTGTTAATGCAGACGTAACTCAGACAACCTTTCCTATGAGTACAGAGGGAGAGAGCGAGGATTTTTCGAAACCCTTATTTCTAACAAATTACAACATAGTGTAGTTTGGGAGGTAGAAATATGAGAACAATAACATCACTTTAATGGGGTGCTTTGTTCGGCTGGCAGCTAGGTGCCTGTTGAATTATCTAATTGGCATTGGTCCACAGCGGAGCCCTGTGTGTGCGTGTGCATGTGTGCGTGTGTTTGTGTGCATGTGTGCATGTGTTTGTGTGCCTGCACGTGCGTGCATTTGCCTGCGTGTGGACCAATGCAAGTGCCCTTCAGACGGTGTGAGTGAGCCACAGGCCTTGCTTGTCAGGGCCTAACACCAGCATCTACTCCCCACTGAAGGCCACGGCTGCCTGCATCCTGTCTGCCTCTGCCCGCCTCATGCCAGTTCTCTGCCAGGCTGGCATGTGTCTGACAGCCGGCTGGGCAGTGGGCACACCTCTGGGCCAAAGAACAGACCTGCCTGCCAGGCTTCACCCCCACCACAACCACTGTCGACCCAGTCCAGCCGCTCCCTTGCCCCCTGCCCCTCACACCTCCATGCCTCCCGTCCTCCATGCCGGCTCTCCACGGTTGGATCTCCATTTTCTTTATTGTGCTCATCGACAGACAGCAGCTAGCCAGCTATTAATTAGAGTGAGAGCGGGTGCTGGACTAATTGCAGGCAGCGACAAGCTGTTAGTGTAGCGCTCGGGTTTATTTGTTATTGTGTCTCTGTCTCCTGCAGGGGGGTTGGTTGGTTGGTTGGCTGAGAGTGAGAGGAGAAGAGAAGCGTGAGGCCCCTTCCTGGCGAAGGGCGATTTGCTAATTAAATTTGGTAATGGAGGCTGTTGATCAAGGCCTTGGAATTAAGCACCTGAGGAAAGGGAAAAAGACACAATGATAGGGCAGCATAGTTGGGAGGTGTTTTTACAGTATTTTTATGTCCAACAATAAAAATAAAATAAAAATAAATGATTTTCTTGCTCAGAAAACATACTAAGTAAAACCACCCGTGGACCGAATTCGGCCCTTGGACCGCTAGTTGGGGAACCCTGCTATAGAGTGTGTTAGGGCTTGGTGGGGAGGCTATGGTGTGTTAGGGCTTGGTGGGGAGGCTATAGTGTGTTAGGGCTTGGTGGGGAGGCTATAGTGTGTTAGGGCTTGGTGGGGAGGCTATAGTGTGTTAGGGCTTGGTGGGGAGGCTATAGTGTGTTAGGGCTTGGTGGGGAGGCTATAGTGTGTTAGGGCTTGGTGGGGAGGCTATAGTGTGTTAGGGCTTGGTGGGGAGGCTATAGTGTGTTAGGGCTTGGTGGGGAGGCTATAGAGCAGGGTTCCCCAACTGGCGGGCTACCAGCCGAATTTGGCCCGTGGGTGATTTTATTTGACCCCCCAAGTTTTATTATTTATTATTTTCTATTGTTGGACATAAGACTGTAAAACACCAGCAAATCAGCTCCAAGTTATTTTAAGTTTGGAAATCTGTTCAATATTTTAAGTTGACAATAATGCTATTACACCATTTCTGATATATCATATGCCTTACTTTTATTTTCTTGCATAAGTAAAATCTGGATTATGCCTCTACTGCTATTAATTCCAATTAGATTGGTTTGGATTTCTCCCTGACCAATAGTCCCAGTCGGTATTAGATAGAGGGTGTGTTCGTAAATTCACTCTGGCTGTCTACTCCGATTTCAGAGCACTCTCGTCTGAGTGTGCCAGAGCGCAGAATAACTGTTGAATTTACGAACACACAACACCTATTGAATATGACTGGTGTCAGTAAACGTTGGCAAAAAAACATAATGAAATTGTTGCCGGCAGCACAGTTACAGTCACCAACGCTCTAGATCACATGAAAACAGCCTAGCCAGCTCTACTAGGGCGAATAAAATTGCCAGAGTGAGGTGTTCTCTCATTTGAGTCTGGAAGTAGCTAGCAAGCTAGCCAACTTTAGCCAGAGCGTCCAGTGTGTGCTCTGAACGCTCCGAGAGCAAAATTATCTGAATTTACGAATGGACAATCTGACAACGCTCTGAATTTACAAATGCTCAGAGCGTACTCTGAACGTACTCTGGCACTCCAGAGTGAATTTACGTCGTGGCCCCACCCACCTGTGGGGAAATCAACCTGTGGTTACCTAGGTTACCCCACTGGCTCAAAGCAAAAACATCACCTTTTTCAAATGCAATTTTCGTGTTGTGTGCTTGTTTTAGTCAATTACAAAACTACATTTAAGAAAAGTACAACATGTCTAAAGATAACTGTCACGAGAATTTCTATCTCTAATTAAACTCAAGCTTGAATAATTTCCAGAGGTTGTAAGGCTCTGGTTTTAATCATGAATTATTCAAGGTCCACAACCAGCAAGAATGAGCTGTATTATTTAATCATGGAGAGCTCTGCCGCCAAAACACATATACAGCTTTTATATATTACTTCACACAAAGGAACTTTGCTCCGCCCACCTTTAGGCGGTCTGTACATTTCCACAGTATAGAATGTTTAAATAGTTTCTAAGTCTCCTTCCTCCTGGAATGTTTGTCTCAGCAGTTTCTAACTCACCCCCTCTGTTAGTGGGTTTACACTACATTATAACTCTAACACAGTTCACACATTTATACCGTATTTGGGGTGAAATCCTTTAGTCATTATTTTCAAAATACAAATTAATCTATCAATCCACCCTTTGACTACATTTTTCACACTCAGGATAAATGTATTTACAAGCATGATTACTCTCAGAGATTAGTTCTATTGAACTCCTTCCAACTATAGGCCTTCTTTTTAAGATTTTCCCTATGACCTTCATACGTCAGAACCAATAAATGTTTCATCCAATTGCGGTCTTTCAGGGTCAAAGTCCTCGTTATCCACCAAGCCTGGAGGATCGTATTTCACATTCCACTGGTCAGAGTCCGGAGTCGGTCCATATATCATCATTTGTTGAGACACTGCATGCTCCAACGCCTTACTCACCAACCCTCGGACACAGGGAACAAGACAACAACCACATAATACAAGAATACCCATACAAACGCTGGCTGCCCCCAAGATGGTGGCTGCTATGGTTTTCCATTTACTAAACATTTCATCAAATCACCCTTTCAAAGATGTATTAACTCCTGAGTTCTCAGCCCATTCTTCACTTAGAGCAGTCAATCCTGCAAGAGCTCTGGTGACTGTCCCATCCAGTGCGGTGTTGTTAGGGATAAATGTGCAACAATGGCCCACCATTCTATTGACACCGCCCCTTTTTGCCTGATCTAGAGCCAACCTATTTTCCCAAGTCATGAGGGAGGTGGCGGATAATTGTTCAGAGATCCCCTTTACTGCATCCCTAGTCTGGCCAACAAATCATTGTTGGTCGTAATAGATATAATTAATCCAATCCACATTTTTGTTTATTGTCACCCACCAGAAGAACGTTGTACTAAACCCTTCCCCTACTTGTTTCAGGCTTTGTATTCATCCGGTACTCCCCTTGGTATCCCAATCGCATTCATCTAAATAGGGCTATTCTCCTTCTTGTCAAAACTCCTCCTACATCTGTTTAACCCTTTCCTTGGTTCCTGGTGACTCATTTTAACTAGCTGAACCAGTAGAACCGGGGCGCACGTACCTAGCCACCCTTTTGGCATTCTCTGCCTTATACTGCCTTGACTGGCACACGCCCACCACACATCGGTTACAGGGGCTGTAAGGTTCAGAATTCTCTCCTGTGCTTCCGAACTTCAGTCAGTCACATTACTACTATCTCCAATTGATAATTGGGGATGTCTTTGTTTCTCTTTACCCCCCCATCTGGATGTTCAGTCCCGCTCGGTCTCATATCCCCGTCCCCAAGTGTGTTTAAACACTTGAGTCTAGGAACAATCCGCCGTGAGGCTCGAACACGAATATTATGGGATTCTATAATCCCAAATTGCTTATTGACATGTACCCCACCCGTTGGCTACCTCCCTAAACCTTATTTTGAATCCTATAGTCTGCCTTTCTCTGACTCCTATTTTGTAGGCCACTCGTCCTTGATGGTCAGTATGTCGGGTCGCTTCTCTTCCCTTTTACTTTTTAACGATGGTAAGGGCTTAATTGGTGCGGTGTGGTGGTGGATCTTGACATATCAGGACCATTGCCTAGACTATGATGCAGCTCAGGTTACCCATATTCCCAAAAACCGCCAACCCTCTCCTGCCCTCAGTCTTTCTGCTTGGTACCACCCCATACTCACACCGTGAGAACACACTACAGTGATGATAGGTCGGGGTAGGAGATCTTCGTTAACAGAGGTGATCCCCAGACCCTATTGGTCCAGTTCTTCTCTCTAACTCTATGTGTGTTCAGTGGTGCTTGTATGTGTTCTTACCTTTTTGCAGTGGGTAACATGGACCCAGGTTGCTCTTTCTGCTATTCTAATGACAAATATAACCTGATAGGGCCCTTCCCAACAGGCCTGCTTCCAGACTTTCTTTTTTAGGGACTGGACATCCACACCAGTCACCAGGTTGGATAGAGTGGGTCACCTTCTCCTTTAGTTCACCTGTGGGGCACAAAACCTCTGACATACAGGTGTGGTTAATAAATAACCTTCTCACGTGTTCTGCTAGGGTGCTCTCAATTTCTATTTCTGCCTGCTCCGGTCCTCCTAACTCGGGCATTCTGTATGGTCTACCAAATCCCTTCTCCAATGGCAATAACCCTTCTTTATCTGGAGTTGTCCTGATCGTCATTAATACTATCGGTAGACATTGTACCCAATTTCTTCTTCCAAAATTAAACAATTTAAAAAATGATTTAAGTATTTTGTCCTCTCTCTCGTCTAGTTATCTTTAATCCTACCATCTACCATCATCCCCCCTGTTGACACATGGGTCTGCCCATGTGTCAATATGACCACCTACCTAAACAATCACTTAGGTAATATTGGTAAATTATCCTTATGCCATCTCTTTTTCTTTTGAGATTGCCCCTTGCTTCTTTATTGCTCCTCCCACTTCCTTTGTCTATTATGGCGGCTAAATTCGACTTTCATTCAGTTCAGAATCAATAGTAATCCAATCAATCAGTCCCTTATCTTGTAAAAACACTCATGTTTAGTTTAAACTCTGTTCTACCCCAGCTCCTCCGGGCTCGACCTGAAGACTGATGGTTGGACATGACAGGTCCATACTTAAATCTTAAATCCCCCCCATCATGCTATAATCAATTAAGAAGATAGCAAAGGAGAGACAAACGACTCAATGCCGTTCTGTATTTCATCTTGACATTTATTCCTTAACTCATCATTTTTTTGTCTATATACATTTACATTACATTTCAGTCATTTAGCAGACGCTCTTATCCAGAGCGACTTACAGTTAGTGAATGCATACGGGAAACGAACCCACATCCCTGCCCGCCAAACCCTCCCCTACCTTGGACGACGCTGGACCAATTGTGCGCCGCCCATGGGTCTCCTGGTTGCGGCCGGCTGCAACAGAGCCTGGACTCGAACCAGGATCTCTAGTGGCACAGCTAGCACTGCGATGCAGTGCCTTAGACCACTGCGCCACTCGGGTGGCATCTGGACAGCTAGTCCTTATCTTAAATTCTTCTATCTAGATTTCTATTATTATTATCATCCTGGTCTCATTACTGAATCCATGACCTAGGTAATAGCTGTTTCACATTAGATTGTGCCTTTCTCTGATTACTGCAGCTCATTGCATTAATTTCGTTTCAAATACCAACTTGTTGTTTATTAAACCATAATAAAAATGAAATTAAAATGACAACATTTGATAATTCCTCAACTTACTTCTATCCCGTAAAGGAATCCAAGATTAGTACAATTGATTAGCAACAGGTATCCCTCATTCAGGGAAAGCTCTCTCTCTCTTTTGTTATATTATGGTTCGAATCATATATATTATTACCAAATTATAAACTTCTTCACACTTTTCCCAGTATTATAAATTACCCTCAACTCGGTAAAATAAACTATCTTAAAGTCCTCCTCTCATGCCTTTAGAATTACCAGTGTGGATGATCAATTCACACCAGAAAGTCAAAACAAAGTTCAGAGGTCATTGAAATCATTCAACGAAATGTTCCCTCCCATAGTATACTAAACATTACCATCATTCTAAATATTTCATAAATGTTACTTATCCCAAGTGTTCATTAAGTCCTCATGACATTTATTCTCATAAGAAATCATGTATACCCTAAACTCAGTAAAAACAGAAAAACTTCATAAAATTCACTGTGTGTGCTCCTTTAAGACTTATCACCTTTGACCTGTTGAAAAACCCCTAAAATCAAAATAACAACCCTTTATAAACATCATACTAGGTGTGTTGTTTTTTATTTGAAAAACCCAATTGAAAAACAACAAACAAAAATTGCCAGGCCCTACTTAATTTGGTATCTCCCTTTTACGACCTAATACTGCCTAACTCCACTAAACTGCACCCCCTATCCCTGGGCAACATTCCAATGAGATAAGCAAATCTCTTTCTCCTGGAAGAGAAATTATACATTTTGTTAACATTCAATTACCATCAGTAATCTAAAAATAGTAAGTACACACAAAACATGATACAGATATCCCCAGTCCTAACTCATCAATAATCGTTTGTATCAATCTAATTCCTCATAACTAATCCATAAAAATATTATATAAAATCTCTCAAAAGATGAAAACCACTCAAAATTCCTTGAGTATACAATGATTATGTTTAATTGATTACCCTTCAGATCATATCCTCTTTAAATCTCACAATGATTATTGAACCCCTAAATCTGCTCCATGATCCCATATCAAATGATCCATTATCGTTTATTTGATCAACACCATAGGAAAATCTGTTTCCCCTTCTATTGTTCCTGTCGCCCCTGTAAATGTCATATTTCATTCATTAGCCAATACAATCACATACTCCGTGTAAGTAAGACATTATATTTTATCCCAGGCATCTATTTAAAAATAGATGCCCCCCCCCCCCTTCCTACACAACGGGGGAGGTGCGGGGACCTGCCCTAATCCTCTTCCTTCTTACGAAATCATGTCATTAGTACTTGTAACCACAACCCATTACTACTTAATAACATATTTTCATAGACCTTTCTAGAATACTCATCTACTTAAGTTATCCAATTCAACCTTTCACATCTCCCAATAAACCTACTTAACCGTCTTCAACCAATTCAATTAACCATTTCACCTCTCCCAATCCACTTAGTGATCTAGGTCCATAGCCTCAATGTAAAAGCTTTACCCACTGTCCCTACCTGGGCTCGAACCAGGGACCCTCTACACACATTGCCAACATTTACCATCGAAACACCATTACCAGTCACTCCACAAAATCTGCGATCCTTGCAAAGCAACTACTCCCAGTTCATAGAGCAAGTGACGTCACCAAATGAAAACTGCACTAGCTCTCACCGCTAACTAGTTAGCCATTTCACACCGATAACATTCAACCCCCTATGACTTCCTTCTCCACAGCAACCACAGAATATCCCTTACAGCGCTCTCACGTTCCAGCCAACCCCAATGGCTAACATCCGTAGACCAAAACATGGAACTTCTTCCAATTTTCTTCCCCCCTAGTAGCCAAAATAAAACACACTCTCAAACAGCGTTCTGCATTTACCTCTATCATAGGGTTTAAAAATAACGTAACAACATTAACCATCCTAAATTGCTGTAGTACCGTCATGTTCTGTTCAGTTTATTTATTACGATAGTATTTCCATAATACTTCTCTATTCTCAGTAGTTTTTAACTCTCACCTCATTCGGCAACACAAAAACTCTCTCCCCGCCCCTATTCCTGTTGAATAAGTGAGTCGTTCTATTTGACCCAAAACACGCTACAAATCTTCCATTCAACATCACCAAACCAAATACTCAGTAGTATCCGGGCAAGCCACCCATACCAGCCGTTGAATTACACCCATAAATACAGATTTCACTCTATGCCATTGAAATGAGAAATAAATCATAATAGTTCAATGGAACCCTATATTGGCTTTGTACTATGTTATACATTACGTCTATAATCACATTAGTTATGGTCCGATTATTAATTAAACCTTATCACATGATCCAACAACGGTACAACCTTAGAAAACCCATATTAAGTACTTTCTCACCCATGACGTACGTCTACGTTTGTTAAGTTAATACATATATAACGTTAGAAACTTATAGGTACCTACATCAAATAATCCCTTCGTGGTGTTTTTAACCAATTCTTAATCGACACAAATCACTTCTTCAAACTTTTTACCAGCAGAACCAAAAAATAGACTGTAATTTCCCGGACACTGCCCTTTCCTTTATGTCTGCAGTCGCGATGGTTATGGCCTGTTTTGTTACAGTATTTACACGGGGCCTCACACTGTCTTGCAAAATGACCTTCCTCGTTACAGTTAAAGCACTTTCTCTTATCTCCTTCCCTATACTGCTTCCTCACTTGGTAGCCTCCCTCTCTCTTCTCGGCTATCTCTCCCAATGTGGCCATCAAATACTCCGCTCCCTTCTGTTCTTTTCTTGCTCGTTCTCAAAGTTTTCTGACTAGAATCATAGCCTCTAATTTATCTACATCGAGATGCCCAATAAACCCATACTTCTTCCCCCAAATGGATCCATAATAAATATTCCTTTAATCTTTTCCCACCATATATCTTTCATCCCCCGTTAATTCTCGGACCTCTTTTGAATATTTGCTTCCCATAGTAGAAAAAGAAGAAATCCCCCCATTTTCCTTATAATCTAGTAATAATTCACTCAATAATTATTTTCCTTTGGACCTATTATTAGGTGCGACTTTTGAGCAAAAGTTATGATCAGCTTTTGTAATTAACCATTTAAATTATTCAACCCGTAACCCAGAGTGTATTAAGACCCCAGTTTCATGAAATGGATGGGACAACCATTTCTCACGCAACCTATTTTAGTCCCTTCCTTGAAACAATTGATTATCGCGACTTTCGATGGATCATTAGGTCTCACATGTATACAACCTTATATGATTATTTGTTAACACTATCGGTAACCCGGAGGTCGTAAAGCTCCAGTTTCATGAAACAGACAGAGTTACAGCAAATATCCAGTTGTTTATGACTCTTGACTTGTTTAATGTATCTATCTCACACGATTATAATTATCTCCCTTCCTGTTTATATTGTAAAGACTGTATCTTGTACAATCTCAATATGAACTAGTTTATATTGGTATTGGCCTATTACCTTGAGTCAATTGCGGACCCACTTCCTTCCTTTACTTAAGTTTACTGCTATACCACTCGCATTTTATATCTATCTAGAATACTGGCACATTGGGTTTTCTCTAGATAAATGTCTAAAAACGCGATGGCAAGTCTTACTGGATTTTGTTAATCATTCTCCGCCCTTTACAAGAATTACAACAGTATGTCTATGTTATTACAAGTTCAGATCATTCTTCCCCAAAACTCATGAATAAAAATTACTGACCTCCTTCTTGTAGCTGGATGTAATTTTTTTTCAGATCTCGTCAACGTTTTTGTCGTTCAGTTCCATCACCGGCCTGTTTATGAACCTTAACGTCAAAGGTCAGGTCTTATTCTAATACGGATGCTATCATCCGCCCGTGCACGGATTTCGGTGTCCCCGAAACGACAAAGACTTATTTTTAGATCCGGCTCGACGGACGATTTGTCACGAGAATTTCTATCTCTAATTAAACTCAAGCTTGAATAATTTCCAGAGGTTGTAAGGCTCTGGTTTTAATCATGAATTATTCAAGGTCCACAACCAGCAAGAATGATCCTTATTATTTAATCATGGAGAGCTCTGCCGGCAAAACACATATACAGCTTTTATATATTACTTCACACAAAGGAACTTTGCTCCGCCCACCTTTAGGCGGTCTGTAAATTTCCACAGTATAGAATGTTTAAATAGTTTCTAAGTCTCCTTCCTCCTGGAATGTTTGTCTCAGCAGTTTCTAACTCACCCCCTCTGTTAGTGGATTTACACTACATTATAACTCTAACACAGTTCACACATTTATACCGTATTTGGGGTGAAATCCTTTAGTCATTATTTTCAAAATACAAATTAATCTATCAATAACTTTTTAAAATATTCTGCTCCCTAGCATTCCCACTACTTAGAAAATCATAATAATAAAGCATAATACTACTTAGAAACAGCATAATGACTGTTCTAGCAGCCACGTGAGTTCTAGCTAGCTACCGACCAGAACGTTAAGCTAGCCAAGACCAACAACACAAACAAACGGACTATACAGCTACAAGTAGTGAGTGGAGTTACAAACAGACTATACTAAACAAGTTAAATGACTTTGATGAAATGTTTTCCCCACACTAACACTACATGACCAAGAGTATGTGGACACCTGCTCATCGAACATCTCATTTCAAATATGGAGTTGGTCCCCCCTTTGCTGCTATAACAGCCTTCACTCTTCTGGGAAGGCTTTCCACTAGCTGTTGGAACATTGCTGCGGGGACTTGCTTCCGTTCAGACATAAGAGCATTAGTGAGGTCGGGCACTGATGTTGGGCGATTAGGCCAGGCTCGCAGTCGGCGCTCCAATTCATCCCAAAGGTGTTCAATGGGGTTGAGGTCAGGGCTCTGTGCAAGCCAGTCAAGTTCTTCCACACCGATTTCGACAAACCATTTCTGTATGGACCTCGCTTTGTGCACTGGGGCATTGTCATGCTGAAACAGGAAAGGTCCTTCCCCAAACTGTTGCCATAAAGTTGGAAGCACAGAATCGTCTAGAATGTCATTGTATGCTGTAGCGTTAAGATTTACCTTCACTGGAACTAAGGGGCCTAGCCCGAACCATGAAAAACAGCCCCAGACAATTATTCCTCCTCCACCAAACTTTACAGTTCGCACTATGCATTGGGGCAGGTAGCGTTCTCCTGGCATCCTCCAAACCCAGATTAGTCCGTCGGACTGTCAGATGGTGAAACGTGATTCATCACTTCAGAAAACGCGTTTCCACTGCTCCAGAGTCCAATGGCGGTGAGCTTTACACAACTCCAGCCGACGCTTGGCATTGCGCATGGTGATCTTAGGCTTGTGTGCGGCTGCTCGGCCATGGAAACCCATTTCATGAAGCTCCCGGTGAACAGTTATTGTGCTGACATTGTTTCCAGAGGCAGTTTGGAACTCAGTAGTGAGTGTTGCAACCGAGGACAGACGATTTGTGCTTCAACACTCGTGGTCCCATTCTGTGAGCTTGTGTGGCCTACCACTTCGCGGCTGAGCCATTGTTAGACATTTCCACTTCACAATAACAGCACTTACAGTTGACCTGGGCAGCTCTAGCAGGGCAGAAATTTGACGAACTGACTTGTTGGAAAGGTGGCATCCTATGACGGTGCCACGTTGAAAGTCACAGCTCTTCAGTAAGGACATTCTACTGCCAATGTTTGTCTATGGAGTGTGCTTGATTTTATACACCTGACAGCAACGGTTGTGGCTGAAATAACCGAATCCACTAGTTTGAAGGGGTGTCCACATAGTTTTGTATATAGTGTAGCTACTAGCTACGTGTAGCCTACTTGGACACCAGGTCCCCACATTTCCCACTTTCCTACGCCTAAAGCCTGAAGCCACAGGGCTCTTCTCGCAGGCTTTTATTTCCCTACGTGGGATCATTCCGAACCGTAGGTTGGGATTTTTGACCTGGTTACTACATTGTCACGGATTCTGTCGAGGCTGCCCCTCCTCCTTGCTCGGGCAGGCTTCGGCGTTCGTCGTCACCGGAATACTAGCTACTGCCGATCTATGTTCTATGTTTCTATGTTCTACCTGTTGTCTGGTTGTTACACACCTGTTTCCCATTATGTGATTATTCCTTCCCTATTTAACCCGGTGGCTCCCAATGTGTTTTGTGCGTGTTTGTTTTTCGTTTTGTGTGTCGTTGGTGAGCGGGTTTGTTCCTCCCTGTGTGGAGGTATCTTGTATTGATTTCTTTACTTATTCAGTAAAGTACGTTTCATAGAGTGCTGTGTCCTGCGCCTGACTTTGATCCACCGCATTACACTGACACTCGTGACATACATTCGACAACACAGCAGCTTTTCGGCATGTTTTGTCATTTCTGTATAACTAAAAATCGACGACGTAATTTGCTCTTTTACAATGGGGGTCAATGGGAAAGAATGTTTGTTTTCCCCAATTTCTGGGCATGGTCGAGGGCAAATCCTTCTTATGACGTAAATATTGCAATTTTCACCCCATTCTAGAACTTTAAGGGAATATGAAATAGCCGCTATAGTAATTTAATAGTATCTCTATGGGTATAACTTACGTGACAAACTGTATGTTAAAGGATAACAGTACCTGTAGGCCTAGTAGAATGGTTGAAGGGGAACAACTCTAGCTAGCTGCTATATAGTTTGTTGACTGCATGTATCTCAAGGCACAGCTTGCACTTGTAATCCACACAAGCCAGGTTATTCAGAAGTAAACCCAACAGAGGAGAAGAGAAGATGGAAAAGAAGAGGAAGGCATCATGTCTTTATCTCTCCCCCACTCTGAGTCAACACGGGGAAGAAGAACTTTGCACAGTGGGCCACTTTAATCTACATCAAATGATTTGAGTTCTGTTATTTACAGAGCTTCTGCACTTCTAGAGTAAATATCCCCATTTTGCGTTCCCCGTTTATTCCGCCAATCTACCTTTATTCTCCGCTCTCCTTTATCACTGGAGAGTCTGAGAACTCTATAAGCTGCTGTAGCTGTGGCTTGCAATGGCACTCAATTAAATTTCTATCTCTGACTGCTGCTGTGGCACATGGAAGAGGGGAGCTTAACATTCCACACAGGCAGACAGCACAGCAGCAGGGCAGTCTGACACTTTAAAAAGCTCCGGCCTCATGATGGCTCCATGTGGCGTAGTCGCCCATGACTCCACTGGAAAATGAGCGTCTCTTCGAGCAGGACTGACAGACGTACCTTGGGCCTAATGTGTAAGTGTGGTGGCTGGGGTTGATGCTGACACCTTTACAAAGTGTCAGGGACCAGAAGCTTAGCTCGACACTATAGTGCTCAGAGGGCTAAGCCGCTCCCATTCAAGTCCCCCGATTAGGTACTCTCCGGGTGATATCTTTATGTGAAAGTACAGTTCCTTTTTAGTGTGCTGCCGCTATCCCCAGTCACTAAGTGCACACCTGCACAGCGTTCAGGGCTGAAAAAGTCACAGATAGAGCCTGAGTTTGAGAAGAGGTGGAGGTGAATGACATGAAGGTTTCACAGTCGCTATGTATTAGGTTTCATTAATTGATACTGGCATAGCAGCCAAGGATAGTCATTTTATACTGTGCCCTTGAGAATTATCTTGGTATGAGAACCAAGTACAGTAGGCAACCGTATTGAGAATTCAACAAGTAGTACTAGCCTCCTGTATAGTATTGAGAATGGAACAAGTAGCACTAGCCTCCTGAACAGTATTGAGAATGGAACAAGTAGCACTAGCCTCCTGTACAGTATTGAGAATGGAACAAGTAGCACTAGCCTCCTGTACAGTATTGAGAATGGAACAAGTAGCACTAGCCTCCTGTACAGTATTGAGAATGGAACAAGTAACTCTAGCCTCCTGTACAGTATTAAGAATGGAACAAGTAGCACTAGCCTCCTGTACAGTATTGAGAATGGAACAAGTAGCACTAGCCTCCTGTACAGTATTGAGAATGGAACAAGTAACTCTAGCCTCCTGTACAGTATTAAGAATGGAACAAGTAGCACTAGCCTCCTGTACAGTATTGAGAATGGAACAAGTAGCACTAGCCTCCTGTACAGTATTGAGAATGGAACAAGTAACTCTAGCCTCCTGTACAGTATTGAGAATGGAACAAGTAGCACTAGCCTCCTGTACAGTATTGAGAATGGAGTAGCATTACACAAGGTCCAACCGAAATTTGACTTCTGCTTTTAACCCAACCCCTCCGAAAGACACACATTAACAGGTGTTTGGAGAGGTGCGGGGGGCTCACACACTAAGAGCTGTTGTTGTGGGGGGTTAAGTGCCTTGCTCAAGGGCACAATGGCAGGCAATGGCATCTAGGATTTGATACCAGCAACCCGCCGACTCCCATCCCATTCCGTGCTCATTTTTTACGTGCAGATATCATAAATAACTTCCTCCGTTAGCTGCTGGTCTGCCTGTCCACCGCCCTGTGTGTGAGTACGCATAGCAACTGCTTCGTTGCCTGCTGCTCAGCACTCATGAGACAGTTGCCTGCACACACAGCTGATAACAACCACATTACGAGATTTTGGCAATGAAGGCACGCCCTTCTACTTACCCAGAGTCGGATGAACTAGGATATGTGTTCTTGTGTATGTCTCCGTGAGCATTTTGAAGGAACAATTGGGCTTGACTGGTAACGTTGCTGGTAGTAGAGCAGCTATGCCACTTCAGACCGCTTGTCCCGCTCTCCGGTTGGTATGTGATTAAACCGCAGCATTTTTTACAAGCCGTGTACTCGGTTCCTTCGTTGTCAAAGTCAACTCTATCAAATTTAGCTAAAACATCGCTCTTTCCTTTTAATGGCTCTGTTAGTGATGGGTCCTTGGCTGCAACGAGATGTTGCAATTCCTCTCTTGAAGGCTTCATCATTGACTGACGTTCGTTAGGCATCTGAGGTAAAGTAGTGACTGGTGGCTACAACTGGAGTGTCACGAACGTCGTATGAAGGAGTGGACCAAAGCGCAGCGTTAGTTGCGAACATACTTGCTTTATTTAATTAAAGCATACACACGAAATAACAAAACAATAAACGACTCGTGAAGTCCTCAGTGACAATGACCGAACACGGAACAAAAACCCACAAACACAAAGTGAAACACAGACAGTTAAATATGGCTCCCAATCAGAGACAACCAGCACACAGCTGACACTCGTTGCCTCTGATTGGGAGTCACTCAGTCAAACATAGAAATAAACAACCAAGAACACCCAACATAGAAACAGAACACATAGAATGAACACACCCTGGCTCAACATAATGAGTCCCAGAGCCAGGGTGTGACATGGAGGGAGGCGAGAAAGTGAGCCTACGGAAGGGGGACGGGGGAAATGACCATTTATTTTGTATAGATTTTTATTAAGTAAACTACATTAGGCCTACACACTTTTTTAATGAAATGCTCCACACATACAGTATACACTACCGTTCAAAGGTTTGGGGTCACTTAGTAATGTCCTTGTTTTCGAAAGAAAAGCATTTTTTTTGCCCATTAAAATAACATCAAATTGATCAGAAATACAGTGTAGACATTGTTAATGTTGTAAATGGCTTTTGTAGCTGGAAATGGCTGATTTTTTATGGAATATCTACATAGGCGTACAGAGGCCCATTATCAGCAACCATCAGTCCTGTGTTCCAATGTCACATTGTGTTTGCTAATCCAAGTTTATCATTTTAAAAGGCTAATTGATCATTAGAAAACCCTTTTGCAATTATGTTAGCACAGCTGAAAACTGTTGTACTGATTAAAGAAGCAATACAACTGGCCTTCTTGAGACTAGTTGAGTATCTGGAGCATCAGCAATTGTGGGTTCGATTACAGGCTCAAAAGGGCCAGAAACAAAGAATTTTCTTCTCAAACTTGTCAGTCTATTGTTGTTCTGAGAAATGAAGGCTATTCCATGCGAGAAATTGCCAAGAAACTGAAGATCTCGTACAACGCTGTGTACTACTCCCTTCACAAAACAGCGCAAACTGGCTCTGACCAGAATAGAAAGAGGAGTGGGAGGCACCGGTGCACAACTGAGCAAGAGGACAAATACATTAGAGTGTCTAGTTTGAGAAACAGACGCCTCACAGGTCCTCAACTGGTAGCTTCATTAAATAGTACCCGCAAAACACTAGTCTCAACGTCAACAGTGAAGAGGCGACTCCGGGATGCTGACCTAGGCAGAGTTGCAAAGAAAAAGCCATATCTCAGACTGGCCAATAAAAAGAAAAGATTAAGATGGGCAAAAGAACACAGACACTGGACTTTTTCTTTGCAACTCTGCCTAGGTCAGCATCCCGGAGTCGCCTCTTCAGAATAAAGTTATTTGTTTCTGGCCATTTTGATCCTGTAATCGAACCCACAATTGCTGATGCTCCAGATACTCAACTAGTCTCAAGAAGGCCAGTTTTATTGCTTCTTTAATCAGCACAACAGTTTTCAGCTGTGCTAACATAATTGCAAAAGGGTTTTCTAATGATCAATTAGCCTTTTAAAATTATAAACTTGGATTAGCAAACACAATGTGCCATTGAAACACAGGACTGATGGTTGCTGATAATGGGCCTCTGTACGCCTATGTAGATATTCCATAAAAAATCAGCCGTTTCCAGCTACAATAGCCATTTACAACATGAACAATGTCTACACTGTAAAAAATCTGATCAATTTAATGTTATTTTAATGGACAATTTTTTTTTGAATGGTAGTGTATGTACTGAACAAAAATATAAACGCAACATGTAAAGTGTTGGTCCCATGTTTCATGAGCTGAAATAAAAGATCCCAGAAATGTTGCATACGCACATAAAGCTTATTTCTCTCAAAGTGTATGCACACATTTGTTTACTTCCCTGTTAGTGAGCATTTCTTCTTTGCCAAGATAATCCATCCACCTGACAGGTGTGGCATATCAAGAAGCTGATTAAACAGCATGATCATTACACAGGTGCACCTTGTGCTGTAGACAATAAAAGGCCACTCTAAAATGTGCAGTTTTGTCACACAACACAATGCCACAGATGTCTCAAGTTTTGAGGGAGCATGCAATTGGCATGCTGACTGCAGAAATGTCCACCAGAGCTGTTGCCAGAGAATTGAATGTTTAATTTCTCTACCATAAGCCGCCTCCAACGTCGTTTTAGAGAATTTGGCAGTATGTCCAACCGGCCTCACAACCGCAGACCACGTGTAACCATGCCAGCCCAGGATCGTCTGAGACCAGCCACCCGGACAGCTGATGAGTATTTCTGTCTGTAATAAAACCTGGCTCCCAAGTTGGTGGGCCTATGCCCTCCCAGGCCCACCCATGGCTGCACCCCTGCCTAGTCATGTGAAATCCATTGATTTATAGCCATTCCTGTACTGCCCGTTCCTGTGGACTTTCGATCCTGTCCCGTTCTATCCCGAACTTGACTCTAGAACCTGACTCCCATTCCTGCCGGAATCCCACGGGACCCACAAGGGAGTCCTTTTCCCGTGTCAACCTCTAGTCTGCAGGACAGCTCTTAGAATGGAACAAAAAGCACTAGCCTCCAGACAGTATTAGCTAAAGACCTTTTTCTCAGAGTGAGACTGGACATATACTGTAAGTCCTAGCAGGAGACAGAGAGCATGTGTACCCAGGCACAGCCACTCATTGGCCCCTGAGGAGTCCGTCTCCACACCCAGTTCGACCACATACTACAGAAAGTTATCCTTTACCCCACTCACATTCACTTCTTTCCAGCTCTAATAAAGAGAAGGCACTTTCCCCCAGCTAAATTTCATCACCTGACAAGGTCTTTGCCCAGCTAATGAGATTGCTCCTGATCCTCTAGTTCCTCTTTCTTTCCTCTCCTCTATCTATCCCCCATGACATGAGGGCAGAGCCCTCTCTCTCCCTCTCACTCTCTCTCTCTTTCTTTCTATCCTCACTTGCTCTGTCTCTCTATCTATCCCTCTCTCTCTCTCGCTCCTCTTTCCTGGAGTAATTGTGATGGAGCTGAAAGTGCTTCCTGGGGGTCAGTGTTAGCTTTGAGAACAGCATATGTTTCTTGAAAATAGATTCTGTAGACGCTTTCATTCACGTCCTTTGATTATGATTTCAGAGATTAAAGATTCAAACCGATTTTATAGCTTTGTGATTTTCCTGTGTGTTTTTTGCAAACTGTAATTAAGCTTTCTGCTAGCTGTCTCTGAGTGAACATGGTTTTAATGCAGATTACAGTGCACGTTTTGGACCACACTCACAGTGTCCTATGTGTATATCTGGCTATTTCTCCCTCTTTCCCTCTCTGGCTCAGTCTCTCTGAGATGTCACGCTCTTTCCTCTTTTGTTGTTGTCAGTTTGCAGGCAGATTGGAGATGGGGAATAGATCAAAAGCACAATGGATGAGCTGTTTTGTAAGATCCCCCAGCCTTAGTGGATTTCAAGGCTGACTGAGACTTTGTATATATATGTGTGTGGGTGGGGGTGTGTTGTTGTTGTCTGTCTGTCACCCTACACTGTGCAGTCCTATTAGCAGCCAGGGCTTAGCAGCAGAGCCACACTAGTAGAGACATGTCAGTAACAGGTGTGTGTGTGGCCCGGTACTAGTGTTTCCTCCACTAGAAGATCATACAACATGCTCCCAGGAGAGGCAGGGACCATCAGCAATGTTGATCCCCTCAGTCTGCTGCATCCTGTAGCACTTTATTTAACCTCTGTCTCCAACTAAGACCTGGTCCCTATTCATTCCCTGCTACTGTGTGGCCCAAGAACGAATCCAGAGAAAGAGACAGAAAGAGACATTTGCTGAACAATCATGGTTTTTAAGGGACAGTGGTTGGGAGGGCATCGTGTGTGTGCGTGCGCGTGCGTGGGCATTGTGTGTTTGTGTCTGCACGCCCGTGTGTTTGTGTGTGTGTGCATGTGCCCGCGTGTGTGTGTAGAAGGGGGAATGGCCTGCGGCTCAGACGTATGCTTTGAAGTGCTCAGGCGGCAGCTCGGCTCCCTCTCTCAAACCAACACTGGTGCTCGTGATACCAACAGAGAAGGTGGCGCCACGGCCACCACACTGATAATGCCAAATAATGAATGTGGAAAACGGGCTTTTCATCGTGGAACTAACAACAAATGTTTTTGTTCGCCTGGTAGGCTGTACAAATTGAAATGTTGATTGTATTGAAAGGTCACGTCGTGAAAGCACATAAATGAGCCTGACCTTTTGGGCTGGCCTTTCCTTGACTGGTGTGGTCATTACTAGAGCGGAAATATAACAAAGCCAAGTCAGCTGCACTCACACGTAGAACGTCTTTATTCTCTATATCATACATTTCCCCAATTGGTTGTTGAGATAACATTGTCGTTGTGTGGCTTGCGCTATTTTAATATGGAGCCATCTTCCTTATGCGAAGCAAAGTGCACGTCTCTGTGTTAGCGAGGTAGCTTATTTTTCTGTATCTTTTTCTTTGTTCGTGTCTTTTTCAAAGTATTCTTTTTTTTGGTGATATCCAATTGGTATTTACAGTCTTGTCCCATCGCTGCAACTCCCGTACGGATTCGGGAGAGGCGAAGGTCGAGAGCCATGCTTCCTCCGAAACACGACCCTGCCAAGCCGCACTGCTTCTTGACACACTGCTCGCTTAACCCAGAATCCAGCCGCACCAATGTGTCGGAGGAAACACCGTACAACTGCCGACCGCGTCAGCGTGCATGCGCCCGGCCCCGCCACAGGAGTCGCTAGAGCGTGATGGAACAAGGACATCCCAGCCAGCAAAACCCTCCCCTAACCCGGATGACACTGGGCCAATTGTGCACCGCCTCATGGGTCTCCCGGTCGCGGATTGAACCCGGGTCTGTAGTGACGCCTCAAGCACTGCGATGCAGTGCCTTAGACCGCTGCGCCACTCGGGAGGCCCTGAGGCAGCGTTTATTTATGCAGTGATCCATCATCCTGCTCCTGGAGAGATGCAGTACTATAGGCACACCTGGGACCTGTTCAATAGGGAACACCGTACCAAGCGTTTCTTACTGGACAAGTTCACATAGAACCTCTCTTTCTGTTTCGTGCCTAATGAACATGACCCTGTTTAATGAAGGTGAGACAGCTAGCATCACACAGCTCCTCTGGAAAACCACATTGTGCACATCTCAACCTATCTGACGCGTGCACACGCACCCCCCCACACACACACACACACACAGTCCTTATCCACCATCATAACCCAAATCCTTTAGCTACAGAGTGAAGGCTTGGGGTCTACATTACCCTACAATATACTGGTAGCGTAGCAGTAGCACCATAGCATGATATACGCATTTGTTAGAACACAGCCCTGCTTGCCATGTCCTAATGGATATGCTGGGTTTTTCAAAGGGAAATCTAGGAACGGTGTCTTTCTCTTGAGCAATGGCCCTTATCTTGGGCCTATACGCTGTAATTTCAGGTGCCAGAGTGAGCCCGGGGTAATCCCTCACACGCGCCACTCCGCTTCCCTGCTCTCTTCCTCACACCTTTCCATTGATTTATTCTCTTCCTTTCTCTCTGCACTCTGCTCTGGTTCCTCAGTAAATGACTGCCACTCCTGGCTAGGACACTAATCTCCTCCTCTCCTCTCGCTCTCGCTCTCTCTCTCAGCTCACACTTCTCCTGGGGAGTCACTGTGGAGAAAACAGCTCAACCCGAATTAGACATACAGGTGTAGAGAGGCAGTTAGCTCAATTAGCATTTGAAGAAGTTGTATAGTTGTGAAGTAGGACTCTATTCTACTGTCTACAGGTGCAACATATCAGAACATAGGAAAAAGGGTTGAGAGAACTCCATTTGGAACGCTTTGCCGAAGCACTGTATTTTAATTGTAGGTTTTTTTAAAGGGTTGTGATTCCACATCATTGGATCTTCAGTGTGTGGTGTATAGAAGCACAACGGGGATTGAGTGCCCACCATATTGTGCTTTTGCCAGATCGATCGACGTAATGATCGACAGTCTCTCTCCACCTCGGGGAAATGTTCTTGCAACACTCGAGGCCAAAAGGATCACTTGTAACACCTTGTGACAAAGGAGCTACAAGGAAAATGACTCCCATTTACCATGGCCGGTCCTCATGTCATGTTCTTGATTGTTGAAACGGCTGTTTTTATTGCCACTGAAATGTTTTGTTAAAGTAAGACAGGAGTGAGGACATTTAACTGTTTCGATTGGCAGATAAATTGTATGTACATGTATCAAATTGTCAAAGTTTGACCGAACAGCTAAAGAACCATAACTTCAGGTTGTGTTAACCCACTGGGCTAAAGCCCAGGCATTAGCTCTGAGAGCTTACATGAGTCTTCAGGTATCAGGCAAGGCATCTAATTAGAAAAGCATAAGGTAGTTCACAAAACACTTCTGTCACATAGGCACACTAGATACAGTACAGTATACAGTTGAAGTCTGAAGTTTACATACACTTAGGTTAGAGTCATTAAAACTTGTTTTTCAACCACTCCACACATTTCTTGTTAACAAACTATAGTTTTGGCAAGTCAGTAAGGACATTTCCTTTGTGCATGACACAAGTAATTTTTCCAACAATTGTTTACAGACAGATTATTTCACTGTATCACAATTCCAGTGGGTCAGAAGTTTACATACACTAAGTTGACTGTGCAATTAAACAGCTTGGAAAATTCCAGAAAATGATGTCATGGCTTTAGAAGCTTCTGATAGGCTAATTGTAGACCTTCCAAACGCCTGAAGGTACAAACAATAGTACGCAAATATAAACACTATGGGACCACGCAGCCGTCATACCGCTCAGGAAGGAGACGCGTTCTGTCTCCTAGAGATGAACGTACTTTGGTGCGAAAAGTGCAAATCAATCCCAGAACAACAGCAAAGGACCTTGTGAAGATGCTGGAGGAAACAGGTACAATAGTATCTATATCCACAGTAAAACGAGTCCTATATCAACATAACCTGAAAGGCCGCTCAGCAAGGAAGAAGCCACTGCTCCAAAACCACCATAAACAAGCCAGTTTGCAACTGCACATGGGGACAAAGATCGTACTTTTTGGAGAAATGTCCTCTGGTCTGATGAAACAAAAATAGAGCTGTTTGGCCATAATGACCATCGTTATGTTTGGAGGAAAAAGGGGGTCGCTTGCAAGCCGAAGAACACTATCCCAACCGTGAAGCACGGGGGTGGCAACATCATGCTGTGGGGGTGCTTTGCTGCAGGAGGGACTGGTGCACTTCACAAAATAGATGGCATCATGAGGAAGGAAAATTATGTGGATATACTGAAGCAACATCTCAAGACATCAATCAGGAAGTTAAAGCTTGGTCGCAAATGGGTCTTCCAATGACCCCAAGCATACTTCCAAAGTTGTGGCAAAATGGCTTAAGGACAACAAAGTCAAGGTATTGGAGTGGCCATCACAAAGCCCTGACCTCAATCCTATAGAACATTTGTGGGCAGAACTGAAAAAGCGTGTGCGAGCAAGGAGGCCTACAAACCTTACTCAGTTACACCAGCTCTGTCAGGAGGAATGGGCCAAAATTCACCCAACTTATTGTGGGAAGCTTGTGGAAGGCTACCCGAAACGTTTGACCCAAGTTAAACAATTTAAAGGCAATGCTACCAAATACTAATTGAGTGTATGTAAACTTCTGACTCACTGGGAATGTGATGAAATAAATAAAAGCTGAAATAAATCATTCTCTCTACTATTATTCTGACATTTCACATTCTTAAAATAAAGTGGTTGTCACGATCGTCGGGAACAGAGGAGGACCAAGGCGCAGCGTGGAATGCAAACATATTTATTATTATAAAGTATCACACGAACAACACAACAAAACGAAAACGTGACGTCCCTGGTTACATACACAAACCAACACGGAACAAGAAACCACACTGAATGAATGCCTAACGGCTACCTAAGTATGACTCCCAATCAGAGACAACGAGCTACAGCCGTCTCTGATTGGGAGCCACCCTGGCCAACATAGATATACAACAACTAGAACAAACACAAATGAAAACTCACACCCTGGCTCAACATATTAGAGTCCCCAGAGCCAGGGCGTGACAGTACCCCCCCCTAAAGGCGCGGACTCCGACCGCGCCAACCAAATACCACAGGGGAGGGACCGGGTGGGCTCTCCGCCTTGGCGGCGGATCCGGCTCGGGCATGATCCCCACTCGCTCTCTAACCCCCAAAGTACCCCTGGTCCAGTCTGGCCCTGCTGACCGGAGCTGGACTGCACACTGGTGGAGCGGATTGCTCTAGCTCCGGCGTGAAGCAGCTAACCCGTGCTGAACCAGGCACCAGTGGAACAGGCACGGGCTGTGCCGGACTGACGACGCACACCACTGGCTTGGTGTGGGGAGCAGGAACGGGCCGAGCCAGGCTGACGAAACGCACCCCTGACTTGGTGCGGGGAGCAGGAGCGGGCCGGACCGGGCTGACGAAGCGCACCACTGACTTGGTGCGGGGAGCAGGAACGGGCCGAGCCGGGCTGACGAGCGCACCACTGACTTGGTGCGGGGAGCAGGAGCGGGCCGGACCAGGCTGACGGGCGCACCACTGACTTGGTGCGGGGAGCAGGTACAGGCCGAGCCGGGCTGACGAAGCGCACCACTGACTTGGTGCGGGGAGCAGGAACGGGCCGAGCCGGGCTGACGAAGCGCACCACTGACTTGGTGCGGGGAGCAGGAGCGGGCCGAGCTGGGCTGACGAAACGCACCACTGACTTGGTGCGGGGAGCAGGAGCGGGCCGAGCCGGGCTGACGAAGCGCACCACTGACTTGGTGCGGGGAGCAGGAGCGGACCGAGCTGGGCTGACGAAACGCACCATTGGCTTGGTGCGGGGAGCAGGAACAGGCCGGGCCGGGCTGGCGACGCGCACCATTGGCTTGGTGCGGGGAGCAGGAACAGGCCGAACCGGGCTGGCGACGCACACCACAGGCTCGGTGCGAGGGACAGGAACAGGCCGGACCGTACTGGGGACACACACCACTGGCCCTACGCGGGGATCAGGAACGGGCCGGACCGGACTGGTAACACACCCCAGTACCTCTCGCCGTGCCTCTACACTTTCCTCCCCTTTTGTGACCAGTGGCCCCCGTAACCTGGCGGCCTCCTCTACTAACCGCTCCATCGCGGCCCCCCTGCTGCCCGTCGTCCACGGTGTGAGCCCCCCCCTAAAAAAATTCTGGGCGTCTCTCCTACCCGTGGACCAGGTCTCCATGTCCCTCGCCAGACTTTCGCCCTTCTGCTTCCAAGTCCGGCCCTTCTCTTCCTCACCCGGCTTGACCCAGTCGAGGAGGCGAAGGAGATCTGCTAGAGATCTCCCTGGCGATGGCTCCTGGACACGCTGCTTGGTCCAGTCTTGGTGGTTTCTTCCGTCACGATCGTCGGGAACAGAGGAGGACCAAGGCGCAGCGTGGAATGCGAACATATTTATTATTATAAAGTATCACACGAACAACACAACAAAACGAAAACGTGACGTCCCTGGTTACATCCACAAACCAACACGGAACAAGAAACCACACTAAATGAATGCCTAACGGCTACCTAAGTATGACTCCCAATCAGAGACAACGAGCTACAGCCGTCTCTGATTGGGAGCCACCCTGGCCAACATAGATATACAACAACTAGAACAAACACAAATGAAAACTCACACCCTGGCTCAACATACTAGAGTCCCCAGAGCCAGGGCGTGACAGTGGTGATCGTAACTGACCTAAAACAGATAATTTTTACTAGGATTAAATGTCAGGAATTGTGAAAAACTGAGTTTAAATGTATTTGGCTAAGGTGTATGTAAACTTCCGACGCCAGATCAGATCTGGCTTGTGTGTGTTTAAAGTGTGTGTTTATGGGTAGGTCTCATCTCTACAGTGTTTGTGCAAGCTGTTGTGTGCTGAGTTGAGCAGAGGGCCACTCTCAGAGCAGTTCCTCCCTGTTGGCGGATGCCTGGGATCTCTTCCTCCTCTGAGCCTCCCACACATCCACGCACTCACACACATACACACACTATTTCTGTCCCGGCAGCCTGTGGAGCCTCCCAGTTACCCTTCCTTACCCGTCTGCCCTTCTACTCACTCCCCTCTGCTCCACCACAGACCGCCCGTACCTGGTGGTGCATTGCTGAGCTTTTGCCTTTCACAGCCTTCCACCACGACTCTCTACAGGGGAGATGCACTTGACAACTGATTGCACAAGCTGATTTCTGAACAATGCTCCGCAAGATCCCTGCAATGTTATTCTCCTCCCCTCCATCCCCCGCCCGAACTCCCGGAAGTCATCGGCAGCTAGCGCAGCGTTGTTACTCCCCTCTTTGTATTCCATTTGTGCGTGCAAGATGCTATCTCTCTCGTTCTCGTGCACCATGGAGGAGTACAGCAGAGAGGAAATGGAATGTAAGATCTTTTCATCATATTCTCAGAGGAGAAATCTGATTCCGGATCAGGAGTTCACTCTGGGAAGAATTGTAAACTTTCAAATGGAGTCTCTGATTATGTTAAGCATGTAGAAAGGATTGGCTGGAATTTAGCCTTGGAAATTTTTCTTAGTCAAGTGAAGCTCAAAGACTTGAAAAAACTGCAAATCAGCAAGAATATTGTGAATCTCCAAAAGTGTAAAGATGAATCATTGAATATCTTCATGTATTGTATGAATCAACTTGATTACACAGTTTATGTATGATATGAATCAGTGTTTCACAAATAGATGCCAGTTGCTTCTAGATTATTCATAATATATACTGAACAAAAATATAAACACAACACGCAACAATTTCTAAGATTTTACTGAGTTACAGTCAATTGAAATGAATTCATTAGGCCCGAATCTATGGATTTCACATGACTGGGACTACAGATATGCATCTGTTGGTCACAGATACCTTACAAGATAGGGGCATGGATCAGAATACCAGTCAGTATCTGGTGTGACCAGCATTTGCCTCATGCAGCACAACACATCAGGCTGTTGATTGTGGCCTGTGGAATGTTGTCCCACTCCTCTTCAATGGCTGTACAAAGTTGCTGGATATTGGCAGGGACTGTAACACACTGTCGTACACGTCGATTCAGAGCATCCCAAACATGCTCAATTGGTGACATGTCTGGTGAGTATGCAGGCCATTTTCAGCTACCAGGAATTGTGTACAGATCCTTGCGACATAGGGCCGTGAATTATCATACTGAAACATGAGGTGATGGCGACGGATGAATGGCACGACAATGGGCCTCAGGATCTCATCACGGTATCGCTGTGCATTCAAATTGCCATAGATAAAATGCAATTGTGTTCGTTGTCCGTAGCTTATGCCTGCCCATACCATAACCCCACCGCCACCATGGGGCACGCTGTTCTCAACGTTGACATCAGCAAACCGCCCACCCACACGACGCCATACACGCTGGTCTGTTGTACTGCCAAATTCTCTAAAACGACATTGGAAGCGACTTATGGTAGAGAAATGAGCATTCAATTCTCTGTCAACAGCTCTGGTGGACATTCCTGCAGTCAGCATGCCAATTGCACGCTCCCTCAAAACTTGAGACGTCTGTGGCATTGTGTTGTGTGACAAAACTACGCATTTTAGAATGCCCTTTTATTGTCCCCAGCACAAGGTGCACCTGTGTAATGATCATGGCTGTTTAATCAGCTTCTTGATATGCCACACCTGTCAGGTGGATGGATTGTCTTGGCAAAGGAGAAATGCTCACTAACAGGGATGCAAACAAATTTGTTCACAACATTTGAGAGACATAGGCTTTTTGTGCAATTGGAAAATTTCTGGGATCTTTTATTTCAGCTCATGAAACATGGGACCAAGACTTTACATGTTGCGTTTGTATTTTTGTTCAGTGTTCTAGAAAGAATGGGTTAAGTGCATATGGAGGGCATTGTTATCGCACAGCTTTCAAGAAGCAATTTCGAGCACGCAATATATACTATGTAAGTCATATATGCCATTTAGCAGTCAGTGTCAATGCTTTTCTACAATTACTGTCACTGAAGATACATACTATAAATCAGTATCAAGGATTTTCTACATGACATACATATAAAGGCCTAGGCTATTATGTGTCAGTCAGTCAAATATAGGTAGGATAATGGCCTCTCATTGCTTTGTACTGAGTGACAGTGAAATGTAATAGCTACATAGTCAAAAAATCAATTTAGACCACTGATGCACATGCACAACTTGACACACACACACACACACACACACACACACACACACACAGCCACTCTAATGCAGCCAGCCACTCACCGGCCAGGGATCGATTGGTAGGGGATGATAAATTAACCAACACCTCAACAAAAGACGTTAAGCAGAGAGCCCAACGAACCATGCTGCTTTGTAATTACAATACCAAACGAAACATTTGGCATGATGTAGCACCGCCACTGGGCGACATGTGTGTTGGGGTGGGGACAGGCAGGATGGGATGACCGTACAAGGCCCTGCTGGCGGTGTGCAAGGAGAAGTGGTGGAGGGGCGCCAGCCGAGCTCTAATGGTAATGAGGACATTGGCTCGCTTCAGAGAATTGTGTGTAATTGAGCTAATGAAAGCATTCTGTTGTCCCTGATTGAACACGTGCCCCAATGTATTCCTTCAAGGAGCAACATGTGTCTTTGTCCTTTATCTCGCTCTCCCTTTTCTCTCCCTCTCTCTTTCGCTATCTCCCCCTCTTATGGCTGACCTTGTGAAGGGCACGGTGACTGAGTGTCCTCTTTAACTGGTTTCAGCTCAGAAGAGAGAGGATTGTCTGTTGGACTCTTCGATGAACTCTCTAACAGTTGTTTTCTCTCTCTGTGTGTGTGTGTGTGTGTGTGTGTCTGTGTGCGTGTGCGTGTGCGTGCGCGCATACACCCGCGTGTGTGTTGGCATGTATGTGTGTGTATCCATATCCCCCTGGCAGATTGGCCGGTGGCATTCAGAGCAGGGTCTGTCCATGGAGAGGAAGCTTCAATCAATCAACGTGACAGACACTCTCTTCAACACCACCCTCACCATCACCACTATTCTGGTGAGTGAACCGTCACGGCAACACACTCCCAATGACACACGTTCTGGACACTCCACTTGGTTCATAATGGAGAGAGTGGTAGACATTAAAGTGCAGTGGGGTAATATTTCTCCATGTTACACCGTCACACTCAGAACAGGACATGCAAGCGTACACTCCACTTGGTTTACGATGGAGAGAGTGGTAGATATTAAAGTATAGTGACGTAGTATTTCGCCCGTAGTAAATCATGTCACCCTGTCACACCGTCACACCAGCACACTCCGAATGACAGATATGTGCTGGATCACCCACTTGGTTTAGATATAGAGAGTGGTTGACAATAAGGTGTAGTGGGGTGGTATTTCACCATGGCACCTAAAGCTGTCCTGTCCTATTTAAGTATAGTGCCTGTCATTCATAGAGTTGACATCTCTGTCTTGAGGGCGGCAGGTAGACTAGAAAAAAATCAGTCGATGTGCCCTTGAGCAAGGCACTTAACCCTAATTGCTCCCGTAAGTCGCTCTGGATAAGAGCATCTGCTAAATGACTACAATGTAAATGTTGATCTGCCCTGACTCTGAAGGCTTCCTTGATGTAAATACAGTCTCATCCTCTATATATCCTCTCAGGAAGGTGTATTGCTGGTGTGCTTAGCGGGCCGAGTTGTTTAGATACTATCTATAAGGCGATACGCTTAGCAATTAAAGATGTAATCCGTGTGGTGGTTGACAGCCTGTTATTTGGCAGCAATTTTCGAGGGCATGGAGGAAAGAGGGTATCGGTCTGAGGAGGAAATTGAGCTTTTCTCCTCTCCTCACATTCGCACACCCTGCGGAGAGATCCTTTCTCTTCATTGAGCTAGGTCACACTGCTTTTCTGCAGCCCGCTGAGGACTGTGGGAGTTTTTTTGACTGAAAAACACTGGGGTTCAATATAGCCATTCATACAACATATTCTGATTGGCTGCAACAGTGTTCTAGCTACACTGGGGTTCAATAGAGCCATGCTACTACTGGCTAGCCCAGGCCTGCTAGCGCTTACATTACTGCTGATTGGGCGCATGCGTGAAAGTTAGCCAGAGAAATCCTCATCGTCCTCCCTCTACCACTACTTGATGAATCAAAAGATAAGCCCAAAGTATCTTGTAAGGAGAGCCCAAATGTCCGCAATGTTATTCGCAATGTCACGCTTACCAGTTAAGAGCAGAGGTGGAATAAAGTGTGTCTGTGTTAACCCGCGACTTAAGAAAAAGGTCTCATTGAGAATTATTGGGATTGAGGTGGAATGGTTCCGTTGGTTTCACCGACCGCGGGGGCTTCTTTATCAAATGAGGAGCTGTTACAACGGTGGCTGAGAGAGAGAGAGAGGGGGCTGCTACCTGTTTATTTCGCTATATATATAGAGTTGTCCAGGCAAATTTCAAAAGCCACCAAGGAGCAATTTTGTCGCTATCACAACTCACTCATCACTGCGTGATTGCTTTGTCGCGCTTTATCTCTGCCGGTGGGGGCGGGCTAGACGCTGCAGTCTTGAGCGGCTGCAGTGCGGAGCGGCACCAGGAGGATTCATCTCTCCTGCAGACTGTTCCAGTACAGTTACGCACACTGTCACCATGGCCTCTGTGACTCAGAGAGCCGACGCAATACAGAAAACAACCTCCCCCACCGACCCCACCTCTCTGGAAAAAAATACATTTAAATTGATTTTGCACCTACACAGACCCCAGACATTACGTTGTAATCTCTCTGTTTGTTAACAATGTTTAGTTTTTCCATCCTTTGGATGTTAGTGAAAGAAATACTTGCGATAGCTCTTCCGCTGCGCCACTAGGAGAGGTGGTATTTCTGAACTCCTGATTGCTCTGGGAAGATAATAGAGACTTTGCTCTAAGTTGATTTGTTTTTAAGCCATTTTTGATTGGCTGGCTCAGGCCTCTTTAGGAGAGAGAGTGTCACCGAAGCGATGTCACCTTCAGGCTTCAGACCACAGTCACATGGTCAGTGAAGTGTAGTGTAATCCTAGTTTATGATTGTTCAGGAGGGTCAGGGTTGATTATTCCCATCATCCTCTCTGCTCAGTCAGTGTGAGCAAAGATGACCACCTGTCAATGACCACCCCTTAATGGGGAAACTGCCACATCCATTTGCGATATTACAACAACAAAGAAGTTACTGCAAACAACAAACACTGTTATTTTCCCCCTCGGACATCATTGCAAGCGCAATAAAACAGCAGGATACAGTTAACTACCAAAATAATGGAATCACTTGAGTAAATGAGGGATAGAATGTACATTGAAAGCAGGTGCTTCCACACAGGTGTGGTTCCTGAGTTAATTGAGCAATTAACATCCCATCATGCTTAGGGTCATGTATAAAAATGGCTACCATGGCTATGCCACCATAGGATGACAATGCCCCCATCCACAGGGCATGAGTGGTCACTGAACGATTGAATGAGCATGAAAACGATGTAAACCATATGCCATGGCCGTCTCAGTCACCAGATCTCAACCCTGTTGAACACTTATAGGAGATTCTGGAGCGCCGCCTGACACAGCGTTTTTCACCACCATCAACAAAACACCAAATTATGGAATTTCATGTGGAAGAATGTTGTTTCATTCCTCTAAAATAGTTCCAGACACTATTAAGACACTTAGTATGTTGGTTTATTTTGGCAGTTAACTGAATGTACTGCAATGTTTTTTACCATGACGCTCGAAGCTCCCAACCTCTGCTTCGTCAATAAATGAAATGAAATAACAACGGTGTGGGGCGGACATTGTTTCCCCCTGCTGCGAATTCCATCTTTAAACGTTTGCTTGAGTCTACTTGGAGTGCCAGATGGGCAGGCTTTTCACTTTTGAGACTATTTCACTGGTTCCATTGTGGCAGTCAAGCTCAATCAAGCACAGCTAAAGTATTTGAAAGATTTCAGGCATACAGGGCGTTAGCGCCAATACATGTCCTTGTTACAGAATAACAATACCTGAGAGCGGATTATAAGACGGTGGCTTTTAGATATACTGTGGGTCTTACTTACATTATTACCTTGTGAGAGAGAAGTGTCATTCAGCAGCCTTGCAGTTCTTGACACACTAACCGGTGCACCTGGCACCTACTACCATACCCCGTTCAAAGGAACTTAAATATTAGGTCTTGCCCATTCACCCTCTGAATAGCACACATACACAATCCATGTCTCAATTGTCTCAAGATCCTTCTTTAACCTGTCTCCTCCCCTTCATCTACACTGATTAAAGTGGATTTAACAAGTGACATCAATAAGGGATCATAGCTTTCACCTGGATTCACCTTGTCAGTCTATGTCATGGAAAGAGCAGGTGTTCTTATTGTTTTGTAAACTCAGTGTATATTTGAGCTGCCAGTTCGCTATAGGCTCCAGACCACATAATTGTATTTTCTGGAGGATGGGGGGTATTGCGAGGCTAGGGGGTTGTGACTGCTCCTTGAACCAGACCCGGGTTCAAACAGTATTTGTTTTCTTTCAAATACTTTGCACGTTTGATTGAGCATGCCTGGAGTGCCAGATGGGTGATGTTTGCACTTTTGGGACTATTCCATTGGTTCCATTGTGCCAAGGAAGCTCAATCAAGCGCAGCTAAAGTGTTTCAACTATAGTGAATACTATTCGAACCCAGGTATGACTTGGTACACCTTAAAAATTGAGAATTTCCTGACTGTCGTGTGTAGTCGATTTGTTTAGGTTTCTAGGCTCAGCTCGTGGGTGATGTTTCCCCCTGGGACAGATCTATGATCAGCTTTCCCTTCCCCAATCCTAACCGTAACCATTATTGGACAAAATGCATCTGGCATGGGTAGAGTAAGGTTTTGTGTGTGTGGGGGGGCATGGAACACTGGCATCACTCAGCTGGAGTTATCTGCACCCAACCAGACTCCTGGCAATGGAAAAAAGGGGAGCATGTTTTTAGAGATACAGAAATGCTGCATTTCCTCATATCTTGAAATGCACCATTTCATAGAATTGTCTGTGGTATATTACAAAAGGTAGATAGAATTTCCCTGTGATTTCAATGAATGCCTCTGACATTGATGTATGTAGGTAGATCGGTAAGCATTCACAAACAGTGGTGAATTATGCAACATTAGGAGTTAGACATGACAACATTCCAAATCCCCTGTCATGTATTCCACACAGAGAGAGAGAGAGAGAGAGAGAGAGAGAGAGTCCCCCCCACATTATTGATTAATGTCTGGGTTTTACTCCCATGATTGAAGGGTCAGAGCCAGCTCTTAATTACATTTTTCTGCAGGTTTTTATTTATTTATTTATACAGGGTGGGTCATCATTGAGACCAGGGTCTCATTTACAAGGAGCCCTGTGAACATGAACATACACAATACAATTGAATACAACATAATGTAAAATAACAATATCAATACAATAAATACAACAAGATTAATCAAAACAAACACAACTCTCACATATCACTTCCCTTAAACTCCATCTAAACTGTCCAATGGGGACCAGCGAGTTGAACTTCAAGGGGGCCTTCAGGCTATTCCATGAGCTGGTGGCATAAGAACTAAAAGCATTTTACCCCAGCTCAGTGGAGACCTGCGGGACCTCCAGAACCAGCCAATCCAGAGAGCGGGTCTGAAAATTGCTGGATCTCCAATTAATACATGAGCTGAGGTAGTTAACCAGGTCCCCAACCGAGGATGTTCTTCCCCACCTCTATAGAGTCTCCTAATAGTGGGGGCTGTTGGGGAGATAAATATAGAATTACTTTGCCTCCCTTTCACACTCATCAATCAACTAGTGAGAGCTAGCCGAGAAATTATGGGCCGCATTTAATTAAGCGCAGCGGCCCACTCCTCTCTGTCGCCGGGGGTGTGGAGACTTATTAATTGAATCCAGAAGGTTTGTTTATCCATTTCCAAGCTTTCTCCCTTGAAACCCCCGCAGTGTAATGTACAACTGGCCCGTGAAATGCTGGCCCGTGAAATGCTACTCCTTAATAAGCCCTAGTTTGGGAGGGGAAAGGGAAAGCGTCCATCCGGCTGCAATGGTTGAGCGCTGCTGCGAGCGATGAAATAATTAGCATTTATATTGTGCCTTCCTGCATGGCGCCGCATAACCACAGCAGAGGTGTCAACTCAGGGGCAGAAAGGGAACATGCGTGGCTGTTTAATAAGTTAATGAATGGAGAGGATTTGCATTTATAGAGTGTTACTGGGCTCTGACTCAGGGCCCGAAAGGCTCACCTGCATGCATACGTTCAAAACATCCGCCAGTCTCTCCCTCCATCTGATACTGATGAGTATGTCCACTAAAAGCAACACTTAGAATGTGCTCTGATTCAGTGACCTCTGATATGATGCAGAGAAGGCTAGGAAAACCCTATTCTAGTTTCTCTATTGCTATTCTCTTATCGGTGTAGCGCAAAGCAGTGTGTGCACTGAAAACCCCAGCGAGGTGGAGGGGGGGGAGAGGCCATAGAAGACTAATCAAGTGTAAAGGAAACCGATCCAGTAGTACCACAGGTAGAAGAACTGTTGTTGCCATGGTGACAGGATGGTCGGTGGCAGTGTGATGTGTCATCCTCTTTGAGGTCTCCGGTTTTCCACTTTGTGTCATAATGGAGGGACGCCGCTTCGTACTGTGAGACGAATCCATCTCCCGGTCACCAGTCAACACAAAAGCCACCCCAATAGAAGTATGACAGAGCAATTTCACTGTTTGCCTTGTGTTCCATCTATATTTCTCTAAATCAGACAGTGAGATTTTTCTCTCTCTCGACTTAAGTATAAAGCTCACTGTTACAGGGAACAGGTTAAAAAGGCTGCCTGTTACAAGGCTGGCTTCACTCTGTAAAACTGACATGTTGCGAAGGTGACAATGTTCGGCTCAATTTATGAAGTCCTCTCCAACAATGTCATTAGAAGGCTCCCACATAAAAAAAATACTAGAGTTTACTATAGAATACTACAGTATTTACTATAGAATTCTGTAGTAAACTGTAGGATACTGTAGAATACTATACACTGTAGTATCCCTCGATCATGTGTAGTACTTAGTATAGAATGTTGTAGAATACTATAGTAAACACTACAATATTATCCATTTAAAAAAACACTGTAGTAAATACTACAGAAATGTCTGCAAAAACACATTTAAAAAAAACAATAGTAAATATTGCAGTATTTAATTTGCATATATCCTGCCCATTCCCCTCCCCCATATGCCAATTTGTGCCACCCGTAAGAAACCTACATATAGACCATATATTGTGTTCCTTACAGGTTATAGAAAATAGCAAATGCTCTGAACTCTCTGTTCAGAACCCAGTCCTACCTACCTACAGGTTATGGAAAATGTGATCTTTTAGCATTTCTCCAGTAGGTTTCCTCAAGGAGAAAGCCCCCCACTTGTCAAAGATAATAAAACAGAAACACTTTACTAAAAACTATGGTAATGTCCCCAAAACCACTACAGTAAATAATACAGTATACTGTACTACAGTCCGCAAAAACACTACAGTAAATACTACAGTATACTACAGTCTGCAAAAACACTACAGTAATTACTATAGTATATACTACTCTTTTTTACTACAGTATTTATACTAAAGTAAACAGTAAATACTACAGTATACTACAGTAAATATTACAGTATTCACTGTAGTGTTTTTGTGGACTTCAGTCTTCAGTCCGCAAAAACACTACAGTGAATACTACAGTAAAGTCCGCAGAAATATTACAGTGAATACTATAGTATTCCTACAATAGTATACACTATAGTATTTTTCCATGTGGGCTGCAGCATTCAAGATTTGATACATGCTTTATTAAAGTATTCTCCAAAAAAAGCAAGCGCATTTAGTATTTTAGCTATGGTGTCTGGCGTAAAATGTGGACCCCTGATTGGTTGATAAATCTCTCTTAACCCCCCAAATTTAAATCATTGAGCTGCTTGCTCAACATTATGAAAAAACTAATCGTAAATTAGGAACAAACTATAAGAAAGAGTGAGTCAGTCAAAGACAGGGTTGTAAAACAGTCAGCGGAGGTGCCAGACAGAGGCTTTTGTTCTCCCGCCAAGTACGGTGGTGAAATTAATTGATGTACAGTGGGGGAAAAAAGTATTTAGTCAGCCACCAATTGTGCAAGTTCTCCCACTTAAAAATATGAGAGAGGCCTGTAATTTTCATCATAGGTACACGTCAACTATGACAGACAAATTAAGAAAATAAAATCCAGAAAATCGCATTGTAGGATTTTTAATGAATTTATTTGCAGATTATGGTGGAAAATAAGTATTTGGTCACCTACAAACAAGCAAGATTTCTGGCTCTCACAGACCTGTAACTTCTTCTTTAAGAGGCTCCTCTGTCCTCCACTCGTTACCTGTATTAATGGCACCTGTTTGAACTTGTTATCAGTATAAAAGACACCTGTCCACAACCTCAAACAGTCACACTCCAAACTCCACTATGGCCAAGACCAAAGAGCTGTCAAAGGACACCAGAAACCAAATTGTAGACCTGCACCAGGCTGGGAAGACTGAATCTGCAATAGGTAAGCAGCTTGGTTTGAAGAAATCAACTGTGGGAGCAATTATTATGAAATGGAAGACATACAAGACCACTGATAATCTCCCTCGATCTGGGGCTCCACGCAAGATCTCACCCCGTGGGGTCAAAATGATCACAAGAACGGTGAGCAAAAATCCCAGAACCACACGGGGGGACCTAGTGAATGACCTGCAGAGAGCTGGGACCAAAGTAACAAAGCCTACCATCAGTAACACACTACGCCGCCAAGGACTCAAATCCTGCAGTGCCAGACGTGTCGCCCTGCTTAAGCCAGTACATGTCCAGGCCCATCTGAAGTTTGCTAGAGTGCATTTGGATGATCCAGAAGAGGATTGGGAGAATGTCATATAGTCAGATGAAACCAAAATAGAACTTTTTGGTAAAAACTTGTCGTGTTTCGAGGACAAAGAATGCTGAGTTGCATCCAAAGAACACCATACCTACTGTGAAGCATGGGGGTGGAAACATCATGATTTGGGGCTGTTTTTCAGCAAAGGGACCAGGTCGACTGATCCGTGTAAAGGAAAGAATGAATGGGGCCATGTATCGTGAGATTTTGAGTGAAAACCTCCTTCCATCAGCAAGGGCATTGAAGATGAAACGTGGCTGGGTCTTTCAGCATGACAATGATCCCAAACACACCGCCCGGGCAACGAAGGAGTGGCTTCGTAAGAAGCATTTCAAGGTCCTGGAGTGGCCTAGCCAGTCTCCAGATCTCAACCCCATAGAAAATCTTTGGAGGGAGTTGAAAGTCCGTGTTGCCCAGCGACAGCCCCAAAACATTTTTTACATTTACATTTTAGTCATTTAGCAGACGCTCTTATCCAGAGCGACTTACAGTTAGTGAATGCATACATTTTTTTATTTTAAATTTTTTTATAAAAAAAAAAAAAAAACTCCTACCCCCTGTGGGAATCGAACCCACAACCCTGGCGTTACAAACGCCATGCTCTATCAACTGAGCTACATCCCTGCCGGCCATTCCCTCCCCTACCCTGGGCCAATTGCGCGCCGCCCCATGGATCTCCCGGTCGCGCCGGCTACGACAGAGCCTGGATTTGAACCAGGATCTCTAGTGGCACAGCTAGCACTGCGATGCAGTGCCTTAGACCACTGCGCCACTCGGGAGTCATGACATCACTGCTCTAGAGGAGATCTACATGGAGGAATGGGCCAAAATACCAGCAACAGTGTGTGAAAACCTTGTGAAGACTTACAGAAAACGTTTGACCTGTGTCATTGCCAACAAAGGGTATATAACAAAGTATTGAGAAACTTTTGTTAATGACCAAATACTTATTTTCCACCATAATTTGGAAATACATTCATTAAAAATCCTACAATGTGATTTTCTGGATTTTTTTTTTCTCATTTTGTCTGTCATAGTTGACGTGTACCTATGATGAAAATTACAGGCCTCTCTCATCTTTTTAAGTGGGAGAACTTGCACAATTGGTGGCTCACTAAATACTTTTTTTTAGAAAGTTACCACCCCCTTTCAAAATGTTCACCTTTTGTTGCCTTACAGCCTGAAATGAAAACACATAAAATGTGACTTTTTCCAGTTTATTTACACACAGTAACCCACAATATCCAAGTGGGATTTTCTTTTTTTTTACTCTGAAAATTGTTTCAAATTAAAACAGTCAAATACCCTATTTGGATAAGTGAACACCCCCCTGAGTTAATACTTAACCACCTTTTGCTTGAATTACAGCCATGAGTCTCTTTGAATACGTCTCTAACTTTGCACACCTAGACAGTGCAATATTTGCCCATTCTTCCTTGCAGATTTGTTCAAGCTCAGTCAAATTGCATGGTGACCGCTCATGGACTGCACTCTTCATTCTCAATGGGATTTAGGTCTGGGCTCTAACCAGGCCACTCAAGGACATTCAGCCACTGTACGGTTGCTTTGGCGGTGTGCTTTGGGTCACTGTCATGTTGAGACATGAACCATCTTCCCATTTTCAACTTCCTAGCAGAGGGCTGCAGGTTCTCCTCAAGAATCTGTCGGTATTTTGCACTGTCCATTTTCCCTTCTATCCTGACAAGTGATCCAGTTCCTGCTGAAGAGAAACACCCCCACAACACGATGCTGCCACCGACGTGCTTTACTGTAGGCATGGTGTTCTTTGGGTGGAAAGATGTATTGGGTTTTCACCAGACATATCGTTTTGCGTTCAGGCCAAAAAGTTCAATTTTGGTCTCATCTGACCACAGCACCTTTTGCCACTTGGCCTCGGAATCGACAATGTGCTTTTTGGCAAAGCTTTTTGACAAAGCTCAAACGAGAGTGGTTTTTTTCTTGCCACCCTCCCATAGAGGCCAGATTTGTGGATCGCTTGTGATATTGTGGTCACATGCACACATTCACCAGTCTTTGCCATAAAGGCCTGAAGCTCCTTCAAAGTCGGCATTGACTTCTTGGTAGCCTCTCTGAACAGTCCCCTCCTTGCCCGGTCATCCCATTTGGAGGGACGGCCTGATCTATGCAGGGTCTGGGTGGTGCCATACGCCTTCCACTTCTTAATAATGGTCTTAACTGTTCTCCGAGGGATAGACCTTTGAAATCTTTTTATATCCATCCCCTGACTTGTGCCTTTCCACAACTTTATCTCGTAGATCTTTTGAAAGTACCTTTCCGCCCATAGTGGATTATTTGCATTGAATTGCACTACTAAGCAGTGGAGTCCTCTATGAACAACTGCTTTTATTCTGAACTAATCAAAGTCACTACAATTGATCACAGATGGAAGCCAATTAGCTTGATTTGTGATCTGGAAGGTGGTTGGTTATACCTCAGCAGGTTTTCAATTGCAATTCTAAGGGGGTTCACTTATCCAAATAGGGTATTTGACTGTTTTACTTTTAATTAATTTTCAGAGTTTTTTTTATTTTTTTCTCCCACTTGGATATTGTGGGTTACTGTGTGTAAATAAAGCTGGAAAAAGTTTAATTTTATGTGTTTTCATTTCAGGCTGTAAGGCAACAAAAGGTGAACATTTTGAATGGGGGTGGTGACTTTCTATATCCACTGTATATGCTCATTGGCTCCTATTTAAAACGAATGACCTCTGGTGAGAGAGTGTCCACTGTCCAGACAGACAACTTGCTAAAATCAAGTTGTCAAGATTGAGATGATGTTATGCTATGCTACACTAGGTTAGGCTATACTATGCTATGTTTATTGTTGTGAATTCGGGGGGGCTGCCCCAACCTGGACTCAAACTCGGGTCCAGTGACTGTCAAGCTAACACCTTAAACGTTACGCAAATAGGTCAGAGGTTGCAAGGTATTGGGTTAAGGTCGCCACATTATCATGGGGTTCTACATGTGCTCTGCTACATCTGTATCCCTCTGCAGGAGAACCCTTACGTGATGCTGCGACCGAACCACCAGGAGATGGAAGGGAATGAGCGCTATGAGGGCTTCTGTGTGGACATGCTGAAGGAGCTGGCGGACATCTTGAAGTTCAAGTACCGTATCAATCTGGTGGGGGACGGGGTTTACGGGGTATCGGGGACCAACGGTACCTGGACGGGCATGGTGGGAGAGCTCATCTCCAGGGTAAGAGCAACAGCTTCCTATAGTAAACATTATTCATAGGGCCAGGAGTTTTTCCCGACCAACTGACTTGACCAGGAAAAACTCTGGGCCCTACCATCGCCATCCATCTCCCTACCATTTACCCCCCTCTACCACTTCACAGCATAATGCCACTCAAACTATAGACCAATTCATCAAACTTTCAATCAAATGTTATTAATGTAGCCTTTTTAACAAAAACATGTCACAAAGTGCTTTATAGTAATCAATACTATTTACAGCCATTACTGTCAAATCACCCCTAACAAATCCCTAACATCCTACAAACATCCAGCACCCGTATGCACAGGTTGTACAACTGATGTACAACGGATTTGACACAATGGTTGTGCTACAACTGATACTTTATGTTCGTGATACAATGGAGAGTTTGTCGTCACAGAAATGTGTACACAACCATTGTGTGCGGCAGGTAGCTTAGTGGTTAAGAGCGTTGTGCCAGTAACCTAAAGGTCGCTGGTTCTAATCCCTGAGCCGACTAGGTGAAAAATCTGTCGATGTGCCCTTGAGCAAGGCACTTAACTCTAATTGCTCCTTTAAGTCGCTCTGGATAAGAGCGTCTGCTAAATGACGTAAATGTAAAAATGTGTGCTGTCACCACAATGCTTGTGTAATTATTTTTGGTAGAAAAGCTCTCTGTTGTATTACAACCGTTATGCCAAATGCGTTACATCAGTTGTATAACTTTAGTGTGTATGGGGCCTAAATGTGGGTGTTATGTGTGCAGGCATAGTGTGTCTCTGAGGACTCCAGGGTCAAATTATTCCATCTGATACGTGATAGGCTGAGTGTCTCGTAGTAACACATGTCCCCAGTGATGTGATCTAGAAAAGTAGTGCCCAGAGCTATTGATTGAGGTTTTCACATTCAGAGCATCCTACAGTGAGGGGATGTAACCATACAGACATGTGAGGATGATGAGGAGGACGAGGAAGGCTGTTAATTAGTCCAGATAATGCCTGATTCAGATGACACAGAGTCTTGGGTTGCGTCCCAAATGGCACCTTATTCCCTTTATAGTGCACTACTTTTGACCAGGTGCTCTGGTCAAATAGGGTGCCATTTGGGACGCAGCCATGGCTGTGTTCTGTTCACCCTTCTCACTCGGAAACATCTCATCTGTCCTAATGAATCTCAATTAGCCCCAGCCACCCGTTAGCAGACACACACAACCCAGACATTTCTTTAAATGGGCCCAGCTAACCAGGAACTGGAGATTCAAAGCCCTTAAGGAAATAAAGAAAGGATTGCGTACTCGGTCTCCACTCGGTCTAATTGCGCCTCATACGATACTGCTACGGAGTGCCGGAGTACCAAGCAACGTCGGAGAGGGTGAAGGTCGAGGGGAGACAGCGCAGGAAGGTGTGGGATCACTGAGTCCCTGCCACTCTCTGGAGAGACCCTCAGACTGGAAAGGAGGGAGTAAGTGGATGACTGGGTTATAGTTGAGAGGGAGGGGGAGAGGAGCTGGGAGGGGAGGAGAAGAGAGAGATTGTACTGTAGCTAGCCTATAGCGGCTGACAGGGTTAACACAGAAAAGTAGAGCGAACGCTGAGAGAAGAGAACGTATGGCCCAGCTTTCCACAAGCTTCCTATGCAAGGCTACAGTCTGCTAGCTGGGGACGGGGGCTTTACTTTAAGCAGCCATAGAGATGGAGACAAAGCCCTAGCAGGGAGATGAAATGCCACGTACAGTGGGGAACCTCTAACTCAATGAATTATTCAGCAGCCGTAGGGACGGCTTTGATTTTTTTTTCCTATCTCTTTTTTTTCCGGGGCACCATCTAATGAAAGAGCAAAACTGGAAACAAGTGTGGTGGCATGGGGAAAGAATACAACGATGCATTATTTAAAAGCTGACTTTATACAGTGTGTTTTCTCTATCTCTCTCTCTCCCCCCACACACTTTGAATAGCTGTTAGAGTCCAGTAATCAATATTAATATTCAATAGGTGCATTAATATTTCAGTAGCAGCTACGGTTCCGTGTTCATTTTTCAAAGGAGGAGTGAATTCTTTCTTTTGTTGATTTTTTTTTGCCTAGATACTTTTTGTTGTTGCTTTTGGGCTGGCTGGGGGTTGGCTAAATGCCTGGTTTTGCTCGTTCATTCAGAGTTGTTGTCAGTGAAAATACTGTCAAACAACCACTAAAAAGCCTTCCAGACCTTTTTCACCACTGTGTTAGCACCCGGAGCTCTGTTTTTGCTGTTCAAGTTATTCTGGACAGGACTGGTCAACTCCTCCAGGGGCGTGTACTCAAACAGAGTGAAGCTGTGAAAAGCCTTCCCCTGCACACCTCCGCTCTCTCTCTGTCTGTGTTCTCAACTGCTGCTCTCAGATCAAGGCAAAGGCATATGATAGCCAGAGTCCCTCATAGGACCACCTACTGTACAATGAAAGGTGTATGATACCCACTTGACAGGGTACATTACAACATAACAAGACCCAGGGCTAGCCTTGACACTAAACCTTCTGCTTATTTCTACCTACAACTACACTACTGTCTATACTGTAAATCAAGCAAAGTTGTTCTTCTTGATTGGTCCAAATTTGTTTGCTAGTTAAGTTATTTAGTGTGTCAACGTGCACTGTGACCGTGATGGCATCGCCCTAACTGATGATGGGTGTGCTATCAGAGCAAAATATTTCCACAGATTCTTTTGGACAGAGCCTTCTAGCCAAGTTAACAGGGGGCACACTCACTTGGACCGACAATCAGAAAAGGGGCTGATGGGTAAAAAAGAAAAAAACAATGGGGTCATGAATGCTGACGGTCGGATCCAGCACTGTAGGCAGGCAGGCTCTCCTCTCATTTAGAGTTGAGCTCTGACAATCCTCTTATTTTCCGAATGCAAAGGACAAAGAGCAGCGTAGGGTTTCACAGGGTCCCGGGGGAGATGAAAATCCCTGGCAGATGTACTTTGCAGCGTCGGATGATTAGTGGGATCGACCAGCCACCGCCACAGCCCTACCATGCCCAGTAGCACTGGCTGACTGGCTTGCTTACTGACTGGCTCTGCCTGGCTGGCTGATTGACTGGCTGCTGTGTCAAGTGATTTGTCCTAACAATCTGCCCTTTGCCTGCTTGCAAAAACATTGCACTCTGTTCTAATATGTGTCTCAAATGGCACCCTATTCCCTATTGTGAACGGATCAGCTTGTCCAAAGCTCCCTAAAACAAGCGGGAGGCATGAAATGAACAGACCAGAGGCAGTGGTTGTGGTTCCTTTTCTTTTGTATTGTTACTGAACGGGTTCTTTTGCCTGACAAAATAATTCCAATACAGGGTAACGTCCAACGCTGAAACAACAGCGTAACAAAACAATTTACAAACTAAGCCGTTGACCAAAAGGCAGTGGCCCAAAAAGGGAAAGTAAAACAACAAATGGCTCCTCCTGTCTTTAGACGATCGTCTACACATACAGTTACAGGAGGAACGCTTCTCTCTATCTATAGTCTGCCTTGGTTAACAGAGAGACAAGGGGCCCCAGACGAAGAAGCTTTCTCTGAGGTAGGACAATACGACGTCCTCACAGGTCCCTGTCTCTACTCCCAAATCTCTCCCAGCTCCTCTCCTGGCACACCTATATAGAGGAAGACACAAAGCAATTAGTGGGCCCAGCTGTGTGCTAATTGGCTTTACACTGAGTACCTATCCCCTGAGGAGGGTGCTGTCGTGCCGTCTTCCTCCGGCTGGTCACTGAACTCTCACACTATATAGTGCACAAATGTTGACCAAAGCCCTATGGGTCCTGCTCAGATGTAGTGCACTACATAGTGAATAGGGTGTCATTTGGGACATAGCGCTCCCCTCTGTTCTACACTCTGTTCTCCCTGGTGCCCTGCATGAGTCAGGTCTTGGACACAAAGCCAATGGTGGATTATGCTACACACTGCTGGCAGACTAGGCATCACAGACAACAATGGCAGTACAGTAGGAGTGGAATTACACTAGTAGCCTACTTACTATTTCATTTAACTTTCCATGCATTTTCCACCACCACAACCCAACTTTTGCTACTGTAGATGTACCTATCTGTGCTTATCTGAATGGTTGGTGTGGTGTGTGTGTGTGTGTGTGTGTGTGTGTGTGTGTGTCTATTCCAGAAAGCGGATTTGGCTGTAGCGGGGCTCACCATAACCGCAGAGAGGGAGAAGGTCATCGATTTCTCCAAGCCTTTTATGACCCTGGGAATCAGCATCATGTACCGTGTACACTTGGTAAGACTAACCTCTGACCTCTCCGACCCCTACAAACAACCTGGCTGACCCCTGACCCCTACAAACATCTCGCACCACGGCAGTCAGTGGACCGATGCTAATGACCTAGCGACCAATCATCAGCCTCGGTCTGGGAGCCCGTTCAGCGCCTCTCCTCCTCTCACTACATCCCTCTCCTCTCTCTACCTCCGCCAGAGTAACAGATGGTGTGCTCTGCTCTGTGATATGCTGGTGTGAATCGACCTTTCATTCCCAATCCCACTTCTCCTCTGATTGTGACTGGGATCTAATTCGCACCAATAACACCCCTGATCCCTGCGTATAGAACAAGACCCAGGCAACAGTTGTGGAAATCCAATACCCCTATGTTAACACCAGCCAACCATTAATCAAAGGCCTTCTCCCAAATCCAAGGAGACACGCTGGTCTCTCCGCTGGCCATCGGCCGGATGGAGCCGCTTTGGACCGAGCGGCGGCGTGTAAAAACATGATTATGGCGTCCCAGTAGGGCATTTACTCCAGCCGTCCCTGTCCTCCCTGTCTCCCCTGTCCCCCCATCTGCGTCCCTCCCCTTTTCCTGGTGCTAATAGGTGCAGCTGCCAGGAGAGAGGCTCCATTGGGCCAACAGTTGGTTGAATGAATCGATAGCAGCAGGTGCACAGTAAGTGGGCTGCCGTATCACCTCTGCGGCAGGCTGCTGCTACTGCTGACGCGTTGGAACGTGCTCATCTGTGTGTTCCTGCGAGCTGACGTGGCGGGAGGGAGGAGAGGAGAAGCCCACACACACTGCAGTGCAAGATTGACACACACACACTCCCACTGCCCTAACAATGTCGGCACAGACAGACAGACAGACAGACAGACAGACAGACAGACAGACAGACAGACAGACAGACAGACAGACAGACAGACAGACAGACAGACAGACAGACAGACAGACAGACAGACAGACAGACAGACAGGGAGGCGGAAGGATAGAGGGATGGGATGAGGAGCGTAAGGTAACTGGCAGAGAGAGATGAGGAGCCTCCACTGCTTAAGATCAGGAGTGAAAGGCGGAAGAGACTAACTACAAAGTGTGAGAGTCTGCTGCACTGATATCTCTGCACTGATCTCTCTCTCTGTCTGTCTGTCTGTCTGTCTGTCTGTCTGTCTGTCTGTCTGTCTGTCTGTCTGTCTGTCTGTCTGTCTGTCTGTCTGTCTGTCTGTCTGTCTGTCTGTCTGTCTGTCTGTCTGTCTGTCTGTCTGTCTGGAGTCTTTGCACAGTACCTGTCCCTGGTGTCTCCTTCTTCTCTCTTCATCTCTCTACCCAGGACTCCCTCCCTCCCAGCGCCCCTTGGCAATCTCTTAGGTCTCACACAGAGCTACAAGGCTCCAGCTCCACCATTCAATATTAGAATTTCTGTGACTGCACTTGTTTAGGTTTAATCCACTAGCTATTGATCTCTGACGCAGTGATTTCTACAATTGCGCCTGCTGCTTATTTCAGACTTTAATTGAAATTCTCAGCCTGATCAATAACAATGGAAAACTGAATAAAATAGAGATGCCTGTTGATTTTGAATTACCTGCTGTATGGCCTTAGAGGTAGATGCCCTGGGGCCCCAAATGAGTTAGTCTGGCCCTGCCTACTACTGTTTAATTTCTGTCCATGGTGCACCCCAATTGTGTGTGTGTGTGTGCACCTGTGCGTTCTTAATCTCTTTTTGCTTATCTTGATTAACTGGTTTGTTTTATAAAGTGTTTTGGGAGAGCGCGATGGTCCTCTTTTGATTACCCTAAATCCTTCTTGACCACTCCACCAATCTGTCCACTTGTTTCATCAAACCCCCTTTCTCATCACCCCCCACTTCTATGTTCTGTGGACATCTTTCCACCAATCCCTCCCTCCTAGTAGTAGTAGTAAAGACAGAAAGAGACAGAGAGAGACAGAGAGAGAGAATGGAGAGAGCAAGAGAGACTATTGAGGGTGTGTATAGAGATTAAAAACCTAATTAGACCCACAAGTTAATTAGGGGGTTGGTAGAGAGGGGAGCGGTGTCACATTCACGAGCTGCCCTGTGGGAGTGTGGCACTGCGATCCTGATTGAGTGTGTCTGCCCCCCTCCAACCTCGCCAAACCTTCCCCGCTTCCCCTCTCCCTCCCAACCGTCCCAGACATCCTACGAGAGCGAGCACTGATGGAATCTGGGACTGCGGCTAATCAGCAGCCCCCCCCCCAACCCCTCGCCACATAAACAGAACTCCTCCACCTCCGTAGTCATGGAGACCATAATAGCAGGGATGCGAATGGCGAGTGGCGGACCACAAATAGGGACGCATCTCTCAAGGTGGCTGGCGTTTGAAAGAAAACTGGTTACTCTCCTTCACTCAGTGTGTTTCTGTAGAGCAGTCATGCCTCCCACCTAGGTTGAATACGTGGGGAATGACAATAAGGGGAGGGAGGAGGGATATGCTGGTGAAATCCTTGAACGTGACCCCACTCACTAAAGGCAAAGACAGTACAGGATGAAGATAGGCAGAAACTGCTTCTCCAATAGAAATCCCCGATCACACTTTTAGGCAACGTCATGGCGACGTTGGCTAGCTAAGCTCATGCGCAGAAACACGTCATCCGGTCTAACAGTCGTTTCGTTCCAAACTGCGCATGTGCAGGCCGTCAAATCGAAGGCACTCCTTTGATATGAAGTTGTTTTTGACAAAAATGAAAACGTGTTGATTTGTCACTTTCACAAGGTTGGACTAAAAACAAGTTCAGCTACTTCAGACATTGGCTCGAATCTAGGTTGTGCCTTTAGATTTCGAGAAAATTAACAACTAAGGAAGAAGTTTTCACTTCTCTCACTGACTTCTCAAACATCAAACCCCGGCCTGGTCTGCTTGGTCTGCTTCGCAAGCGTTCCCGGAAGTCTCGCGATGTTGCGCTTCTGGGTTGAGAAACTCTGTGCTAAAGGTCTTATATCCCGCCACTTAACACAAAGTAGCCTACGGGGAGAGGAGTTTGTATAACGCTTCATTTCCAATTGTTTGGATTGGCTTGTAAAATCAGCACGGGCAATGAGGCAGTTGTCACAACCGGCGCCTCCCGTCTCCTCTCTTCCTCTCCCCCGGTTCTCCATTTGATGAGATGATGATGATGATGATTACACTCTATAAAGCCCATGTCCAATAAAGACCTCCCTATCCAGTCAGAGCGCCATGCATGCCTGGATACAGTCGAGTACAGTCAGAGACCTGTTGTGCAGTGCAGAGCCCGTGGTCGAGTGGTAACAGTCCTGACTTTTGGCACATGATCCGGGAGACCAGGGTTCAATTCCCGCTTTCCCGCAATGTCTAAATAGTCCTAAAAAATAGAGTCATTACATATTATAAACTGTATAATAAGTCATAGGCGCATACTTGCAAGTAACAAACCATTATACCTGCAGGCTTCAAATCAAATGTTACCAAAAAAAGACCTGTTGTGCTCGTAGCTGCCTTCGCCAGTCGTGATGCCCACCTTGACTACAGTAGGTGCAGATGACTGGCACCTCAGAGGTCTTCCTGACAGCCTGAGGGGGCTCTCTCTCCTATTTGAGAAGAAACAAACGTACCATCACACCTTGCCATCCCTCCCTCCCCTCCCTCCATCGCCCAGTACACACACACACAGAATTACATGTTACCAACTTAACCCTTTAACTGGCACACCCCAAAGAAAAATATCAAAAAAAGTATTGTTCTGCTAAATATGTGTATTTAGCCTCAATATAGGCCATTAATGGATACGTTTTGTTTGCATGACATAAACTTTGATAAATAATGCATCGCAATCATCGCAACCAGCCGTTTGAGTTGCCTAATTAGAGTAAATTAATTTTGTATTGGAATTTGCATAGACTTTTTCATTTAAATTACAGTGCCTTCGGAAAGTATTCAGATCCCTTGACTTTTTCCACATTTTGTTACGTTACAGCCTTATTCTAAAATTGATTTAAATGAATATAAATCCTCAGCAATCTACACACATCACCCCAGAATGACAAAGCACAAACAGGTGTTTAGAAATGTTTGCACATTTATTAAAAATAAAAAACAGAAATATCTTATATACATAAGTATTCAGACCCTTTGCTATGAGAGTCGAAATTGAGCTTAAGTGCATCCTGTTTCCATTGATCAACCTTGAGATGTTTCTACAACTTGATTGGAGTCCACCTGTGGTAAATTCAATTGATTGGACATTGTTTGCAAAGGCAAACACCTGTCTATATAAGGTCCCACAGTTGACAGTGCATGCAGAGCAAAAACCAAGCCATGAGGTCGAAGGAATTGTCCGTACAGCTCCGAGACAGGATTGTGTCGAGGCACAGATCTGGGGAAGGATACCAAAATATTTCTGCAGCATTTAAGGTCCCCAAGAACACAGTGGCCTCCATCATTCTTAAATGGAAGATGTTTAAAACCACCAAGACTCTTCCTAGAGCTGGCCGCCCGGCCAATCTGAGCAATCGGGGGAGAAGGGCCTTGGTCAGGGAGGTGACCAAGAACCCGATGGTAACTCTGACAGAGCTCTAGAGTTCCTCTGTGGAGATGGGAGAACCTTCCAGAAGGACAACCATCTCTGCAGCACTCCACCAATCTGGCCTTTATGGTAGAGTGGCCAGACGGAAGCCACTCCTCAGTAAAAGGCACATGACAGCCCACTTGGAGTTTGCCAAAAGGCACCTAAAGACTCTCAGACCATGAAAAACAAGATTCTCTGGTCTAATGAAACCAAGATTGAACTCTTTAGCCTGAATGCCAAGCGTCACGTCTGAAGGAAACCTGGCACCATCCCTACGGTGAAGCATGGTGGTGGCAGCATCATGCTGTGGGGATGTTTTTCAGCAGCAGGGACTGGGAGACTAGTCAGGATCGAGGGAAAGATGAACGGAGCAAAGTACAGAGAGATCCTTGATGAAAACCTGCTCCAGTGTCCTCAGGACCTCAAACTGGGGAGAAGGTTCACCCTCCAACAGGACAACGATCCTAAGCACACAGTCAAGACAATGCAGGGGTGGCTTCGGGACAAGTCTCTGAATGTCCTTGAGTGGCCCAGCCAGAGCCTGGACTTGAACCCGATCGAACATCTCTGGAGAGACCTGAAAATAGCTGTGCTTTAACGCTCCTCATCCAACCTGACAGAGCTTGAGAGGATCTGTAGAGAAGAATGGGAGAAACTCCCCAAATACAGGTGTGCCAAGCTTGTAGCGTCATACCCAAGAAGAATTGATGCTGTAATCGCTGCCAAAGGTGCTTCAACCAAGTACTGAGTAAAGGGTCTGAATACTTATGTAAATTTAATTATTTAATGTTTTATTTGTAATAAATTAGCAAAATGTTCTAAAAACCTGTTTTTGCTTTGTCATTATGGGGTATTTTGTGTAGATTTATGAGGAAAAGAAACAATTTAATCCATTTTAGAATAAGGCTGTAAAGTAACAAAATGTAGAAAAAGTCAAGGGGTCTGAATACCTTCTGAAGGCACTGTATATCTGCTTAATTTACTTATAATGGAAGATAGGCCTAGTTAAATGAGGACTGATATCAAATATTAATAAAGTATGATACATTTGTGTGTCAAAATATGAATATTAAAATGCATGTAAATTAATGCATTTACAGTTTATTTGCAGGCAGACAGTAAATAATGGATTTGAAATGATTTTTGTATTTGCACAGACAAAGAAATATCAGAACAATATTTCTCTGTTGTCCATTATCACTAGCTTTGGCTTAATAGCATTCCTTTAATGGGCAACTCAATCGCCTGGTAGAGCATATTTTTCAAGAATTCTTAAAATTGTAAAACAGCAACATATTAGTAAATTAATCAGTCTTAAATGGTGTTTTAGAGGTCAACAACATTTTACAACCTTGTAATTTCCCATTTTATACATAACCTCTTAAGGATCGGATCCTTTTTTCCCCATTTTCCCCTAAAATGACATACCCAAATCTAACTGCCTGTAGCTTAGGACCTGAAGCAAGGATATGCATATTCTTGATACCATTTGAAAGGAAACACTTTGACGTTTGTGGAAATGTGAAATTAATGTAGGAGAATATAACACATTAGATCTGGTAAAAGATAATACAAACAAAAAAACATGCGTTTTCTAATGTTTTTTTTGTTCCATCATCTTTGAAACGCAAGAGAAAGGCCGCAATATAATATTGCAGTTTAAGTGCAATTTAGATTTTGCCCACTAGATGGCAGCAGTGTGTGTGCAAAGTTTCAGATTGATCCAGTGAAGCATTGCAATACTGGACTATTTTGTGTCGTCTGCCCAAATATGCCGAATTGGTCAATGGATACTTTTTAAAGTACATAACTATAGAGAACATACAAAAATGATATGGTAATACAAAATGTAAGTTTACACACTCCCAGGAATGTCATACATGATGGATCATTAGCTTATACACTAACTTTCACACATCTAGATGGCCGGGCGGGGTGGGTGTTGAGCCAGAGACAGCAGGGGTTCAAACTGTAGAACCCAGTTCCTACATTTGAATATAAAAATGGATTTTATCAAACAAAACTATGCTACATTTTATCTCTGGGACCCTTAGGATGACAAATCAGAGCAAGATTACTGAATGTAAGTACATTATTTACCTTCAGAGGTGAACGTATCAAACCAGTTGCCGTGATAAGTTTTTTGTTGTTGTGCACTCTCCTCAAATAATAGCATGGTATTTTTTCACTTTAATAGCTACTGTAAATTGGACAGTGCACTTTAACAAGAATTTAAGCTTTCTGCCCATATAAGACATGTCAATGTCCTGGAAAGTTTGCTGTTACTTACAAAAGTCATGCTAATCACATTAGCGCACATTAGCTCAAGGATTTTAACACTGCTGTGCTGAGATGCCTGGAGGGCCACAGGGAATGAGCTACTGTTGAATACAGGACAAGAGTAGAAAATGCTCAGTGGCTTTACACAAGCAAATAGAATGGTTGGCTGAGTGATACTTGATAGAAATGCAAAGAGAATACAAACATACTACTATAAGACTTTCAAGGTCTAACCTGATAAAATACAGTTTGGTCACACAGACCTTCGCTTTGTCAGTCCCTTTCACTCTGCACTTTCATTTTTGATTCTCCTAGGCAACTGTTTACAGTGGGGAAAAAAAGTATTTAGTCAGCCACCAATTGTGCAAGTTCTCCCACTTAAAAAGATGAGAGAGGCCTGTAATTTTCATCATAGGTACACGTCAACTATGACAGACAAATTGAGAAAATAAAATCCAGAAAATCGCATTGTAGGATTTTTAATGAATTTATTGGCAAATTATGGTGGAAAATAAGTATTTGGTCACCTACAAACAAGCAAGATTTCTGGCTCTCACAGACCTGTAACTTCTTCTTTAAGAGGCTCCTCTGTCCTCCACTCGTTACCTGTATTAATGGCACCTGTTTGAACTTGTTATCAGTATAAAAGACACCTGTCCACAACCTCAAACAGTCCCACTCCAAACTCCACTATGGCCAAGACCAAAGAGCTGTCAAAGGACACCAGAAACAAAATTGTAGACCTGCACCAGGCTGGGAAGACTGAATCTGCAATAGGTAAGCAGCTTGGTTTGAAGAAATCAACTGTGGGAGCAATTATTAGGAAATGGAAGACATACAAGACCACTGATAATCTCCCTCGATCTGGGGCTCCACGCAAGATCTCACCCTGTGGGGTCAAAATGATCACAAGAACGGTGAGCAAAAATCCCAGAACCACACGGGGGGGACCTAATGAATGACCTGCAGAGAGCTGGGACCAAAGTAACAAAGCCTACCATCAGTAACACACTACGCCGCCAGGGACTCAAATCCTGCAGTGCCAGACGTGTCCCCCCTGCTTAAGCCAGTACATGTCCAGGCCCGTCTGAAGTTTGCTAGAGTGCATTTGGATGATCCAGAAGAGGATTGGGAGAATGTCATATGGTCAGATGAAACCAAAATAGAACTTTTTGGTAAAACCTCAACTCGTCGTGTTTGGAGGACAAAGAATGCTGAGTTGCATCCAAAGAACACCATACCTACTGTGAAGCATGGGGGTGGAAACATCATGCTTTGGGGCTGTTTTTCTGCAAAGGGACCAGGACGACTGATCCGTGTAAAGGAAAGAATGAATGGGGCCATGTATCGTGAGATTTTGAGTGAAAACCTCCTTCCATCAGCAAGGGCATTGAAGATGAAACGTGGCTGGGTCTTTCAGCATGACAATGATCTCAAACACACCGCCCGGGCAACGAAGGAGTGGCTTCGTAAGAAGCATTTCAAGGTCCTGGAGTGGCCTAGCCAGTCTCCAGATCTCAACCCCATAGAAAATCTTTGGAGGGAGTTGAAAGTCTGTGTTGCCCAGCGACAGCCCCAAAACATCACTGCTCTAGAGGAGATCTGCATGGAGGAATGGGCCAAAATACCAGCAACAGTGTGTGAAAACCTTGTGAAGACTTACAGAAAACGTTTGACCTGTGTCATTGCCAACAAAGGGTATATAACAAAGTATTGAGAAACTTTTGTTATTGACCAAATACTTATTTTCCACCATAATTTGCAAATAAATTCATAAAAAATCCTACAATGTGATTTTCTGGAGAAAAAAAATCATAGTTGACGTGTACCTATGATGAAAATTACAGGCCTCTCTCATCTTTTTAAGTGGGAGAACTTGCACAATTGGTGGCTGACTAAATACTTTTTTCCCCCACTGTACATTACATCAGGTGTGCCTACATTTTTGTTCTACGTACTGCTGTTACTTCTTGAAAGTCGAGCTGTATATCACACAGGCCAATGTCCTCTCCAACTCTTAAACAACCACATCACAGTAAAGATTAGTGAACAGCATGTCCCATCTCTCTTTCTCTTCCTCTCTCTCTCTCTGGCTCTATCTCCCTCCATCCATCCCTCTCTTTCCATTTCTCTCGCTCTGATCTTTTCACTACACCATCTGCTAGTGTTGTGCTGTTTCCTCAACAGCTCTGCTCTTCCTTAATGGTCCGTTAGTGGCAACTAAACAGGGAATTAAATAGAGTAGCGCTGTAAACAAAACGCTCGCTTCACTTGGCACCAGATTGGATGACCACAAGACACCTCGTGTCAGCACAACCTTCACCTAGTTACTTTTCAAATATATACTCTTGCAGGAGTTGTCACTGCATTATACCGATATTGGCATTACCTTTTAATTGTACGTCCTGCCTTTGTAGCTGAGGTGGTTTGGAATGCCTTTAACTCAGTGGCCTAAGACTGTATTGTGGCATGCAGGAGACCCGAGTTTGAACCCGGTGGTCACATCCTAAAAAAATATACACACTACCCTTTCTCGTTTCAAGACTCTCTCTAAAACTAGAATGGCCTCTGACCAGTTTGAGTACCATTACAGAGTCTCTATCAGAGAGTACAGGGACGCTGGCACCATAAATGGATCATTTTCACAAGGCAAGCTGGTAGCCTGCAGGCTCCTCAGACAGGCCAGTCCTAATTCTCTCTACTGTAATTAGAAATCTCCAGCTCCCCTCCTATGTTGCTCAATTACAATAATGCTTTAGTGATTACAGACACATTAATGAATATCCGGCCTCAACCAGGCCTAATTATGGATTAATTCATCATTTAGAATTTTTAGATGCCTTTAAATCCTTTCCCCTCGCCGCACATGCAATATATTTTGGGGGCAGGGAGCATTTGCATTGCATGCTTGTTGTATTGCTTATTATCAAGGGGATTGTAGTTTTGGTGAACGCTCGGTCATAGGGATAAATCTGTTACAGATGTATTGGCTTAGGGTGTATCTGTGTGTATGTAATGAAGCTAACCACCTCTCTCTCGCTCTGTGTGTGTGTGTGTGTGTGTGCGTGTGTGTGTGTGTGTGTGTGTGTGCGTGTGCGTGTGTGTTGTAGGGGCGCAGACCTGGCTACTTCTCCTTCCTAGACCCTTTCTCCCCTGGGGTGTGGCTCTTCATGCTGCTAGCCTACCTGGCAGTCAGCTGTGTGCTCTTTCTGGTGGCCAGGTAAGTCCTCCAACTCCTCTCAGCTCCACATTGACATCTACTGGTGCTTTGGAGGAACTGACATGTCATATAAAGTACAATTATACATGTGTTGTGTCCCAATAATCTCTCCTTTCTCCCGAATTGTGCACTTGTTCATGGATTTGATAGGAAATTCCCTATAGAGTAGTGAACGAGTGCACACTTCAGGAGGAAGGAGAGATGATTTAGTAGCAGGCAGCAACCACTTGATGTAATAATGTATGTATTTATTGTGTAATAATAATAATATGCCATTTAGCAGACTCTTTTATCCAAAGCGACTTACAGTCATGTGCGCATACATTTTTACGTATGGGTGGTCCCGGGGATCGAACCCACTATCCTGGTGGTACAAGCGCCATGCTCTACCAATTGAGCTACAGAGGAGTTATTTTATTTCTGTGGGGGAAAAAGGGGGTGGGTTGACACCTTTCTCATTTTGAAAGGTGATGATTTTGAAAGTTGATGGAAGTGGAACCATCTTGATTAAATGTTGATGTCATGTGGCTGTGCCTGAAAGAAAAATCAGGTACATTTAAAAAGCAACAATACAAGAAAACAACCTCCCACTGACTAGTGACAACGACAACAGCTGTAATGAGACATTCTGAGAGGAGGGGTTGCCAAAGGTGTGCTGACATCACGTTTTAAGTGATTTGATTTGTTGGAAGTCAATTATTCTTTACTCGTTTGTATGTTGAAGGAAGCTAAATACAATGTGTTACGCTCTGTATTACGCTTTCCCCTTGGAGATTTGCCTGAGTAGTCAAAGCATGCATTCAATGAATTATAGGTTTCTAGAACTTGCATCATCCTACAAACACAGTAATATACCGGAAGCTGTAATGGCAGCTCAACGTTCTGCTCCGTAAAGCATATTTAGTGGCTTATTAGACTGCTTTCACTCACAGCAGACAGCAGCAGGTGTATGGGAGTGTACATCAGCTGACCCAGGTGGACTGAAAAACACGTTACACCACCTCATGGGATTCAAGGTGACTTTGTGCTTCGCTGACTGTTTAAATTGTTGTTTTTCCCCTCTAATTTCTCTCACTGTGTGCGTGCGGGCGTGTGTGTCTGTGTGTCTGTGTGTCTGTGTGCCTCTTTAGACTCACCCCCTACGAGTGGTACAATCCCCACCCCTGCCTGAAGGGGCGCTGTAACCTCCTCATCAACCAATACTCACTGGGCAACAGCTTCTGGTTCCCCGTGGGGGGATTCATGCAGCAGGGGTCCACCATTGCCCCCCGCGCCCTCTCCACACGCTGCGTCAGTGGAGTATGGTGAGTACAAATTAGTTTTTTTCTCGCATGGTCCTTTCCAGCACAGTTCCAGCAACTATGGTGGATGTGTAACCCCATCCAGTACAGCTTGGCTTGGCACAGCTTGGTTTGGCACAGTAGTGTGAAAAGGGTAATAGTGTACTTGCTAAATCACACTGCCTGACTTAGACACTTGTACACATACGGCACATGTATCTGTCTAGAAGCTTTCCACACTATCTTGCAGACCTGAACCGTAATGTCGCTCAGATATATCATTTCCAGCATGGTTCTATGGTGGATGTATAACCAGGCAGGCTAGAGCAGGTTCAGTTTAGTAGTGTGAAAAGGGTTTATCAGCGGTTGCTAATTAGAGGTTAACCTTTTGCCTGTGGCCTTGACCTCTCTACTGCAGCTTCAGGAACATCAAAGTAACATTTTCCCATGTTTCCCTTAAGACGACACTATGATCATATCACTATGATCATATCTGCTCCAATTAGCCTACCATCTGGGCCCTGAATATTTCCAATTCAGGTCACGTGGTCATGGAAAATTGCAGAGTCTGATACTATACCTGATACTGTACCGCTGAGGTAGTCTGTATGTCTGAGTCTATACCTGGTAGACACTGAGGTAGTCTGTATGTCTGAGTCTATACCTGGTAGACACTGAGGTAGTCTGTATGTCTGAGTCTATACCTGGTAGACACTGAGGTAGTCTGTATGTCTGAGTCTATACCTGGTAGACACTGAGGTAGTCTGTATGTCTGAGTCTATACCTGGTAGACACTGAGGTAGTCTGTGTGAGTCTATACCTGGTAGACACTGAGGTAGTCTGTGTGAGTCTAGAGCTGATACATAGTTTAGTTTATTAATTCGACCATTTAAAAAAACAAGCACACATAAAACTTGAAAAAGCCATACATGCACATGAGTAAAAACATCGAGGATAACACACAATAAAGTCTGGGACTTATTTCCATTGTGGTCCTCTTGAAACGAGATGACTAGGCAAGATCGAACACGGTTGAACACGGTATGACAGCGAGATACTAAAACATAAAAACAAAGAAGAAGAACATCTATCTCATCATTGCAGGTAAATCGAAGGGTACATTCATATGGGCACAGCAGACATCAAACAGTTTTTAACTTTATTTTTAAAGCTGCCATTTTTATGGGCAAAGGCAACTCATTCCACTCTGAGGCTCCAGTATACAAGAAAGTACCTTTCCCAGCATTACTCCTGAACCTGTATATGCACACATTAGCAACACCTGATCTGGTGCTGTGATTGTGTGCGTCCCTAACATGGGGAAAGTAATCAGTTAGATATCTGGGCGCAGAACCATAAATACTCCTGTAAACCAAACCCAGTCTAATCTGGGACACCCTGGCCTCAACAGGCAGCCAGTTGAGTTCCTGAAAGCAGCTCCTGCCTATGTGAGTACGTGTACTCACCTTCAATAATACCCTGATAAGCCCCCAAACCAGGAAGTACTAGCGTGGTCAAAATGGCATTGAATGAGGGCAGTGGCTAGCACTCTCATGGAGTCCTTATCAAGCAGCTTGGACTTTCTAGCCAAAAACTTAGTCCTGGCATTAACCTTCCCTAGCACTTTAGTGGCCATGCTCACATCTCCCAAGCTTCCATCAAGGATGCATCCCAGGTAGCTAACATAGGTTTCAGTAGGCAGCACCTCACCCCCTAACTCCACTCTGATTTCAGAGGACCTACACAATTTAGGTCTGGACAAAAAAATAATTGCCTCAGTTTTACCTAAGTGCAGAGATAGCTTATTATCTCCAAGCCATTTGCTAATGTTAGTAAGCTTTGTGCTAAGTATGCTCTCCAACATAGTTTTACTTTTGTGAGACACCAGAAGTGTAGAGTCATCCGCATAAAGGAACGATTGCAAGAGCAAGCATCTTTCATATCGTTTATATACAGTAAAAACCATAGAGGCCCGTGCACGCTCCCCTGCGGAACGCCACAACTCATTGGTTTTGCCTGAGACAGTGACCCATTAACCTCTACTGTACCTTAACTGTACCTCTGAGGTAGTCTGTGTGAGTCTATACATGATACTGTACCTCTGAGGTAGTCTGTGTGAGTCTATACATGATACTGTACCTCTGAGGTAGTCTGTGTGAGTCTATACATGATACTGTACCTCTGAGGTAGTCTGTGTGAGTCTATAGCTGATACTGTACCTCTGAGGTAGTCTGTGTGAGTCTATACATAATACTGTACCTCTGAGGTAGTCCCTGTCGGTATGTCTGACTGCTGCTCCCGCTATTCCTCCAGGTGGGCGTTCACCCTGATCATCATCTCGTCCTACACGGCCAACCTGGCTGCCTTCCTCACCGTCCAGAGGATGGAGGTGCCCATCGAGTCAGTGGACGACCTGGCTGACCAGACGGCCATCGAGTACGGCACCATGCACGGGGGATCCACCATGACCTTCTTCCAGGTGAAGGGCACACACACATACATTCCACCCACACGGCTCCTTCCACTATAATAGATGACCTGTCACTGATCTTATCTTAGACCCTGTCACCTCACTGTCTGTCCCCCTCTCCACCTCCACCTCCATGACTTATCTGTTTCCTGTCTGATTGTCAATATCCTCTTCCCCCTGAAGGAAAGCTCAGTGCTGCACCTGGAGAGATAGGCAGTGTGGGTCAGCTGCTGACTTTCCCTGTCCATCTATGTAGCAGGCCTCAAAGGAGGCTTTCACCTGTCAAAGAGAAAGAGAGAGGGGGGGGGGGTATAGAAAGACAGAGAGAGGGACCAAGAGAGAAAGACAGAGACAAAGACAGAAAGAGAGACAGTCAGAGAGAGAGGGAGCTCCTCTCTCTCCTTTAGATTCCTATGGGGCCTCTTTTGTGCTCCAGAGCCCAAAGCATGCCCTCAGATCAGACCAGATCTGACCGTGCTTCTCCCTCTTCTTGTCACGTCCCCCTATATCACAGAACTCGCGCTACCAGACATACCAACGCATGTGGAACTTCATGCACTCCAAGCAGCCCAGTGTGTTTGTGAAGAGCACGGAGGAGGGCATCGCCCGCGTGGTCAACTCCAACTATGCCTACCTACTAGAGAGCACCATGAATGAGTACTACCGCCAGCGCAACTGTAACCTCACCCAGATAGGAGGTCTGCTGGATACCAAGGGCTACGGCATCGGCATGCCAGTGGGTAAGTGTAGAGGGTGGAGGGAAGATGGGTAGGAGAGAAGGGGATGGAGGAGAAGGAGGGGTGGGTAGGTAGGAGAAGGAGAGAGTACCAATTGTAACCTCACCCAGATAGGCCTGTTGGATACATCGGCATTGCAGTGGGTAAGAGAAAAGACAGAATTTACACGACTCCAACTGGAGCGGGCATTTTATTGGCAAATGTATGGGTTTTCTCTGCTCACTCTCCTTAGTGCAGTGTTTATGAAAAGGAAATGCTGTCACTGCATCACTTCCAAAGTCCATGAACAGTGGAGCAAACTGGAATGAGTGAAATTATTTTCAGCGACTCTTGGTATGGAATGGAGTTTGCTTGAAAAATCTATATTTTATTGTTCAAAGTCAAACCAACAAATACATAGGTCATAGGAAGGTTACGTTTACGCACACACATATAGACTAGCACTTCTTGTAAACTGTACTCATCATAATACATAAAAACACATGCTACAGGAAACTTTACAGGAATATAACTAGATGCTCACTCATTGACAAGATGGTCTTTGCAGTGCTGTGACCCTCTGTACATCTCCTCCCTCCTCAGGGTCACTGTACCGGGATGAGTTTGACCTTGCCATCCTCAAGCTGCAAGAAGACAACCGTCTAGAGATCTTGAAGAGGAAATGGTGGGATGGTGGCAAGTGTCCAAAGGAGGAGGATCACCGTGCCAAAGGTGCCATTACTCCTCCATCTGTCATTCTCTCTCTCTCTCTATCCATCCTTCCCTCTTGTCCTCCCCTCTCATCTTACTCACCCTATTTAGACAGGTGTAGTATCAGGGTCACTGTGATGCCGACTGTGGTGTGTGTGTGTGTGTGTGTATGTTTGTGGTGGTGGGGCGTGGGCATGTGTGTGTATACAGTATATGTGCATTGTATTTGTACGTGCGTTTGTGACTCTCTCTTTCTCTATTTCTCTCTCTCTGTCTCTCTCCCTCTCTCCCTCCCTCTCAGGGCTAGGCATGGAAAACATAGGCGGTATCTTCGTGGTGCTGGTGTGTGGTCTCCTGGTGGCCATCTTCATGGCGGTGCTGGAGTTTATGTGGTTTCTGCGGCAGACGCCCGGAACAGAGGTGAGAGAGGGCTATTTTACCTGCATCTGCTTTGTCTCCCTCTCCCCTCCCTGATGCTCTCTTCTCCCAGACCCAGCTCAACTCCAGGAGCAGCAAGCCCCACAAGCCCCACTATGCTGCCTCATACAGGGGGATCACACCGCTGCCTATCCCTGCCAGCCCCTTGCCGAGTGAGCGCCATGCCTTTATTTGCCTCCGAGACCTTACAGCACAAAGCCAAAGATAATACCTCACATACAGTATCTAACTATCTATCTACAGGTCTTTATGTAGGAGACCTCAGCTGTCTCCACTGGTAGTGAATGTGGCTTCAAATGCTGTGCTTTTATTCTTGAACAACCTAAAATCCGCCCCCTTTGAATGAACATTTGAATGAGACGTAGTTTTGTGGTTTGAAATGGATTTAATTTCAGTTTCTGCTGTATTTTTCTGTCATGTTTTTCTTTACGAAATATGATTGTGTTTTCAATTGGATTTGTTCCCGATACAACACTGTGATAAATATTTCAAAATAAACCAGCATGTGTACAGAAAAGCCTATGCCACCTGACTTATTTTTGGGGGGACTAGGAAACAATCAAGTTAGTGTGTATGCATACAAACTGTCTATCTATCTAAGTGCGTATTTGGATTGACTTGTTTGATTTTTGTCAGTTATAATGGCATGGCTCATAGCCCATGTTCCCTTCTATTACATTGCACAAAGGGAGATGCCTTGGCCAACACAGTTAGAAAGTTATACTGTCTGACTACAGCTCACTGTGATGTGTGATTATCATGTCTTTCTCTGTTCTCCTCACCCTGACGTAGTCTAGTCCACACTGACACTGTGTGATTTCATTGGGAGAGGAGGACAGGGACACCAGCACACACAGATACAGTAACACCCATTGAATGCAGTTTGAGCAATATGGGCAATGCAGGGCAGGGATTAGTCTTATGTTATGGAGATGAGAATGGCTCATTTTACAATGGAACCAATATTTCACAATCATTTCATATAATATATAAGAATGTTAAACAATTTAGAGGAAATATGTCAATACTTAACCATCAAGTACCGTATAGAATGTTGTACAGTTGTCTGTTTTTCTTTGAAGACCCTAGGTTGTTGTTGTATTTTCTCAACAATCTACGTCTTAAGTTCCTTTTGTTAGATATTGTCACATTTAAATGTCCAGTACATCCTATTCTATCCTATTTGTGAAGCTGTTGTCTGTCAGTCCGTCTGTCCATCAGTCTCTGATCTTGCAGTGTGTCAGTGAGATCTCCCGGTCTCTCTCTCTTCCCTCTCTCTCCCTGTGTGTGTTGCAGCTGTCGGTGTGTGAGGAGATGCTACGGGAGCTCCAGGGGATCGTCCTGTGCCGGGACAGCCTACAGCTGAGGCGTCGGCGGGGGACGACCATGCTCCGTCCTCGCCCCCTGCCCCTGGAGGAGCGACGGGCACGGGCCGCCGCCGTCAGCCTGAGCAATGGCAAGCTGTGTGGCGCTGCTGCCAGCCTGCCCCTCTCCGAGCCCCTCTCCCACAGACTGGCGCAGGAGGCGGCTTTAGTGGCACAGGGCTGCAGCCACATCCGCATCTGCCCCGAGTGCCGGCGCTTCCAGGGGCTGCGCGGCATGCGTCCCGGGGGAGGCCCCAGTCACGGCGCCTCTCCCACCCACAGCGAGGAGAGCATAGAGTGGGAGAAAACTACCAACAGCAGCGAACCCGAATAACAATGAACCCCCTTTTGACCTAGACAACCCCTTTACCTACCTAGACCACCACACACCCACTGTACTACTGTACCCAGTAGGCACCTCTCCACGGGGGCAACAGGGAGCATGTGGTACTGTGACAGGAGCTAATTTGGTCCTGGTGCTTTTGATTTGGGAGGACGGCGGCTGGGGCATTGGCTTTGGCTGTGGACATTTTGGGCACGTCCCCCCTGGAAGGGATCTTTGAGTTGTGGAGCTCTGGAATGATGCCCGGGGCTTAGTGATGGAACTCCTGTTGGACATGTCAATAGCGACTACCAGAGAATGTCCGTGAGAGGGGACACGACCTCTCTGTATGGGCAGTCTGTCTCGAAGGCCATATGCCCTGTCTAGGATGTGAAGGACACAGGTTATGGGGCATTTGTACTATGCAGTATTTTCTGTCACTCATTGTGCTAATTGTTGATTTGTTTTTAAATTATTTATCCTTTTGTTGTGGTCTTGATATTGATCATATTGTTACTATTCTATTGTTCTCTGAGACGATACGATGTTTTCTTTTCTCGAGAACCGTGGACATTATTGCCTTTTCAGAGCTACAAACAGAGAACACATAGAAAAAGACTTCCAATTCAGCATCATTCTTTGAAAGTGCCCCCAGAAAATATGATCTTGAGCGATGGGGACGCACCACGGCCTTGAGACGACGCCGACAAAGAGAACTGAACATAAAAACAAACACAATGATTTGTTTTATAATAGTGACTATATTCTATACGAAAATATGTTTTAAACGTATTTCTGAAAGACAGCAACGCATGTCAGCAGGTATGATGCTGATGATTGGAGGGGAGAATGAGTTTCCCGTTCAAACGATTTGCCCAGAGACACAAAGAACCCCAATATAATCAGGAATAGTCCTCATTCATTCCCTTTGCTCATGTGTGGTACCTGTCTCTTAATATTGCCCCTAGTTCACGAGTCATAACCAACACTAGGTACCACATCATACCACCATTTTGAGTTTCTTCCCATTGCCCACTGTGGGATACAGTCTCATATGAATCCCATATACTGTAAGAGATTGGTATTGGTTCACTATTCCCAATTTGTGCTCTCCATTCAACTCGCTCTCTTTGTCATCGTACTGCACCATTGCCTCGACATGACCCAGACACACACTCATGCACGCGCGCAGGAACGCACACACTCACACATGCAGGCACACAGGCATGCGCACACACACACACACACACACACACACACACACACACACACACACACACACACAGACACAATACACACACACAATACACACAGGCAATGCAGATAGTCACACTGCAGAGGTAGTCATACTGAGATGGTGGCATTAGGGAAGAATTCAACACATTCCAGAACAAATTAAAACTGAACGCTCCCAGTAAATGTTTTTACAGGAATTTTACTTTGATTATTAAAAACTCCACCCAAAATGAAACATTGTCTGACGTTTTCATAAGTCTGAGGGGTTTGAAGTCTTTTATGTGGCATTTATTCCTGGATCACCATTTGTTTTGTAAAATTCTGCAAAATGCATTTCGAAAAATGATATGGTGCCAATTATTCCCATTAATTTAGGACATAGGCCTGCAGATTGCTCAAGGCTTACAAACCTCCATTTTGGGGTGAGCTATCCCTCTAACCATCAACAGAGACCCTCAGTGCAAGATCTGGGTCATATTAATTTGGCACCAAACGGAACAAAAAGGACTGAAACAAGACTTGAACTTGTCCAATAAGAAACGCTCATTTTCATTTTCCTTAGATTTTTTTTATTTACGCTGATTTATTCAATGCACCATATCGCAAATTCATCGATGTAGCATGTAATGTTACTCATTTTCCTTTTATACGTTGCTGGTGGTGTCCTTGGGGTTCATTGTTTTGGCTGTGCTTTTCTACTAAATTGACTAAAATGAGTGGGCGACAGTGAACAACTATGTTCTGTCTTTCAACATTAGGCTTTGATGGATCCGTCTCCTTGACAATGCCCAAAGGGTGTGCCACTCATATGTTAAGAGTGCCTGAAACCAGGCCATCTTGACGAAGTATTCGATTGGAGCCATCCAGGTATGTCAGCTTCATTTGTATTTGTCACATCTACTCTAGAACCTGGACCTTAAATCTGAAAGGACTCTAAACATTAAACATTTTACCGACCCCACTGCAGTGACCACAACTTTGAATACCACTTTTTAAGAACGTTCTCTTGCTTCAATGCTAGAAAATCAGGAACCAATGCCACCACACTCAACAAATATGAGGTTCATATTCCCCAGTAAAAGTCCCTCAATTAAACCAAATATGGTGTTGCAACTTAATAATTCCTTTACTTGTGGTATGCACAGCCATACTATTCCTTAGTTTGATTTTACAAATAGACTTGGGATCATCATCTGTTTTCAAAGGATTCGATTTCTTCTCAAATGTCTGTTCATTTTACCTCTAGAGACCAGTCCGACATTTTTCCATACAATGTCAATAAATTATGTTTTATGCTCTACAAGAGGTTTTACCCTGTGAGTGAAGTCGTCCTGGTTTTGCTGTGTGACTATTCTCTGAGAGGTGTTTGCTGTACAGTGTGTTTGTTTTCGAGCTCCTATAGATACAGAGAGAGAGGGTAAAGAAAAAGCTGTACAGCACACATTTTTATCTAATACAGAGGGTATAGTGTCAGCCTCTTATGGAACATTAATGTCATAGGTGTGTAAATACAGAATGCTCAACCAGGGTTTCCCAGTGGAGGTTCCAGGGGCTCTCGATTTCTACAAGCCCTCAGCTTAACCAGTATCCACATCAAATTGAACTTTTGTGAACACACACACATCCACATACAAGCACACACATACTGCACACAAGTCTACAGGCACGATGAGTAATGATACATTCAAAAATTCAATTAGCAGGTTTATTATAAAGAGATGATATGTAGTTGCTAGGTCACAGAGGTTGCATTCCAAATGGTACTCTTTTGCTATTCCCTGCTCTGGTCAAAAGTAGTGTGCGCTATATAGGGAATGGGGTGCCATTTGGGATGCACACTGAGACAACGTGGGGTCAGCTGGATGAACTCCCAAGTTTAGGGAATGGATAGTGGGATTCTGTGCTCCCAACTTTTATGCATTGAAAACATTTACAGACGTTAAATCAAGTGTAGTTGGAATAAGATTGCCAATTACCTTGAAGGCTAAAGGGAGTTGAATTGGAATGCTGAGGCATCGTCACGTAGAAGTAGCACTCTGAGACTTTCACTGGGAGACCCTGTGTGGGATGGCAGGATTTGGCTGCTATATTTTATATGCTTTATTTTCTTATGTTGTCATTTTTATTCCACTATAAATACATTTCTTAAAACATAAATCACTGTTCTGAGGGTTTCCTGTAAGTCCTATTGTCTTTATTCAACATTGTAAGGCCATGCAAAATGTTTACACGTATGGTGAATAATATTCCCAGTTATATAGGCAGGTATCCTAGCGGTTAGAGGGGCGAGCCAGCAGCCGGAGGGTTGCCAGATCGAATCCCGGGTCCGACAGGAAAAATCTGGCGGGAAGTGAGCTGGCAACCGAAGGGTTGCTGGTATCAAATCCTAGATGCCATTGCCTGCCGTTGTGCCTTTGAGCAAGGCACTTAACCCCCCACAACAACAGCTCCCCGGGCATCCAGTGTGGCAGCCCCCGCACTGCTCCAAATCCTGTATACAGTGCCTTGCAAAAGTATTCATCCCCCTTGGCGTTTTTCCTATTTTGTTGCATTACAACCTGTAATTTAAATGGATTTTTATTTGGATTTCATGTAATAGACATACACAAAATAGTCCAAATTGGTGAAGTGGAATGAAAAAAATAACTAGTTTTAAAAAATTCGAAAAAATAAACATCAGAAAAGTGGTGTGTGCATATGTATTCACCCCCTTTGCTATGAAGCCCCTAATTAAGATCTGGTGCAACCAATTACCTTCAGAAGTCACATAATTAGTTAAATAAAGTCCACCTGTGTGCAATCTAAGTGTCACATGATCTGTCACATGATCTCAGTATATATACACCTGAGTCTGCAACACCACTAAGCAAGGGGCACCACCAAGCAAGTGGCACCATGAAGACCAAGGAGCTCTCCAAACAGGTCAGGGACAAAGTTGTGGAGAAGTACAGATCAGGGTTGGGTTATAAAAAAACATCAGAAACTTTGAACATCCCACGGAGCACCATTAAATCCATTATTACATTTTTTAAAAGAATATAGCACCACAACAAACCTGCCAAGAGAGGGCCGCCCACCAAAACTCACGGACCAGGCAAGGAGGGCATTAATCAGAGAGGCAACAAAGAGACCAAAGATAACCCTGAAGGAACTGCAAAGCTCCACAGCAGAGATTGGTGTATCTGTCCATAGGACCACTTTAAGCCGTACACTCCACAGAACTGGGCTTTACGGAAGAGTGGCCAGAAAAAAAGCCATTGCTTAAAGAAAAAAATAAGCAAACACGTTTGGTGTTCGCCAAAAGGCATGTGGGAGACTCCCCAAACATATGAAAGAAGGTACTCTGATCAGATGAGACTAAAATTACGCTTTTTGCACCATCAAGGAAAATGCTATGTCTGGCGCAAACCCAACACCTCTCATCACCCCGAGAACACCATCCCCACAGTGAAGCATGGTGGTGGCAGCATCATGCTGTGGGGATGTTTTTCATCAGCAGGGACTGGGAAATTGGTCAGAATTGAAGGAATTCTTGAGGGAAACCTGTTTCAGTCTTCCAGAGATTAGAGACTGGGACGGAGGTTCACCTTCCAGCAGGACAATGACCCTAAGCATACAGCTAAAGCAACACTCTAGTGGTTTAAGGGGAACGATTTAAATGTCTTGGAATGGCCTAGTCAAAGCCCAGACCTCAATCCAACTGAGAATCTGTGGTATGACTTAAAGATTGCTGTACACCAGCGGAACCCATCCAACTTGAAGGAGCTGGAGCAGTTTTGCCTTGAAGAATGGGCAAAAATCCCAGTGGCTAGATGTGCCAAGCTGATAGACATACCCCAAGAGACTTGCAGCTCTAATTGCTACAAAGTATTGACTTTGGGGGGGAAGGGGGTGAATAGTTATACATGATCAAGTTCTGTTTTTTTGTCTTATTTCTTGTTTGTTTCACAATAGAAAATATTTTGCATCTTCAAAGTAGTAGGCATGTTGTGTAAATCAAATGATACAACCCCCCCCCAAAAATCAATTTTAATTCCAGGTTGTAAGGCAACAAAATAGGAAAAATGCCAAGGGGGGTGAACACTTTCGCAAGCCACTGTATGTATATATGTGTATCTTTCGGAGGGGTTGGGTTAAAAGCGGAAGTCAAATTTCGGTTGGACCTTGTGTGCAATTGACCAATAAAGTGATCTTAAGATCTTCATCTTAATTGCATTTTCCAAGGCTGACAAAGTCAAACCTGGGCCCCTATTCACAAAGCGAATAGTAGTGCTAATCTAGGATAAGATATAATCTTGTTAATTATGATCTAAAAGGCAAAGTAAAGATTCTACAAGTGCAAATGTTACAACAAAAGGGGCACGCTGCTTCTTACTCAAGCTTCTCAAGTACAAGCTTACACTAAATAGTGTGGGGCATGTGAATATAGATCTCTTCCTTAAAGCTAATGAGATTAGGTTAACAACTAGGCTTGCAAAGGTAGGGAATATTACTGGAAACTTTCTAAGTTTACCAGTAAACTACCAGAATGTTGGTATCTTTCAAGAATTTTATGTAATCTATCACAAAACATCTAGTGGCCCTTTTGGGTACTACAGATTATCACAGGTGTCTGTAATTATCTCTGGCCCTCTCTCTGGCCTTATCACATATAAAATATATGAAATAATTAAATAAGAATTTTAAAATAAAACACAGAATGATATAGCTGTAAAACATTATCCTAAATATAAACCATCAACTTACTGAATACTATTTAATATGAGGGTTTCAGCATGAAATATCCTTTATATTTTTTTACACACATAGTAAAATAAATATGTCAATATGTATTTGTTGTCAATTTGTTGGCGTCAAACTGGTGGCAGTTGTGAAAAAAGTAAATAGTTGGACGAGTTGCAGAGGTAATTGAAAATAATGCCATTGTTGATTAGATTCTTTTTTCATTAATTAGGCTATTTTCTCTTGAACCATATGGTCTATCTACTAGAAACCCATGGACAATATGAATACAGCTATAAAAAATAATACTATATATAATTTATCAAGTATAAATTACCAAAGTTGCGATATATTGCCATAGATTTTCTGTTAATTATCCAAATTATTGAAGATTCCGGTACCTTTGGCAAATTACCGGTAGCTTTGCAACCCTATTCACAACTCAATCAGTCTGCATTTCCTCAATGGGTTTTTTCTATCTCTATCTCTATCCATGACTGCAGAGCTGACACCTCAGACCTGGCTACAACTTATTTATACTGTTACCCAACCCCAGTTCTCCCTCTCCTCTTCTCTCTTCATGAAGATGTCTCGCTAGACATCTTCATGTCTAGCGTATTCATAAGGGCCTGTATTCATAAGATGTCTCAGAGTAGGAGTGCTGATCTAGGATCAGGGCCCCCCTCACCATGTAGTCTTATTCATTATGATCTAAAAGGCAAATCTGATCCTAGATCAGCACCCATACTCTGATACACTTTATGAAGACTGGCCCAGATCCCCATTTGTACTAAAGTTGGCATTGCATAACCTACCAACACGTGAGATAGACTTCTAATCCCCTGCGATCTCTGCTGCTAGCACACCCTAAATAAAGTAGATCACCATCCAGCAGCCTCGGAGATGCAGAAATGTATCAAATGGATGAAAACTAAAGGCCTGCTGTCTGTGTGTGACTCCCCTGGCCTCTCCTTGGAAGTTGGAACCCATTCTGATTTGAATGAGGCAATATAATTCTCTCTGGATAGGATGGGGATGATACTGGGTTTTGCCCAAAAACTCAATACTGTTTCCTGTAATGAAGATTGTCTGGCTCTTAGTCTTAATCTAGGGAACTGTATAGAATCTGGATGGATTTCGTTTATTTAAGCTTAATATGTGTATGAATGATTATAAGGGTTTCAGCAAGGCCAGTGCTGACCGTTCTGCCGCCCTAGGCCAGACTGGTTCAATTTAGGTTCTGAATGAAAGGTGAAAATATGTTTTTTCCGTACGTTGAAATCAGGTTCATTTTCGGTTCTGAATTAAAGTTGAAAAGACATCATTTATAGGCATCTATGTTTGGACCAAATCAAGGCCAATCTGAACAAAACATAGAGGTCTATGATTGGTTCAGATTTGGACCAGACCAAAAATCAGTGAGACCAAAAATCAGTGTCCGTGGACGTTGAAATCAAGGTCGGTCCGGACCGCACCAAATCTGAACCAAACATAGACGTCTATGTTTGGGCCAAATCAAGGCTGGTCCAGACCGGACCAAAAACCAATGTCCGTGGATGTGGAAATCAAGGCCGGTCTGGACTGCGCCAAAAAAATAAGTCTGGTCCAGATAGGACCAGAAAAAGACGTCTGCCTGCAATGGCATTTTATGAATGCCCATCCATGTGTTAGGCCCACCGCTTTATTAGTCCACATTCCTGTGACTAATCAATTTGTCTATTTAAGTTCTGAATATCAGCCTCCCAACTTTATAAGGAGTTATCCTGAGCCTCTCTGCTATGTGTTTACACAGTAGGAAATGCAGAAGAATTTTCATTTTCACTATGATCAGCCCGTCAAAAATTTACGGATTCAAACTTGAAGCCGCTGATCATGACAATTTAGCCCACGGGGTGAAACTCCCGGACAGCAGTTCTGAGTAGCCTGATTATCCATTCTATATTTTCCATTTTACTTTGACCTGTCCTGTTTTTAGGATATGTTGCTTGTTAACATGTCAGCACATTTTTTATTTCATTGGGCGCCATTTAGGTTAGGCTATTTGATCGGAGGAACCTTCATGATGTAAAGAGTGTCTGTCTCATTACATTGTCATAATTTTTATCTCCAGCCTGTAGGCTACAGAAAAGGCCACATACTCTTTCTACCTTATACTACTATAAATGCAACATGCAACAATTTCAAAGACTTTACTGAGTTACAGATCATACAAGGAAATCAGTCGATTGAAATAAATAAATTAGGCCCTAATCTATGGATTTCACATGACTGGGAATACAGATATGCATCTGTTGGTTACAGGTACCTAAAAAGAACTGGGACATTTTCAGCTTCCAGGAATTATGTACAGATCCTTGGCACATGGGACCATGCATTATCTGTGAGAGTGTGATTTGAAGGAGTCAGGCGCAGGAGGGTAAATCACAGAATACAGAGTTTATTCCGTAGTACACAGTTACGCTAGATAGCGTCAACAGCACAGGGCGTAATAAAGGCGCACTGGAACACAATACTGGCACACAGGGAGAAATAACCCCGGCAATACAAAGTACGAATAGCTCAACCGAGCTACACTCATCTTCACATAAAACAATCAACCACAAGGACAAAGGGGCAGAGATAACACTTATACACTGACTAATGAGGGGATATGAACCAGGTGTGTGTAATTGACAAGACAAGACAAATGGAATGATGATATATGGAGCGGCAGTGGCTAGTAAGCCGGTGACGACGAACGCCGAAACCTGCCCGAACAAGGAGGGGAGGCAGCCTCGGCAGTCGTGACATTATCATGCTGAAACATGAGGTGATGGTGGCGGATGAATGGCCTGACAATGGGCCTCAGGATCTCGTCACGGTATCTCTGTGCATTCAATTTGCCATCGATAAAATGCAATTGTGTTCATTGTCCGTAGCTTATGCCTGCCCATACCATAACCCCACCGCCACCATGGGGTACTCTGTTCACAACGCTAACATTAGCAAACCGCTCACCCATACGACTGCCATCTACCCGGTACAGTTGAAACCGGGGTTCGTCCGTGAAGAGCACACTTCTCCAGCGTGCCAGTGGCCATCGAAGGTGAGCATTTCCCCACTGAAGTCGGTTACGACGCCAAACTGCAGTCAGGTCAAGACCCTGGTGAGAACGACGAGCACGCAGATGAGCTTCCCTGAGATCGTTTCTGACAGTTTGTGCAGAAATTATTCGGCCTTTTATTGTCCCCAGCACAAGATGCACCTGTGTAATGATCATGCTATTTAATCAGCTTCTTGATATGCCACACCTGTCAGGTGGATGGATTATCTTGGCAAAGGAGAAATGCTCACTAACAGGTATGTAAACTAAATTGTGCACAACATTTGAGAGAAATAAGCTTTTTGTGGATATGGAACATTTCTGAGATCTTTTACATGCTACATTTATATTTTTGTTCAGTATACAGTGGGGGAAAAAAGTATTTAGTCAGCCACCAATTGTGCAAGTTCTCCCACTTAAAAAGATGAGAGAGGCCTGTAATTTTCATCATAGGTACACGTCAACTATGACAGACAAAATGAGAATTTTTTTTCCAGAAAATCACATTGTAGGATTTTTTATGAAATTATTTGCAAATTATGGTGGAAAATAAGTATTTGGTCAATAACAAAAAGTTTCTCAATACTTTGTTATATACCCTTTGTTGGCAATGACACAGGTCAAACATTTTTCTGTAAGTCTTCACAAGGTTTTCACACACTGTTGCTGGTATTTTGGCCCATTCCTCCATGCAGATCTCCTCTAGAGCAGTGATGTTTTGGGGCTGTCGCTGGGCAACACAGACTTTCAACTCCCTCCAAAGATTTTCTATGGGGTTGAGATCTGGAGACTGGCTAGGCCACTCCAGGACCTTGAAATGCTTCTTATGAAGCCACTCCTTCGTTGCCCGGGCGGTGTGTTTGGGATCATTGTCATGCTGAAAGAACCAGCCACGTTTCATCTTCAATGCCCTTGCTGATGGAAGGAGGTTTTCACTCAAAATCTCACGATACATGGCCCCATTCATTCTTTCCTTTACACGGATCAGTCGTCCTGGTCCCTTTGCAGAAAAACAGCCCCAAAGCATGATGTTTCCACCCCCATGCTTCACAGTAGGTATGGTGTTCTTTGGATGCAACTCAGCATTCTTTGTCCTCCAAACATAACGAGTTGAGTTTTTACCAAAAAGTTCTATTTTGGTTTCATCTGACCATATGACATTCTCCCAATCCTCTATTGGATCATCCAAATGCATTCTAGCAAACTTCAGACGGGCCTGGACATGTACTGGCTTAAGCAGGGGGACACGTCTGGCACTGCAGGATTTGAGTCCCTGGCGGCGTAGTGTGTTACTGATGGTAGGCTTTGTTACTTTGGTCCCAGCTCTCTGCAGGTCATTCACTAGGTCCCCCCGTGTGGTTCTGGGATTTTTGCTCACTGTTCTTGTGATCATTTTGACCCCACGGGGTGAGATCTTGCGTGGAGCCCCAGATCGAGGGAGATTATCAGTGGTCTTGTATGTCTTCCATTTCCTAATAATTGCTCCCACAGTTGATTTCTTCAAACCAAGCTGCTTACCTATTGCAGATTCAGTCTTCCCAGCCTGGTGCAGGTCTACAATTTTGTTTCTGGTGTCCTTTGACAGCTCTTTGGTCTTGGCCATAGTGGAGTTTGGAGTGTGACTGTTTGAGGTTGTGGACAGGTGTCTTTTATACTGATAACAAGTTCAAACAGGTGCCATTAATACAGGTAACGAGTGGAGGACAGAGGAGCCTCTTAAAGAAGAAGTTACAGGTCTGTGAGAGCCAGAAATCTTGCTTGTTTGTAGGTGACCAAATACTAATTTTCCACCATCATTTGCAAATAAATTCATAAAAAATCCTACAATGTGATTTTCTGGAGAAAAAAAATCTCAATTTGTCTGTCATAGTTGACGTGTACCTATGATGAAAATTACAGGCCTCTCTCATCTTTTTAAGTGGGAGAACTTGCACAATTAGTGGCTGACTAAATACTTTTTCCCCCACTGTATATCTGCTACATGATTTATGTTACATGATTTATTTGACAGAACATTGGTGGAACGTGGCAGAGATGCGTCTCTCCAACACCACCCTGGAGAAGTGCGCTGGGAATGGACAAGCTAAATATTTTGGGCCCCTGCCTTTGACAAAGTGGGCACTGCTTATCACAGGGCGGCATCAGAGATCACATAAAAAGCCCATATGCCACTGGTTTTGTCATGAGCCCTCTCACTCCACTGGGTTACCACCTTAAGTTGTTTCCACTCTGCTCACCACTCTCTCTCTACTCAGCCTACTAGCTCCACCTGTCCCTGCTCTGCTCGGCTCTAATTACTCTGCCAGCTGCGCTGCATTACCCACTAACCTCTCCCAGTATTTATAGCCCTGTCTTTCAGCTCTCCTGTGTCAGATCGTCTGCAAAGCTCACACCCGGAACCTGTTTGCTCGCGCTTCTGGCTCACCCTGGTTTTGTGACCCCGGACCTGCCTGGTTTTGGGATACTCTTTCTGCCTCAGGAGATCCAGACCTGCTTCTGCCATTACGACTCCTGACTACTCTTCAATCCCGGTAACTCACCAGCCTTCTGCCTTGCTACTACGTATTTTGGATTTCCCTTGAACTGTACTGCTGCCTGGTTTCCATTCCGCCCGTTGTGTCTGTGTTTCCTCCCCCAGGACTTCTGGACCACCAACCACGCGTCATCGGACGCATCGCTGCCACTGGGGGGAGGCACAGACCCAGCACATCGGACGGGATAACCCCTGGAGCCCTCACTCACTCCCCTACATCCCTTTCCCCTTTAGTTTAAATAAACTTTCTGTGTGACGCAATTGTGGTCCTCTTGTCGTCTGTCTGAACCGTGACAGTACGATCTGACCATCATGGACTCAGCGACACTTCCCCGACATGGAAACCGAAGAGCCTGAGCAACCCACCCCGCCATGCTACGCCTGGGAACACACTGAGAGAGAGCTAGGCCGCATGAGCGGCGTCATCTCCTCTCCTTCAGGTGGTCGGCCACCAACAGCATCAGCAGTTCCAGCAGCACCAGCAGCAGTCCCAGCAGCAGCAACAACAACTCGCCATGATCATTCAACTCCTCACCAACCTGACCCCAGCCAGTCTGCCCACCCAGCCCTGCCCCGAGTTACCTGCCCCGGCATTGCAGCCGCTGCTCCGGAACCCAAGATTGGAAACCCCGGAGCGTTCAACGGCGATTCAACCCAGGTCCGGCCATTCCTGACTAGCTTCGACTTCAGTTCTCCTTGCAGCCAAGGACCTTCGCCACGGAGGGGGCTAGAGTTGGGTATGCCATCACTCACCTGACGGGCCGAGCTCGACTCTGGGGAACAGCAGAGTTCCGAACGTCAAACCCCCGCATGTGCAACCTTCGACCTGTTTGCTGAGGAGATGCTGAAGGTGTTTGACCTGGATTCACCAACCGCAGAGGCGTCTCGTGAACTGTTCAGTATTCGACAAGGCAGACTACAGTCGCAGACCATTCCATCGACTTCCGAACCCTGGCTAGCAAAGAAGTTCTTGGAACACACCATCGTTGGTGGACGCGTTCTTCCATAGTTTGGCTGACCATATCAAGGACGAGTTGGTCTCCCATGAACTGCCTTCCACTCTTGATGAAGCCATCGCACTGACTGTCAGGATCGACAGAGGGATACAGACCCGGCCGTGAGAGGGGGCGCCAAGGTCCACCTACTACCGGCATTCGGAGAGATCCGACTGGGCTCCTGTCATCTACTGCCACTCACCCAGGTCAGCTTGATCAGTCTGAGCCTATGGAGATTGGGCGAGCCTCTCTCACTCCTGCAGAGCGCCAGCGACGCTTCACCTCAAACCTCTGTCTCTATTGTGGAGGTACGGACATCGTGTGGTAACCTGCCCTTTAAAGGGCCGAAGCTCACCGGGCATAGGGGGAGTCCGGTTGAGTTCAATGACCATCCAGTCCTCCGACCGCAAACCCCTGCTGCAAGTTCACCTCCGCCTCTCTGACTCAACTCACACCCTGGCTGCTCTGGTGGATTCTGGCGCCGAAGCCAACATAATGGACATCAAGCTGGCACGCCAACTGGGACTGGAGAACCTCCGTTTGACACCTCCTATTCCTGCCCGGGCACTGGACGGACACTTACTCGGATCGGTCACTCATGTCACGGCCCCGGTCTCGATGGGTCTGTCCGGAAACCATCAAGAAACTATCCAGTTTCACCTGCTCCCCTCTCCAGGCCAACCCCTCATCCTGGGTTACCCATGGCTCCGCCGGCACAACCCTCAGCTCGACTGTACCGGGGTGATCAGGGAGTGGGGGAGGACTGCCACCGAACCTGCCTGCTTGCCGCCGCACTACCCCCTCGGCCAGTACCTACTAACTCCGCTCCTGACCCCTCCAAGGACCCTGTGTCGATTCTGCCAAGTCCCTGCATCGTTGCAGCTCTGACCTGGGCTGTTGAGGAACAGGTGCTGGAGGCTCTCCGTAACCAGCCAGGTCCCAGCTCTTGCCCAGCTGACCGCCTTTTTGTCCCCGAAGACCTGAGGTCCCAGGTCGTTCAGTGGGGACATGACTCCCGCCTAGCTTGTCACCCTGGCTCCACCCGCACTTACAACCTGCTCGCCCAGAGGTTCTGGTGGCCCTCTCTGAGGGAAGGATGCCTGGGAATTCGTCCAAGCCTGCCCCCATCTGCAACCAACACAATGTCACTGCCAGCCCCCAGCCGGATTGCGCAGCCCCCTGCCTGTGCCCAGGAGTCCGCTGGTCCCTGCTGCGCCTTGTCCTCCTCCTCCACGGCTCGTCGATGGTGGTCTGGTTTACACCGTTCCGCCGCCTGCTTCGGTCCAGACGGAGGGGGTAGGGGTCTCCAGTACCTCATTGACTGGGAGGGCTATGGACCTGAGGAAAGGACCTGGGTGCCCTAGTCGGATTGTGGATAGGACTCTCATCACCGCTTTCACACCAACGGCATCCTGATCAACCTGCAATCCATGTGAGGGGCCGCCCCAGAGGGATCCTAACCGTCCTGCCCGCCGGCTTCCTGTCCTGTGCCTGATCCTGTCTCGGCCCTGTCCCATCTCCCGACCACGGCCCTCCGGCTTCCTCCGGGGATGAGACGTTCGCTCGGACCGTTCGGAGGAGTTCTAGCCCTCCTCCGGCTCCCCTCCTCCCGCCCGGCGTGGTGTTGCTCTTGGGACTTCTGGGGCCGTCCCTGGGGGTTCTGTCATGAGCCCTCTCACTCCACTGGGTTACCACCTTAAGTTGTTTCCACTCTGCTCACCACTCTCTCTCACTCAGCCTACTAGCTCCACCTGTCCCTGCTCTGCTCGGCTCTAATTACTCTGCCAGCTGCGCTGCATTACCCACTAACCTCTCCCAGTATTTATAGCCCTGTCTTTCCAGCTCTCCTGTGTCAGATCGTCTGCAAAGCTCACACCCGGAACCTGTTTGCTCGCGCTTCTGGCTCACCCTGGTTTTGTGACCCCCGGACCTGCCTGGTTTTGGATACTCTTCTGCCTCAGGAGATCCAGACCTGCTTCTGCCATTACGACTCCTGACTACTCTTCAATCCCGGTAACTCTGACCAGCCTTCTGCCTTGCTACTACGTATTTTGGATTTCCCTTGAACTGTACTGCTGCCTTTACATTCCGCCCGTTGTGTCTGTGTTTCCCTCCCCCAGGACTTCTGGACCACCAACCACCGGCGTCATCGGACGCACGCTGCCACTGGGGGAGGCACAGACCCAGCACATCGGACGGGATAACCCCTGGAGCCCTCCACTCACCTACATCCCCTTTTCCCTTAAGTTTAAATAAACTTTCTGGTGTGACGCAATTGTGGTCCTCTTGTCGTCTGTCTGAACCGTGACAGGTTTAGAGAAATTGTCAATATTTGGGGGCAGAATTATTTGAGGTTTTATGTGTTGTTGGAGGTGCGTCTTGGTCAGTTTAGCTCAGAAAATGCCGCCCTCTTCAATCTGCCGGCATAAGTGGCTGCCTAATGAGCAGGTCGGCCTTGGGTTTCAGGGTATTTATCAATGACGAGGTCAGATAGGAGGCACCAGTGAAATGCCCAGTCTGGTAGTTATAGGGAAGGGGAGAATTGGAAGAGAGGCTATGGAGTGTGATGACAGGGTAGCAATGGAGGGGCATTACGGCAAGGTATGGGTACGGTAAGTATATATTTTGAAACCAACTAAAGGACTGTTCGAAGCTTAGAACGTAGTAGGCTACACAATCTTAGCAACAATATATGGCCAATGATTGTCACAAAATAAGAACATTCAGTTTCAATTATCTGATTGAAGACAATATCAGGCCTATCAAGTCTCATCCTCCAACTACATACAGTGGGGAGAACAAGTATTTGATACACTGCCGATTTTGCAGGTTTTCCTACTTACAAAGCATGTAGAGGTCTGTAATTTTTATCATAGGTACACTTCAACTGTGAGATACGGAATATAAAACAGAAATCCAGAAAATCACATTGTATGATTTTTAAGTAATACATTTATAATAATTTATAAGTAATAAATAAATTAATAAGTATTTGATACATCAGAAAAGCAGAACTTAATATTTGGTACAGAAACCTTTGTTTGCAATTACAGAGATCATACGTTTCCTGTAGGTCTTGACCAGGTTTGCACACACCGCAGCAGGGATTTTGGCCCACTCCTCCATACAGAACTTCTCCAGATCCTTCAGGTTTCGGGGGCTGTCTCGCTGGGCAATACGGACTTTCAGCTCCCCTCCAAAGATTTTCTATTGGGTTCAGGTCTGGAGACTGGCTAGGCCACTCCAGGACCTTGAGATGCTTCTTACAGAGCCACTCCTTAGTTGCCCTGGCTGTGTGTTTCGGGTCGTTGTCATGCTGGAAGACCCAGCCATGACCCATCTTCAATGCTCTTACTGAGGGAAGGAGGTTGTTGGCCAAGATCTCACGATACATGGCCCCATCCATCCTCCCCTAAATACGGTGCAGTCGTCCTGTCCCCTTTGCAGAAAAGCATCCCCAAAGAATGATGTTTCCACCTCCATGCTTCACGGTTGGGATGGTGTTCTTGGGGTTGTACTCATCCTTCTTCTTCCTCCAAACACAGCGAATGGAGTTTAGACCAAAAAGCTCTATTTTTGTCTCATCAGACCACATGACCTTCTCCCATTCCTCCTCTGGATCATCCAGATGGTCATTGGCAAACTTCAGACGGGACATGCGCTGGCTTGAGCAGGGGGACCTTGCGTGCGCTGCAGGATTTTAATCCATGACGGTGTAGTGTGTTACTAATGGTTTTCTTTGAGACTGTGGTCCCAGCTCTCTTCAGGTCATTGACCAGGTCCTGCCGTGTAGTTCTGGGCTGATCCCTCACCTTCCTCATGATCATTGATGCCCCATGAGGTGAGATCTTGCATGGAGCCCCAGACCGAGGGTGATTGACCGTCATCTTGAACTTCTTCCATTTTCTAATAATTGCGCCAACAGTTGTTGCCTTCTCACCAAGCTGCTTGCCTATTGTCCTGTAGCCCATCCCAGCCTTGTGCAGGTCTACAATTTTATCCCTGATGTCCTTACACAGCTCTCTGGTCTTGGCCATTGTGGAGAGGTTGGAGTCTGTTTGATTGAGTGTGTGGACAGGTGTCTTTTTTTACAGGTAACGAGTTCAAACAGGTGCAGTTAATACAGGTAATGAGTGGAGAACAGGATGGCTTCTTAAAGAAAAACTAAAAGGTCTGTGAGAGCTGGAATTCTTACTGGTTGGTAGGTGATCAAATACTTATGTCATGCAATAAAATGCAAATTAATTACTTAAAAATCATACAATGTGATTTTCTGTTTTTTTGTTTTAGATTCCGTCTCTCACAGTTGAAGTGTACCTATGATACAAATTACAGACCTCTACATGCTTTGTAAGTAGGAAAACCTGCAAAATCGGCAGTGTATCAAATACTTGTTCTCCCCAATGTACATGTTATATCTTATTGTATAGCAATTTATCCCTATTATGTACATTCCTGATCATCTGCTTTTTTAAGGTAAATAATATATGAAAACAGATGTCATTGACACTGATTTGGTTCTTATTTCATTGATGCAAGTGCAAATGCAAATTCAAATAACATTTGCAACTGGTTTGCGGGACACAAAATACGACAAAAATTGTAAAGAGTTTATTGAGTTGCTGGCAATGCTATGCAATGACCCATTGTGGTGTATAAAGAGTGGTATTCATGAGTGTTTCTAACCAAGGTGAGACGCTGTCAGGGTCTGTATCGCTGTCTTTTGTTCCCAGACACACGTTGTTGGACATATTGACCAAAACATCTTGACATTGTTTATCTTTCAGAGAAATAAAATGGAGGTTCATTTACTTTCTTGTGTCCCCTTGCTCTTTATTCCTGCCATAATCGATGGCACTCGAATGGGAACCATTGATTGCCTAGCAGCCAGATTGTGTGTGAGACAGTGAGACACATCAGCCTGCACGTAAATGTTGCTCCGGAGAAATATGCACATTTCAGCAGGGAGACATACACACACACACACACACACACACACACACACACACACGGGCACATGCACGTGTGTAAACACGTACACACACACATAAACACACACATATGCACGCTTGCACACACACACACACAACCCAGAGATGCTTTCATGGGCAATCACAGCAGGGGTGTATTATGATTCATCAGCTGGAGACAATCTCAGATTAGTAATCTCAGATAGTGAGACAGTGACAGCAACCTGTATGTCATACTGTTGACAGCCATTGGAGTAAATCATCATGGGAGTGGAATATCAGCACACAGTATTATTTGCTGAAGTTTGCGTCATAGGTTTACATCAGACGCTAACAGTTATTTTTATGCGTCTGCAGCAGATATGGCTGCCACTTAATTGACATGAATTACATCCTGTATTGCAACAATCAGATAATTGACTGTTTGAACCAGTGAAGTCATAGGGCTCATGTAACCTTCCCATGAATGTGACCAAGACTAGAGTCTGGTGATTTCTGTCTACTTGTGGAGTTGCTATTCACTCAAGAAACATTGTCTCAGTTGTGTATGATTTTATACCACTAAAGCGACAAACTCATTGCAATGAGTGTACATACACATTACTCAAATTAAATTGGGTTCATACTTCTTATTGGAGTGAATTTAGGGTATGTTTTATCATTAGCTGCCGTGGAAGCACAAGAAAAAAAGCATAAAGCAGCAGAGACGCCTATAGGCTCCAGTGGAGAAAGTGCTACTTCTGGTTAAAGAAGCAAATGTTGGAGCTCAGACAGAATTTCAGACTACATTGGTTGTAAGCACAAAATTAGCCTAATCCCAGAGTAAATGACTCATTACATTAGAGATGAGAGTAAAGAACTGCACTAGTCTGTGAAGAAGACTCACAAGTTAACAGTCTTGGAAGTTAAGTATGTTTATCCCTTCTCCCTCAGGGAACATTAGGTTTAATCTAGCTACACTAAATCATATTTAATGGCCATGGATTTTTGGCTCTTTTAATCATTTGTTGGTACCTTTTGGTTTCCCATTTCCTATTTTTGATTAATTGTTTTATTTTTGTTGTATATATACAGTGCCTTCGGAAAGTATTCAGACCCCTTGACTTTTTCCACATTTTGTTACGTTACAGCCTTATTCTAAAATGGATTAAATAGTATTTTTTCCTCATCAATCTACACACAATACCCCATAATGACAATGATACGCAGTGTCCTTTTAACTGTGATGGAAATGTACGAGAGAGGTAATGTGCATCTACTGTATTTTTGCTTCTTGTTGTTTATTTCCCTTTGTGGCCTCTGGCTGTCCTGCTTGTGTCCCACTTGGCCTTTAGCCCACTCAGCATATGGCCAGTAAGTAAATCCCTACTTCACACTAGGATCATCTTCACTAGAGCTCTGCTTAAGTAATGGCATTCTTATTATATTCTAAACAACATCACAAACCTTTACAAGTACCTTTTAAGTGGGTATGGCTAACTACTGACACCATCTCTATGGCCTTGTGGTTAGTGTCCGCCCTGATGTTGGAGGTTAGATTCCAAGTCATACCAGAGATTCGAAAAATTGGAAATTAGTTTTGTCTTAACATGGTTGAAAAGTAAATGCTTTAAACAGCATTGCCACAAATGCAATAGTTATGAAGCAAATCTGCAGTCATATCTTTCACCAGGAAGAGCCTAAAACTAGGCTAAATTGTGCAGTGACCGGCTACATCTAGTGGACATGAAGAGGTAGTGCTCAATAAAATATCTGAATGACTATCAGGAAAGTTGGAAGATGCACCATGGTGGAAATGTACGATACATTAACTAACTTCCTTACTTCTATAAATATGTGTTGTAAGAGTAAAAAAGCCAATCAATGCACAGTAGTTGTTTCCCTCTCAAAAAATAGCCATTAGCTAGAGAGTTAGTATGTAAGTTACTGTGGATCGTTTCAAATGACAATTTGTGTCACCCAAAGAATAAAAAACGTAATCTTTGTGAATGACCATCAATACAACAATAACTATAGGAAGAAAATCAAACAACTGCATGTATTTAAGATGTATTTTAAGAAGTATTATACATCATGAAAGATACAGTAACAAAATGAATCCAAACACTGGGTATTACACTCTCATACACAGGTTGTTACATTATTGTAATGAGGTTTTCCTTATCGGTATGTATGACTACAAATCCACATGGAATCCATCTATTTACTTTACCATATGTATCAAGCATCTCAGAGTAGGAGTGCTGATGTGGATCAGGTCCTCACTGTCCATGTAATGTTATTCGTTATTATCTCAAATAGAAAACTGATCCTAGATCAACACTCCAACTCTGAGATGCTTGACACATACGCGCCCTGGATACATAATAAGAGCCTTTCAGATGTCCAGTGAGTTCAAGCCAAAGTCAGAGAGCAGCTCTTTGTATTCCTGATGGACAACAGTACTCTCATCCTCCCACCGCAGTCGAGCATCAGCCAGGTGGGAGGTCAAACTGTCCAAAGTGTCCTGGTAGGGGTCAATCAAGAATTGTTATATCAGAGAGAGGGTGTGTGTCCCAAATAGCATTATATTGCCTTCTTTTGACCAGAGCCAAGTAGTGCCATTTGGGAAACACACTGGGAATCATTCTCATGAAGAGAAAACAAGACATACACTACCGGTCAAAACTTTTAGAACACCTACTCATTCAAGGGTTTTTCTTTATTTTTACAATTTTTTACATTGTAGAATAATAGTGAAGACATCAAAACTATGAAATAACACATATGGAATCATGTAGTAACCCAAAAAATTTTCAACAAATCAAAATATATTTTATATTTGAGATTCTTCAAATAGCCACCCTTTGCCTTGATGACAGCTTTGCACACTCTTGGCATTCTCTCAACCATTTTCATGAGGTAGTCACCTGGAATGCATTTCAATGAACAGGTGTGCCTTCTTAAAAGTTAATTTGTGGAATTTATTTCCTTCTTAATGCATTTGAGCCAATCAGTTGTGTTTTGACAATGTAGGGGGGGGTATACAGAAGATAGCCCTATTTGGTAAAAGACCAAGTCCATTTTATGGCAAGAACAGCTCAAATAAGCAAAGAGAAACGACAGTCCATCATTACTTTAAGACATGAAGGTCAATCAATATTTAACATTTCAAGAACTTTGAAAGTTTCTTCAAGTGCAGTCGCAAAAACCATCAAGCACTATGATGAAACTGGCTCTCATGAGGACCACCACAGGAATGGAAGACCCAGAGTTTCCTCTGCTGCAGAGGATAAATTCATTAGAGTTACCAGCCTCAGAAATTGCAGCCCAAATAAATGCTTCACAGAGTTCAAGTAACAGACACATCTCAACATCAACTATTCAGAGAAGACTGTGTGAATCAGGCCTTCATGGTCGAATTGCTGCAAAGAAACCACTACTAAAGGACACCAATAATAAGAAGAGACTTGCTTGGGCCAAGAAACACGCGCAATGGACATTAGACTGGTGGAAATGTGTCCTTTGGTCTGGAGTCCAAATTGGACTCTTTTGGTTCCAACCGCTGTGTCTTTGTGAGACGCGGTGTGGGTGAACGGATAATCTCCGCATGTGTATTTCCCACCGTAAAGCATGGAGGAGGAGTTGTTATGGTGTGGGGGTGCTTTGCTGGTGACACTGTCTGTGATTTATTTAGAATTCAAGGCACACTTAACCAGCATGGCTACCACAGCATTCTGCAGCGATACGCCATCCCATCTTGTTTGGGCTTGGTGGGACTATCATTTGTTTTTCAATAGGACAATGACCCAACACACCTCCAGGCTGTGTAAGGGCTATTTTACCAAAAAGGAGAGTGATGGAGTGCTGCATCAGATGACCTGGCCTCCACAATCCCCCGACCTCAAACAAATGTAGTTGGTTTGGGATGAGTTGGATCGCAGAGTGAAGGAAAAGCAGCCAACATATGTGGGAACTCAGCATATGTGGGAACTCCTTCAAGACTGTTGGAAAAGCATTCCAGGTGAAGCTGGTTGAGAGAATGCCAAGAGTGTGCAAAGCTGTCATCAAGGCAAAGGGTGGCTATTTGAAGAATCTCAAATATAAAATATATGTTGATTTGTTTAACACTTTTTTGGTTACTACATGATTCCATATGTGTTATTTCATAGTTTTGATGTCTTCACTATTATTCTACAATGTAGAAAATAGTAAAAAATAAAGAAAAACCCTTGAATGAGTAAGTGTTCTAAAACTTTTGACCGGTAGTGTACATATATTATTTTCTCTCAAACGTTTTCACATATATAGCATACATTGTTATCGAAGATATAATCAGTGGTAGCAAAAGTTATGCACAGCATCAATATCATTGCCTGACATTCATTTTCTTCAGGCAACTGACAAATGTGTTTGCATTCCTTTCATACTCGTTCCCTGTGATGTTACAACGTAAGCCCTCTTTGATAAGCTGAAATCAGTTCACTCACATGCAGAATCTTCTCATAGTCGGTCTCCATGTTGTCCAGTTTGTTTTGTAATTCAGCTATTGTGGCATCCTTCTCCTGCTGCAACTGCTCATGCGCTTTCCTTAATGCCCTCAACTCCTCCTGACACTGAGCTGAGCACAGACAGACACCCACACACATTACGCACAAACAGTCATCACTTACAATGTATCTGATTCTTACTAAAACAACACTTGTTGCAGCTTGAATTAACTGGATATACTGTAGGAAGCTTACATGTGTGCAATAGCTTACCAAGCTGTTCTCGCAGCAAAATGGCCTCATCCCCCAGCTTTTTCACTTTGACTGTCATGTCTGTTTGCATGGTCTTATACTGACGGGTGAGATCTGCAAGGTATGACAGTTTTACCTAAAGAGCACCCTAATAATAATAAATAATTACATTTTATTTTAAGTGCTTTTCAAGACACCTAGGGTGTTTCTCAAAATGCATACTACCGTGCTCGCAAATTGGAGCACGGGAGGGTCGGAGTATGAGTCCAAATCAAAGTATGCGAAAACGGAGCACGGAGGGCACGTTTGTACATATCGATGCAAGTTTCAACAGAAAGTATGCAAAGAAATATGACGCAACCACATAAAAAATTAAGCAACATTTCTTGAAATCAATGGCGGACATTATTTGAGCTGAAGCGAGAGAAAATACTCTCCGACTTTGGAATGAAATGTTGCCTATTCACATCTCATATGTTGACTGAATACTACAATATTTTATCTTGATACTTTAATAAATACATGCTGTGTTAGTTTTGGCATGTTTACCTGCCTACGTACCGTAGATCGCAAGCCCATAACAAGTCAATAGGGCTAACTGGCTAGCTACAGTGACTTGAGAAAGTATTCATCCCCCCCTTGGCATTTTTCCTATTTTGTTGCCTTACAACCTGGAATTAAAATGGATTTTTGGGGGGGTTGTATCATTTGATTTATACAGCATGCCTACCACTTTGAAGATGCAAAATATTTTTTATTGTGAAACAAACAAGAAATAAGACAAAAAAACAGAAAACTTGAGCATGCATAACTATTCACCCCCCCAAAGTCAATACTTTGTAGAGCCACCTTTTGCAGCAATTACAGCTGCAAGTATCTTGGGGTATGTCTCTATAAGCTTGGCACATCTAGCCACTGGGATTTTGCCCATTCTTCAAAGCAAAACTGCTCCAGCTCCTTCAAGTTGGATGGGTTCCGCTGGTGTACAGCAATCTTTAAGTCATACCACAGATTCTCAATTGGATTGAGGTCTGGGCTTTGACTAGGCCATTCCAAGACATTTAAATATTTCCCCTTAAACCACTAGAGTGTTGCTTTAGCAGTATGTTTAGGGTCATTGTCCTGCTGGAAGGTGAACCTCCGTCCCAGTCTCAAATCTCTGGAAGACTGAAACAGGTTTCCCTCAAGAATTTCCCTGTATTTAGCGCCATCCATTATTCCTTCAATTCTGACCAGTTTTGCAGTCCCTGCCGATGAAAAACATCCCCACAGCGTGGATGGGAGGTGTTGGGTTTGCGCCAGACATAGCGTTTTCCTTGATGGACAAAAAGCTCAGTTTTAGTCTCATCTGACCAGAGTACCTTCTTCCATATGTTTGGGGAGTCTCCCACATTACTTTTGGCAAACACCAAACGTGTTTGCTTATTTCTTTCTTTAAGCAATGGCTTTTTTCTGGCCACTCTTCCATAAAGCCTAGCTCTGTGGAGTGTACGGCTTAAAGTGGTCCTATGGACAGATACTCCAATCTCTGCTGTGGAGCTTTGCAGCTCCTTCAGGGTTATCTTTGGTCTCTTTGTTGCCTATCTGAATAATGCACTCCTTGCCTGGTCCGTGAGTTAAGGTGGGAAGCCCTCTCTTGGCAGGTTTGTTGTGGTGCTATATTCTTTCAATTTTTTTATAATGGATTTAATGGTGCTCCGTGGGATGTTCAAAGTTTCTGATAGTTGTTTATAACCCAACCCTGATCTGTACTTCTCTACAACTTTGTCCCTGACCTGTTTGGAGAGCTCCTTGGTCTTCATGGTGCCGCTTGCTTGGTGGTGCCCCTTGCTTAGTGGTGTTGCAGACTCTGGGGCCTTTCAGAACAGGTGTGTATATATACTGAGATCATGTGACAGATCATGTGACACTTAGATTGCACACAGGTGGACTTTATTTAACTAATTATGTGACTTCTGAAGGTAATTGGTTGCACCAGATCTTATTTAGGGGCTTCACAGAAAAGGGGATGAATACATATGCACGCACCACTTTTCCGTTATTTATTTTTTAGAATTTTTTGAAACAAGTAATTTTTTTAATTCCACTTCACTAATTTGGACTATTTTGTGTATGTCCATTACATGAAATGCAAATAAAAATCCATTTAAATTACAGGTTAGATTATTACTAGCTAGATTATTACGATTCACATATCTAGCTGATAATTAGGAAGTAAAACGTTTGCTTTGTGTACATCTTGGAAGAAGGTTCAGTGAATGGGGAGGTGAAGCGTGAGGTAATACAGTAAGGGGAGTGCGAGTGCTTCTCAAATGTATTGTTTTATGCATTCTCCATACTCTGGTCGGAGAATGCACTCGGAGCATGAGAGTGTGGAGCACGGTAGTATGCATATTGAAAAACACCCCTAAAGTCCCTTTAACCTTAGTAACTTTGATAATATGATATCAAAAGAAGACGAGAGGTTCATAATAAAGAATCTTCCTTTGCAGCTGTTTGAAGATCCCAAACAGTTCTTGTCGAATAGGATAGAAGGATAGAATCATAATAGAGCACTTATGGACAGCATGGGTATTGTAGGCCTTTGAAACATGCTTGTTTAAGGACTCCCTGGTGTGTGTGTGTGTGTGTGTGTGTGTGTGCGCGCGTGTGCGTGCGTATCCGCGTAGGTGAATGTGTGTGTTTGAGATTGTTCCCTTCCACCAACCTGCACTGACGTCTCTGCGGTCCAGTCTCTCATGGTGGAGCTCCTGCTCCATGTCCCGCATACGAGATCTCAGGTCATGACTGACGGACTGGGCCTGCTGTGCCACATCCCCTCGCAGAGCTGTCGTGTCACACATGGAGAATGTATTTGATCAGTGTGTAGATTCATTTAGTAGTTATTGTTCAATCAATTCATAGTTGTTCATACTGAAATCAGTAAATATCAGAAGCGCTGTGGGATCCCTATGTACAGATTTTAGTTAGTGTTTTAACCTCCCAATAGGTAGCCTAGTCAAAAGATCTGTCTGTGCTCTTGCCTTCTCCACTGTCATTGTCAAGCCATCACAATTTCATAAGAAGTTGACAAGAGAGCAGAAACAGGCTGGCACCCAGGCTAGTTAATTTGTTCTAATCTCCAGATTATCATGAATTGATAAAATAATATATATGTATTTTGAGTAGAGCTGATTTAACTGACTTATTTGAGGATTGGAGCAAAAACATACCAAGGTTTCCCTAGAATAGCCTACATTTTAGAGAAGCTGCTCTGCTTTTAATGGATGGATTTTAGGGGCTCTAGAGAAGTGGACGCAGTGTAGTGTTCTCACCAAGATGGTCCCTCAGAACTGTAACATCCAATGCACTTCGCCTGTACTTCTCCTCCAATTCATTTCCCCCTGCATGAACACAGTGAATTACACAATCCTCAGATATGCAGAGCCCAGTTAAAAGTGTGCTCTATTTCTAACAGGCAAACTAAGGTTTATGAAATAACGAAAATTAAACATATTAAATCGAAAATGTAACAGTAAGCAGCCCTGAACGACGAAAAAACATACCCTCATTTGTTTTAATCTTTTTGGTCTTTGACTTATTGATATTACTTTTCCCTTTATTCTTCTTTGGGGGCATTATTCTGCTGCAAAATTGCTCTACCATCGATATGCCAAAGCCAACTTGGAAAAAGTCTACTAGGATATGACTGAAAAAAGATCCGGGCGGTTTACAGGCAATTGCGCATTGCTTGGCGTCCCGTTGTTGCTGTGGTGACAACGAGACACACTCCGGAATCCTTATTCAGGAATGCTTTGGACGTTGAACGCTCCAAAAACGTTCACGGTGGAGTTTGTAAAGTTAATAGCCTACCATATTTTCTATTCGGTTGATTTGTTTATAAGCTTCATTAACAAATATGTAATAGCAGAGAAGTATGTATTTGGTCAACTGATAATTCAGTTCGTGTAGTGTACAGAGAAATGTAAGAGAAAATTATTTTATAGGATTTATTTTATTAGAACTGTGTAGGGGCATACATGTTGTATTTATTTACAAAACATTTTTTCAAAAGAAACATCTAATAGTCCAATCATGAGCTGGTTCTACTATTTTTTGTGTTTTGTGGTGGAAAACTGAGCAGGTCAAGCATAACATGTCAACTCATAAATAGACTTGCATTCAATTGCCTGGTCAAGACTTGGTTTCTTCATTAAGGGGGTGACTACAGCTGTTTTGAAGATCGATGGTACCTCTTCGGTCAGCAGGGACTTGTTGATCAGGGTAGTGACGCTGGCTGGACAAACATAAGCAGGCTAGATGAACAGGTTTTGAGTAGGGATGTAGGGATAGAGTCAAGGGAGCAAGTGGTGGCCTTCATTTTAGAGATGATTGACTGCACAGCGGAGGATACTACCATTATTACCACTAAGGTAGTCAGAATGGCTGGCTGGCCTCCCAAAATTGACATGCAGAAGAACAATTAGAATGATGGAGTGTAGTCTGACTTGGGGAACCCTAACTAAGAAGGCAGCAAAATGGAAGCAGTGGCGCTTTCTTGTGTATGCCTTATGTGCCTCAAGGCACAAAGAGGATTATGTAATTCAGGATGGCAGGACCACTGGCCTATTAGGGCAGACCACATCCCAAGGGGAGCAAGATTGGACTCAGTCACTATATGGTTCAGTAGTGATGGCCTGCTGCTTTTTTCATTATCGAACCATGTCCTATAACTTGGTATACCTTCTTCCACCAGTGAGCCAAACAGCTCAACTGAGCTACCAGTTGCAGAGAGCTCCTCCATCCCTCCTTGAGTCCCTAACAATGTAAAACCCTTTCATTGCCTAACAATTAACAAAATCTACAGTACATTTACAGATTCTACACAGAAATGATGATTGTGGAGCTCTTACTGGAGGCCCTTCCACTTGAGGAGGAGGTTGAGCTCCGGCTGGAGTTCTTGCTGGAGGCACTTCCAACCAAGGATGAGGACCTCTAGCTGGAGGCCCTTCTATCCAAAGACGAGGTGGAGCTCCGGCTGTAGAGCTCCGGCTGGAGGCACTTCCACACAAGGACAAGGTGGAGCTCTGGCTGGAGGCCCATCCACCCAAGGATGAGGAGGACCTCCGGCTGTAACGCTCGGGCTAGAGGCCTTTCCACCCAAGGACGAGATGTATCCCTGGCTGGAGGCCCTTCCATTCAAGTAGAAGGTGTAGCTCCGTCTGTAGAGCTTGAGTTGGAGGCCCTTTGACCCAAAAACGAGATGGAGCTCCGGCTGGAGGCCCCTTCCACCTAAGGACAAGGTGGAGTTCTAGCTGGAGGCCCTTCCACCCAAGGAGGAAATGGGGCTTTGGCTGTAGAGATCGGACTGGAGGCCCTTCTACCCAAGGTGGAGCTCTGGCTGGATGCCTTTCCACCCAAGGACGAGGTGGAGCTCTGGCTGGATGCCTTTCCACCCAAGGACAAGGTGGAGCTCTGGCTGGATGCCTTTCCACCCAAGGACAAGGTGGAGCTCTGGCTGGATGCCTTTCCACCCAAGGACAAGGTGGAGCTCCACCTGGAGGACCTTTCACTTAAGGAAAGGTTCTGTAGAGCTCTGACTGGAGGCCCTTCTACCCAAGGACAAGATGTAGCTCCTGCTGGATGCCCTTCCACCCAAGGAGGACTTCCAACTTTGGCTGTAGAGCTCCAGCTGGAGGCCTTTCTGCCTGAGGAGGAGATATAATTCTGATTGGAGGCCCTTCTAGCCCACGGTGGGAAATCAATGGATCTGATTAATTTGATTCAATGCAATTTCACATATGCATATTCGGCATATACGTGAAATTGTAAAAGCAGCAATAAATTGCAATATAGACGCAACCCGTTTAATGTATAGCTATTTCAAAGGTTTCTCTGGAAACAGCTACAGTAAGATGATTGATATGCATTTATTCAACATTCCATATTTTGTATATAATTATACTGTTTCTGCGGTAACCTGTGGAAAATAAGGAATAAACTAATGCTCTTTAAAATGTTTCCTGGGGCCTCCCGAGTGGCGCAGCGGTCTAAGGCACTGCATCGCAGTGTTGCGGCACAGGAGAGCCCTTGAACTGAGTAACAGCTTAGATGCTCCCACGGCCCACATTTGGAGGACTTGTCATAAAGTAATCATTACCTGTGTTACGTAACACCTTGGCTATGTTCCCCAAAAAACTACTGTGGACAAGTATTCAGTTCCCAAGTATTGGTTCACCAAGACCAGTCTGTATAAGAAGTGGGGACTGTGCCCAGATTAGACTAGGCTTACATTAGTTCTGAAGAGGTGCCATTTTAGAATGAGGGGTGCCGTAGCTCTGCTGGTGTTGCTGTTGTGTTTGTTTGGGGCATGGGCTCAGGGAGAGAGTGGATGGGGAGAGAGAGAGGGGATTGAAATTGAGCTCAGGAGCCCAAAGACTAAAGCTGTAGGTGACCCACGCACAGGCGATTGACCAGACTGCCACCAACTCTGACATCTAGGATGAGCTGAGAGCGCTGCGAGACATGGTGGTTGAACAGAGAGTGGAGCTGAGGCACATGAAAGAACAAGTTGATGAGCTGAGGAGAGAGAATGAAGGTAAAAGTGAATTTTAAATACACTCTCCTCCATATTTATTTGGACAGTGAAGCTAAAACTTTTAATTTGGCTCTATAGACCGGTTGGTTGTTTAGCAACAACACCGACACGTGTGCAACTATGGGGCAAGACAGACAGGGTTGGATTAGATTGTTGACAATGTGTAAACTATATTTAGTCTCCAATGTTTATTAAAAACAAATGTGCACTTGTCTCTCAAATACATTGTTACAGTTGTTGGGTACATAGCTAGTGAATTTTAGCCATATTAGCATAGACAGTCAAAACAAGACATGGTATCTGTCACACCCTGGCTCTGGGACTCATTATGTTGAGCCAGGGTGTGTTCATTCTATGTGTGTATTTCTATGTTGGTAATTCTGTTGTGTTTAATTCTATGTTTGCCTGAGTGACTCCCAATCAGAGGCTACGAGTGTCAGCTGTTGGCTGGTTGTCTCTGATTGGGAGCCATATTTAAACTGTATGTTTTTCCCTTTGGGTTTGTGGGTTTTTGTTCCGTGTTCGGTCATTGATACCGTGGACGTCACGAGTCGTGTTTTGTTTTGTATTTTGACGCTTTAACTAATTAAAGTCATGTTTGTTCATCAATCGTGACGATCGTGACAGAAAAACCCACCATGCAACGACCAAGCAGCGTGTCCAGGGGCAGCTCTTGGGCTGGACATGGGAGGAGGCGCCGGGAGAAGAGACGGTGGAGGCGCGCCGTAGAGAGGAGCAACGGCGTGATCAGGGTCGTCGTCGGGCGGTCGAGAGGCAACCCCAGAAAATTTTTAGGGGGGGGCACACGGCATGGACGACGGGGCTGACGGAGGCAAAAGAGGGACGGATTCTGGAGGCCACCAGGTTACGGATACACCGCCCTGTACGTCCTGTGCGGATGCCTCACACAGAGTGTGTGAGGGTAGGCATTCAGCCAGGACGGCTTGTGGCCGCTCTTCACTCCAGGGCTCCTATCCGTCTCCACAGCCCGGTTCGGCCTGTCCCTGCTCCACGCACCAAGCCTACGGCGTGCGTCGCCAGCCCAGTCCGGCCAGTCCCTGCTCCACGCACCAAGCCTACGGTGTGCGTCGCCAGCCCAGTCCGGCCAGTCCCTGCTCCACGCACCAAGCCTACGGTGTGCGTCGACAGCCCAGCCCGGCCTGTCCCTGCTCCACGCACCAAGCCTACGGTGTGCGTCGCCAGCCCGGTCCGGCCTGTCCCTGCTCCACGCACCAAGTCTACGGTGCGCGTCGCCAGCCCGGCCCGGCCTGTTCCTGCCACTCGCACCAAGTATACGGTGCGCGTCGCCAGCCCGGCCCGGCCTGTTCCTGCCACTCGCACCAAGTATACGGTGCGCGTCGCCAGCCCGGCCCGGCCTGTTCCTGCCACTCGCACCAAGTATACGGTGCGCGTCGCCAGCCCGGCCCGGCCTGTTCCTGCCACTCGCACCAAGTCTACGGTGCGCGTCGCCAGCCCGGCCCGGCCTGTTCCTGCCACTCGCACCAAGCCAGGGGTGCGAGTCGTCAGCCTGGTAAGGCCCGTCCCTCCTCCACGCACCAAGCCAGGGGTGCGAGTCGTCAGCCTGGTAAGGCCCGTCCCTCCTCCACGCACCAAGCCAGGGTGCGCGTCGTCAGCCTGGTAAGGCCCGTTCCTCCTCCACGCACCAAGCCAGGGGTGCGCGTCGTCAGTCCAGCACAACCCGTGCCTGGGTCACCGGTGCCTGGTAAGGTACCGGTCAACTGCTCCACGATGGAGCTGAAGCTAACCGCTCCTGCTAAGTCCAGTTCGGCTCCTGCCGGCGGGGTCAGACTGGACCAGGGGCGCTATGGGGGGTATATTGGAGGGTGGTGGTCAAGGCCGGAGCCAGAACCGCCGCCGAGGAGGTATGCCCGCCCAGCCCTCCCCTGTTTTGTTTAGTTGAGGCGCGGTCGCAGTCCGCGCCTTTAGGGGGGGTACTGTCACACCCTGGCTCTGGGACTCATTATGTTGAGCCAGGGTGTGTTCATTCTATGTGTGTATTTCTATGTTGGTAATTCTGTTGTGTTTAATTCTATGTTTGCCTGAGTGACTCCCAATCAGAGGCAACGAGTGTCAGCTGTTGGCTGGTTGTCTCTGATTGGGAGCCATATTTAAACTGTATGTTTTTCCCTTTGGGTTTGTGGGTTTTTGTTCCGTGTTCGGTCATTGATACCGTGGACGTCACGAGTCGTGTTTTGTTTTGTATTTTGACGCTTTAACTAATTAAAGTCATGTTTGTTCATCACGCTGCGCATTGGTCTCTCCCTGACGATCGTGACAGTATCAAGAAAAAGATTAAATGACCTATCTACGATTCCCCACATGGAAGCATCTTGTCATTGTTGCTAGCAATCTGACCATCCAGAATCACAACAACACACAGCCTTCTGCCCCATTGAAGCGTGAGCATTGTTTTCGTGATGTTGTCAGCTAACTCGTCTTTACGCCAGCATTTTGGATTTTGGATTTGAGATCCTACACTCGATCCCTCCGATGTCAAGAACTACAGACCAGTATCCCTTCTTTCTTTTCTCTCCAAAACTTGAGCGTGCCATCTCTAGCCAACTCTCCTGCTATCTCTCTCAGAATGACCTTCTTGATCCAAACCAGTCAGGTTTCAAGACTGGTCATTCAACTGAGACTGCTCTTCTCTGTGTCACGGAGGCTCTCCGCACTGCTAAAGCTAACTCTCTCTCCTCTGCTCTTATTCTTCTAGACCTATCTGCTGCCTTTGATACTGTGAACCATCAGATCCTCCTCTCCACCCTCTCCGAGTTGGGCATCTCCGGTGCTGCTCACTCTTGGATTGCGTCCTACCTGACAGGTCGCTCCTACCAGGTGGCGTGGCGAGAATCTGTCTCCGCACCACGTGCTATCACCACTGGTGTCCCCCAGGGCTCAGTTCTAGGCCCTCTCCTATTCTCTCTATACACCAAGTCACTTGCCTCTGTCATATCCTCACATGGTCTCTCCTATCATTGCTACGCAGACGACACACAATTAATATTCTCCTTTCCCCCTTCTGATAACCAGGTGGCAAATCGCATCTCTGCATGTCTGGCGGACATATCAGTGTGGATGTCGGATCACCACCTCAAGCTGAACCTTGGCAAGACGGAGCTGCTCTTCCTCCCGGGGAAGATCTCCATGATCTCGCCATCACGGTTGACAACTCCATTGTGTCCTCCTCCCAGAGTGCAAGGAACCTTGGCGTGACCCTGGACAACACCCTGTCATTTTCCGCCAACATCAAAGCGGTGACCCGATCCTGCAGGTTCATGCTCTACAACATTCGCAGAGTATGACCCTACCTTACACAGAAAGTGGCACAGGTCCTAATCCAGGCACTTGTCATCTCCCGTCTGGATTACTGCAACTCGCTGTTGGCTGGGCTCCCTGCCTGTGCCATTAAACCCCTACAACTTATCCAGAACGCTGCAGCCCGTCTGGTGTTCAACCTTCCCAAGTTCTCTCATGTCACCCCGCTCCTCCGCACACTCCACTGGCTTCCAGTTGAAGCTCGCATTTACTACAAAACCATGGTGCTTGCCTACGGAGCTGTGAGGAGAACGACACCTCCTTACCTTCAGGCTCTGATCAGACCCTACACCCAAACGAGGGCACTACGTTCATCCACCTCTGGCCTGCTAGCCCCCCTACCTCTACGGAAGCACAGTTCCCGCTCAGCCCAGTCAAAGCTATTCGCTGCTCTGGCACCCCAATGGTGGAACAAGCTCCCCCACGACGCCAGGACAGCGGAATCACTGACCACCTTCCGGAGACACTTGAAACCCTACCTGTTTAAGGAATACCTGGAATAGTACAACAGTAATCATTCTACCCCCCCCTCCCCACCCCCCCTCCCCCACCCCCATAAAAAAATAAAAAGGGGGTGGTTGTCCCCTGGCTGTCCAAAGTTGAATGCATCAATTTGTAAGTCGCTCTGGATAAGAACGTCTGCTAAATGACTTATATGTAAAAATTACCTCATCCTGTCGCATTTTTGAAAAAAGTTTGGCATCAACCGATTGACCTTTATGTAAACTGGCCATGCTCACAGCAATCTTTGCGGTGCCAATGGGAAAAGATGAGTGTCAACCAATTGACACTTATGTCAATGCATTGCAGTTAATAGGAAAGGATGACTGTCACAACAAGAGACAGAAAAACTCAACAGAAAGATAAAACAGAACAACTGTAACGAAGACGCAGGGAATCAGGACGCAGGTGCATCTGGTGAGTTTAATAATAACGAACATGGAGAGTTACCAAACAAGAGAACCGTCTGGACATGAAAACAGAACCAATACTGCCTGATGACTGAGGTTGGTGAAGGCTATATGAAGGGAGAGTAACCAGGGTGGTGATGAAGTCAAGGTGTGCATAACGTTGGGGAGCAGGTGTGCGCAATGATGGTTGCCAGGTGTGCGCAATGTGGGTTGCCAGTGTAACTGGTGTGAAATGGCTAGCTAGTTAGCGGTGCGCGCTAACTGGCTAGCTAGTTAGCAGTGCGGGTCCCTGGTTCGAGCCCAGGTAGGGGCGAGGAGAGGGATGGAAGCAACACTGTTACATTGATGCTGTTGACCCGAAACCTGGTTGCTGCGGAAAAGGAGGAGGTCAAAAGGGGGATGAATGTAACCGGTGTGAAATGGCTAGCTAGTTAGCGGTGCGCGCTAGTAGCATTTCAATCGGTGACGTCACTCGCTCTGTGACCTTGAAGTAGTTGTTTCCTTGCTCTGCAAGGGCCGTGGCTTTTGTGGAGCGACGGGTAACGGTGCTTCGAGGGTGTGCAGAGGGTCCCTGGTTCGAGCCCAGGTAGGGGCGAGGAGAGGGACGGAAGCAACACTGTTACACCAGGACCGGTGGTTAGTAGACCGGCAACGTTGAGCGCCGGAGGGAGGGAGCAGGAGTAGGCTTGACAACAACATTGCTCTTAGGGAATTGGCACCTTGCTTCATTTATATTTGACATACTGTACAGTATAAGGATTATGTTCTGCATTAAAAATAATGACTGTGGATCAGGGTGGGTTGCAGGTTGTATGTTGTGTTGCCCATCATCACATGAAAGATACGCTATAAATGGCTGCCATATCTTAACGAATGTATTAGATCTGCCAGAGATATCATGGTGAATCATTTCTATATGTAGTAAACTGGTGACTTCAGCTAACCAGGTTTTAAAAACAGGTACAGTCTCCCTATTCCAAAGGCTTAAAATGTTTATTTTTGCAATAACCATGCCATATTGTACAGTCCTCTGTTCCCAGTGGGTTAAAGTAGGTGCTGTGACCTGCCTAAAACAGCAGTGTCCGGGCTGGTATGAGGTTACAGCTGTATACTTCTGAGTAACACTTAAAAATATCCTGCCAGAATGTGTGCAGTTTGGGGCATGACCAGAAGAGGTGACCCAGAGTACCCTCGGCAGACTTGCACTTAGGGCATATCGGCGAGACCGAGGGGTAGAACGAGTGTAATTTGGTACAGGAATAGTGTAGTCTGTGAATCACTTTGTATTGAATAAGTTGGTGTCTGGAGTTTATCGAGCACAAGTGAATATCTTGAAGGCAATCAGCCCAACTGTCATCAGTAATCTCCATACCAAGGTATTCCTCCCAGGTCTCCTTCAAATGTTGTGTGGATACAGAGTAATATGATGTAAAGTCTGGAGATCAAACTCTTGGAGTCAGGGGCGAGGTTCATGAAAATATACAGTTCGCGGGCAGATGTACAGTGGGGAAAAAAAGTATTTAGTCAGCCACCAATTGTGCAAGTTCTCCCACTTAAAAAGATGAGAGAGGCCTGTAATTTTCATCATAGGTACACGTCAACTATGACAGACAAAATGAGGAAAAAAAATCCAGAAAATCACATTGTAGGATTTTTTATGAATTTATTTGCAAATGATGGTGGAAAATAAGTATTTGGTCAATAACAAATGTTTCTCAATACTTTGTTATATACCCTTTGTTGGCAATGACACAGGTCAAACGTTTTCTGTAAGTCTTCACAAGGTTTTCACATACTGTTGCTGGTATTTTGGCCCATTCCTCCATGCATATCTCCTCTAGAGCAGTGATGTTTTGGGGCTGTCGCTGGGCAACACGGACTTTCAACTCCCTCCAAAGATTTTCTATGGGGTTGAGATCTGGAGACTGGCTAGGCCACTCCAGGACCTTGAAATGCTTCTTACGAAGCCACTCCTTCATTGCCCGGGCGGTGTGTTTGGGATCATTGTCATGCTGAAAGACCCAGCCATGTTTCATCTTCAATGCCCTTGCTGATGGAAGGAGGTTTTCACTCAAAATCTCACGATACATGGCCCCATTCATTCTTTCCTTTACACGGATCAGTCGTCCTGGTCCCTTTGCAGAAAAACAGCCCCAAAGCATGATGTTTCCACCCCCATGCTTCACAGTAGGTATGGTGTTCTTTGGATGCAACTCAGCATTATTTGTCCTCCAAACACGACGAGTTGAGTTTTTACCAAAAAGTTCTATTTTGGTTTCATCTGACCATATGACATTCTCCCAATCCTCTTCTGGATCATCCAAATGCACTCTAGCAAACTTCAGACAGGCCTGGACATGTACTGGCTTAAGCAGGGGGACACATCTGGCACTGCAGGATTTGAGTCCCTGGCGGCGTAGTGTGTTACTGATGGTAGGCTTTTTTTACTTTGGTCCCAGCTCTCTGCAGGTCATTCACTAGGCCCCCCCGTGTGGTTCTGGGATTTTTGCTCACCGTTCTTGTGATCATTTTGACCCCACGGGTGAGATCTTGCGTGGAGCCCCAGATCGAGGGAGATTATCAGTGGTCTTGTATGTCTTCCATTTCCTAATAATTGCTCCCACAGTTGATTTCTTCAAACCAAGCTGCTTACCTATTGCAGATTCAGTCTTCCCAGCCTGGTGCAGGTCTACAATTTTGTTTCTGGTGTCCTTTGACAGCTCTTTGGTCTTGGCCATAGTGCAGTTTGGAGTGTGACTGTTTGAGGTTGTGCACAGGTGTCTTTTATACTGATAACAAGTTCAAACAGGTGCCATTAATACAGGTAACGAGTGGAGGACAGAGGAGCCTCTTAAAGAAGAAGTTACAGGTCTGTGAGAGCCAGAAATCTTGCTTGTTTGTAGGTGACCAAATACTTATTTTCCACCATCATTTGCAAATAAATTCATAAAAAATCCTACAATGTGACTTTTCTGGAAAAAAAATTCTCAATTTGTCTGTCATAGTTGACGTGTACCTATGATGAAAATTACAGGCCTCTCTCATCTTTTTAAGTGGGAGAACTTGCACAATTGGTGGCTGACTAAATACTTTTTTTCCCCACTATAATTGCCTCAAAATGTGGTATATTTAAGCAAACTTAATTTCTTATTGGAAGATATCGGAAGAAGTTAGATGCGGGGAGATCGTACACTTCCCTCAACTGTGCGAATGTGGCAAAAGTATTATTGATGTAAAGGTCTGCAATAGTAGTAATGCCCTTTCTCTTCCAGAATAAAAAAGTATTGTAAATTAGTGAGGAGGGGGAAGCATAGTTATGGCAAATAGGACTACAGGCAGAGGTCTCCAGGAGACGGAATGTTTTCCTTATTTGATACCAATTTTTTATGCATTTTTTGCATAAAGTTATTGCCAGTAATATCTGTAGGGGATTTAGTTTATGAAAACAGAAGTGCTGTAAGTGAGGTGTTGTGTATATCTTGTTCAATAGCGAGCCATGAAGGGATGGAGGGATCTACCATTCCAGGGTATGCATCCTGCCAATAAACAAGTGCTCTAGCATTTGCTGCCCAATAATAATGCTGAAAATTTGGCAAGCTCAGGCCTCCTAATTCTTTGGGCTTGATTTTATGTTTTTTAGAGATACGGTGTACTTTGTATCCCCACACAAAAGGCAAGATGATAGAATCCAAGGATTTGAAAAAAGCTTTAGTTAAAAATATAGGCAGATTCTGAAAGAGATAAAGGAATCTGGGGAGTGTAACCATTTTAATAGCGTTAACATGGCCTATCATAGATAGAGGCAACACTCTCCAGATTTCAATGTTGCGCTTCAACTTCTCTATCATGTCGAGATAGTTCAATTTATAAATCAATTTAGGGTCCTTGGGGATGACAACACCTAAATATTTAATTTTGTCTACTGTTTTTTAAAAATGTATATGTTTAAGAAACTCTGGGTTCCCAGTTTATGGTGTACCCAGAGAGTTCTCCAAATGATTCGATGAGCTCCAACAGCGGTGGGAGTGACTCTTCGGGGCACGAGAGGAATAAAATGTCATCCACATTGAGCGGAATGCGGTGATCAACCTTGCCCAATGACAAGATGGCTTCTGATACTAATAGCTAGGGGTTCCATAGCAATGGCGAATAGCAACAGACTCAAGGGGCACCCCTGGTGGCAGGAACGTTGAAGTGAAAACGGAGGTGATTTATTGTAATTAGTGAGAACTGAAGCCATCGGGCACGCATATAGTATTTAAAGAGACAAAACTCTCGCCCAAACCAAACTCATTTATTACTGTCAGAATGTAGTTTATTACAGTCAGAATGTAGTTCCATTCCACTTTGTCAAATGTTTTTTGAGTGTCAAGAGCAAGAATGGCAACTTTAAAATCTTTGTCATGTTTGGGATACATGATATTCATCAGTCGTCTAACACTGGAAAATTAGAATCTGCCTGGGATAAAATCAGTTTGGTCATGATTAATTATAGTCGAAATGCATTTATTTAGTCTGTTTGCGAGTATTTTATTAAACACCTTAAGGTCGCATCCGAGGAGGGCAATAGGACGATATGAAGATGGATCTGTTTCAACTTTATCTTTCTTTAATATTAGGGATATATTGGCTGAGTAGGAAGACTCCGGGAGTCTGCGAGTTTCAATAGTGTTTAAACATCCTTAACATAAGAGGTTTAACCTTTTCTGAATATGCTTTGTAAAACTCTATACCAAAGCCGTCAGGGCCAGCCGCTTTACCGTTAGGGAAGGAAAGTACTGCAGAGACAGGAATGGGAATGGAGGAAATCAGACATTTTCGTGGAGGCCGTGTCTGATTCCCGCATCTCTGAGTTTCTTCCTTGCTCTTGTTACGTTCGTTGTGTAAAGGATCGGACGCGTACATAGTCGTTTATTTTAATAAACACCGACAAAATAGCAAAATCCAACAGAACGTGAAGTTCAAGAGGCTAAACATCAAACAAGCCAAACAGAAACAAGATCCCACAACTAAGGTAGGCAACATGGCTGCCCAAGTATGATCCCCAATCAGAGACAATGACCGACAGCTGCCTCTGATTGGGAACCACACCCTGCAAACATAGAAATATATAATTAGATTTCACACCCTGACCAACCCAACTAGAGATCTCAATGTCAGGGCGTGACAGTACCCCCCCCCAAAGGTACAGACTCCGGCCGCAAAAACCTGACTCATTAGGGGAGGGTCCGGGTGGGCATCAAGCCTCGGTGGCGGTGGCGGCTCCGGCTCCGGCTTCGGACGTGACGTAGGCAGTAAACTCCTTTCCCATCCTGCCTCCCCTTTGCACGCCCGGTCCGGTCTGGACCCCGGCACGATGCTCCCCCTCTCAGTCCTCCCACAATGCACCAAGCCCTGTCTGGACCCTGGTGTGGGAGCCCTCGACCCTGGAGAGGGGGGGGGGCTGACGTCTGGTCCCGGCCCAGCAGTCCTCCCGCAATGCACCAAGTCCTGTCTGGACCCTGGTGTGGGAGACCCCGACCCTGGAGAGGGGTTGACGTCTGGCTCCGGCTCGGACCCCGGTGGAGCGGATGGCTCCGGCATGGGGGAAAAGTAGATGACCGGACCCGGACTGGGCACCGGTGAAGCGGACTGCCCCGGCTCTGGTAGGGAGCAGATAACCGGAGCTGGACTAGGCACCGGTGGAGCGGACTGCTCTGGCACTGGAGTGAAGCAGCTGACCGGAGCTGGACTAGGCACCGGTGGAGCGGACTGCTCTGGCACTGGAGTGGAGCAGCTGACCGGAGCTGGACTAGGCACCGGTGGAGCGGACTACTCTGGCACTGGCTCCTGCTCCCTCTTAACTAACAGCTCCTGTAAGGTGGTGGCCTCCTCTCTCAGAGTGCTGAGCTGCAGGTCTTTAGCTGCTTGGAGGGCCTCCATCTTCAGAGTGGCCCCCTCTATAGCTCTCTCCTCCTTCACAGTCAGCCCTTTCAGGGCCTCCTGCTGCGTCGCCAACCACCACGTGTGCCCCCCAATTTTTTTGGGGGGGGCTGCCTCTCGGGTTTCCTTCGTGATCGGGACCTTTTGAGTCGCCGTTTTTTCTCCCTCGCTGCGATCCATACCTGCCTGGATCTCTTCCCACGTCCATGATCCTTTTCCGTCTAATATCTCCTCCCATGTCCATGATGTCTGCTCCTCCTGTTCACGCTGCTTGGTCCGTTGGTGGTGGGATCTTCTGTCATGTTCGTTGTGTAAAGGATCGGACCAGGGTGCAGCATGGTATGCGTACATAGTCATTTATTTTAATAAACACAGACAAAATAGCAAAATCCAACAGAACGTGAAGTTCAAGAGGCTAAACATCAAACAAGCCAAACAGAAACAAGATCCCACAACTAAGGTAGGCAACATGGCTGCCCAAGTATGATCCCCAATCAGAGACAACGACCGACAGCTGCCTCTGATTGGGAACCACACCCGGCCAACATAGAAATATATAATTAGATTTCACACCCTGACCAACCCAACTAGAGATCTCAATGTCAGGGCGTGACAGCTCTATCGAAGGCCTGGCGCTGCTTGGTTACCTCAGCAGTGTAGTCTGGGTATATGTTAATCCGAGCCTCGTTGAAGGACAGGGGGAATTGCTGGCGGGACAGGCGCTGAATCTTTTCCTTCTCGGGGTCATGGTGGATTTTGGCAATCATGCGTAGCAGAGAGCATACTGATGCGGTGCGCTTGTTCCACTTTTAGGGCATGGTGGAAATTGTCAATCCCTTACAGTTTTGGTATGAGTTCTGCCACGAACTGTGCTGGTCTGCCCTTCTAAATATTTTCTTCCAAGCCTGTGATTTTGATATTTGAACGCCTTGAACGTCCCTCGAGGTCAATTAGCTTGAGTTTCATAGCTGTGTTTAAAATCAAATCAAATAAAAATGTATTTGCCACATGCGCCGAATACAGCAGGTGTAGACATTACAGTGAAATGCTTACTTACAAACCCTTAACCAAAAATGTAGTTTTTTAAAATAAAAATGTAAAATAAATAAGTGTTAATTAAAGAAAAATTGAAAATAAAAGCAAATAGCTAAAGAGCAGCAGTAAAATAAAACAACAGTAGGGAGGCTATATACAGGTGGGTACCGGTACAGAGTCAATGTGCGGGGTCACCGACTAGTCGAGGTAATTGAGGTCATACAGTGGGGAAAAAAAGTATTTAGTCAGCCACCAATTGTGCAAGTTCTCCCACTTAAAAAGATGAGAGAGGCCTGTAATTTTCATCATAGGTACACGTCAACTATGACAGACAAAATGAAGAAAAAAAACTACAGAAAATCACATTGTAGGATTTTTTATGAATTTATTTGCAAATTATGGTGGAAAATAAGTATTTGGTCAATAACAAAAGTTTCTCAATACTTTGTTATATACCCTTTGTTGGCAATGACACAGGTCAAACGTTTTCTGTAAGTCTTCACAAGGTTTTCACAAATTGTTGCTGGTATTTTGGCCCATTCCTCCATGCAGATCTCCTCTAGAGCAGTGATGTTTTGGGGCTGTCGCTGGGCAACACGGACTTTCAACTCCCTCCAAAGATTTTCTATGGGGTTGAGATCTGGAGACTGGCTAGGCCACTCCAGGACCTTGAAATGCTTCTTACGAAGCCACTCCTTCGTTGCCCGGGCGGTGTGTTTGGGATCATTGTCATGCTGAAAGACCCAGCCACGTTTCATCTTCAATGCCCTTGCTGATGGAAGGAGGTTTCCACTCAAAATCTCACGATACATGACCCCATTCATTCTTTCCTTTACACGGATCAGTCGTCCTGGTCCCTTTGCAGAAAAAACAGCCCCAAAGCATGATGTTTCCACCCCCATGCTTCACAGTAGGTATGGTGTTCTTTGGATGCAACTCAGCATTCTTTGTCCTCCAAACACGACGAGTTGAGGTTTTACCAAAAAGTTCTATTTTGGTTTCATCTGACCATATGACATTCTCCCAATCCTCTTCTGGATCATCCAAATGCACTCTAGCAAACTTCAGACGGGCCTGGACATGTACTGGCTTAAGCAGGGGACACGTCTGGCACTGCAGGATTTGAGTCCCTGGCAGCGTAGTGTGTTACTGATGGTAGGCTTTGTTACTTTGGTCCCAGCTCTCTGCAGGTCATTCACTAGGTCCCCCTGTGTGGTTCTGGGATTTTTGCTCACCGTTCTTGTGATCATTTTGACCCCACGGGGTGAGATCTTGCGTGGAGCCCCAGATCGAGGGAGATTATCAGTGGTCTTGTATGTCTTCCATTTCCTAATAATTGCTCCCACAGTTGATTTCTTCAAACCAAGCTGCTTACCTATTGCAGATTCAGTCTTCCCAGCCTGGTGCAGGTCTACAATTTTGTTTCTGGTGTCCTTTGACAGCTCTTTGGTCTTGGCCATAGTGGAGTTTGGAGTGTGACTGTTTGAGGTTGTGGACAGGTGTCTTTTATACTGATAACAAGTTCAAACAGGTGCCATTAATACAGGTAACGAGTGGAGGACAGAGGAGCCTCTTAAAGAAGAAGTTACAGGTCTGTGAGAGCCAGAAATCTTGCTTGTTTGTAGGTGACCAAATACTTATTTTCCACCATAATTTGCAAATAAATTCATAAAAAATCCTACAATGTGATGTTCTGAATTTTTTTCTCTCAATTTGTCTGTCATAGTTGACGTGTACCTATGATGAAAATTACAGGCCTCTCTCATCTTTTTAAGTGGGAGAACTTGCACAATTGGTGGCTGACTAAATACTTTTTTTCCCCACTGTATGTACATGTGGGTAGAGTTAAAGTGACTATGCATAAATAGTAAACAGAGTAGCAGCAGCGTAAAAGAGGGGATTGGGTGGGGTGGGGGGCAGTGCAAATAGTCTGGGTAGCCATGATTAGCTGTTCAGGAGTCTTATGGCTTGGGGGTAGAAGAATCACATAGTCATCCGGAACAGCTGGTGCTCTCATGCATGCTTCAGTGTTGCTTTCCTCGAAGCGAGCATAGAAGTGGTTTAGCTCATCTGGTAGGCTTGTGTCACTGGGCAGTTCGCGGCTGTGCTTCCCTTTGTAGTCTGTAATAGTTTTCAAGCCCTGCCACATCCGACGAGCGTCAGAGCCGGTGTAGTACGATTCAATCTTAGTCCTGTATTGACTCTTTGCCTGTTTGATGGTTCGTCGGCGGGCAGAGCGGGATTTCTTATAAGCTTCCGGGTTAGAGTCCCACTCCTTGAAAGCTCTACCCTTTAGCTCAGTGCGGATGTTGCCTGTAATCCATGGCTTCTGGTTGGGGTATGTACGTACGGTCACTGTGGGGACGACGTCATCGATGCACTTATTGATGAAGCCAGTGACTGATGTGGTGTACTCCTCAATGCTATCTGAAGAATCCCGGAACATATTCCAGTCTGTACTAGCAAAACAGTCCTGTAGCTTAGCATCTGCGTCATCTGACCACTTTTTTATTGACAGAGTCACTGGTGCTTCCTGCTTTAGTTTTTGCTTATAAGCAGGAATCACGAGGATAGAGTTATGGTCAGATTTGCCAAATGGAGGGCGAGGGAGAGCTTTGTATGCGTCTCTGTGTCTGGAGAAAAGGTGGTCTAGAGTTTTTTTTCCTCTGGTTGCACATTTAACATGCTGAAATGAGGTAGAACGGATTTAAGTTTGTTGTTAGTAGCTCTTCATACTGTCCCTCGAGGGTGGTGATGCATGTCTCGTGGTCACCTGCGTTTCCTTCCAGGTCAATAATGTGGGTTGTGTGGTCAGCCAGGGAGGTTTGCACTGATTGAAAGGATGAGTCCAGATGATTAAATCGAGCGTTCATGTCCTATTCCATTTTCTTGATAGCTGCTAATATGATAGTCGGTGAAGGATCCGCGTCAGGGTTAGCCATGCTAGCCATTACGGCCAGGCTAACGCAAGCATCGCCATCCTCGTCTTGTGCTGTGGTGGGTTCAGACACGACCGTAGGGACTACGCCGTCCCTGTTGTTTTTGGATTTATTAGTTTCCCCATAACGTTGCTCATTGTAGCAGTTTGGTCGGGCAAAAGTAGAATTTAAATCAAATTTATGCAGGGGTGAGGAGGAGGTAGTCAGAGAAGCGTCTACTCCATGTGGTGCTCACTTGCGCCCCCCGTCAATACAGTGCTTCAATGGGAAAAGATGAGTGTGAAAAAATTTATTCTTATGTCAACACATGGCAGTCAGTGGGAAAAGAAGAGAGTCACAAGATTGACACTTATGTCAACTGGCCATGCTCCCAGCAATCTTTGCGGTGCCAATGGGAAAAGATGAGCGTCAACCAATTGAAGCTTATGTCAATACATTCCAGTCAATGGAAAAATATGAAAAGATGAGACTTACAGACAGACAGACATACAGACAGACAGGCATAGGGACATCGCTCTCTCTCTCTGTTCCCTTATCCACCCTAGCCCCGTCTCTCTCTTCTCTCTCTACCTCCCTCACTCCACTTCTCTTGCCCCATGTCTCTTTCTCTCTACCTCCTCTTTATCCCCCCTCCTCTTCTCTCTCCCTCCCCCTTCTCCCCCTCTCTCTCCCTCCTTCTCTCCCTTTCTGCCTCCCCCTCTCTCTTTTCTCTCTCCCTTTCTCCCTCCTACCTCCCTATCGTTCTCTCTCCCCTTCCTCCTTTCTCTCCCCCCTCCCTCCTTCACCCTCTCCCTCTCCTCCCTCCCCCTCCTCTCATCTCTCTGTCCCTCTCCCTCCACTCTCTGTCTGTTGACTCTCTCTCCCACCTCCCTCCTTCATCCTCTTCCTTTCTCTCTCCCCTCTCTCCCCCTCCTCACTCTCCCCTTCTCTCTCTCCCTCCTCCACCCCATTCTCTTTGCCTTCTTCTTTCCATCACTCCCCCTCTTCTTCTTCCCCTCTCCCTCCTCTCTCTCCCTCCTCTCTCCCACCTCCACAGACAGGATATTGTTACATAATTATGCATAAGTCAAAAATGACATTCAATGCAAAAAAGTTGGTGATACAGCTGCAATGGGTAAATTGGTGAAAGACAGACAGACACAAAGACAGACAGACAGACACACAGGCAGACAGACAGGCAGACACACAGACAGATAGACAAGCAGATGCAGACAGACAAAATGACAGACAGACACAGGCAATTTCAAATTTCAAGTCGATCTAAATAAATGTGACCAATATCCTCTTCAGAATTAATTATTGTTTTCATCTGGAGCGTCTGTTGAATGATCCCATTCCTGAATTTGTTTTCTAACCTCAACCGTTCTACTGATGTCACTCAAAAGCACATTAACTCTAGGTCAGGCTTCAAGTGAGGCCTACCTTTCTGCAATGTAGTGGGGGGTGGGGTGAATTAATGAATGCATGTTTTGTTTGCTTAATTCCAGCCCAAGCAGCAGTACTGTCAGCCATTGGGGCCAAAGTGGCAGCCAGTGAGAATGAAGTGGAAGAGCTGAAGAAAGAGAATGCAGGTAAGTATTTGGATATGAATTCATTTGAGAGTTGGTTTTGTTCAGTGATATGTTTTGTTTGCATAGTTCCAGCCCAAGCAGCAGAACTGTCAGGGGGCCATACCCACTGGGCACAGACTTCAGTTCAATGTCTAGCTTTGATTTACATTTGGTTGAGTTGGCAACTAATGTGAATTCAACGTGAAATAAAGAAAACATTTCACCATGTCATTGGATTTAGGTTAAAAGTTGCGTGAAAAAAAGACAATGCCCTTACGATGACTTTTTACAAATCCAATTAGTTTTCCATGTTGATTCAACGTCATCACATTGATTTTTTTGGGGTTGAAATGACATGGAAACAACATTGATTCAACCATTTTTTGCCCAGTGGGTAGTCACAGAAAGAGGTAGAGGAGCTGAAGAAAAAGAATGCAGCGAAATGTGTAGATATTAATTTAATTATTTAATTTTATTTAATTTATCCCTAAAAACAATTGTTTATGATTTGGTTGTCTGTATCAGATCAAGAGCTCCAAAAATGTTCTCTCCGTAATTGCCGCCATGGGGGCCAAGTGACAGCTAGCTAGAAAGAGGTGGAGGAGCTGAAGAAAGAGAATGCAGGTAAGTGGCTTTTATACTGTGACACCTTGGTGACAGTGTTGATTGCCAACTCATTCTACCAGCAACAGAAACATTTTCACAAACTGTGCATCTATCATTTCCAGAAGTTGTTGGTGACAACTATCTATTTATCTTCGCAACAAAGCCTCCTTCACTCATGCTGCCAAACATGCCCTCGTTAAACTGACTATCCTACCGATCCTTGACTTCGGCGATGTCATTTACAAAATAGCCTCCAACACTCTACTCAGCAAATTGGATGTAGTCTATCACAGTGCCATCCATTTTGTCACCAAAGCCCCATATTCTACCCACCATTGTGACCTGTACGCTCTTGTTGGCTGGCCCTCACTACATATTCGTCGCCAAACCCACTGGCTCCAGGTCATCTATAAATCACTGCTAGGCAAATCCCCGTCTTATCTTAGCTCATTGGTCACCATAGCAACACCCACCCGTAGTCTGCGCTCCAGCAGGTATATCTCACTGGTCATCCCCAAAGCCAACACCTCCTTTGGCCGCCATTCCTTCCAGTTCTCTGCTGCCAATGACTGGAACGAACTGCAAAAATCTCTGAAGCTGGAGACGCTTATCTCCCTCACTAACTTTAAGCGTCAGTTGTCAGAGCAGCTTACCGATCACTGCACCTGTACACAGCCATTCTGAAATTAGCCCACCCAACTACCTCATCCAAATATTGTTATTTATTTTGCTAATTTGCACCCCAGTATCTATTTGCACATCATCTTTTGCACATCTATCATTCCAGTGTTAATACGAAATGGTAACTATTTTGCACTATGGCCTATTTATTGCCTTACCTTCATAATTTACTACATTCGCACACACTGTATATATATTTTCTGTTGTATTTTTGACTTTATGTTTTGTTTTACCCCATATGTAACTCGGTGTTGTTGTTTTTATCGCACTGCTTTGCTTTATCTTGGCCAGGTCGCAGTTGTAAATGAGAACTTGTTCTCAACTGGCTTACCTGGTTAAAAAAGGTGAAATACAAAAATATAAAAAAATCTCCTCAGCTATTATCTAATGATACTGTATGTTACACGTGTTGTTTCCAGTCTTCTTATAAAAGTCTTATAGAAGTCGGAACATTTTATGAATGTATCTTTCAAAGTGTATCATATCAATGCCTTAGGCTCTTTAGGTCAACAATATGAATGTTGTGTTGTTGGGAGCGCTGGTTGGAATCTCAGGTACACCATGACAGACATAGACCACATTACAGTAACACTGAAGTACAGTCGTGGTCAAAAGTTTTGAGAATGACACAAGTAATGGTCTTCAGAAAGTTTGCTGCTTCAGTGTTTTTAGATATTTTTGTCAGATGTTACTATGGTATACTGAAGTATAATTACAAGCATTCCATAAGTGTCAAAGGCTTTTAAGTTTATGCAAAGAGTCAATATTTGCAGTGTTGACCCTTCTTTTTCAAGACCTCTGCAATCCGCCCTGGCATGCTGTCAATTAACTTCTGGGCCAAATCCTGACTGATGGCAGCCCATTCTTGCACAATCAATGCTTGGAGTTTGTCAGAATTTGTGGGTTTTTGTTTGTCCACCCGCCTCTTGAGGATTGACCACAAGTTTTCAATGGGATTAAGGTCTGGGGAGTTTCCTGGCCATAGACCCAAAATGTTAATGTTTTGTTCCCCAAGCCACTTAGTTAACACTTTTGCCTTATGGCAAAGTGCTCCATCATGCTGGAAAAGGCATTGTTCGTCACCAAACTGTTCTTGGATGGTTGGGAGAAGTTGCTCTCGGAGGATGTGTTGGTACCATTCTTTATTCATGGCTGTGTTCTTAGGCAAAATTGTGAGTGAGCCCACACCCTTGGCTGAGAAGCAACCCCACACATGAATGGTCTCAGGATGCTTTACTGTTGGCATGACACAGGACTGATGGTAGCGCTCACCTTGACTTCTCCGGACAAGCTTTTTTCCGGATGCCCCAAACAATCGGAAAGGGGATTCATCAGAGAAAATGACTTTACCACAGTCCTCAGCAGTCCAATTCCTGTACCTTTTGCAGAATATCAGTCTGTCCCTGATGTTTTTCCTGGAGAGAAGTGGCTTCCTCGCTGCCCTTCTTGACACCAGGCCATGCTCCAAAAGTATTTGCCTCACTGTGTGTGCAGATGCACTCACACCTGCCTGCTGCCATTCCTGAGCAAGCTCTGCACTGGTGGTGCCCCGATTCCGCAGCTGAATCAACTTTAGGAGACGGTCCTGGCGCTTGCTGGACTTTCTTGGGCGCCCTGAAGCCTTCTTCACAACAATTGACCCTCTCTCCTTGAAGTTCTTGACGATCCGATAAATGGTTGATTTAGGTGCAATCTTACTAGCAGCAATATCCTTGCCTGTGAAGCTCTTTTTGTGCAAAGCAATGATGACGGCACGTGTTTCCTTGCAGGTAACCATGGTTAACAGAGGAAGAACAATGATTTCAAGCACCACCCTTTTAAAGCTTCCAGTCTGTTATTCTAACTCAATCAGCATGACAGAGTGATCTCCAGCCTTGTCCTCGTCAACACTCTCACCTGTGTTAACGAGAGAATCACTGACATGATGTCAGCTGGTCCTTTTGTGGCAGGGCTGAAATGCAGTGGAAATGTTTATTTGGGATTAAGTTCATTTTCATGGGCTAAGGGGGACTTTGCAATTAGTTGCAATTCATCTGATCACTCTTCATGACATTCTGGAGTATATGCAAATTGCCATCATAAAAACTGAGGCAGCAGACTTTGTGAAAATTAATATTTGTGTCATTCTCAAAACTTTTGACCACGACTGTACAGTGTAGTTAAAAAACTGTGCAGTTCACAGACAGACCAAAGGTGGCATTCTCTCCCAATCTGAGGAATTCATTTGAGAAGGTAGGACCCTTCACTGATGATACCACTATGGTCTTCACCAAAGTCATCACAAACATCAACAACGCGTACAGCCCAGTTACAGGTACTATTTACACACCTTTCTACATGTATGTACATATCATTTCCAAAGAGACCAGCTACAAGCACTGAGTCCAATGTCACTAACAGGCTGTCTATGGGAGAACGCCAGTGACATTGTTGATCACTCCATGCAATTCCTCTGATGCAGATACCTTCACAGCACCAGTAAGAGGAGTCTACTACTTCAGATTCACTGGCTTGGACAACCGCAAATCTCTGTACGTGGGCGCATGGTTGATGCGTAATCGCTGGCCCATAATGTTATTGCAACAGAGCAATAGTCATGGAGGGCAGGATTATTTAACCAGTGGAGCAATTCTAAAGATGGAGCAGGGGAACTCGGTCTACATGATGCTCCCAAAAGGCTACAGGCTCATTGATAATGGCTTTCACAACAGCTTCAGTGGATTCCTGCTCTTCCCTGTGTGAGGGGAATGCAACTAAAGATGTAATGAGCCAAGATATTGGCATGAGTTACTCTGCCAGATATACAATATAAAAAAAAAACATGAATGACAGACCAGCAGTAACCAGCAGTAATTTAACAAAGGTCGCGTTCCACTGCTTAGACGTTGCCAGATCTTACAATGCCTTGATAGGTATTTTACATATCAGCTAACCACATCATATGTTAAAACAATCTGTCAGTTGATGACACAGTCGATGACGTGGCACGCAACCATTGGTTGATGCATGCAACGTCTGAGCAGGGGAATGTAACCCATGTGTTATATGCCGCGTTCAAAACAACTGGGAACTTGGAAATCTCTGACTTCTAACTTCTTTCTAGAGCTCCGACTTTCCGACCTGAAGATCACTGACGTCATGATTTGACCTAGATTTTTCAGAGTTCCCAGTTGTCTTGAAATCACCAATAGCAATCTGTCGGTCGATGACACAGTCGACGATGTCGCACGCAACCATTGGATGCATGCAACGTCTAAGCAGTGGAATGCGACCAAACTGAAGAGCTTGAGGCAGGAGGCCACAGGTGCCAGCAATCAGCTAATGAGCAGGCTTGCAAACAGCCGTTTGACAATGAAAGGGACATTTCACTCATTCTTCATTCAAACAAACAGGTAAAGGTTGTGTTGATGGAAAAATATCCATTAAAATAACTGTCCAGTGAAAATCTCCCTTTTAAAAGTTAATATTCTGTTAAAGGTCCAATGCAGCCGTTTCTATCTCAATATCAAGTAATTTCTGGGTAACAATTAAGTACCTTCATGTGATTGTTTTTAATTAAAATGCTAAAAAATAAGCAAAAATAGCTTCTTAGCAAAGAGCGATTTCTCAAGCAAGATTTTTGCTAGGACTGTCTGGGAGTGGTCTGAGTGGGGAGAGGAAACCTGAAAACTAGCTGTTATTGGCAGAGAGGTTTGGAACTCTGTTTCTTATTGTTCTATTAACTAATTTACCGCCTGGTGGTGTCACCGGGCAGGCCAAAACTCCTTCCCACCAATAGGCTGATATTTCAGGCGGTCTTGTCAAACAGCTCTTATACTAAATGTCCATTATCATTTTCACAATTTCTCAGTATTATTCCAACCTCAGTGTGGAAATATACACTGAGTGTACAAAACATTAGGAACACTTTCCTACTATTGAGTTGCATCCCCTTTTGTCCTCAGAACAGTTTCAATTCGTCAAAGCATGGACTCCACAGGGATGCTGGCCCATGTTGACTCCAATGCTTCCCACAGTCGTGTCAAGTTGGCTGGATGTCCTTTAGGTGGTGGACCATTCTTGATGCACACGGGAAACTGTTGAGCATGAAAAACCCAGCAGCGTTGCACACTCAAACCGGTGCGCCTGGCACCTACTACCATACCCTGTTCAAAGGCACTTAAATATTTTGTCTTGCCCATTCACCCTCTGAATGGCACACATACACAATCCATGTCTCAAGGCTTAAAAATCCTTCATTAACCCATCTCCTCCTCTTCATCTACATTGATTGAAGTGGATTTAACAAGTAACACTAATAGCTTTCACCTGGATTGACCTGGTCAGTCTATGTCATGGAAAGAGCAGGTGTTCCTAATGTTTGTACACTCAGTGTGTATAAAACACAGAAAAATCACGTTTTTGACTGCACTGGGCCTTTAACTCATACGTAAAGAATGTTGTTAACATGTTCTATACTCATATTTGTTGCCAAAGCATAAATTGTAGCGAAAAACACTTAAAAAACCCAACTCAAACTTCTATCTCAAGCAGACCATTTTAAAAATGCTTGCTATTTGCTCATAGAACATGTCATCATGTTGTCTCATTGGCTGAGCTGGCCAATCAGCGGTCCACTCGCATTCATATTTTTAATGACCAGTATACGCCCACACCATTCTGTGGTTGGGGTACGCACGCGCACACCATTCAAACACAGAAAAGCTGCTTTTTAACATACTTAATTACAATTTGTGAGAAGGAAAACTATTTTACTCATATTGTAATTAATTATAGGTCATATTTCATAGAAATCTGGAAACACTGGACAGTAACTTTAACTGAAATGTTACAATGATAAATTGACAGTTTGAGGAATCTCTTTTACACAAAAACACAATTAATACATTAAACACAAATGACAGTGAAGGCTTCCATACTGTACCTATACAATCTTCCGTACTGTACCTATACAATATTCCATGCAGTGGACCTATACAATATTATTTCTTAGTACATCATAAGAAATTTGATGAAAACATTGTAATTATGTTTTTGTGCTGTTTTGTCAACTTTTAATCGTGATAAGAATTATCCGGATTCTGTAATCCACTATTTTGCAATCCAGGATCCAATCTGACCGATTTTGAGCCAGTTTTTCAAAAAAGCATAGGATAGGATCATTCTGATCCAGATACCACAATATCAAGTATCTGGATTTTCAGTTCTTTGAATAGGCCTACACCTTGCCATCTACTGGACAGGTTATGTTAATACTTCGACACTGTCATAGTGAAATAGAGATGCGAAACTATACTGAACAAAAATATAAACACAACATGTAAAGTGTTAGACCCATGTTTCATGAGCTGAAATAAAATATCCCAGAAATGTTCCATACGCACAAAATGATTATCCAGCTCAAATTTTGGGCACAAATTTGTTTTCATCCCTGTTCGTGAGCATTTCTCCATTGCCAAAATAATCCATCCACCTGACAGGTGTGGCATATCAAGAAGCTGATTAAACAGCATGATCATTGCACAGGTGCACCTTGTGCTGGGGACAATAAAAGGCCACTCGAAAATGTGCAGTTTTGTCACAGAACACAATGCCACAGATGTCTCAAGTTTTGAGGGAGGCATGCTGACTGCAGGAATGTCCTCCAGAGCTGTTGCCAGATAATTTAATGTTAATCTCTCTACCATAAGCCGCCCCCAACGTCGTTTTTGAGAATTTGACAGTACGTCAAACCGGCCTCACAACCGCAGACCACGTGTATGGCGTCGTGTGGAAAGAGTGCCCCATGGTGGCGGTGGGGTTATGGTATGGGCAGGCATAACCTACAGACAACAAACACAATTGCATTTTATCTTTGGCAATTTCAATGCACAGAGATACCGTGACGAGGTCCTGAGGTCCATTGTCGTGCCATTCATCCGCCACCATCACCTCATCTTTCAGCATGATAATGCACGGTCCCATGTCGCAAGGAACTGTACACAATTCCTGGAAGCTGAAAATGTCCCAGACATGTCACCCATTGAGCATGTTTGGGAGGACCTGGATCGACGTGTACGACAGCGTGTTCCAGTTCTCGCCAACATCCAGCAACTTCGCACATCGGTTGAAGAGGAGTGGGACAACATTCCACAGGCCACAATCAACAGCCTGATCAACTCTATGTGAAGGAGATGTGTCACGCTGCGTGAGGCAAATGGTGGTCACACCAGATACTAACTGGTTTTCTGATCCACCCCCCTACCTCTTTTGTTAAGGTATCTGTGACCAACAGATGCATATCTGTATTCCCAGTCATGTGAAATCCATAGATTAGGGCCTAACGAATTTATTTAAATTGATTGATTTACTTATATGAACTCAGTAAAATATTTGAAATTGTTGCATGTTGCGTTTTATATATTTTTCAGTATACATTAATTAAATTAACGATTAAAAATAATAGAGCCTGCATATCACTTATAAGTGCATGCATTTATAACAACTGATCACATACCTATACTGCAGTCAATTTAACATAATTAACCTTTGGTTTTCAGATGTAAGAAAGAAATGTAAACCTCCCCACCTTAGTTACAGTACATTGGCATTTCTTGGTTGTAGTGCCTTTCACCTTTCTAAATCCCTCTGAATCCACCCTTCCAGTGGGAACAAAATTATCCTAGTCACTACCTTTAATCTTGAAAAAATCAGATTAGATTACCGAATCACTATCAGAATTTTAAAAACATTACAAAAACTGGCCATATAAGGTAGAAAGTTAAATCTCATTCAATGCAGCCCTGATCCAATGGCATATCAACAATGGGCCATATTTAAATCTCCCAGTTAGATATACAGAAATGAATTAAGTTGCTGGAGCTTCATCCAGGAATGAACTGGTTGCTCAAAAGGGCTGCTCACTTAGTCCTTTATGTAAAGAGAGGCATCATCACATGACAACACTGTGAGACAAGGCATACATTATCCTGCAAGTAACCGAGTAAACAATACTCAATAGGAAATGTTTTTGCTAACATGATGGTGGATATACTTCAGGACCTTGATACATCCTCAAACCACAGGTGTCAAAGTACACTACATTATCAAAAGTATGTGGACACCTGCTCGTCGAATATCTCATTCCAAAATCATGGCCATTAATATGGTGTTGGTCCCCCCCTTTGCTGCTATAACAGCCTCTACTCTTCTGGGAAGGCTTTCTACGAGATGTTGGAACATTGCTGCGGGGACTTGCTTCCATTCAGCCACGACCATTAGTGAGGTCGGGCACTGATGTTGTGCGATTAGGCCTGGCTCACAGTCGGCATTCCAATTCATCCCAAAGGTGTTCGATGGGGTTGAGGTCAGGGCTCTGTGCAGGCCAGTCAACTTCTTCCACACCGATCTCGACAAATAATTTCTGTATGGACCTCGCTTTGTGCATGGGGGCATTGTCATGCTGAAACAGGAAAGGGTCATCCCCAAACTGTTGCCACAGAGTTGGAAGCACAGAAATGTCCAGAAAGTCATTGTATGCTGTAGCATTAAGATTTCCCTTCATGGGATCTAAGGGGCTAGCCCGAACCATGAAAAACAGCCCCAGACAGTTATTCCTCATCCACCAAACTACAGTTTCACTATGCATTGGGGCAGGTAGCGTTCTCCTGGCATCCGCCAAACCCATATTCGTCCGTCGGACTGCCAGATGGTGAAGCGTGATTCATCACTCCAGAGAACGCGTTTCCATTGCTCCAGAGTCCAATGGCAGCGAGCTTTACACCACTCCAGCCGACGCTTGGCATTGCGCATGGTGATCTTACTCGTCGATTACACCGACAGCGTCATAGCATTTTGGTACACCAGAAGTACATTAATTTCCAATGGAACGCTGCATTTCCCTTGCAGCATTGCGTTGCAGAGGCAGTTGCAGGGCGTTCTATGTGGTGCATACATTGGATTTATCGAACGTATGCGTCAAACTGTATGCGTAGACGGCTTGACAGAAATGGTAGCAGAAGGTGAATGTTGAACTTTTGTTGCACACATATCCAGATGATGCTGCGTACCATTTTGCACAATGATGCTGTCGGTGTAATGAAGGCGTTAGGCTAGTGTGCGGCTGCTCAGCCATGGAAACCCATTTCATGAAGCTCCCGATGAACAGTTCTTGTGCTGATGTTGCTTCCAGAGGCAGTTTGGAATCAGTTTGGAACTCGGTAGTGAGTGTTGCAACTGAGGACAAACAACTGTCCCGTTCTGTGAGCTTGTTGACCAGGACAGCTTTAGCAGGGCAGAAATTTGACGAACTGACTTGTTGGAAAGGTGGCATCCTATGACTGTGCCACGTTGAAAGTCACTGAGCTCTTCAGTAAGGCCATTCTACTGCCAATGTCTGTCTATGGAGATTGCATGGCTGTGTGCTCGAATTATTACACCTGTCAACAGTGGGTGTGGCTGAAATAGCCGAATCCACTCATTTGAAGGGGTGTCCACATACTGTTTTATATACACTACCAGTCAAAGGTTTGGACACACCTACTCATTCAAGGGTTCTTCTTTATTTTTACTATTTTTGTACATTGTAGAATAATAGTGAAGACATCAAAACTATGAAATAACACGTGGAATCATGTAGTAACCAAAAAAGTGTTAAACAAATCAAAATATATTTTATATTTGAGATTCTTCAAATAGCCACCCTTTGCCTTGATGACAGCGTTGCACACGCTTGGCATTCTCTCAACCAGCTTCATGAGGTAGTCACCTGGAATGCATTTCAATTAACAGGTGTGCCTTCTTAAAAGTTAATTTGTGGAATTTCTTTCCTTCTTAATGCGTTTGAGCCAATCAGTTTTGTTGTGACAAGGTAGGCGGGGTATACAGAAGATAGCGCTATTTGGTAAAAGACCAAGTCCACATTATGGCAAGAACAGCTCAAATATGCAAAGAGAAATGACAGTCCATCATTACTTTAAGACATGAAGGTCAGTCAATACGGAACATTTCAAGAACTTTGAAAGTTTATTCAAGTGCAGTCGCAAAAACCATCAAGCGCTATGATGAAACTGGCTCTCATGAGGACCGCCACAGGAATGGAAGACCCAGAGTTACCTCTGCTGCAGAGGATAAGTTCATTAGAGTTACCAGCCTCAGAAATTGCAGCCCAAATAAATTCTTTACAGAGTTCAAGTAACAGACACATCTCAACATCAACTGTTCAGAGGGGACTGTGTGAATCAGGCCTTCATGGTCGAATTGCTGCAAGGACACCAATAAGAAGAACAGACCTGCTTGGGCCAAGAAACACGAGCAATGGACATTAGACCGGTGGAAATGTGTCCTTTGGTCTAGATTCCAAATTTGAGATATTTGGTTCCAACCGCTGTGTCTTTGTGAGAAGCGGTGTGGGTGAACGGATGATCTCCGCATGTGTAGTTCCCACCGTAAAGCATGGAGGAGGAGGTGTTATGGTGTTGCGGTGCTTTGTTGGTGACACTGTCTGTGATTTATTTAGAATTCAAGGAACACTTAACCAGCATGGCTACCACAGCATTCTGCAGCGATACGCCATCCCATCTGGTTTGGGCTTAGTGGGACTATCATTTGTTTTTCAACAGGACAATGACCTAACACACTTCCAGGCTGTGTAAGGGCTATTTTACCAAGAAGGAGAGTGATGGAGTGCCGCGTCAGATGACCTGGCCTCCACAATCCCCTGACCTCAACCCAATTGAGATAGTTTGGGATGAGTCGGACGGCAGAGTGAAGGAAAAGCAGCCAACAAGTGCTCAGCATATGTGGGAACTCCTTCAAGACTGTTGGACAAGCATTCCAGGTGAAGCTGGTTGAGAGAATGCCAAGAGTGTGCAAAGCTGTCATCAAGGAAAAGGGTGGCTATTTGAAGAATCTCAAATATATTTTGATTTCTTTAACACTTTTTTTGGTTACTACATTATTTAGCAGACGCTCTTATCCAGAGCGACTTACAGTTAGTGCATACATTATTCTATTTTTTATAATTTTTTCTACCTCCCTGCTGGCCATTCCCTCCCCTACCCTGGACCAATTGTGCGCCACCCCATTGGTCTCCCGGTTGCGGCCGGCTACAGCAGAGCCTGGATTCGAACCAGGATCTCTAGTGGCACAGCTAGCACTGCGATGCAGTGCCTTAGACCACTGCGCCACTCGGGAGGTTATGATTCCATATGTGTTATTTCATAGTTTTGACGTCTTCACTATTATTCTTCAATGTAGAAAATTGTAAAAAATAAAGAAACACCCTTGAATGAGTAGGTGTGTCCAAACCTTTGACTGGTACTGTATATACACTACCGTTCAAAAGTTTGGGGTCACTTAGAAATATCCTTGTTTTCGAAAAAAATAGCAATTTTTTTGTCCATTAAAATAACATCAAATTGATCAAAAAAACAGTGTAGACATTGTTAATGTTGTAAATGGCTATTGTAGCTGGAAACGGCTGATTTTTAATGGAATATCTACATAGGCGTACAGAGGCCCATTATCAGCAACCATCAGTCCTGTGTTCCAATGGCACGTTGTGTTTGGTAATCCAAGTTTATCATTTTAAAAGGCTAATTGATCATTAGAAAACCCTTTTGCAATTATGTTAGCACAGCTGAAAACTGGCCTTCTTGAGACTAGTAGAGTATCTGGAGCCTCAGCAATTTTGGGTCTGATTACAGGCTCAAAATGGCCAGAAACAAATAACTTTCTTCTGAAACTCGTCAGTCTATTCTTGTTCTGATGCGAGAAATTGTCAAGAAACTGAAGATCTCGTACAACGCTGTGTACTACTCCCTTCATAGAACAGCGCAAACTGGCTCTAACCAGAATAGAAATAGGAGTGGGAGGCCCCGGTGCACAACTGAGCAAGAGGACAAATACATTAGAGTGTCTAGTTTGAGAAACAGACGCCTCACTGGTTCTCAACTGGCAGCTTCATTAAATAGTACCCGCAAAACACCAGTCTCAATGTCAACAGTGAAGAGGCGACTCTGGGATGCTGACCTAGGCAGAGTTGCAAAGAAAAAGTCCAGTGTCTGTGTTCTTTTGCCCATCTTAATCTTTTCTTTTTATTGGACAGTCTGAGATATGGCTTTTTCTTTGCAACTCTTCCTAGGTCAGCATGGGTGTGGACTCCCGCTTGGACGATCAATAACAATAATTGATCAATAAATTGTAACGGGTGAAACTTGACTTGAGTTTTCACCCACGTCTCCCATTGACATCAATGTATGATTATGCGTGATAAGATAACGTTAAAAGACAATAAGCCCACCCAGTTCCCTTTCTCACACTCACCATTATCGCTATACCCCACTTCGAGGAATGCAGGTGAAGCTTGGTGAACATGCAAATAGTTTAGGTGACATTGAATGACACAAACTAGGATTTACATCCCAACCACGTGCATTGGCACATTAAAAAAAATAGTTTTTGCATATAGCAGGTTATTTTTGGGTGCTAGTTATATTTACAAAGACAACAACAACAAACATTAAAACATTATAACAACACAATAGAAGGGGCACACAGGACACCTAGCGAACCCTGCCAAAGCAAGCCAGGCATCCTGTGTGACCTGGCCTTAGTGATGCCTGATGGGGGGTACAGTATATGTCCCATAGACCCTCCAGTTCATTGTCATAATCTTGGAGGGCCAATGCCGCTCGCTCCATAGTTAATAAGTCCATGAAGTCCCTTAACCAAATGTCCATGCTGAAACAGTGAGGTTTGACTTATTGTCTGTTTGTAGTTATAGGTTGGATTTTGTCCACCCTACTTCTATGTTTTCAAATTCTGAGACAGTTGGCTTCCCTTCAGAGAACATCAAGACAACTGTCCCATCATAATTTTGCATATATCATTTTGAGTACAATATATTAAGTTTACTCAATGGGCTGACACATACCTTTTGGTTGAAGAACTGGGTGAACCTTTTCCAGAGAAGAGGTATGGCACACACTCAACAATGCAAATTAATTAGGTGACATTTACATTTTAGTCATTTAGCAGACGCTCTTATCCAGAGCGACTTACAGTTAGTGAGTGCATACATTATATTTTTTTATTTTTTCATACTGGCCCCCCCCGTAGGAATCGAACCCACAACCCTGGCGTTGCAAACGCCATGCTCTACCAACATCCCCTGCCGGCCATTCCCTCCCCTACCCTGGACGACGCTGGGCCAATTGTGCGCCGCCCCATGGATCTCTGACATTATTGAATGACACAAACTATACCAACCATTGTGCCTTGGGCACATTTAAAAATATATATTTTACATTTAGCAGACGCTATTATCCAGAGCGACTTACAGTTAGTGAGTGCATACATTATTTTTTTATTTTTTATTTTTCATACTGGCCCCCCATGGGAATCTAACCCACAACCCTGGCGTTGCAAACGCCATGCTCTACCAACTGAGCTACATCCCTGCCGGCCATTCCCTCCCCTACCCTGGACCAATTGTGCGCCGCCCCATGGGTCTCCCGGTCGTGGCCGGCTACGACAGAGCCTGGATTCGAACCAGGATCTCTAGTGGCACAGCTATACATTTGTTTTGCATATAGAAGGCGTTTTCAAAGTCTGAGACAGTGGGCCTCCCTTCAGAGACAATTGCAGTATATTTACCATCCAGTTAGCAATGGGAAACATTTCCTATTGAGTATTGTTTACTCGGTTACTTGCAGGATGATGAATCTATTTAACTTGTTAAAGCAAAAGTTAACTTTTTTTAACCAAATCTCTATTTTTAATGTAAATGGCATATAAGTGCCCAGAACCGCCATAAAAAAGCCAGACTACGGTTTGCAACTGCACATGGGGACAAAGATCGTCCTTTTTGGAGAAATGTCCTCTGGTCTGATTAAACAAAAATAGAACTGTTTGGCCATAATGACCATCGTTATGTTTGGAGGAAAAGGGGGTTGGCTTGCAAGCCAAAGAACACCATCCCAACCGTGAAGCACGGGGGTGGCAGCATCATGCTGTGGGGGTGCTTTGCTGCAGGAGGTACTGGTGCACAAAATAGATGGCATCATGAGGAAGGACAATTATGTGGATATATTGAAGCAACATCTCAAGACATCAGTCAGGAAGTTAAAGCTTGGTCGCAAATGGGTCTTCCAAATGGACAATGACCCCAAGCATACTTCCAAAGTTGTGGCAAAATGGCTTAAGGACAACAAAGTCAAGGTATTGGAGTGGCCATCACAAAGCCCTGACCTCAATCCTATAGAAAATGTGTGGTCAGAACTGAAAAAGCGTGTGCGAGCAAGGAGGCCTACAAACCTGACTCAGTTACACCAGCTCTGTCTGGAGGAATGGCCGAAAATTCACCCAACTTATTGTGGGAAGCTTGTGGAAGGCTACCCAAAACGTTTGACCCAAGTTAAACAATTTAAAGGCAATGCTACCAAATACCAAATGAGTGTATGTAAACGTCTGACCCACTGGGAATGTGATGAAAGAAATAAAAGCTGAAATAAATCATTCTCTCTACTATTATTCTGACATTTCACATTCTGAAAATAAAGTGGTGATCCTAACTGACCTAAAACAGGGAATTTTTACTAGGATTAAATGTCAGGAATTGTGATAAACTGAGTTTAAATGTATTTGGCTAAGGTGTATGTAAACTTCCGACTTCAACTGTATATACACATAGGGCATACAACAATCTCAGCTCTGCAGATTTTGCTGTGAAGAGACAAACTCATTAAATCATTTATTTTGGTATTGCCCCCATGTAGTTTCTGATCACAGATTCAGGAATGGCTGAAAAATCACAACATTCATTTAAAATAAATACAAATACCAATGTTGGGCGATTTGGAAAGCCATAGTCAATCAATCAACAATATAATAATACTCTTAGGAAAAATATACATCTTTATTTTACAATCTGTGGATACTATGCGATTAAAAAGGTTAAAAATTCATATAAGACGTCACAGCACAGTTGAAAAAAATATGGCACATGGAAATCAAAAGAGGGTGGTCTACGGAGATAGGTTGGATGGGCTGAGAGTAGCTGAAGGGTGGGATTAAAAAGCTCATGATCAGTAATAGTTATTACTGAAAACACTATATATAATCTATACCAGAGATGTCTCAGTACTATCTATCCAACATGTAATGTGTATATAAATAAAATAACGATATCTTTGTCATGTAAATTGTGTGTAAAAAGTACAATGTATGTAAAATTGTGTATAAAATGTATATGTAACAAAAAAGCTGTAAAAACTCAAATGTAAAACAAAGTTACTTTTGTCCTCTGAAGAGGATGGGCCAATAAACAAATAAAGGATCCCTATTAGCAGCTGCCAGGCCAACCGGGCCCAAACAGAAATAAAACAAAACATCACAACAAAACAATAGTCTACATCATAAATAAAACAATACATCACACAAGACATTGTGCACTATACACATTTACACTGCTCCACTATTACAAATGTACAATATAAAATGTACAATATTACAACAATGCAATATTATAATGTGTGGGTCAGTGTAGTGTGTGTGTGTGTCTTCACAGTCCGTGTTGTGCTGTGAGGTGTTGTTTTATCTGTTTTTTAAATCAGATTTTACTACTAGTTTGAGTTCTCTGATGTGGAAGAGAGTTCCATGTGGTCATGGCTCTATGTAGTACTGTGCATTTCCAAGCCTCTGTTCTGGACTTAGGGACTGTGAAGAGACCCCTGGTGGCATGTCTTTGGGGTATGTATGGGTGTCTGAGCTGTGTCTGAGCTGTGACAGTTATTATTTGCATTTTATTTTTATTAGGATTTTCCAATCTGAGAGTAAATAGAGACAAATACACTGCTCAAAAAAATAAAGGGAACACTTAAACAACACAATGTAACTCCAAGTCAATCACACTTCTGTGAAATCAAACTCTCCACTTAGGAAGCAACACTGATTGACATAAATGTCACATGCAAATGGGTTAGACAACAGGTGGAAATTATAGGCAATTAGCAAGACACCCCCAATAAAGGAGTGGTTCTGCAGGTGGTGACCACAGACCACTTCTCAGTTCCTATGCTTCCTGGCTGATGTTTTGGTCACTTTTGAATGCTGGCGGTGCTTTCACTCTAGTGGTAGCATGAGACGGAGTCTACAACCCACACAAGTGGCTCAGGTAGTGCAGCTCATCCAGGATGGCACATCAATGCGAGCTGTGGCAAGAAGGTTTGCTGTGTCTGTCAGCGTAGTGTCCAGAGCATGGAGGCGCTACCAGGAGACAGGCCAGTACATCAGGAGACGTGGAGGAGGCCGTAGGAGGGCAACAACCCAGCAGCAGGACCGCTACCTCCGCCTTTGTGCAAGGAGGAGCAGGAGGAGCACTGCCAGAGCCCTGCAAAATGACCTCCAGAAGGCCACAAATGTGCATGTGTCTGCTCAAACGGTCAGAAACAGACTCCATGAGGGTGGTATGAGGGCCCGACGTCCACAGGTGGGGGGTTGTGCTTACAGCCCAACAACGTGCAGGACGTTTGGCATTTGCCAGAGAACACCAAGATTGGCAAATTCGCCACTGGCGCCCTGTGCTCTTCACAGATGAAAGCAGGTTCACACTGAGCACACGTGACAGACGTGACAGAGTCTGGAGACACCGTGGAGAACGTTCTGCTGCCTGCAACATCCTCCAGCATGACCGGTTTGGCGGTGGGTCAGTCATGGTGTGAGGTGGCATTTCTTTGGGGGGCCGCACAGCCCTCCATGTGCTCGCCAGAGGTAGCCTGACTGCCATTAGGTACCGAGATGAGATCCTCAGACCCCTTGTGAGACCATATGCTGGTGCGGTTGGCCCTGGGTTCCTCCTAATGCAAGACAATGCTAGACCTCATGTGGCTGGGGTGTGTCAGCAGTTCCTGCAAGAGGAAGGCATTGATGCTATGGACTGGCCCGCCCGTTCCCCAGACCTGAATCCAATTGAGCACATCTGGGACATCATGTCTCGCTCCATCCACCAATGCCACGTTGCACCACAGACTGGCCAGGAGTTTAGTCCAGGTCTGGGAGGAGATCCCTCAGGAGACCATCCGCCACCTCATCAGGAGCATGCCCAGGCGTTGTAGGGAGGTCATACAGGCACGTGGAGGCCACACACACTACTGAGCCTAATTTTGACTTGTTTTAAGGACATTACATCAAAGTTGGATCAGCCTGTAGTGTGGTTTTCCAAATCCAGACCTCCATGGGTTGATAAATTTGATTTCCATTGATAATTTTTGTGTGATTTTGTTGTCAGCACATTCAACTATGTAAAGAAAAAAGTATTTAATAAGATTATTTCATTCATTCAGATCTAGGATGTGTTATTTTAGTGTTCCCTTTATTTTTTTGAGCAGTGTATATTGATAAAAGTCACCTTGTCCGAGAGACATTAATTTTTTATTTTATTTTTATTGAATATTAAAACATACAAGCCGCTTACCATTTACATTACATTCAGTCACCTAACAGACTCCCATCCAGAGCAACCCACAGAAGCAACCAGGGTCAGCACCCTGCTCAAGGGCACGTCGACAGATCTCCCACAAGGTCAAAAACGGGAACCCGAACCAGCGACTTATCAGCCACCGGCCCAAGCTCCCAACCGCCAGGGTAATGTAAAAGTTGTATTTTTTAAAGATCCAATACGCAATATTGTACACTTATTTAAATTAGGTTTTAGTCCAGAGTCCAGAAAAGTTATCTTCAATAAGACATTGCAGGGATCTAGCTTGCGGACTTTTAAATCTTGAGTCATCGGCATATATGGAAACCTTTGTTTTCAAGCCTTGGATTTCTAATCCTCTAATGTTGTTATTTGATCTGATTTTAATAGCTAGCATTTCGATGACCATAATGAATAGATATGGTGCAACTCAAAACTCTCTGAGAAGTAGTCGAGAGACATTTACATGGTTATCAGAACGTCACGCCAGGTAAGCCTACATGATACACAGCCTTTACTTTAAGTGTTTCTAAAATCCCCTATGGGAAAAGTGAATGGTACCATTTCCCTGTTTGACCACTAGGTTTTATGGGTATTATGGCATCTCCACTGTGGGGCTCTATATTGAAATAAAACACAGATAGGCTATGCTACAGTTTAAGACCATCTGCTCTAAAATGTGCTCACTGTACATAATTTGAAACAACACGGTAGGCTACTTTGAAACAACACTACATAACTCAAGAAGATCTAAATGCATATAAAAAAATGTATGCACTTTGGATAAGAGCGTCTGCTAAATGACTAAAATGTAAAATGTAAATATTCCCAGGGGCACAACTTCAACTGGGGATGGGGGGAGACATGTAGGTTGTTTGGAGTGTTTATCCGACTGGATTTAAAAATAATAATAATAATAATGTCCCCCCCACTTCTATAACGAAAATTCCGCTCCTGAGAAATGTGAAGGAAGGCTTACCAAAAAAAATTGTGTATAATGTGGAGGACACACATGCGCAGGTGATACGGTTATTAACTCTGGGGAAGAGGCTTCCAAGGGGGCGGAACGGGCAGTTATCTTCGGAACCGAAGCCTTTGCCTTTATATAACATCTGAATTATCATCTGAGAGAGCTGATGAAACGACAACGGTACAGACAGAGCCTTAAGCGTTTTAGTGCCAATTGCACACTTATCATGAAGTAGTACCCATCTATGTAGGCTATAACATTAAGTATAATGTAATGGTTCATGCCACAGGAGCGGGCACAGGTGAATATCACTTCAGTTGTTGTTAGGAACTTTCAACAAAAAAAACATGCTAAAAAATATGCGTCTGAATTTACACAGCCAAATGTTTTTGGTAGAAAGGAATTTCCGACTATAATTGATGAAGTTCTTGAACATACTGTTAAAACAGACGCGCGTGCATGTATATTCACCGCGAGATCGCGCATTAAGAGGGCGTAGTTGTAGGAGGTGTTGGGGGTAACATTTGTGCAAAGCGGGGGACGAGGGCAGGGAGAGGTTTTACAAACGGAAGGGGATGAACAGGAAGGGCAAGGGCCGCGCACATAGAGGGTGGGGGGAAGTTGAAGGCAGTGTTGATTTTTCTAAATGTATATATGCACCCCGTCTCCCTTCCGCCCATGTTAATGATTTTTGTTATCCATGTAAATGTCCCTTTAGTTTATTGGCGCCACCATCAGTTCTTCCTCAACAGTAAGCGTATTATCAAGCTATTTTGACTGTCTCCAGCCTGCCCCTGAACTTCCCGTCACTGAGAAGAACGCAGACGGAAAGAGCGAGCAGTTGAAAAGGGAACATAGGGGTTGTCAATGAGAATACAGTTCAATCTACACGGAGACCAGACGGATAGACAAGTCGATATCATTGTCCTCTTTTAGTCGACTAGACGGGTCTCTACTGGCTTGCATACTAACCTACGTTGTATTCCTTGCTGAGCACCCAGCTGCAGTTTGCCCCACTGTCGTCGAGGCTCGAGCCAACCACTGGTGGGGGGTTTAATGGGAGCCTTGTTTAAATAGAACCCCCCCCCCCCCAACGGACCCTCGCTCGAATCCGACCTGGGCGCTGTCTTCCCCGTGGGGTGCCGGTTTTTGCTCAGTCTGACTGGGGAAGGAGGGCGGTCCCCCCAGCCTTGACTGTCGCTCTGGCCGACCCTAGTGGAGCCTAATATGGCAGGAAATCTGAAGAAAGGCGGAGGACTGATCGGGATGATGAAGGACGCGTTTCAGCCCCATCACCACCTCCATTCTCATCACCAACCTGGGGCCGTGGACAAAAAGACGGTGGAGAAATGCTGGAAACTAATGGACAAGGTGGGTGACTAGCAGTCAGAGAACTATCTATCTAGCTAACGTAACCCAGTTGATGATCAGTGGGCCAGGAAGTTAGCATAACTAGCTAATTTGCTGGCTAGCTCCCTAGCTAACGAGACAGCTAGATAACATTAGCTAACTAGTTAGCTAGGGGTACACTGACTAGGAGAGAAGGTGGTAGCTAGCTAACATTAATCATATATTGTATTCATCTGTAGAAGATGTAGCTAGTTGAAGTTAACTAGAACTGGCTATATGGTTGTAGCTAGTTAGCTTGATGCTGGTGGCTGGATTGCTAGCTACGTTAGCCAGCTACCTAGCCAATTAACATTAGCTAGCAACATTGACCAAGAAAATCTCGCGTGCATGGTGTGGTGGTGACTCAATCATCATCCCAGATTAGGGTCTTGAAAATTAGTAGCTAACTAGCTGAGTAGTAGCTAGGTGAGCAGTGCTAGGCTTGGGCTTTGATCATACCCATCGAACTATATTTTACTGTTCAGAACAAGATCCATCCCATTGACAAATGTGTGCAATAAGGTTGTACAATTTGGGATTTAGCTAGCTAAATGTGATTTTCATCTGTCAATTGTATGACCAGATATTAAACACAATCATTGTCTAAACATTGTGCCAACAATCTAACTGCTCGATTCCAACACTTAGCTGTGGCCCCTGAAGTCCAGAGTATTGTGCAGCATGGAAATGAATACATGTGATCATTATAAAGAATTAGCTACATTTACTTCACAAGGTGCAATTCACAACATCACTTCTTGGAAAATGTAGCTGGCTGACCCCTCGTTTCCTGTGCGATTCACACTGAATTATCACAGTGATTCAGAGGACAAGACATCCTTTTGTGTTTGTTTCTCTAGGAGTAATAATAATAATAATAATATGCCATTTAGCAGATGCTTTTATCCAAAGCGACTTAGTCATGCGTGCATACATTTTTGTGTATGGGTGGTCCCGGGGATCGAACCCACTACCTTGGCGTTACAAGCGCCGTGCTCTACCAGCTGAGCTACAGAGGACCACAGAGTTACAGAGTAGTCTACACAGCTGTCACTCTGTTCTCTTATCCGTAAGATCCCAAGCCCCTGAAGTTTGACATAATAGCACTTTTTGGCCAATTTGCATTTCTTTCCACCAGACAAGCACATCTGCATTGACTCATTATGAAGAACAGGTCACTAAAAACAAACAGAAAAACAGAAGTGACACTGCAATGTCAGTTCTCCTTTTCTGTTTCAGAAAGTGACCTGTGCTTCCCAATCGATGGCACAAAGTATAGTCTGTCTGAGGCATAGTTGAGGAAGAGGTGTGTGTCTACAAGACCTTTGAAATGGAAGAGTCCCAGTGTACAATCCTGAGTTTAGCGAGAGAGCAGAGGGGAATGCAGCACAGCTGAGAGGCAATCTTCTCATAGTTTTTTCATTCAGTCCAGGCCATCACGACTGGATGTGTCTGCGTGTGTGTACGCTTAGCCTACTGATAACTCTAGGACGTCCCTTCCTTGGCTACAGGCTTATCTGCTCTCTGACAGGACTCATATACTTGAGTTGGAAGCGCATTAGGGTTTACTGTGACCCCCTCTGACTGACATGAGCAGTGCTGCTGCTCAGCCAGCCCCCCAATCTCAGCTGGCTACACTCAACTCTCTCTCTCTCAATTACATTTCAATTCAATTTAAGGGCTTTATTGGCATGGGAAACATATGTTAACATTGCCAAAGCAAGTGAAGTAGATAGTAAACAAAAGTGACATAAACAATAAATATTAACAGTAAACATTACACTCAGAAGTTCCAAAAGAATAAAGACATTTAAAATGTCATGTGTGTGTATATATACAGTGTTGTAACAATGTGCAAATAGTTAAAGTACAAATGGTAAAATAAATAAACATTAAATATGGGTTATATTTACAATGGTGTTTGTTCTTCACAGGTTGCCCTTTTCTTGTGGCAACAGGTCACAAATCTTGCTGCTGTGATGGCACACTGTGGTTTTTCACCCAGTAGATAAGGGAGTTGATCAAAATTGGGTTTGTTTTTGAATTCTTTGTGGATCTCTGTAATCTGAGGGAAATATGTGTCTCTAATATGGTCATACATTTGGCAGGAGGTTAGGAAGTGCAGCTCAGTTTCCACCTCATTTTGTGGGCAGTGTGCACATAGCTTGTCTTCTCTTGAGAGCCAGGTCTGCCTATGGCGGCCTTTCTCAATAGCAAGGCTATGCTCACTGAGTCTGTACATAGTCAAAGCTTTCCTTAAGTTTGGGTCAGTCACAATGGTCAGGTATTCTGCCACTGTGTACTCTGTTTAGAGCCAAATAGCATTCTAGTTTGCTCTGTTTTTGTGTTAATTCTTTGCAATGTGTCAAGTAATTCTCTTTTTGTTTTCTCATGATTTGGTTGGGTCTAATTGTGTTGTTTTTGTTGTCCGTGGGGTCTGTTTGTGTTTGTGAACAGAGCCCCAGGACCAGCTTGCTTAGGGGACTCTTCTCCAAGTTAATCTCTTTGTAGGTGATGGCTTTGTTATGGAAGGTTTGGGAATCGCTTCCTTTTAAGTGGTTATAGAATTTAACGGCTCTTTTCTGGATTTTGATAATTAGCGGGTATCTGCCTAATTCTGCTCTGCATGCATTATTTGGTGTTTTTCGTTGTACACTGAGTCTCAATTTGGTGTTTGTCCCATTTTGTGAATTCTTGGTTGGTGAGCAGACCCCAGACCTCACAACCATAAAGGGCAATGGGTTCTATAACTGATTCAATTATTTTTAGCCAGATCCTAATTGGTATGTCAAATTTTTTTCCTTTTGATGGCATAGAAGGCCCTTTCTTGCCTTGTCTCTCAGATCATTCACAGCTTTGTGGAAGTTTCCTGTGGCGCTGATGTTTAGGCCGAGGTATGTATAGTTTTTTTGTGTGCTCTAGGGTAACGGTGTCTAGATGGAATTTTGTATTTGTGGTCCTGGCAACTGGACCTTTTTTGGAACACCATTATTTTTGTCTTACTGAGATTTACTGTCAAGGCCCAGGTCTGACAGAATCTGTGCAGAAGATCTAGGTGCTGCTGTAGGCCCTCCTTGGTTGGTGACAGAAGCACCAGATCATCAGCAAACAGGACTCTTTCTCTCTCTGTTTCTCTCTCTCTCGCTCTCTCTCTCTCTTTCTCTCTCTGTTTCTCTCTCGCTCTATCGTTCTGTTTCTCTTTCTCTCTCTGTTTCTCTCTCTCTCTCTCTCTCTCTCTCTTTCTCTCTGTTTCTCTCTCGCTCTATCGTTCTGTTTCTCTCTCTCTGTTTCTCGCTCTATCGTTCTGTTTCTCTTTGTTTCTGTCTATCTCGCTCTCTGTTTGTCACTATCTCTCTCTCACCCCCTCTCGCTCTCTCTCCTCTCTCTCTTCTCTCTGTGTGTTGTCTTTGAGCCCCTCTTATTCCACTGATAAGATCAGCCTGGAGCTCACTAAGCAGATGCAACCAGCGTTGCTCTGTGACTAGGCTACTCAAGACATGGTGGGTTCATTTGAAGGTTGGCCAATTCAACATCAGATTGTGAATTTGGGTGGTGTTTATGATGACTGAGTTCAATAGACGTAATGGGTTCAAATACAGAATTGAGACGACAGTCATGTTCTCCATTTTTATATTTATTTTATTATTATTTTGTAAATTATTTTGTTTGTTTGTACTTTTTACCCATGTATGCGCCCGGCCGCCACAAGGAGTCAGCTAGAGCGCGATGTGACAAGGACATCCCAGCCGGCCAAACCCTCCCCTAACCCGGACGATGTTGGGCCAATTGTGCGCCACCTCATGGGTCTCCCGGGATCGGAGTTCTCCATTTTATTACATGACAGTTTGCTCCTGCATCTCTTTATATTACACTAGGAGAGTGACTGTCGATGCAAGTTGAACGTTAATGTAGCCAGTAAGTCTAAGGTAGACAACTGTTTTCAGATGGGGCTTTTATACTGTACCCAAAGAAGGTGATGAAAAGTAGATAGGATAGTTTATTTATTAATTTTGGCAAAATAGGCCCATCTTCCTTGTTTCACTCTGATAACGTTACCCATGTTTATGGTGTTCAATGATTGTGTTTATGGTTGTCTCAGCTCCATGCCATGCTTCGCTATATTATTTTCCACCAGATGTGTTAGTAGCTTGAGGGGATTGACAATGGGGAAGTGCAAACCAACACGCAAACCAACACACAGCCAAGATGCCAGCCTCCGTCAAATACTTGTAAAAACAAATACTGTCAGCCCCTTGCATCAACATCTGCTGTACAGTGCATTTGGAAAGTATTCAGACCCCTTCACTTTTCCCACATTTTGTTACGTTACAGCCTTATTCTAAAATGGTTTAAATAAATAAAAAATGCTCCTCAATCTACACAATACCCCATAATGACAAAGCGAAAACACTTTTTTACATTTGAAAAACCTAAGTATTCAGACCCTAAAAGAAGGGAGGTGACCAAGAACCCGATGGTCACTCTCACAGAGCTCCAGAGTTTCTATGTGGAGATGGGAGAACTTTCCAGGACAACCATCTCTGCAGCACTCCACCAGTCAGGCCTTTATGGTATAGTGGCCAGACGGAAGCCACTCCTCAGTAAAAGGCACGTGACCGCCTGCTTTGAGTTTGCCAAAAGGCACCTAAAGGACTCTCAGACCATAAGAAACAAGATTCTCTGGTTTGATGAAACCAAGATTGAAGTCTTTGGCCTGAATGCAAAGCCTGGAGGAAACCAGGCACCGCTCATCACCTGGCCAATACCATCCCTACGGTGAAGCATGGTGGTTGCAGCATCATGTTGGGGGATGTTTTTCAGCGGCATGGACTGGGAGACTAGTCAGGATCGAGGGAAAGATGAACAGAGCAAAGTACAGAGAGATCCTTGATGAAAACCTGCTCCAGAGCTCTCAGGACCTCAGACTGGGGCCAAGGTTCACCTTCCAACAGGACAACGACCCTAAGCACACAGCCAAGACAAACCAGGAGTGGCTTCAGGACAAGTCTCTGAATGTCCGTGAGTGGCCCAGCCAAAGCCCAGACTTGAACCCGATCGAACATCTCTGGAGAAACCTGAAAATAGCTGTGCAGCGACGCTCCCCATCCAACCTGACAGAGCTTGAGAGGATCTGCAGAGAAGAATGGGAGAAACTCTCCAAATACAGGTGTGCCAAGCTTGTAGCGTCATACCCAAGAAGACTCGAGGCTGTAATCGCTGCCACAGGTGCTTCAACATAGTACTGAGTAAAGGGTCTGAATACTAATGTAAATGTCATATTTCAGTTTTTTATTTTAGATAAATTAGCAAACATTTCTAAAAACGTGTTTTTGCTTTGTCATTATGGGGTATTGTGTGTAGATTGGGGGGGGGGTGGGGGTTAAAAAACGTTTAGAATAAGGCTGTAATGTAACAGACGTGTCTGTGTGTGTGAACACATGCGTGTGTGTGTGTGCGTGGGCTGCGGTATGTGTGTGTCTATTACCAGACCAACAGGAAGCTGTAAGCCTGAGATGAGTGTATTTCATTTTCTTCACTGAGTTGAAGGCCTTAAAATAGATTCACTTAGCAAACCCCTAGAGTCACGATCTCAGCACTGATCTTTCACTCGCTCTCGCATGCACTTTTACTAGATCTCTCTCACTTCCCTTTAGTACCTAGTCCTTACCAGCCTTGATGCTCTGGCAACACTGCTGCACAAATGATTACTTGTCAGAAAGAGCTAGAGTATTTTACATTTAGGCGAAAAGTGGAATGATAAATATAATCCACGTCATCACACTATTATAATACCCATGTATTTGTCAAATGGTGTTCAGTGATAGTTTCGATGGTCCCTTTTCACTGACCGTTTTATGTTGTGGGCAGGAGGTCTGCTTGTGTATGTAGGCTAGGCTAAACACTGTACACTCTTGAAGTTAGTTCAGTTAATGTTAGGGTTGTGGTCAATTTACTTCCTGAATTGAAAACATCTTCAAAGGAAACAATGTGCAACTTTCAATTCAAGACCTAGCATTTTTATTAACTTCCTGAATTGTATTAAAAAGGAATGGATCCCAACCCTGGTATGTATTAGCATACTACTTAGTCTCTTCCTCCGCTGTTGCTGGCTTATCATTTGTCTCAGTAAGCTGACTCATCTCCCCTCTGTGTCCTTTCCTCTCCCTCCATCCAGGTGGTGCGACTGTGCCAGAACCCCAAGCTGGCCCTGAAGAACAGCCCACCTTACATCTTGGACCTGCTGCCAGACACCTACCAGCACCTCCGCACCATCTTGTCCCGCTACGATGGCAAGATGGAGACGCTCGGCGACAACGAGTATTTCCGCGTCTTCATGGAGAACCTGACCAAGAAGACCAAGCAGACCATCAGCCTGTTCAAGGAGGGCAAGGAGCGCATGTACGAGGAGAACTCGCAGCCCAGGTGAGAGGATGAAGTTTTTGGAGATTGAGGTGGAAATATAGGTACTTTTCCTATAATACCTAGGTACTTTGATTGATCTCACAATTGCCATTTCCTGATTTTTACGAGACATCAAGAGAAGTGCCTCTGTTTTTGTACAACGAGCGAGAATTGGACCTCCTCATCCTCCTCCTGAAATGCTCCTGTGAGGTTGGTCTGCACCCTGACCTGTGTTGGGTGATACTCAGTTCATTCACTACCAGAATATGAACCCTTTCATGAGCCCAGAGTTAAGCCGAGCTGTACGGTACTGGCCTTGGTTACACATCCACCATAGGTCCAGGAACCGTCATTGAAGGAACTATCTGAGCCAGTACGGTTTGAGACAATAGTCTGAAAAGGCTCCGATTTTGTTTCTCCTACTGTGTCTGAAGTTGAGGGTAATTTTTGTGTTGAACCCCTCCCAGTCATAGCATGCAGGTGTAGGGTTAGAGGTTAGATCTCATCAATGGGTACGTTTCTGCACCTTCTTAAAATGGAGCAATGTAGGCTTGTACTGAGTAACAGCCAAAGAGAAGGGTGCTGTGGTTTGCACAAGTTGAACGGTTGTGGTCAGGATGACGCTGATCTACTTGCCTGTGACTGTCTGTCTCTGTGTTCACAGCCTTTGTCGATAGTAGCCCCCAGACCTGAAGGTTATAAGGAGCTAAAGAAATTGCAAAAACGCAAAATGTAGTCTAACACCTTATTTTTTAATAACATCAACAACAACAAAATTCACTCAATATACAAACTTATACATACGAACAATAACTTACAGATGCACACAAACAATGACTACATTTCATCTGCGGAGACCAGCATGCTCACACCCCCATCCCTACTGCCTGCATTATTGTTTGCCACTTGTCCTTAAATTGTATCAATTTAACTGACTCCTTTTTAGATTAAACTGTTAAACCAAATGTAGTCTAACATCTTTTTAGATGGCTGAGATCATATTTTGCTCCAGCCCTTGCTGTCCATGCATTCCCTTCATGATTTGTAGATCAGGGGCCAAAGTAATCAAGCAACTCGGAGGAGGAATTGTATGCGTTGCCATTAGCAAAGTTCAACAATTTTGACCACATTTATAAATCACGTCAGAAATGCAAGATTTTGCATAAATCTGGTGGGAAATAGCCTGTAATAGCCTGTCCCTTCAACTTTGCCAACGGCACCCCATATAATTCCTACTCTGAGATGCTTGATAACTACGGCCCCAGGTTATACAGTTAAAAATGACAATAGACTAAGCTTGATTTGCACATACAGTGAGGGGGAAAAACTATTTGATCCCCTGCTGATTTTGTACGTTTGCCCACTGACAAAGACATGATCAGTCTATAATTTTAATGGTAGGTATATTTGAACAGTGAGAGACAGAATAACAACAAAAAAATCCAGAAAAACGCATGTCAAAAATGTTATAAATGGATTTGCATTTTAATGAGGGTAATAAGTATTTGACCCCCTCTCAAGCAGAAAGATTTTTCTGGCTCCCAGGTGTCTTTTTATACAGGTAACGAGCTGAGATTAGGAGCACACTCTTAAAGGGAATGCTCCTAATCTCAGCTTGTTACCTGTATAAAAGACACCTGTCCACAGAAGCAATCAATCAATCCGATTCCAAACTCTCCACCATGGCCAAGACCAAAGAGCTCTCCAAGGATGTCAGGGACAAGATTGTAGACTTACACAAGGCTGGAATGGGCTACAAGACCATCGCCAAGCAGCTTGGTGAGAAGGTGACAACAGTTGGTGCGATTATTCGCAAATGGAAGAAACACAAAATAACTGTCAATCTCCCTCGGCCTGGGGCTCCATGCAAGATCTCACCTCGTGGAGTTGCAATGGTCATGAGAACGGTGAGGAATCAGCCCAGAACTACACGGGAGGATCTTGTCAATGATCTCAAGGCAGCTGGGACCATAGTCACCAAGAAAACAATTGGTAACACACTACGCCGTGAAGGACTGAAATCCTGCAGCGCCCGCAAGGTCCCCCTGCTCAAGAAAGCACATATACAGGCCCGTCTGAAGTTTGCCAATGAACATCTGAATGATTCAGAGGAGAACTGGGTGAAAGTGTTGTGGTCAGGTGAGACCAAAATGGAGCTCTTTGGCATCAACTCAACTTGCCATGTTTGGAGGAGTAGGAATGCTGCCTATGACCCCAAGAACACCATCCCCACCGTCAAACATGGAGGTGGAAACATTATGCTTTTGGGGTGTTTTTCTGCTAAGGGGACAGGACAACTTCACCGCATCAAAGGGACGATGGGCGGGGCCATGTACCGTCAAATCTTGGGTGAGAACCTCCTTCCCTCAGCCAGGGCATTGAAAATGGGTCGTGGATGGGTATTCCAGCATGACAATGACCCAAAACACACAGCCAAGGCAACAAAGGAGTAGCTTAAGAAGAAGCACATTAAGGTCCTGGAGTGGCCTAGCCAGTCTCCAGACCTTAATCCCATAGAAAATCTGTGGAGGGAGCTGAAGGTTCGAGTTGCCAAATGTCAGCCTCGAAACCTTAATGACTTGGAGAAGATCTGCAAAGAGGTGTGGGACAAAATCCCTCCTGAGATGTGTGCAAACCTGGTGGCCAACTACAAGAAACGTCTGACCTCTGTGATTGCCAACAAGGGTTTTGCCACCAAGTACTAAGTCATGTTTTGCAGAGGGGTCAAATACTCAATTTATAACATTTTTTACATGCGTTTTTCTGAATTTTGTTGTTGTTATTCTGTCTCTCACTGTTCAAATAAACCTATCATTACAATTATAGACTGATCATTTCTTTGTCAGTGGGCAAACGTACAAAATCAGCAGGGGATCAAATACTTTTTTCCCCTCACCGTATCTAACTTATTGCTGGACACTCCAAGCCTCTCCCAGCCCAATCAGTTACATGCAGGTGGAGCATGAATATGATGGCTTGAGTTAAGTATCAAGTATCAATGGCAGGATGTGGCAAAATATTTTGTCCATAAACTGATACACAAGTTAGACCCCTGAGCTCATTCAATCTCCAATCTCCTCAAAACACGACCCTTTTTAAAAACCTTTATGAAAACTGTGGTTAATTTCCTTCTTAATGCAATGAATCAGAGTAGAGATGACTGTCTGCCTGTAGTTTTGCATGGCTTCTGTTTTTTTGGACAATGAGTTTCCTTGTGCTGAAACTAAGTGAGAGGGGGAGGCTCAGCTCACAAATTCATTCCTCTTCTCTCTTCCCCCTAATTTGAAACAATGAAGAAGAGAAATTTATGCACTCACTAACTGTAAATCGCTCTGGATAAGAGCGTCTGCTAAATGACTTAAATGTAATTGAATTTGCATTAAGTAATGGGCCCATTTGAACTGTCTTAACCACTTCTTTGTGAAATACATTTTCATCATCACTTCATTACAGAGTGAGTGGGTTCTAGAGCCGGAGCTGGTAAAACCGATGAAGCTCCCCCACACAGGGACCAGAGACAAAGAGCCCTATTGTACCTAGAGAAGGGCTCAAATGAGTAGGCTATTGCCCAGTAGCATGGTTAGTGTGTTACCAGCAGCAAATAGCTTTAGCTGAGTGCCACTCCTCCCAGCTCTACGTGACCTTTTTTACAAGGAGCACGTGTGTGCCTGAGTTGAAAAATGTAGGAGCACACAAAGAAATGTAGGAGCAAGGAGCAGAATGGAAAATACCTGTCAATTTGTGAAAAATTACCCTGATTAACTCTTTAGTATTATCCCAGTTTACCTATTTGCTTATGGTCTTGCCTACGCCTAGCGAACAGTTTTTAAAATTATATGATAAAAAAATATTCAATTTTATTTGGAACGGCAAGCCAGACAAAATTAAAAGGGCCTATTTATATAATGAATATGAATTTGAAGGACTGAAATTATTAAATATTAAAGCATTAGACCTATCACTAAAAGCTTCAGTCATACAAAAGTTATACTTAAATCCGAACTGGTTCTCAAGCAAATTAGTAAGATTGTCTCACCCAATGTTCAAGAAAGGCCTTTTTCCCTTTATTCAGATTACAACAACTCATTTTCAGTTATTTGAAAAGGAAATAATCTCCCAAATATCACTATTTCTAAAACAAGCCATAGAAAGTTGGTTGCAATTTCAATTTAATCCTCCAGAAACGACAGAACAAATAATGCAACAAATATTGTGGTTAAATTCAAATATACTAATTGACAAAAAACCTTTATTTTTTGACAGAATGTTTAAAAAAGTATAGTCTTCGTAAATGATATCATCGGTAGGACTGGTGGAGTTATGTCGCACATGCAGCTAACAAAAACATATGGAAATGTCTGCTCTACCCAAAATTACAACCAAATAATTGCAGCCTTACCGCAAAAGTGGAAGAGGAAAGTGGAAGGAGGAGAAAGTAAGGAACTTGTCTGTCGGCCTTGCATTAAAGAACATAATTGGTTAAGGAAAACTGTGATAAATAAAAAAGTATATTAGTTTCATTTAAGGACCAAAGGATTGACAGCTGTCCCATATAGATTGCAAAATAGTTGGGAAGAGATTTTTGACGTACCTATCCCATGGCATAGTGTTTATGAACTGACACGCAAAACGACACCGGATTCAAAAATTAGAATCTTTCAATTTAAATTATTATATAAAATTCTTGCTACCAATAGAATGTTATTTATATGGGGGATACAATCTTCCCAGCTCTGCAGATTTTGCTGTGAAGAGACAGAATCATTAGATCATTTGTTTTGGTTCTGTCCATTTGTAGCTTGTTTTTGGACACAGGTCCAGGAATGGCTAAAGGATTGCAATATTTACCTGGAGCTAACCTTGCGGATAGCATTACTGGGTGATCTGAAAAGTCATAGTCAATCGATCAATAATATAATAAAACTTTTAGCAAAAAAATAAATAATTAATTCACCATCTGTAGAAGCAATGAGAATAGAAAGGTTCAGAACTTTTGTAAAACATCACAGTACGGTTGAAATATACAGTGGGGAGAACAAGTATTTGATACACTGCCGATTTTGCAGCTTTTCCTACTTACAAAGCATGTAGAGGTCTGTCATTTTTATTATAGGTACACTTCAACTGTGAGAGACGGAATCTAAAATAAAAATCCAGAAAATCACATTATATGATTTTTAAGTAAGTAAACATTTGCATTTTAATGCATGACATAAGTATTTGATCACCTACGTACCAGTAAGAATTCCGGCTCTCACAGACCTGTTAGTTTTTCTTTAAGAAGCCCTCCTGTTCTCCACTCATTACCTGTATTAACTGCACCTGTTTGAACTCGTTACCTGTATAAAAGACACCTGTCCACACACTCAATCAAACAGACTCCAACCTCTCCACAATGGCCAAGACCAGAGAGCTGTGTAAGGACATCAGGGATAAAATTGTAGACCTGCACAAGGCTGGGATGGGCTACAGGACAATAGGCAAGCAGCTTGGTGAGAATGTAACAACTGTTGGCGCAATTATTAGAAAATTTAAGAAGTTCAAGATGACGGTCAATCACCCTCGGTCTGGGGCTCCATGCAAGATCTCACCTCGTGGGGCATCAATGATCATGAGGAAGGTGAGGGATCAGCCCAGAACTACACGGCAGGACCTGGTCAATGACCTGAAGAGAGCTGGGACCACAGTCTCAAAGAAAACCATTAGTAATGCACTACGCCGTCATGGATTAAAATCCTGCAGCACACGCAAGGTCCCTCTGCTCAAGCGCATGTCCAGGCCCGTCTGAAGTTTGCCAATGACCATCTGGATGATCCAGAGGAGGAATGGGAGAAGGTCATGTGGTCTGATGACACAAAAATAGAGCTTTTTGGTCAAAACTCCACTCGCCGTGTTTGGAGGAAGAAGAAGGATGAGTACAACCCCAAGAACACCATCCCAACCGTGAAGCATGGAGGTGGAAACATCATTCTTTGGGGATGCTTTTCTGCAAAGGGGACAGGACGACTGCACCGTATTGAGGGGAGGATGGATGGGGCCATGTATCGCGAGATCTTGGCCCACAACCTCCTTCCCTCAGTAAGAGCATTGAAGATGGGTCGTGGTTGGGTCTTCCAGCATGACAACGACCCGAAACACACAGCCAGGGCAACTAAGGAGTGGCTCCGTAAGAAGCATCTCAAGGTCCTGGAGTGGCCTAGCCAGTCTCCAGACCTGAACCCAATAGAAAATCTTTGGAGGGAGCTGAATGTCCGTATTGCCCAGCGACAGCCCCGAAACCTGAAGGATCTGGAGAAGGTCTGTATGGAGGAGTGGACCAAAATCCCTGCTGCAGTGTGTGCAAACCTGGTCAAGACCTACAGGAAACGTATGATCTCTGTAATTGCAAACAAAGGTTTCTGTACCAAATATTAAGTTCTGCTTTTCTGATGTATCAAATACTTGTCATGCAATAAAATGCAAATTAATTACTTAAAAATCATACAATGTGATTTTCTGTAGTTTTGTTTTAGATTCCGTCTCTCACAGTTGAAGTGTACCTATGATAAAAATTACAGACCTCTACATGCTTTGTAAGTAGGAAAACCTGCAAAATCAGCAGTGTATCAAATACTTGTTCTCCCCACTGTATATGGCAAATAGAAATCCTATATGGATGGTGTTAAGAGATAGATGGGAGGTATTGAATGGAGTTGAAGGATGGGACTAATAACAAATAACAACAAATAATAACAACATAACTAATAATGTAAGCATACTGTGTCCATAATAAGTATATAGGTTGTATGTTGGGAGCTTTTGGGAAAGAGCACAGTTAGAAAGATATGGCATATAGAAGCAAACCGGATGGACATCATGAAAATGATCGGAGAGGTTGAGAGTAGAAGAAGTTCAGTAGCAAAAAAAAAAAATATATATATATAATAGAATTCTTGTAAAATTGACTGTGTCCATAAGGTGTAGATAGTAAGTATAGGCTGGAAGTAGAGGCCTGGGTATTGTTGTTCACTAATTTACCCCAAGTAGGGAAAGGATGGTGGGGTTGAAAAGTAATAAAGGGGAGTGTATATACAGTGGGGGGAAAAAAGTATTTAGTCAGCCACCAATTGTGCAAGTTCTCCCACTTAAAAAGATGAGAGAGGCCTGTAATTTTCATCATAGGTACACGTCAACTATGACAGACAAAATTAGATTTATTTTCTCCAGAAAATCACATTGTAGGATTTGTAATGAATTTATTTGCAAATTATGGTGGAAAATAAGTATTTGGTCAATAACAAAAGTTTCTCAATACTTTGTTATATACCCTTTGTTGGCAATGACACAGGTCAAACGTTTTCTGTAAGTCTTCACAAGGTTTTCACACACTGTTGCTGGTATTTTGGCCCATTCCTCCATGCAGATCTCCTCTAGAGCAATGATGTTTTGGGGCTGTCGCTGGGCAACACAGACTTTCAACTCCCTCCAAAGATTTTCTATGGGGTTGAGATCTGGAGACTGGCTAGGCCACTCCAGGACCTTAATGCTTCTTACAAAGCCACTCCTTCGTTGCCCGGGCGGTGTGTTTGGGATCATTGTCATGCTGAAAGACCCAGCCACATTTCATCTTCAATGCCCTTGCTGATGGAAGGAGGTTTTCACTCAAAATCTCACGATACATGGCCCCATTCATTCTTTCCTTTACACGGATCAGTCGTCCTGGTCCCTTTGCAGAAAAACAGCCCCAAAGCATGATGTTTCCACCCCCATGCTTCACAGTAGGTATGGTGTTCTTTGGATGCAACTCAGCATTCTTTGTCCTCCAAACACGATGAGTTGAGTTTTTACCAAAAGGTTCTATTTTGGTTTCATCTGACCATATGACATTCTCCCAATCCTCTTCTGGATCATCCAAATGCACTCTAGCAAACTTCAGACGGGCCTGGACATGTACTGGCTTAAGCAGGGGGACACGTCTGGCACTGCAGGATTTGAGTCCCTGGCGGCGTAGTGTGTTACTGATGGTAGGCTTTGTTACTTTGGTCCCAGCTCTCTGCAGGTCATTCACTAGGTCCCCCATGTGGTTCTGGGATTTTTGCTCACCGTTCTTGTGATCATTTGACCCCACGGGGGTGAGATCTTGCGTGGAGCCCCAGATCGAGGGAGATTATCAGTGGTCTTGTATGTCTTCCATGTCCTAATAATTGCTCCCACAGTTGATTTCTTCAAACCAAGCTGCTTACCTATTGCAGATGCAGTCTTCCCAGCCTGGTGCAGGTCTACAATTTTGTTTCTGGTGTCCTTTGACAGCTCTTTGGTCTTGGCCATAGTGGAGTTTGGAGTGTGACTTTTTGAGGTTGTGGACAGGTGTCTTTTATACTGATAACAAGTTCAAACAGGTGCCATTAATACAGGTAACGAGTGGAGGACAGAGGAGCCTCTTAAAGAAGATGTTACAGGTCTGTGAGAGCCAGAAATCTTGCTTGTTTGTAGGTGACCAAATACTTATTTTCCACCATAATTTGCAAATAAATTCATAAAAAATCCTACAATGTGATTTTCTGGAGAAAAAAAATCTCAATTTGTCTGTCATAGTTGACGTGTACCTATGATGAAAATTACAGGCCTCTCATCTTTTTAAGTGGGAGAACTTGCACAATTGGTGGCTGACTAAATACTTTTTTTCCCCACTGTACCACTATTTCCTCCTGGACAGGATGAAGATGGTTAAAAACAGTTTTGTAACACTGTTAGCTTCAGACTCGACTAAAATGGTTTCCTGTATCGACAAAATGTTAGCTATTCCCACTACTCTCGTTGTTGATCAAGATTGAGCACCATTTAGTGAAAAATGATGGATGGTAGTTATGAATATGATGACTACGTGGTTGTCACACATGGTTGTTTCTTCTCAGACCATTGCAGTACAGAGAGCGATAGAGTGGGTGGATGTGGTGCTGAGTAGCCCTGCGGATTTCTCCACAATATTACTCCCGCAAAATTTGCTCTTCTCTTTATTTTAATGTTGGCGTCTGACCATCCATATTTTAGACTTGAGCAGTACAAATCATTTTTGCTTGTCTTGTACGCAGACATACAGACACACAGCCCCCATAGTTCTGAGGAGCGTGATCTTTGCATTCAACGTTTTACTGTATTTCTGGTTGATTACCATAACCACAGTAGGATGAAAGCCCAGCCTTTTGCTAATTTAAGTCATGCTTTTTGTGCGGTGGTGGCCTGACATGAGAGTCTAGCTGCAACGCTGCTGTGTGAGGGGGCGAGGTGTTGTCTGTGAGAAGGGACCTAATGATTAACAGTGACACACAGTCACACACTGTGTGCGCCACACAGTTTCTTCCTGGTAGCCTGCAATTTTCCTTTTCCTGGTTCTCACAGGCCAGCTAGTGCCATTTTCTACCCTGCTCAGAGAGAGAGGGGGAGGGTGCACAACAGGGAGAGGGAGCACAGCAAACGCTAGCCTGTTTATAACCGCAAAGTCCAGGCTGAGTATGGAGTTGATCAATGTGTGCAGAAATGGGCACTTCCTACCTCCTCTATATCCAGATATTGTTCTGACATCCTTGAGCTTTGCTGTTTGAGCTGGCTTCCTTGGCTAAGCCCCTGACCAGCGCTCCATCATGACTGCTGGTAGTTAACATATCCTGAGGGGAGAGGAAGGACAGGAGGGCTGCTTCCCAAATGGCACCCTATTCCCTATATAGTGCACTACTTTTGACCAGGGCATATGGGGCTCTAGTCAAAGGTAGTGCACTATGTAGGGAATGGGGTGCCATTTGGGACGCTCCCAAGAGGAGAGTAGTCCCGGGCGGAAGGGGTAATGTGCGGCTTTCCTTTTTAGAGGGCCGGCTCTCTCATCCTTCTTTCACCCCGGCACATGCCCATGATCCTGGCCTTGTTGGATTTGAATGTGTTCAGATCAACGTAAAAGGAAGGACATTCCCTCTACATTCATGCATCCCCTTTACAGCCTCCTGCTGCCTGTTGCAGCCTCCGCTGGCTTCAGCTGAGGGTATTGCAGATGGTGGTACCTCAGTGACGTTGGGAGAAGGATCTGCATGGTTGGCCCTGGGCCTCGTACTCCTTCTTCCTCACTACTGCAGAAACTCACTGTCTCTATATGTGGTCCTCTGTAGCTCAGCTGGTAGAGCACGGCGCTTGTAACGCCAAGGTAGTGGGTTCGATCCCCGGGACCACCCATACACAAAAAATTTATGCACGTATGACTGTAAGTCGCTTTGGATAAAAGCGTCTGCTAAATGGCATATTATTATTATTATTATGCCATCCTTTTTAGCTGCAGACAGAGGAAGAGAGAGCCTCTCATATCTTATTGCACCTGGCAGTCTCAAGCTAGTCTGCACGCCCCTGAAAGTGCCTCAGTGGCTTACACAACCCCTTTGCTGTATCCATCTCTTCTAATACCACCTTACTCTCACGTATTCAATCTCTTCTCTAAATAAGCCAAAGAAATGATTGCAAATGGTTTAATTTGATAGTTTCGCGAATGTTGACAAAACGGTTGTCATAGAGTATGTAGTTGCTGTCAAAAATGGCTTCGCTGCCTCCTATCTGTGCTGCCGGAACTCTGTGGTATCATGCCAAGTTCATATCCATTCCAGCATTAGTACCACAACATACCTGCATTTGCAAAGGGCACTTGTGCTAAATTTGGCCCTCAAAGCTCTGGCCTAAGAAAGTATGACTTCCCATTTTCTATAAATGTGCCTGACTAGACAATAGTTTCTCTCTCAGGAGCAGGCTATTGGCTTTGACTATCTCTCCCACCTTATCTGGTGGCAAAGGTCTATGCGAACGGATCAGTTATAGCAATAGGGAAATGCACTGTCGGAAAACAATATCATGCAAAAGGATGTGTTCATTTTTTTTTACTGTAGCGTCACTCATTGAGTCTGCTTATCTGCGTTTTAGGCTGCTGAATTCTACATATTCTTTAACACTTCATTCATACACCAGCAGTTACTATTATATAACTCCAATACTGTTCTGTCTGAAACGTTTGGCTATTTATTGATGGGTTCTGTAAGATCAGACAGACGGTTTCTGACTAGTGATGTGAAGAATGGAAAACATTTTTAATGTTTAAACAGCCATTTGTATTTAGCGCCATCCATAATTCCTTCAATTCTGACCAGTTTCCCAGTCCCTGCTGATGAAAAACATCCCCACAGCATGATGCTGCCAACACCATGCTTCACTGTGGGGATGGTGTTCTCAGGGTGATGAGAGGTGTTGGTTTTAGCCTCATCTGACCAGAGTACCTTCTTCCATATGTTTGGGGAGTCTCCCACATGCCTTTGGGGGAACACCAAACGTGTTTGCTTATTTTTTTCTTTAAGCAATGGCTTTTTTCTGGCCACTCTTCCGTAAAGCCCAACTCTGTGGAGTGTACGGCTTAAAGTGGTCCCATGGACAGATACTCCAATCTCCTCTGTGGAGCTTTGCAGCTCCTTCAGGGTTATCTCTCTGATTAATGCCCTCCTTGCCTGGTCCGTGAGTTTTGGTGGGCGGCCCTCTCTTGGCAGATTTGTTGTGGTGCCATATTCTTTCCATTTCTTAATAATGTATTTAATGGTGCTCCGTGGAATGTTCAAAGTTTCGGATATTTGTTTATAACCCAACCCTGATCTGTACTTCTCCACAACTTTGTCCCTGACCTGTTTGGAGATCTCCTTGGTCTTCATGGTGCCGCTTGCTTGGTGGTGCCCCTTGCTTAGTGGTTCCCCTTGCTTAGTGGTGTTGCAGACTCTGGGGCCTTTCAGAACAGGTGTGTGTGTGTGTGTGTGTGTGTGTTTGTGTATATATACTGAGATCATGTGACACTTAGATTGCACACAGGTGGACTTTATTATACTAATTATGTGACTTCTGAAGGTAATTGGTTGCACCAGATCTTATTTAGGGGCTTCATAGCAAAGGGGGTGAATACATATGCACGCACCACTTTTCCGTTATTTATTTTTGAGAATTTTTTTAAACAAGTTATCTTTTTCATTTCACTTCACCAATTTGGACTATTTTGTGTATGTCCATTACATGAAATCCAAATAAAAATCAATTTAAATTACAGGTTTTAATGCAACAAAACGCCAAGGGGGATGAATACTTTTGCAAGGCACTGTATATATTTTTTATGGCGCATGAGACGCCTGTCTCAATGGACTAATCCATTGCAGAGGCCGCGGGGATAGCACACCAGTATCACCAGTAGTACATTTACCGTTAATTCCCATAATTTCTAATCTACAATGCTTGTTTGGTTACGGTGATTTCTGTTAATGCATTAAATATATTTTTGTTAGTCTTTTACTGTTCTCATTGTCGGAGTGGACATGTTGTTTGCGGACCGCACAACCTAGGCTACACTTGTGAGGAACTAGTTTTAGTTTATTTCACTCCATTTAGGAGTTGTCAATTTATTCATTATCGTTTGTTTGTAGCGCTCCTGTCAATGTTGAGTAAAGACGCGCACCTGATTATACATAGAAGTAAGCCTACCTGGCCTGCGTGCAAATGTAAGCCTATAAATGTGCCCATTTGGGGATCTGATAGTATTTCTGATTGTCTTAACTGACCACCACTGTGGAACTTTTCAAAGTAATTTTTACTTCACCTCAAATGCCAAGTAAACAAAGTCTGTTTTTACATCCATTGAGAATAGTTCCTCAATGTAGCCTATTTGAAAAATCTTTCCAGCTCTCTTTCGATAACCACTCAGCGTGAAAGGGAGAAAGAAAAGTCATGCTCTGACCCGGTGGAAACGTCATAAAATAGGCCTACCTCATTACTACTTATCCCTTGCGCAAATAGCCTACAGCTACAGTGGGGAAAATAAGTATTTAGTCAGCCACCAATTGTTCAAATTCTCCCACTTAAAAAGATGAGAGAGGCCTGTAATTTTCATCATAGGTACACGTCAACTATGACAGACAAAAATGAGAGAAAAAAATCCAGAAAATCACATTGTAGGATTTTTAATGAATTTATTTGCAAATTATGGTGGAAAATAAGTATTTGGTCACCTACAAACAAGCAAGATTTCTGGCTCTCACAGACCTGTAACTTCTTCTTTAAGAGGCTCCTCTGTCCTCCATCGTTACCTGTATTATTGGCACCTGTTTGAACTTGTTATCAGTATAAAAGACACCTGTCCACAACCTCAAACAGTCACACTCCAAACTCCACTATGGCCAAGACCAAAGGCTGTCAAAGGACACCAGAAACAAAATTGTAGACCTGCACCAGGCTGGGAAGACTGAATCTGCAATAGGTAAGCAGCTTGGTTTGAAGAAATCAACTGTGGAGCAATTTTTAGGAAATGGAAGACATACAAGACCACTGATAATCTCCCTCGATCTGGGGCTCCACGCAAGATCTCACCCCGTGGGGTCAAAATGATCACAAGAACGGTGAGCAAAAATCCCAGAACCACACGGGGGGACCTAGTGAATGACCTGCAGAGAGCTGGGACCAAAGTAACAAAGCCTACCATCAGTAACACACTACGCCGCCAGGGACTCAAATCCTGCAGTGCCAGACGTGTCCCCCTGCTTAAGCCAGTACATGTCCAGGCCCGTCTGAAGTTTGCTAGAGTGCATTTGGATGATCCAGAAGAGGATTGGGAGAATGTCATATGGTCAGATGAAACCAAAATAGAACTTTTTGGTAAAAACTCAACTCGTCGTGTTTGGAGGACAAAGAATGCTGAGTTGCATCCAAAGAACACCATACCTACTGTGAAGCATGGGGGTGGAAACATCATGCTTTGGGGCTGTTTTTCTGCAAAGGGACCAGGACGACTGATCCGTGTAAAGGAAAGAATGAATGGGGCCATGTATCGTGAGATTTTGAGTGAAAACCTCCTTCCATCAGCAAGGGCATTGAAGATGAAACGTGGCTGGGTCTTTCAGCATGACAATGATCCCAAACACACCGCCCGGGCAACGAAGGAGTGGCTTCATAAGAAGCATTTCAAGGTCCTGGAGTGGCCTAGCCAGTCTCCAGATCTCAACCCCATAGAAAATCTTTGGAGGGAGTTGAAAGTCCGTGTTGCCCAGCGACAGCCCCAAAACATCACTGCTCTAGAAGAGATCTGCATGGAGGAATGGGCCAAAATACCAGCAACAGTGTGTGAAAACCTTGTGAAGACTTACAGAAAACGTTTGACCTGTGTCATTGCCAACAAAGGGTATATAACAAAGTATTGAGAAACTTTTGTTATTGACGTATTTCTCTCAACTTTTTTGAACAAATTTGTTTACATCCCTGTTAGTGAGCATTTCTCCTTTGCCAAGATAATCCATCCACCTGACAGGTGTGGCATATCAAGAAGATGATTAAACAGCAGGATCATTACACAGGTGCACCTTGTGCTGGGGACGATAAAAGGCCACTCTAAAATGTGCAGTTTTGTCACACAACACAATACCACAGATGGCCCAAGTTTTGAGGGAGCATGCAATTGACATGCTGACTGCAGGAATGTCCGCCAGAGCTGTTGCCAAATAATTTAATGTTAATTTCTCACCTGAGGGATCGTCGAGGCGTATTCCTGTCTGTAATAAATCCTTTGTGGGGAAAAACTCATGAAGGCCTGATTCACACAGTCCCCTCTGAACAGTTGATGTTGAGATGTGTCTGAATTTAACTCTGTGAAGCATTTATTTGGGCTGCAATTTTTGAGGCTGGAAACTCTAATGAACTTATCCTCTGCAATAGAGGTAACTCTGGGTCTTCCATTCCTCATGAGAGCCAGTTTCATCATAGCGCTTGATGGTTTTTGTGACTGCACTTGAAGAAACTTAAAGTTCTTGAAATATTCCTTATTGACTGACCTTCATGTCTTAAAGTAATGATAGACTGTCGTTTCTCTTTGCTTATTTGAGCTGTTCTTGCCATAATATGGACTTGGTCTTTTACCAACTAGGTCTATCTACCTTGTCACAACACAACTGATTGGCTCAAACGCATTAAGAAGGAAAGAAATTCCACAAATTCACTTTTTAAGAAGGCACACCTGTTAATTGAAATGCATTCCAGGTGACTACCTCATGAAGCTGGTTGAGAGAATGCCAAGAGTGTGCAAAGCTGTCATCAAGGCAAAGGGTGGCTATTTGAAGAATCTCAAATATAAAATATATTTTGATTTGTTTAACACTTTTTTGGTTACTACATGATTCCATATGTGTTATTTCATGGTTTTGATGTCTTCACTATTACTCTACAATGTAAAAAATAGTAAAAATAAAGAAAAACCCTTGAATGAGTAGGTGTGTCCAAACTTTTGACTGGTACTGTAAATGAAATAAAATTTGCATATAAAAATCATAACTGGCACGCAGATCGGTAGAAATGGTAAGATAAGTTGGCACTCCAAATGGAAAAGGTTGCCGACCCCTGGTGTAGCCTATTAGGAGCGTAACAGCACAATCTGCAAAGGCCAGCAGCAGCGGGAGGAAGTTATTTTTTCTCTTCTGGTTAGGCTATCTTGATCTCTGGCACCCTCGAGTCATTTGTCTCTTCATTATTTAATCACAGTGTGCTTAAAGCAATCAGACAAGCTCAGTAGCCTACATATAGTTGATTTTATTAAAACACATATATAGGGAAAAATACACGTTTAAAAGTGTTGAACAATCGATTGGTCGAATGAACAGACTACTCTAAGTCGACCAAGATTGTTTTTAGTCGGGGACAACCTTACGTACAGGACTTCGCTGCTGTCGCTTTCCTTTCTCTGACAATTTTCCAACTGTTAATGACGATGACGTAGTGTCGACTCTCATTTGAGTGTCAAGATTCCATTCCGCTAGGAATCGACTCCTTCAGTATTTTTGGAACGGAGGAAACTGATTAATTGCCGTACTTCCGAGAACATTCGCAACTTTCATAGCGAGCTAGCGAGGGACGGAGAGCGAGGGGAGGGGCACAGTATAGGCAGGTCGGCCACCAGGCAGACAGTCAGAACCGTGCACTAGGCCTATCTATCGGCAATCAAAAGCTGTATCTCACAATGGAATGCTGTATCTCACAATTTCTTGGTTTACAATGTCTTGCGGCTAGGATATCCAACAGCCAACAGACCGAAGAGTGAACACACGCGCATCATTAGATAAGAGAAAGAGCAGGCCAACCAGCGCGAGGGGGCAGGCAGAAAGAAACGGACGCATATGTCTTGGTAATCTGTATCTCGCAATGTCTTGTCTTGCATGCCTCAAAAATTCACCAAAGTAGCCTTAAGTTCGCCTCTCTGGTTTTATTTAATTTACACAACTTTCCCCAGGCCTTTATAGCCTGTCGTCTAGTTAGGGGGCTATAAACACAGAAAATAATATGTTTTGTGATAACTGCACTCTGATTTTACATTTTGTGGGTGGGGGGACAAACATTTTTTTTTTTGGTGAAGGATTTTTCTTAACGTTAAGGATCCCAATTTCGTTTGAACGTTCACACCCCTGTTTATGACTAGCTTTCATATTCTTTATTGTTCCCCATGGAACTGAAGCCGACGAGAGCCGCTGAATGTTTGGGTGCGCCTTAAATGGCACCCTATTCACTATTTAGGTCACTACGTTTGACCAGAACCCTATGGGCCCTGGTCAAAAGAAGTGTGCTATGCAGTGAATAGGGTGCCATTTGGGGGACACACTTTTTATTGCACATGAGGCCATTAACTGGCATGGCCCCTATGTGCTCTGAGTCGGACTTCATTTGGCTCTGTGAAATGCAAATGTCTGGCCTTTACCCATCATGCCACATATAGGCCAAGCTGTTAGCGTTGCTGTGAATGGAAATGCAGTTGACACTTCCCGGGTTGCCGTTTCAGCTTCAGTTACACTGGCCTGCACATCACCCCTAGCCCGACCGCACTGCACGCACACACAAGCACGTATGCACAAGCATGTACACATATATATGCACACACACAGAGGCAACACTCCATCATGTTTATTTATGGCGTACTGCTGCCAGTTTCAAAATAATACAGATAATCTAGTCCTCACACTAGATTTTGAGGAACATTAGGCTATTAACAGTTTCCTATTTGGCCTGGGGACACAGCAAATAGGCTATGCAAGTGTGGTAAAGGCTATTTAGACAGGAAATAGGAAGATTAGGCATCGGTTGCATTCTCTAACACTGTTGGCACGTAATAGCACTTTTCGAGTGGGAAATTCAGGGGTTAGGCGACGACTCGTGTCTCTCAGAGTCTTTATCAGGGTGGATGACAGAGGAATTAAACAGTTCATAAAAAGAAAAGGTGAACCTCTGGTATGTTTTGCATTGGTGCGTCAGCATGTGTCAGTCAAAGTGTGTGTGTGCGTTAGTCTGCTGTTTCCTGATGGAGATCCGGTGCGACACAACTTCCGGAGAGTTACATTTATACTGTGATGAAAGGGGAACCCAGTATTTCCATCTTGTGGCAGCGGTGTTTCTTTCCTCTGTAGAAGTGTCTATGGGTATTGTGGTGTGCTTGTGTTGCTGCTGCACGCTGAGTGTAGAGGATCCTAGTTCACAGACCGACGGCTACATTGTATTGCATTGAGAGTAGGCTTACCACCAGGCTTACAAGATGTCAAGCCCCCTCTCCCCGAATGTCATGTAGGGATAATGTGTGTAGTGCCCCAGCCACTGTCATTTAGTCCCCCAGACCGTCCGTCCGTCCAGTAATTGGCTTCAAGTGGTCCACGGCTTTAACTTTCTCGCCTTCTATCGCGGAAAACAGGACACTGGAAGGGAGCAGCCAACTGTAGGTCAAAGGGCCTTAGAGGAGGTGATCGCTATGAGCGCCGTATCCAGGGAGAGCTTGGCCCATCGCCGCGGTAACGGTGAGGATCTAGGCTCTGTGCTCTGTTGTCGAGGCAGCGCTGGATTGAGGGGGCATATGTATCTGCGGGTTAACTTGCGCATGCAGAATAAGAAAAGGGTTGCATCCCAAATGCACCCTATTCCCTATATAGTGCATTACTTTTGACCAGAACCCCATGGGCGCTGGTCAAAAATAGTGCACTATATAGGGAATAGTGTGCCATTTTGGACGTAGAAAAAGAAACGCCACGCTGTGGTTAGCAAAACACCCAGCTGCCCACGCACTGAGGTTGCATTTACTTAGGAACACACTCTCTATTTCTCTCTCTCTCCGGCTAACGATGTCCTTGGGTTTTTCAGAGGAAAATGAATGGGCATAAATAATAAATGGATGTGTTTTTGAGTTGTTGTAGTTTTTTTGAACATTCTAACTTTTGTTCGGTGCTGTTGTATCTGTGAACACTGGTTTTGAGTTAAAGCAGATGGCGCACACAGACAGAGGACAAGTAGAGTAGAGGACTAGCCTATATGCATAGATGTAGCCTAAACAATGTTTTAATAGCACCACCTTGCCCTCTGATCGGATAGGAGTGTGTTGACTAAGCAGTGTGTCGACTCCACTGTCCACTAGGCTGGTCTCTGTATCAATCAACATACAGGAGATACATTAAAGGGTTAGGGCCCCCTCTCTCTCTTGGCATAGCCTTGTAGCATTGGAGCCATGCCCAGTCGCACAGAGAAATATAGAGCAAGCGTCCTACCCTAGTCAGAGATTTGAGGAAAGGAATCACAGACACGCAGGCAGGCACATTGTAAACTCATAAAGCTACAGCATCGCTCACAGGATTGGCAGTGTAACTCACTGTCTTATAGAATGTGACACTTAATGGTTACGAGACACACACACTAGTCTCTCACACATGGCCCGTGACTGGGCACGGCTGTGCTTCACCGAGGGCACTTTGCCACCTACAGAGCAATGCCCTCACGTCTCGTCGAGAACCAGTCTTCCCAAAAACTGGAAGCCTGGGGAAATTCATGGCAGAAAAATAGCTAAATGAGGTGGACACCCAGTGTAAATCATTGATGCCGCACAACATATCAAACCAATCAAATGCCTTGCTTGGGCGGAACTCCAATAGTGTTTACTAGATTAGTGTCGTAGGTGCAACAGTGCGTGAGGATGGCCGGGAAATCGTCGATTTTAAAATCCCATCAAAATATGTTGATGTTGTGTATAGAGCACACTTCTGGCAAAACAGAATTACGTTTTTCCTCCAATTTTTCTTCGATTTTCTACGATGTTGCAAACTAGCTTACGGAACAACTCCGCAAACTGTATCGTTCCTGGTCTGAAAACGAACATAACATGTAGCACCAATGGGCATTTGGGGGGAGGGTTCTTGAAATGTAACATCCAATCAAAATCTTGCCACTGGGATTCAGCAGACCATTCAAACCATTTTTTGAAATAAAAAATGATCCAGATCTCTAAGGGAGGCGTGACAGCGACGTGATTTTGGCGGTATGGTAACGCAAGACTACCCTCACAGAAACAATGTGTGTGTGCGTGCGCACGCGCTTATGTGAAGGTGACTCCAATTGACACTTTCTGTTTGCCATCACTGCCCACTCAGTTAGCTAGGGGCAGTAATGCCAACCTCACCCACAGGACTTCCCCTTCTAGAAATGTGGGCACTCATAATTGGCATACTTTTCCAGCAGAAAGTAAATCGTTGAGATAAATGAAGCCCATTGGTTGATGAATTTGAAATTAAACTGGAAAGTGTAAAGGAGGGATTAGAGAATTGAATTGTAAGACAGGCTGAGTTTTGCAAGGGTTGTGTCAAGGTGACAAGGGGAAACGGCGCAGGGCTGATTTCCAGCGGGGCAGCAGGCTGCTACTATAGAATTCCTCGCCTCACTCACTTTAAGGCTTAGCTGGAAAGCCATTCACAAAAAAAGTATTTCTCTTCTCGCATTTACGGTTGAGTGTGAAAAATGCCCCCACAGGCACGCACACACACACACTCACTCAAGAGCACACAATTTGGCAGGGTGTCTCTATCCTCACTCTGTCTTTTCGAGCTCATCTTAAGTCTCTGTCCTCTCCTCTCTCTCCCCCTCTCTCCCCCTCCCTTCCCCACCCTTCCTCTGTGCTGGCATTGTGAAGAGTAGCGAGAGAGAGGTGAGGGAGAATCTGGTTGGAGGCAGCTGCGACGACGCTGCCGCTACACTCTCGCACTCTCTTGTGCATGTCCATTTTCCCGGCCCGAGAACCTCGCACAATCCCCCACTGTGCTATCCCATAAATCACGCACGTTCTTTTCAACTTTCTCCCCACTGCCGCCACTGCGCTCGCCCGCCTGCCCCACCTCGCTGCTCGTGCCCAGGGGCGGGTGGAATCAGAAAAATTGACCAGGCATGTCATTGCCTCGCCTCCCTCCAACCACCCCTCCCTTATACCCCTCAAACCCCAGCCTGCACACCCAGGGCCCAGGCTAGCGTGTGTAGCGTGATGGGGGTCTGGTCCCACCATGGACCTCAGCCCCTGGCCTCTATATATGTTGTGGTGTGGAAATTACAAAGCCAGGTTATATTAGCTATAGGTGGCTAAAGTTAGCTGGAATTTGTAGTGGCTGTTAAAAGAAAACCGAACCATGGATTAGTTTCTTCTGGCCCATAAGACTACTTTCAGGGTGAGGAACCATCTAACATGAAGTTGTATAATACTCTCTCTCTCTCTCTCTGTTCATCTTCTGTAGACGGAACTTGACCAAGTTGTCACTGATCTTCAGTCACATGCTGGCCGAGCTCAAAGCCATCTTCCCCAACGGTCTGTTCCAGGGGGATAACTTCAGAATAACCAAGGCTGACGCTGCCGAGTTCTGGAGAAGGTCGTTTGGGGACAAGTGAGTCCACCTTTGCTCTCTACAAAAAGTAGACGTTTACTGCAAGCTAGCTAGTCATAGTGGAAGTATTTACATCTAAGTGGTAAGATTGGATATATTTATGCACCACATGATAGAAACAGGAAGAAATAAATGGCTTTGACCTTTCAAGCTACTTGAGGTAGCCTAGGTAAGCAGATAGAAAGTAGTTAATTGAATAGCTTTCTTTTTTTTACTATCTTCCTAAACCACTCTTTTTATTAGTCACATTTTTGTCAGTCACCAAAAACACCCAGAACCAGGAAAAGCAACTGGCCAAATTAAGCCCACAAGATTTCATATGGCCTGACGAAAATGTCTCCATAAAAAGAACAAAATCGGCCCGTGGCCTAAGGTCATTGTTGACCCCTGCCCTAAACACTATTATTGCACTGTAGCGAATAACATGTTTGGAACATCCATATTCAGGGATCGGACATCGTAAGTGCAATATCAGGGAAGGTTTAATACAATGCATCAACGTTGCTTGTTCAATGGGTATAGTATAGTAAATATGTTGTCCTGATGATGTGTTTTCAGGACTATAGTGCCTTGGAAGGTGTTCCGGCAGGCCCTGCATGAGTTCCACCCCATCAGCTCGGGCCTGGAAGCCATGGCCCTCAAGTCCACCATCGACCTCGCCTGCAATGACTACATCTCCGTCTTCGAGTTCGACATCTTCACCAGGCTCTTCCAGGTCGGGCCTACACTCACACACACATGCACACACACATGTACATGCACATGGATGCACACACACACTTGCATGCATAGATGCACGCACATACAAACACACTCAAATGCATGGTCAAACACACACACACACACACACAGCCCCCCTCGTACTACACACCACTGCGACAATGTACAGCATTTCTCTTGAGAGATGAGTTGAGAAAAGGGTCTAACATAACGCCATTATTGTGAACGTGTCTGTGTTGTGTATCTACTGTAGCTCCCAGATATAGTCCTCCATAGTTCCACCACACACCATTGTACCATCACACACTAACTCCTATCTACGGTTTAAAAGTCGGGGGGAATGGGCCAAACAATGGCCATTTTTGTAGCCAATAGCCTCTTACAGTTGAAATCGGAAGTTTACTTACACTTAGGTTGGAGTCATTAAAACTTGTTTTTCAACCTCTCCACAAATTTCTTGTTAACAAACTATAGTTTTGGAAGGTCGGTTATTTTCCAACAATTGTTTACAGACAGATTATTTCACTTATAATTCACTGTATCACAATTCCAGTGGGTCAGAAGTTTACATACACTAAGTTGACTGTGCCTTTAAACAGCTTGGAAAATTCCAGAAAATGATGTCATGGCTTTAGAAGCTTCTGATAGGCTAATTGACATAATTTGAGTCAATTGGAGGTGTACCTGTGGATGTATTTCAAGGCCTACCTTCAAACTCAGTGCCTCTTTGCTTGACATCATGGGAAAATCAAAAGAAATCAGCCAAGACCTCAGAAAAAAAACTGTAGACCTCCATAAGTCTGGTTCATCCTTGGGAGCAATTTCCAAAAGCCTGAAGGTACCACTTTCATCTGTACAAACAATAGTAAGCAAGTATAAACACCATGGGACCACGCAGCCGTCATACCGCTCAGGAAGGAGACGCTTTCTGTCTCCTAGAGATGAACGTACTTTAGTGCGAAAAGTGCAAATCAATCCCAGAACAACAGCAAAGGACCTTGTGAAGATGCTGGAGGAAACCAGTACAAAAGTATCTATATCCACAGTAAAACGAGTCCTATATCAACATAACCTGAAAGGCTGCTCAGCAAGGAAGAAGCACCTGCTCCAAAACCGCCATAAAAAAGCCAGACTACGGTTGGCAACTGCACATGGTGACAAAGTGTCACGAGAACTTCCATCTCTAATTCAACCTAAGCTTGAATCATTACCAGAGGTTGTAAGGCCCTGGTTTTAATCATAAATGATTCAAGGTCCACAACCAACAAGAATGATCTGTATTTTTATTCATGGAGAGCTCTGGCGCCAAAACCCATACACTACTGTTTTATACCCCTTGACACACAAAGGCACTTTGCTCCACCCACCTTTAGGAGGCTTTCTTAAACAGTTTCCGCAGTCTCCTTCACCCTGGAATGTTTAGTCCCGCCCCCCTCTGTTAGTGGGTTGCCACTACATTATAACTCTTAACACCGTTCACACATGTATACTGTATTTGGGGTGAAATCCTTTAGTCATTATTCTTAAAATACAAATTAATCTAACACAAAGATCGTACTTTTTGGAGAAATGTCCTCTGGTCTGATGAAACAAAAATATAACTTTTCGGCCATAATGACCTTTGTTATGTTTGGAGGAAAAATGGGGTGCCTTGCAAGCCAAAGAACACCATCCCAACCGTGAAGCACAGGGGGGGCAGCATCATGTTGTGGGGATGCTTTGCTGCAGGAGGGACTGGTGCACTTCACAAAATAGATGGCATCATGAGGAAGGAAAATTATGTGGATATATTGAAGCAACATCTCAAGACATCAGTCAGGAAGATAAAGCTTGGTCGCAAATGGGTCTTCCAAATGGACAATGACCCCAAGCATACGTCTAAAGTTGTGGCAAAATGGCTTAAGGACAACAAAGTCAAGGTATTGGAGTGGCCATCACAAAGCCCTGACCTCAATCCTATAGAACATTTGTGGGCAGAACTGAAAAAGTGTGTGCGAGCAAGGAGGCCTACAAACCTGACTCAGTTACACCAGCTCTGTCAGGAGGAATGGGCCAAAATTCACCCAACTTATTGTGGGAAGCTTGTGGAAGGCTACCCAAAACGTTTGACCCAAGTTAAACAATTTAAAGGCAATGCTACCAAATACTAATTGAGTGTATGTAAACTTCTGACCCACTGGGAATGTGATGAAAGAAATAAAAGCTGAAATAAATAATTCTCTCTACAATTATTCTGACATTTCACATTCTTAAAATATAGTGGTGATCCTAACTGACCTAAGACAGGGAATTTTGACTAGGATTAAAAGTGTGAAAAACTGAGTTTAAATGTATTAGGCTAAGGTGTATGTAAACTTCCGACTTCAACTGTACCGTAGCCATCCTTTCTAACTATAAATGAGTTTGGCAAAGCGAGACTATTGTGGCCATGTGTGTTTCTCTGCTATTTGGTATTGCGTGGCAGTTGCCTGCATCCCTGCCTGCCTGCCTGCCTGCTGAGAGAGAGAGAGGGGGCAAGTGTTTTGAGTTGAGTTGCTGCTTTGCGTGTCTCCAGGCTGAATAGAGGCATCTTGCTGCCCCTTGTTGTTGGCATAATGCAGTCTCCAACTCTTAAAGAACTCTTGCACTTTACATCAGTGGTTGTCAACAGTTTTTTGCTTCTGGACCCATATTGAACCAGGTTGTCTTAGTCGCAATCCAATATTCGCTTCGTGATTTTATTTATTTTTGCTAAAATGCAATCTGGAATACTGTGTTTTTATTCTATATTGATAGTAAATGTGCCAATTATATGACAAGGGAACCTTTTTCATTGTCAATAATTCAATTTTGCATAAATGTTGGTTTGAGACTACAAAATCAACTAAATCCTCTAAATAAATAATGATATATTGAAAATACTATGATTGAAGTAAAGTAATTCAGATGTTAAATTATTTAAATATAAAGGTTCATTATTATTTCTACACACTTTCTACCTGGTTTTAGTCATTTAAGTTCAGACTGGAGTATAAAAAACAAAACACTCATGACCCATTCAAAACCTGGGTTGCGACCCACCAGTTGAGAATCGCTGCTTTACAGGGAGTCAGGGGACTGGATGAAATTGGTAAGTGCCTAGGAGAGGAGTGGCGTTTTGGGGCTAATTCTATCAAGTCGTTAAGGGGCCACTGTACAGAGAGCGCTTACTGGGCCTGCTGGTCAGCTGTGAGGCACAAACTGTACCACAACATAACTGTCCTGTCACAAAGGACCTCGGAATCTGACTAGTTCATTGGAAATATGTCTGCTTTATTGACGTTTTTGACATTTTGATCCATAAGTGACAAATCTCTAATTTAGTTGCATTGAAACAAGTTCTAGGGCCGGTTTCCCGGACACAGATTAAGTCTAATCTTGGACTACTTTCAATGGAGATTAATCTGTGTCCGGGAAACCACCCCCCCACCCCACCCACTGCTCTTCTTCACATACATAATGTTTAGTGCTGCTACGCCTGTGTGCAGTAGCCTAAATGCCAAAAGACCAACAACCAATGTCCCCCTAAGTAATTGTCTCATTATAGAGAGCTCTAAGATGCACAAAGCACAAGGTCGTATTAATTAGGGCACGCACCGGAAAATATTGTAAAAAGTTTTACAACGGAAATTAGTGTTTCTTATTGGACAAGTCCAAGTAGTTGCTCCTTGTTTCAGTCCATTTTCTTCCGTTTGGTGCCTAATGAATATAACCCACGCCACTTGCATGCCAATTTCAAAACGTGAAAGTGAAGGTTTTTATAAATGTTCCCCCTTTTAGTCATCTGTTTCTTTAGTTGTTTCTAAGGGATGACTAATATTTGTTTCCTGAGAGGAAGTGTTCTTCAGTCTGATTTGATGGTTTCTTTATTTCATTAGGCCCTAGCTAGCTCCATGGCTTGTGTGAGAGTGAGTGGAATGGATGCAGTGCAACCTAGGTGCTCTGCTCTCTCTACGCTATACAGACTCTTTATTTGGGTTTTGGGATCCCTAAATAGCCGTTTCAGAGAGCATTCATGTTCTTTTGAAGCCCCTGCACATCAATCTGCTTCTCTCAGCTGTAATAAATATCGACTGCAAGGGCACAATCGGATGGAAGCATCATTTCCAGTTAGTAACACAAGACAGGGTGGTCTGGTTAAAAGTAGTGCACTATATGGAATAGGGTGCCATTTGTGACATATCCATTTGCTACTAGCTAGCTTCCTTTGTACGATAGCCAAACTGATGATAAAGATACTGGTAGGAGTAAATGTATAATTATGACTTGTCTGTCAGGGATGTCTTATCTATGACTATGGCTCCTATGCTATCTGATGGTTAGGTTCAGTGCAGTAGTAGATTTGCCAATGGCTCATATCGGTGATGCTGCATGCATGACATTTAGCACCTGGTAGTGCTTGAGGTAAAGAGGAACACGTATGACAATAGGTGTGAGGTAACGTTCTTTCTGGTCATATTGTGACTGAAGCTGAAGTAAAAGCTAAAACAACCGTCTGATATAGCCTAGCCTTGACTCAAGGACTGTGTGCTAGGGTTGTGTACATTTGGCATAGACTGTGCTAAGAAAAGTGTCCAAATGTAATTACTTTCACAGTTACAGCCACAAATTTAAAAAATGATATCTGAAAATACATCTTTAGAAGAGGAAGTGACAGGACGCCATTTTGGGGTCTGTTGGGTCACCATACATGCATAGCCCATTGGTTAACTGTGTTGTAGAAGGCTAGGTCTTTGGTCATTGTGGTTCTGCTTTTATTTTGCCTCTAAACCATCAGCATGAGTTCACTTCACAATTTATTTCACAGTTTTTGAAGTGTCAAGAGACCTCACAAACGCACTGGTGTGGATCCCCCTTTGTACCACTACGTATGCTAGCTAATTTGTCAGAGGAAAGCCCTCAAAATTGTCAAAGACTCCAGCCACCCTAGTCATAGACTGTTCTCTCTGCTACCGCACGGCAAGCGGTACCGGAGTGCCAAGTCTAGGTCCAAAAGACTTCTCAACAGCTTCTACCCTCAAGCCATAAGACTCCTGAATAGCTAATCATGGCTACCCAGACTATTTGCACTGCCCCCCCACCCCATCCTTTTACGCTGCTGCTACTCTGTTAATTATTTATGCATAGTCACTTTAACTCTGCCCACATGTACATATTACTTCAACTACCTCAACTAGCCGGTGCCCCCGCACATTGACTCTGCACCGGTACCCCCCTGTATATATAGCCTCCCTACTGTTATTTTATTTTACTTCTGCTCTTTTTTTTTTCAACACTTTTTTTGTTGTTGTTTTATTTTTACTGTTTTGTTAAAAATAAATGCACTGTTGGTTAAGGGCTGTAAGTAAGCATTTCACTGTAATGTCTGCACCTGTTGTATTCGGCGCATGTGGCCAATAAAATTTGATTTGATTTTAATTGCTAAGTACATTTTAAAGGAGTTTGTTGTAGCACATTAGCTGCCATTGCTAGCAGTAGAACACTGGACTAACTCTATTTCCTCTTTCCTCTTGTCACAAGACCAGCCAGCTGAAAATAGTTCCTCATGGTGTGTCAGTGTACTCTGACAGAGTAACACTAATTTGAGTCCAGGCAGGCGTAGTGCATCACAGGGTGATTTACTCTTCGTACAGTAACTTCTCACTATCGTTACCACGTTACCATTCCCTGGGGGCAGCTCTGATATGGAGATAGGGTTGCATCCCTGGAGAAAGTAAAGGGAGCTGGAAATCATGGTTCATTCGATTTGTTGCATTACTCTCCACGTTGTACCACCGTGTTGTACCACTCCTGAGACGACGTGACTCACCCTCTGCTCTGTGTGCCCGTGTGTGTGTATACAGCCTTGGTCGTCTCTGCTGAGGAACTGGAACAGTCTGGCGGTGACTCACCCTGGCTACATGGCCTTCCTCACCTACGATGAGGTCAAGGCCCGGCTGCAGAAGTTCATCCACAAACCTGGCAGGTCAGTGAGCGAGACTACATATGTACACATGCACAACAGACATATGCAACACTGACATGCACACATCAGCACACGCGCGCACAAACACACATAGCATATGCACACTGACAGGAGCACACACACACACCTCAGCCAAATACACTTTCTCCGCTATTGTCAAAGCACTAACACAGTGAGAGATGGTGATGTTTATTATACACTTTCATTGAAGTTACCATCTCATTATAACCATGACTATACAGTGAGGGGGAAAAAAAGTATTTGATCCCCTGCTGATTTTGTACGTTTGCCCACTGACAAAGAAATTATCAGTCTATAATTTTAATGGTAGGTTTATTTGAACAGTGAAAGACAGAATAACAACAAAAAAATCCATAAAAACACATGTCAAAAATGTTATACATTTATTTGCATTTTAATGAGGGAAATAAGTATTTGACCCCCTCTAAATCAGAAAGATTTCTGGCTCCCAGGTGTCTTTTATACAAGTAACGAGCTGAGATTAGGAGCACACTCTTAAAGGGAGTGCTCCTAATCTCAGCTTGTTACCTTTATAAAAGACACCTGTCCACAGAAGCAATCAATCAATCAGATTCCAAACTCTCCACCATGGCCAAGACCAAAGAGCTCTCCAAGGATGTCAGGGACAAGATTGTAGACCTACACAAGGCTGGAATGGGCTACAAGACCAACAACAGTTGGTGCGATTATTCGCAAATGGAAGAAACACAAAAGAACTGTCAATCTCCCTCGACCTGGGGCTCCATGCAAGATCTCACCTCGTGGAGTTGCAATGATCATGAAAACGGTGAGGAATCAGCCCAGAACTACACGGGAGGATCTTGTCAATGATCTCAAGGCATAGTCACCAAGAAAACAATTGGTAACACACTACGCCGTGAAGGACTGAAATCCTGCAGCGCCCACAAGGTCCCCCTGCTCAAGAAAGCACATATACAGGCCCGTCTGAAGTTTGCCAATGAACATCTGAATGATTCAGAGGAGAACTGGGTGAAAGTGTTGTGGTCAGATGAGACCAAAATCGAGCTCTTTGGCATCAACTCAACTCGCCGTGTTTGGAGGAGAAGGAATGCTGCCTATGACCCCAAGAACACCATCCCCACCGTCAAACATGGAGGTGGAAACATTATGCTTTAGGGGTGTTTTTCTGCTAAGGGGACAGGACAACTTCACCGCATCAAAGGGACGATGGACGGGGCCATGTACCGTCAAATCTTGGGTGAGAACCTCCTTCCCTCAGCCAGGGCACTGAAAATGGGTCGTGGATGGGTATTCCAGCATGAAAATGACCCAAAACACACGGTCAAGGCAACAAAGGAGTGGCTCAAGAAGAGGCACATTAAGGTCCTGGAGTGGCCTAGCCAGTCTCCAGACCTTAATCCCATAGAAAATCTGTGGAGGGAGCTGAAGGTTCGAGTTGCCAAACGTCAGCCTCAAAACCTTAATGACTTGGAGAAGATCTGCAAAGAGGAGTGGGACAAAATCCCTCCTGAGATGTGTGCAAACCTGGTGGCCAACTACAAGAAATGTCTGACCTCTGTGATTGCCAACAAGGGTTTTGCCACCAAGTACTAAGTCATGTTTTGCAGAGGGGTCAAATACTTATTTCCCTCATTAAAATGCAAATCAATTTATACAATTTTTGACATGCGTTTTTCTGGATTTTTTTGTTGTTATTCTGTCTCTCACTGTTCAAATAAACCTACCATTAAAATTATAGACTGATCATGTCTTTGTCAGTGGGCAAATGTACAAAATCAGCAGGGGATCAAATACTTTTTTTCCCTCACTGTGTGTGTATATATATATGTATATATATTTTTTTTTTTACATTATGTTAGTCACTGACTTGACATACTCTCACACTCCAATACAGCTACTTAGACTACTGTTAAGCACACTGCATTCTTACGCAGTCTGTCTGTCATGAGCTTACACACACTAACGAACTGGACCTTACACACACTGGCGAGCACCACCAGCTTGGCTGTCTAACGCACACTTACACAATGACACAGAAGGCGCCAGTCCGCCCTCAACCCCGGTGTCACGTGCCCCCTGTGGCACATGGAACAGCATGGTACCAAGCATCAATAGGTGTATTGTAGAGACTGGGCTGATGTCAATACTTGCTCCAACAGAGAGCAAGTGTGTGTCACAACGCAGCAAGTATTTAGCCTTCATTCACCTCTTAGGCCTAGATGACAAAATTGGTGACGCTTTATAATGATTTTAATGAATAAGCATTACTTAACTATTTATGGATAGTGTATATTCATACTAATAATACTTGAGGATTCTGTGATGTATAAAGATTTACAAGCATTGCAAGCATATATACTGCATTGTAAGCGGTGGATTGATGGGGGTGTGTATACACACAAACACTCACACTATAAGCAAAACAATTTATAAGCATACAGTATATTGTTTACAAAGCTTGTAATGCCTACAATTGCTTTATAAAAGGCTTGTTAATGAAAATATATCCTTTAGTATTGAACTCAGGACAGAGAAGCTCACCAGGAGTTTGCTTAGGGTGGGGATGAACTGTGATTGGGCATTTTATTTAGGGTGTTTTCCCTGTTGTCATTAGTCCTTGGTGTGTGTGTGTGTGTGTGTGTGTGTGTGTGTGTTCCACAGCTACATCTTCAGGTTGAGCTGCACGCGGCTGGGCCAGTGGGCCATCGGCTACGTCACTGCAGATGGGAACATCCTGCAGACCATCCCCCACAACAAGCCCCTCTTCCAGGCCCTCATCGACGGCTTCCGGGAAGGATTGTGAGTTCACCAACCTCTCTCTATCTGTGTGTCTCTCTCAGTCTCTCTCTCTGTCTGTCTTTCTGTCTGTCCGTGTCTCTCTCTCCAGTCTCAACCCAAGAGTTGATATTTCTAAAAACAATGTGGCACACCTGATTCTACTTATCAACTTCTTGACAAGGTGAATGAGGTGTGTTTGTCTGGGGTTTCAACAACAATGTCTACTGCTGGGGGTACTCGAAGACCAGAGTTGAGAACAACTGTCCTAGAGTATGCCAGTGTTCAAACTTCTGTTTTGTTTTATAAACGCTGTGGTAAGCGTCTTCAAACCTGTAATCAAATGCTGAATTAGTCCGTGAAAGGTTTGCTTTGCAAAGAGCCTGATACATGTGTTCTATAAAGCCACTGAAAAGTATCACTTAGGTCTCAAGGTTACATGAAAGACAGAGTCAAAAACATACAGTATGGCTGCGACTCAAATTACACCCTATTCCCCATATAGTGCCGTGCTGTTGATCCTATGTGGCAGCCCTGTGTGGCTGTAGTCAGTAGTAGTGCGCTTTATATGGGGAATAGGGTGTCATTTCAGACACAACCTATGTGTGTTGGTTGACCCTTGTGAGTGACCAGAGTTCCATCTCCTCTGTCCAGCTACCTGTTCCCTGACGGGCGCACCCAGAACCCAGACCTCACAGGACTGTGTGAACCCTCGCCACAAGACCATATCAAAGTCACACAGGTGGGTCTCTCTCTCTCTCTCTCTCTCTCTCTCTCTCTCTCTCTCTCTCTCTCTCTCTCTCTCTCTCTCTCTCTCACTCACTCACTCACTCACTCTCTCACTCACTCACTCACTCACTCACTCACTCACTCACCACTCACCACCACTCACTCACTCACTCACTACCACTCACTCACCACTCACCACTCACTCACTCACTCACCACCACTCACCACTCACCACCACTCACTCACTCACTCACTCACTCACTCACTCACTCTCTCACTCACTCACTCACTCACTCTCTCTCTCACTCACTCACTCACTCACTCACTCACTCACTCACTCACTCACTCACTCACTCTCTCACTCTCACACACACACACACACACACACACTGCACTTCCTGAATTTTGGGTCCTGTTCAGTAGAGAAAAAGTTTTGAAACTGAGTGAAACGGGGTACTATCTGAACTTGTCCAGTAGGAAATTATCATTCATTTTCTGTTTCAAAATGTTTTGCTATGGTGTGCCCTACTGAACATGACCCTGGTTCCTTTTATTTGCCATATACAGTAAGAACCAAACTCAACTAAGGGTGCTTTAATGTGCTCTATTTGTGTGTTATCCTGCGCTCATGGAGGTCTGCTGAAGTCCCATGGCTGACTGTATGTATCTCTGTGTGTATGTCCTCAGGAGCAATATGAGCTGTACTGTGAGATGGGCTCCACCTTCCAGCTGTGTAAGATCTGTGCGGAGAACGACAAGGACGTGAAGATCGAGCCCTGCGGTCACCTCATGTGTACCTTCTGTCTCACCGCCTGGCAGGTACTGTACACCTAGTCTCTCTCACACTGCTGGGTAGGGCGGGTGTGTGGGTGGGTCAGTGGGCAGAAGTGTGTATGTGGGTGCATGCATGTGCATCCTCATATAGACATGAATTTCCATAATATCTCTCTCTCTCTCTCTCTCTCTCTCTCTCTCTCTCTTATTTTCTTCTCCTTCAGGAGTCGGAGGGTCAGGGCTGCCCGTTCTGCCGCTGTGAGATCAAGGGCACGGAGCCCATCGTAGTTGACCCCTTTGACCCCAAGGACCCCATAGGGGGCTCCTACGGGGGCTGCAGGGGCCTGTTCGGTGCGGAGGGCGCCCCCTCGCCCAGCTACGACGATGACGACGACGACCGGCTGGAAGACCCCCACCTCATGATGAGCAAGCTGGCCTGTTCCAAGGTGAACGCCGTCTAGATGGGGCCTAAAGCTGATATGGAGCCCTCTTCTCTATAGCTCCGGGGTGAAGTTTCCTCTAGGTACAGGTCTAGGATCAGCTTCCCCTCCCCCAATCTTAACCTTAACATTAGTGGGGAAAATGCAAAACTGACCCAAGATCAGTGTCTAGGGACAACTTTACATTACTCTTCCTCGATCCCTGGGCCACGCTCAGCAAGGCACAACATTGTGGAACGTTCAGATAGATTCAGTCACAAATAATGTTTTTTTCTCAAGGTTTGCCTACTGAATGTGGGCATATAGCCTACTGTAATCCTTGTGGACTATAGTTGTGCACCCCTGCTGTAAACTGAACTGTTCTGAGGAACTCTTCCTCTCTCTTTATCGCACCTTCAGAGTGTAAGATCACATAGCTTTCATCTTTGACTTCTAAGGTCAGGGTTAGCTTGGCTTCTTCCAGGTGTTTGATGTGCAGGACCATTTTTCTCCTGTTGTGAGCCAACATCTTTCAGCTGTCTGTTTGTAACGCGTCAGAACTCAGCCAGTGGAGTAAGCTTGAATAGATGAATACTTTGAGAGTGAGACTACACACAGTTTTGATGTGATGGGAAATGTTTTCTCTGGTATTGAAGAGTAAGTGTGCAGTGAAACGTTTCCAGAACTCTCTTCCTGAGCTGTGGGGTGATGTTGGTGCGTTGCAGGTGGAGCGGCCCCCATCGCCCATGTCCCTGGCACCCCAGTCCTCCCTGCCCCCCGTGCCCCCCCGCCTTGACCTCCTGCAGCACCGACCCACCAACCCCCCAGGAGCATCCAGCCCAGGGGCCGCATCCAAGGCAAGCTCTCTGCTCATTCACAGTCTAACAGCAATAGACAAATGGGAATGTCATAAGTTGAAATGTGTGAGAGAGGGGCCTATTTAGCCGCTGTTGGAGGACAGTGGAGGTTGAATAGAAACACAAAAATAATAATTCATGTTTTGTATAGCAGAAACCAAAAACCTTTGTTTAAAAACCAAAGTATTTTTGGCATTACTGCTGTTAATTAATGTGCTTCCGTGATAAGTTGACAAATACTCCTATGAAGTAGGCTACTTCCTCCTTTGAAAACAGATTAAATTGATTGTCCTCATGGTCTGTAATTGTGCTCTCCTTTCCCATAGGCGTCCTCCCACCACAAGGACAAGCCTCTCCCCCTGCCTCCAGCCCTGAGGAACCTGCCGCCCCCTCCTCCCACAGACAGACCTCTCTCTGCCGGGCCTGACGGATGGCTCGGCAGACGGCCCCTACCTTGCACCCCCCTGGGGGAGCCCAAGCTGCCCCCGGCCCCGCCCAACCGCAACCTGGCCGACTGGAACCCCAGGCCAGTGCCCAAGGCCCCCGGACAGCCACCCAGTGTGGGAGACACGCGGGGGGTCCGGGAGCTCTCTAACAGACACTCGCTCCCCCTGGCCCTACCCTCAGCCCTAGACAGATGCACAGACGGACAGAGGAACAACAGCTCGCTCAGTCTGGACCATCAGCTGGTGACGGGAGCCAAGGTCTAATACTAGCTTCTATTAGAGCAGTTGATGAAATGTGCTTTCACAGACATGGATTTAACCTATACCAAGACTGCATACAATTGTATGGGGATCACAAATGGGTATTTACAGAAATAGGACTTTGTGTGTATTGTCTGTCTTCTATGTTCCTCCCCAGAGTTTTGGAGGCACGGCTTCTGGCAGTCAGGAGTACGACAACCCCAAAGTGAAGCCTTCAGTCTCGGCCAATGCCATCTATGCTCTGGCAACAAGGTACAGTACAGTACAGTACACACTCCTCTCCCTGCTGTGTGAATGTGTTTTATGATGTATAGGGCCAGGAGTTTCTTCGGACCAAGTGACTATACCCAGAAAAACTCTGTCCTAGGTATAGCCTATACTCAGAACCCAGCGTTTTCCCTGATCAGGTACCAAAATCTCCTGGCCCTGGTTATATTAACTGTCCCCCTCTCTCTCGCTGCGTTGTCAGACCCCATCCAGGTCTGAAGCCTGTGGCTGGGGAGGAGGCTTATGAGAGTGACGACGAGTCCGACTACATGATCCCCACCTCTCGGCCTGTCCTGGCCCCCATGGCAGCCCCCCTTGTGGTGGCAGAGACCCCAGTCCCCAAACCCCCCCAGCCTACCTCTCTCAACTCATGGTAAGCACCCTCTGCTATAAGGCAGAATACCCTCTAATTGAGAAACACTTCATTGAAAAGTGTCACTGTAAGTGAATTGATGATGTTGATTATATTGTAGGGGTACTATGTACATCTTCAATGATGTATTTTCTTATTCTGACAATTGATTGCATGTCAATAGTAAAAAACACAAGTAGAAAAATCATTTTAAAAATCTGGTCATGTCCTATTAGTCTCTCTCCCCTTCCTGTGTTTGGTAGGCCCATGCTGAATGACCTGGATGAAGGACCTCAAATGTATGAAGCCATGTATAACATCCAGGCCCAGGCCCTCACAGCCTCCTTGTCTCACCTGGCCAGAGACTCGGGTACTGCCCTACCACGACACTATGTCTGCGTGCCAAATGGCACCCTGTTCACTACGTAGTTCACTGCTTTTGACCAGTACTTTGTGGCCAACTCTCTGTTCTCAACCCTATCTGCTTCTGCTTATTATAAACACACATGCAGTATACCCCATCTTTGCTAGTTCAGCACTCCAGCTCTATTCTCATTTTAGCCCACCATCTAGCCCACTATTCTATCCCACTGTATTCTATTATAGCCCACTCTATTCTATCCCACTGTATTCTATTATAGCCCACTCTATTCTATCCCACTCTATTCTATTCTATCCCACTGTATTCTATTATAGCCCACACTATTCGATTCCATTCTATTCGGAGAGATTCAAATGCCATTGTTTCAATTCACCCTTCTGACCCCACTGTCAATCCCTCCGTTCCCCAGATTACTCTGAGCTGCCCCCCCTGGCCAGTACCAATGGCCCCATCTGGGAGGTCCCCTGCCCAGTCCGGGAGCCCCCCTGCCCAGTCCGGGAGCCCCCATGCCCAGTCCGGGAGCCCCCTGAGGAGGTAGAAGAGGAGAATGGCTACGACATCCCCAAACCAGTGTTGCCCGTGGCCCCGGCCCGACACACCCTGTCCGAGCTGGGGGCCGCCGCCTTAAGCCATCTCTTCATGGACAGCGAGCCCGGAGCGTCCGCCTGTAAGGCCCCCAACAACTCAGAGCCGGTGATATAGTTAATTTGTAGGGTCAAAAGTTTGAAAAGGGGGTAGTTAAACAGCCGCATGTGGCTTCAGAGGCACGTGTTTCAGAACCCTATAGTTAATTTGTAGGGCGGGGAGGTTTTCCTGACCTGATCTGACCAGGGAACACTGGGCCCAAGGTCGTTTATTTGATAGAGAACATGTACGACAAACGGTGCACCAGATTTGAGTTAAATAAATAACTAATTCTCATCTGCAGTTGTAAGATATAGGCTGTTACTAGAGCCCAGAGTTTTTCCGGCCCAGTCTCGAACGGTTGAACAACCCTGGGTATTTAACAAGATTGTCCCTGGTATTGTATTCCTATATTTATAAATGTTATCTCAAAGAGCACCCTTATGCTGTCTTCAAGACTTACGATTGCGAATCAAGATTTGGGCAGGAGTACTGGATTGTAATGTGGATGCTGCTTGTTGTTCTGTGGTTTGTGGTGTGAATGCTGTTCTATTCTCCTCCCTGTTCTTCTAGCCTTCTCAGAGTCCAGCGACGCCCCAGAGCGGCCTCCCAAGCCCCTCCCCCGCCGCATCAACTCAGAGCACCGGCCCAGCCCCATACCTCCTGGATTAGGCACCGGAGGAGGTGGATATGGTGGAGGAGGGTCAGAAGGCGGTGGAGGAGTAGCCAACCCCAAGATCACCAGCGAGATCGAGCATCTCATGAGCCAAGGCTACACCTACCAAGACATCCAGAAAGCCCTGATGATTGCACAGAACAATATGGAGATGGCCAAGAATATCCTGCGCGAGTTTGTCTCCATTCACTCCACGGCTCACATTCTTACATAGTATCTCCTCTGCTCCAGCTCTGCGCAGCTCAGCCCAAAGGCCATCGCCTGCAGTACTAACGCTTCAGTGATAACTGGAGCCCCTGCAGTCTCCTGTCCCGCGCCCTCTCAAAACTCTCACTGCTAACTGTGTGTGACTTCGAGCCCTGCACTCCACGCGCTTTCTCAAGAATGTCTGGACGCCTTTTGTAATGTTCTGCAGGGCCACGCTCCATATCCCATGGGGTGAAGTGATGATGATGATGATGATGGCTCATCGCGCAACCGAAGCTTCGACGGTCTTTCTCAGTCATATTTGTGTCCTCTCGAGGCTTCTACCGAAATGTAATCGACACCTCGCAAAAAAAAACGTGTTTGTCTATATAAGAATTTAATATAAAACAAAAATATATATTAAATGTGTATAATGTATACATATATATTTCCAATGAGTTTTTTTTTCATGTTCATGTTAAGGATCGATTGCAGAGGACAAAGAGAGTGGTTATTTGAGACCGCTCTGAGGGAGAGAGCACCCTTCTATTGTACCCAGCCCTCACTTTGAGGAGAGAGACGGACTTGGTTTAGCATTCAGAAGCAGGCGTTTCCTAGTCTAACAGCAGAACATCTGGCAACATGGCAAATATGGCCTTTAATGATATTGCTCCGGTACTTTTGAGGGGGGAAATTAATGTGTGTGTTGGGGGGGGGGGGGGGTTGTTAGTGTTAGATGTCTGGAATGTCGTCTCCAGCTGAGGGTGTGTGTGTGCAAGTGATCTACAGCTATGGGAAAGGTTAACCCACAGGGTGTGTGTCTTTGTCTGGGTGGTGTGTTAGGTGTGTCGGGCCATTGACTAGGATAGTAGGGAGGGAAGTGTGATGGCTGACCTAGCTCACGGTTGACAATCTCGCACTCTCTCACTCCCATTCTGTCAGATCTGATAAATCAAGGGCCATCTGGGAGGTCCCGGTTGGCCCATGTCCCAATCCCCTTCTATTCCTGTGCAAAATGAATGTGGAATTAATATATTGCTCAGACATTTTCGTTCTTCTTCCTCAAATGTAGTGCTCTTTCTAAACGTACTTCTCTCTAACAATAGTCTGAATGGGAGAGGCGAAGTGTACTTAAATCTAATGGTGAGAGAAAAAGGATTGACGGATTCTGTTAAAGGCCCAGTCCCGGGCCAAGATTCTATGATACATTGAAAACTGCTCAGACATGAGGAGAGATTCGTCCAAGATGTACACCGAAGCTGTTCAGCATTGTGGGAAAAAAATGTCATCGATTTGCTTTAATAATATATTATTATTATGATCATTATTGTTATTATTAATTCAGAAGTGGTTTACTGCTGCTACTATTGTTAGTGCTATACAATTAAGCCTTAAATGTACATTTGTGAATATTGTTTAACCTCTCTTTTTTTAAAGTGACAGTATCTCATTTGTAGTCTTTATTTGGTGAGGTAGCATACTTGAAAATGCAAGCAGCTTGGGTTGTGCAATTCAAGCTGACTTCAGTTGTTTTCCCATATTTAGGATAGTGTTGAACTGGATAACCTTTAGAGGAATTATGATGACATCGTAAATGGCACTGTCAGCATACTGACCTAAGTGGTAGCATCAGCAAAACAAACAATGTGAATGATGATTGTCATAACTCATTCAGAAGTCTGTATTGTAGATGCCTTCACTTTAAAGGGGAGATTACATTTGTGCGAGCTTTGTCATTAAGGATTTACTTAATTGCACAGCTGCAAAAAGCCCAGTAGCTTAGTGAACAAGAACATGTTGAGACGCACACCCAAAATGTTGACGAGTTGCAGCCCAAAAAGGGAAAGTTAGTTGCACATTCTATATAACTCGTATTTATTTCCGTAAACCTTTTCGGTCACACAGTGACGGGGTTATAAAGAGTGTATGACTTTCTTTTTCCTATAGCGATATTACAGTGTTTGGGTCAACGCAACATCAGGGTTTGTGGACCAGATGGGAATGTGGATATGTTGATCTCTGTTTTCGATTGTTAAACACTCCGTGGTTGAAGTAGGACAAACAACTTCATCTGTAACTAGGGTTACAAAATTACTGAAACGTTCCCAAAATTCCCAGGTTTCCCTGAAATCCCGGTTGGAGGATTCCCGAGTTTTAGGATTACTTACTCCCTGCTTATTTCCTCCTGATTCCAGGAAAACCTGGGAATTGTGGGAACATTTCTAGAATTTTGCAATCCTATCTGTAACTCAGGAATACCATATGTACCCTAACCAGACAAGTGACTTCACATGGACTGTTCTGATTAGTCTTGACTCAATAATGAGTTGGCAACGAGTTGTTAAACTAACCAATGCACTCATTGAATACAGGAGGTGCATCTTGTTCCTGTATGTCTACATGACAGGTCTTCATTCACTTTGAGTTTTCCTGTGTTTTCAGATTCAGTGGTTATAGGGCCTTCAGAGTTTGAACGCAATCCACAAACTTCTATTTTTAGGGAGGCCATACTGATGAATATCCACACGTATTTTATTGACAAAAGTAGCCTATTACTAATTGTCATCATAACTTGCACATCATCTTATGCTGACTTCTATTACATTGTTGGTTAAAATGTAAAAATTGCACTGGCTCATATTCCCTGATTTTTCTCTCCAGGACACAGGTACTATTGAGGTACATTGGCTTCACTCCTAAAGGTGGAGAAGCTCTGTTAATGGGATTGCCGCCATGGGCTGTACAATCATTGTATAGGCTAGCTTCTCAACTGTATCTCACGGTCTCCAGACTGGAAGAGGTTTGTGGTGTCCTTCGTTAATTTTTCTTCTGTTCCTAGTTGCCTTGAGAGAAACGGTGACGTAACTTTTGAATGCACCACGTTCAATAGGGATTGTGACGTTTCAGAACGGAATCGCTTATCCTTTAATCTTGATTACTGTACTGATTCTTGTCTATGTATGAACATGTATGTATGTATGTACAGTGCCTTCAGAAAGTATTCATACCCCTTGACTTATTCCATGTTTTGTTGTTACAGCCTGAATTCTAAATGGATTACATTTTTTTTTCTCACCCATCTACACACAATACCCCATAATGGCAAAGTGAAAACGTGTTTAAAAATGTTTACAAATGTATTGAAAAATTAAATTCAGAAATATCAAATTTACATAAGTATTCACACCCCTGAGTCAATACATGTTAGAATCACCTTTGACAGCGATTACAGATGTGAGTCTTTCTGTGTACGTCTCTAAGAGCTTTGCACTCCTGTATTGTACAATATTTGCATATTTAATGTTTTATTCTTCAAGCTCTGTCAAGTTGGTTGTTGATCATTGCTAGACAGCCATTTTCAAGTCTTGCCATAGATTTTCAAGCAGATTTAAGTCAAAACTGTAACTCGGCCACTCCAGAACATTCACTGTCTTGGTAAGCAACTCCAGTTGTAGATTTTACATTATGTTTTAGGTAATTGTCCTGCTGAAAAGTGAATCCATCTCCTAGTGTCTGGTGTAAAACAGACGAAACCAGGTTTTCCTCTAGGATTTTGCCTGTGCATTTATTTTTTATCCTGAAAAACTCCCCAGTCCTTAACGATTACAAGCATACTCATAACATGATGCAGCCATCACTATGCTTGAAAATATGGAGAGTTGTACTCAGTAATGTGTTGTACTGGATTTGCCCCAAATATAACACTTTGTATTTAGGACAAAAAATGAATAGCTTTGCCCATCTTTTGTGGTATTACTTTAGTGCCTTGTTGCAAACAGGATGCATGTTTTGGAATACAGGCTTCCTTGTTTTCACTCTGTTAATTAGTTAGTATTGTGGGGTAACTACATTGTTGTTTTCTCCTGTCACAGCCATTAAACTCTGGAACTGTTTTAAAGTCACCATTGGCTTGGCCTCATGTTGAAATCACTGAGCGGTTTCCTTCCTCTCCGGCAACTGAGTTAGGGAAGGACACCTGTATCTTTGTAATAACTGAGTGTATTGATACCCCATCCAAAGTGTAATTTATAACTTCACCATGCTCAAAGGGATATTCAATGTCTGCTTTTGTTTCATTTAATCTACCAATAGGGGCCCTTCTTTGCGAGGCATTGGAAAACCTTGGCCTTTGTGGTTGAATCTGTCTTTGAAATTCACTGCTCAACTTAAGGACCTTGCAGATAATTGTATGTCTGGGGTACAACGATGAGGTAGTCATTCAAAATTAATGTTAAACACTATTATTGCACACAGAATCCATGCAATTTGTGACTTGTTAAGCACATTTTTACTCCTGAACTTATTTAGGCTTGCCATAACAAAAGGGTTGAATACTTATTGACTCACGACATTTCAGCTTTTCATTTTGATTGAATTTGTTTAAAAAAATTGAAAGACATTTTCCACTTTGACATTATGGGGTATATATATATTTTGTATCAATTTTAACTTCAGGCAACAATGTGGAAACAGTAAAGGGGTGTGAACTTTCTGAAGGCAATGTAATTGTATATTGATTTTCTGCATACTATACCAATTTGTGCGATGATACTGTCACTTTAGAAATGAAGTGTATGCTTACTGATTTAAAATAATATGCAGAAATTGCTATATTTTTTTATTTATTTAGCATTCCTGTATATGTCAGAATTCTATTGTTGTTTTTCCTCCAAAGGTTTTTGTTTACTTTTGTGAATAATTCTGTGAGCAGTGCCATATGTTTAGAAGTGTCGGTAATGTCCTACTGATGACTAGAATAAGGCGTTGTCTGACGAGAGAGAACATGGTTTCAGCCCTTTGGTCTAACAATCTAAGATAGTCCAGTATTGCTTCTTACAGTACCTATATACCCTCTCTGCCTATTGGATGACGTCACCACATTACACATCAAACTCCTTTCCTCAGTTGGAATTGTTCAACTTTTTACCAGAAGAGGGAGCTGTCTGTCCTCATTGCCATGTTTTTCTTCAACAGTCAAGGCGTTTCTTTAACTTTTTGATGGTTTTTAATGCTCATATCACTTTGGAAGGATGCACAGTGCTATACTGTTGATTAAATTAATTGTAAAAGACTCTGTCTCTGTTTTTAATGGTACTTATCCATTGCGCAAGGACTGTGTTTAGCTCTCTCTCTACTCTGGTTCACACTTGTGCCGCAGCAAAATACATTTTCTTCAGCTATCTAGTTTTTAAAACCCATGTTTCATACATAACATGTTATTGGCTGCTGATTGTGCCCCATGCTTCCTGTTGGCTTGGGCTTTTGGAAGACACTTGTCCAATCCCAATTCAAACCTTAGCCCTTGCCCCCTATGCACCTTTAGAAGTAATATGGTAATTGCTCCATCTCGCCCTCTGATAGGCTAGGAGGAATTTTCTGCATATTGTATTTATGGAATTCCCTGAGACCTCCGTAAGTGCATAGGGTCGATTTGGGATTGGGCAAGTGTCCACCTCTCTCTCGCTGCCTTACTGCTTCAGTTTTTCTCACTACCAAGGTCTAAACTGCAATCAGTGCCACCACGTCCACTTTGGTTTAGACCATCTGTCTGGAAGTCAATGCATGTGGATGGTCTGATAATGGGGACCTTTCAGAGTCCATTGTCTTTGGTTATGCATTTTTCATTATAAACTGTTATTTGTTAATTTAATGCTTTACTCCTCTCTCAAAACTTCATAAAATCATGTTTTTCTTTTATGGAATTTGAAGCATTTTTATTTTCTTTAAAATATACATTGCTGCATTTATTTTGTCCATAATCATTTATCCTGTTTCTTTATTTACACTATCCATTATCATAGACATTAATCACTGTGATGCAATCATGTCTTGTCACTTGAATCACAAAAGACCAAGAAAACCCTAGTTGGGCTGATTCTCCACCCTTCTCCTGAGTCCAGAAGCATGCAGTCATGGATTTAACAATGGTGGAAACTACCTCAAACGCTTACACTCAATGCTTTTAAGTCCTTGATGGAGAGTGTGCACTGCACATGCATGCTTTGGGAGAAGGGTGGAAAATCTGAACGCAACCTTGGACTTTAGTTTCTACAGTGAACTTGAACATGATTCCGTTATCCACATTGGGGTGCACTTGTCCTCCATTTCATCTCCCAGTGATAAGCGGATGCTCTGCCAGTCCACCTTGCTGTCCAACTACAACAATCATCCCTGCAGTGATCACTAGGGGGCGATCTTGGTCTTACTTGTCGTTTGTGCCTTTATCTGAATCTTAACTAAAACTCCTTGGTAAGAATTGTTAGCACCATTTTAGTGTTCTTAAGAAAGGTCTAAGATTCTTTATGCATATAGGCCCAGTACAAACTCACTCCTGTTCCCTTCATCTTGACATCAATAAAAAATTGGATAAAACTTCCAAATCCCCATTTACTTATCTAAATATGTTTTAGTACTTTTGGGAAGCAATGTGGGAAACATGGGAGGTGACCAAAACACGGCCTCAGCTACTGTAGTACAGTATACATTCCTGTCTTCACAAGCCAAACGATCTTATCTTCCACCGGTGTTTATATTTGGAGTATATACTAAACAGTTTTCAATCAATGGATAGCTAGTCCTGTCAAAAACAGAAAGTTGAAGGTTGTCAAGATGTAAAAAAATTTCAGGTTTAAAGAGAGACACGTTTTTCATTGAACAGTCATTTTTATTTGGCGTTTTACTTAATCAAAATAAATTACAAACAAAAGGAATCCGTTCACCTGTCCTGAAGTTAATCTGTTTTTGCAAGTCCTATACATTACAAATCATTAAAAAACATCAACAAAAAATATCTTTAAGGGAGATATTGAAGGGTGTAAGTAAAAAGAACCAAACATATATTTTACTTCATACTATCAAAGATTGATCATTGATTGTCATACTTTTTTCCTCTGACTGCACAGTGAACATATGACTGGGAGGACCATGAGTAAAAAATAACATGGTGGCCCTAATGATTGATGCAGACTTAAGTCTGGCGCTCACTTAAGCAAACCAGCTTTTAACCTGTAGTGTCATGAATGATTAATACGAGGACCTTCTGGGGTATGTGTTTTAACATGGCCATGAGCGAGCTCTTGGAATCTTACCTGTTGTGATTAAGAAAGCTCAAACTAAGGAGTGTATCGTTATCAAGCCATTCTCTCCTGTAGAAATGTTAGTAGTCTGACCAACAGATAAAACACATTCTTGCCATTTTGTTTGTAGAATGAAAACCACTAGGTATGTGTATATACATACAGTGGGGGAAAAAAGTATTTAGTCAGCCACCAATTGTGCAAGTTCTCCCACTTAAAAAGATGAGAGAGGCCTGTAATTTTCATCATAGGTACACGTCAACTATGACAGACAAAATGAGAAAAAAATCCAGAAAATCACATTGTAGGATTTTTAATGAATTTATTTGCAAATTATGGTGGAAAATAAGTATTTGGTCACCTACAAACAAGCAAGATTTCTGGCTCTCACAGACCTGTAACTTCTTCTTTAAGAGGCTCCTCTGTCCTCCACTCGGTACCTGTATTAATGGCACCTGTTTGAACTTGTTATCAGTATAAAAGACACCTGTCCACAACCTCAAACAGTCACTCTCCAAACTCCACTATGGCCAAGACCAAAGAGCTGTCAAAGGACACCAGAAACAAAATTGTAGACCTGCACCAGGCTGGGAAGACTGAATCTGCAATAGGTAAGCAGCTTGGTTTGAAGAAATCAACTGTGGTAGCAATTATTAGGAAATGGAAGACATACAAGACCACTGATAATCTCCCTCGATCTGGGGCTCCACGCAAGATCTCACCCGTGGGGTCAAAATGATCACAAGAACGGTGAGCAAAAATCCCAGAACCACACGGGGGGACCTAGTGAATGACCTGCAGAGAGCTGGGACCAAAGTAACAAAGCCTACCATCAGTAACACACTACGCCGCCAGGGACTCAAATCCTGCAGTGCCAGACGTGTCCCCCTGCTTAAGCCAGTACATGTCCAGGCCCGTCTGAAGTTTGCTAGAGTGCATTTGGATGATCCAGAAGAGGATTGGGAGAATGTCATATGGTCAGATGAAACCAAAATAGAACTTTTTGGTAAAAACTCAACTCGTCGTGTTTGGAGGACAAAGAATGCTGAGTTGCATCCAAAGAACACCATACCTACTGTGAAGCATGGGGGTGGAAACATCATGCTTTGGGGCTGTTTTTCTACAAAGGGACCAGGACGACTGATCCGTGGGGGCCATGTATCGTGAGATTTTGAGTGACAGCCCCAAAACATCACTGCTCTAGAGGAGATCTGCATGGAGGAATGGGCCAAAATACCAGCAACAGTGTGTGAAAACCTTGTGAAGACTTACAGAAAACGTTTGACCTGTGTCATTGCCAACAAAGGGTATATAACAAAGTATTGAGAAACTTTTGTTATTGACCAAATACTTATTTTCCACCATAATTTGCAAATAAATTCATTAAAAATCCTACAATGTGATTTTCAGGATTTTTTTTCTCATTTTGTCTGTCATAGTTGATGTGTACCTATGATGGAAATTACAGGCCTCTCTCATCTTAAGTGGGAGAACTTGCACAATTGGTGGCTGACTAAATACTTTTTTCCCCCACTGTATATATACACATATAAGCATAACATTTCAGAGGGGTTCTGTGTAAAACACCATCAGAGTTTTAACATTTAGTCCCTGTTCAGATGACTTTCATATAGTTTATATTTGCCATAGGGGAGAGTGGGGTAAATTGAAACATTTTTTACTTTCAGTATCACGCCATCAAGGGAAATATAGTATTCTTTCTAACAAAGATATCTACATATATGTCAGGATGTTGTGTATCCCTGGAAATAATCAGAATTAATGTACATTTTACAGTTTTGAAAACACAGCTTGTCCAAAGAAAGTGGTGTCTTGGCACAACTTACATATGGGGTAAGTTGAGCCACCTACAAATGTCTTTACTCAATGAAATATGACCACTACCTTTTTAAAAACCATGTCAATCTTTATTTCCCAAACACAAATCAACATAATCGCAATCATTTATTTTTATTTTAAATAATGTTAAGCATCTTTTAACACCGGCTTAAAACCTAACAAACACTTTGTACATGGGCCCTGTTGTTACCTCATATCCCAGCGATAATGCCTTGCATTACGCCTGGGAAGAAAACACTTAAATTTGCTCAACTTGCCATTGACCATTGGCTCAACTTACCCCAAGGCAAACATTTTGACTATATTAGCCCACAGAGCTACAAGGATGTTTAGGACCTCATATTGAAGCTTATAGAGACCCCAACCGATGTATAGAACAATCTTACAATTATCTACTTTGGTTTAGATCCAAGCATCATGAAACCTCTAACAAATTAATTTGACTTGGTGAAAATCTGTTTTTTGGACCAAACTTGCTTACCACTTTTTCCATGTGGTTTCTTCCTTCACAGACTTGAAATGATGACCTCTTCCTAAATATTTGGTCAAAATATTCATTTTGTGAATGGTTTCCTAGAAACAAGGGTGGCTCAACTTACACCCCACTCTCCCCTAGGTCAAAGAGCTATTTTACCTTCATAAAAAACTAGCTAACATTTCACTCGCATTACACACGCAAACACCCCTTCACCCAACTTAAACCAGAGATTCACAGACAAAACCAACAAAATATGACAAAAAATCATAAACACAACAAAATCAGTGCACTGGACATTCTCACAAATAACGATAAAACAAGTGTGAAAGAAAGTAAGCTATACCGCTAGCTGTAGAATAAGAGGCTGAATGTATAAGGCAGACAGACGTTTACGAACAGAAACTGGAAACATATCCGTGTGATTCTAACCTCTTATTTACAAACAGTACGAGAACTAAACAGCAGTTTATGGAAGAAGAAAAAGTAACCAATGACACTTTGGCTTCATCGGAGCTCTGCTATTGGCTTTTGTAGTACAAAAGAACCCAATCCTGAACTGATAGGAATGGGGACCCCTTATCCATGGATATTTCACCACGTATCCTTCCTTCCATGAAGTTATCACTGATTTGACCTGATTGGATAGGCCTTCACCTATTCCAAGTCATGTCAGCTCAGTGATTACTCCAATGAAGGAAAGAAGGAGGGATGTATTCAAACAGGGCCCATCTCGCATAAGATAACAGAGGATGAGACAAGGCCTTACATGTTCATTCACAAAGCCCAAAACAAAGGGAAAACAAGTCTAAGGTTAGTTTCAGTGTTAAGTAAAAGCTACTAAAAAAAATAATAATAACATATCAACGATTCACAACCGATACTGGAGTTCACCTTCAGAACATAGCTCTAAAGGTTGGATGTTGGTTTACATTGGTAGATTAAGCAGGCTGTATACATGTAGACATGGTAGGTAAGCCTGTCAACATGCACCCATGGTTTCAGTGTACAGACTTTAGCAAAGTAGGAAGTAAAGGCAGCCAATCACGTGCAGAACAACAGCAGGTGGACCTCTAGAGGAAAGCTGCAGAGCTTCTCTCCAGCAAAAAGCAACAAACCCAAAACAAACAAACTCCTAGCCATGTCTTTTTAAAAGGTTTTTCTCAGGTTATTTTAAATAAAGAAATAAAGAGCAGTGCCAGGCTGATCTTCAGTGATTGGTTGCCCGAGTTGTCATTTGGATTAAGGAACATATATAACAAACAGTCCTTCTTATTTTGTGCTCTAACTGGATTTTATGGGTGCATAGAATAACCACATTCATGAAAATTGCTAGGCTGATCCCAGATCTGTATGTGCTTAGGCCAGCTTCTCTGTCATGTTGTTTGTTATGCATATGAAAAACATGACAAAGTATGAAATAGCATGACTTAAGATAACATAGCCACTGCCATGCTAAAGAACTATGAATCTGGGAACAGGTTAGAGAACTGCAGCATATATCATATGAGTTGTCCTGGGAGTTGTAGGCTACAAGGCATCAAAGGATCCATCCCACCCTGAGAGAGTGAACTGGACTGGGAGCAGCTGCAGCAGTCGCCCCCTCACACAGCCACGCTCACTTCTGCACGTCCATATACTTATCACCCTTTACTCCAGAGGACAAACACACACACACACACACACAGAAGCGAAACAATGTGTAACTGTGCTAATGGATTGTATCATAGGACAGCTGGTAAGGAACATTCAACACCTTCAACACAACATCGCATTGTATTAACCACTAAAGTTCAGATACTAAAAGATACAATTTTAACTATCATTTTGATGAGTAGTTGTACAATTTATAAGGATGGTAAAAAAATAGCCAGTGTCCATAGTTACCTGGTCACTAGGGGGCTTCTTGTCTCCGTTGACACCTAAAAGCACGGCCTCCTCTGTGTTGTCACTCTTCATCTCCACCACGATGCTGCCCTTATTCGGTTTGGTACTAGAGGGACAGCTCAGAGTCACCGGCATGACCAATGTATTACCTTTTCACACTACTATGCCAAGACAACCCGAGCTGGCCTGTTTATGACTCCACCATAGTTGCGATACTAAAAAGGACAATAAACTATCCCAGTCAGCACAGTACGGTTCGGGTCAGCACGATAGTGTGAAAAGGGTATCTGATAGCAACGATAATGACACATCAGGTAAAATCAGGAAGAAAAAAACACATCAATGGCAATGAGCTATTTTAGAGGTACCTCTGAGGCATATCCAACAAATTATTTGATTCCAAATAAGGTTGCAAAATTACAAAAACTTTCCCAAAATCCACAGCTCTTCCAGCAATTCTGGTTGGAGGATTCCTGGAAAACCTGGGAATTTTGAGAATGCTTCTGGAATTTTGCAAACCTGAAATAAAGAAAAAAATGTGGAAAACGCTTACAGATCCTGCTTGCCCGAACGCCCACATGGGATCTTGCCCTTCATGTGCAGGAAGTACAGCACACTGCCAAGGATAGCCAGCAGGAGAATACAGATGATGATGACAGCGATGATCACACCGCTGCCCTCTGGTGGGACAAAGAAGAAGAGGCGGAACCACGGGTCATTTCCTGTCCGGTAATTGCTTTATGATAACATTGTCCTCTTAAGGAGTTTCTGATGATGCTTGTGCAGTGTGTGTGTGTGCATGCGTGCGTGGGGGGTCGCTTGCATCATTCAGAGACAGCATGCACAGGTGGTGGTGGTGATGAACAGGCGTGCAGTCTCTGACCAGGTTGTTCATCATGGAAGAAGTTCTTTATTGAGGACTAAAGATCAGTCAGAAGAAACACTTTCCAGAGTTGGGCTGCTTGGTTTCTCTGTCAGAGAATACCAACCAGAACTACAGAAAGAGGCAGCATGACAAAGGGAGAGAGAAAGAGTAAGGGAAGGTAAAGAGGTGGATGGGTGCACTTGGGGATGGACCTGTAGATAGATGCAGATGTAGATGGGTGGATCCATTTCCATCAAGGGAGAGAATGGGTGATACCACTCCATTCTCTCAGGAGGGGGTTTGTACTCAAAATGCACAAGATGTAAATTAAACTTTTCAGCCTGGTTTAACTTTGTTTTTTCTAATTATGTTTTTCGATGATTCATGAAGCATCATACAGAGAAAATATTAAAATGATACAATTGTAACTAACAATGTATGATGATCAAAAATAAAATAATTATAGATTTCATAATTTTCCACTTGATCATTTATAAGTATCTCTCCACATAGATAAAGTTGTGTAATACGGTACATTTTCATACAGTATTACAAAGTCACAAACAGAGAGATCCTATTAAATTATTAATTATTCCATATGTCACAGGTGTTGAGTAGTGAGTACAAAGCCCTCCCCTGCATAGAGAACGAGGGTGCTGTGGCGCGAAAGAGAGAGTGTGCAGGCTGTGGAGGGTGATGGTGGTGGTGGGGGGGATCAGTCTAGGCAGTGTGAACTAGATGGAGCGAGGGGTGGGCAGGGCAGCCTTCTAAGCGTGTTAGGTGGGTGTCAACATCAAGACCCAGGACCAGGAAGTCACAAACCTTTCTTGACTCTCTTCGGAGGAGTTACTGGGGTTACTGTTGTTACCGGCACTGGAGCTCCCACTGTTATTGGCGCTGATGGAGTTTTTACTAGACAAACCACACGGACACAGTTATCACGATAATACAGCAGCTCTATGGCAACCTAACACTGTTAACCATTGTGTAACAACCGCCTTGTCTACTTAGCATGGCCCTAATCACTTAGCTCCTCGTTACAAACACAGATAGGCAGGAGACAGGAACCAGGAAAGGCTCTACAGTCTGCACCCCCCAAAAAATACCATTATCATTTCCAGGAGCGGCAGCACTGGCCATTTAATCAAATTTTGTCTGCAAATAAAACAACAGCAAACAGGATTTTCCCTCAGAGGGATGAAGGCAAAGATTTCCTGGCATGACGTGAGCGGTCCGCTGAGGCAATGGGAGTCAGGAGACTGTGTTGAGTGCACTTTAACCATCAGCGCACAGCTACAGTTTCAGCCTCGCTCCTGATCTGTGTGCAAACAAGACAGCTGTAGGCTATCTTTATGCAATAGGGCGATATGCAGCCATTTAGTGAACATAGTCCGAAATAGGATGACAGCGTAGTAAGAGTTCTATGGCTGGTTTCCTGGACCCAAATTTAGCCTAATCCTGGACTAAAAAGCATGCTCAATGACAGCCCAGAATCTCCATTGAAATAGATTTTTAGTCCAGCTCAGGACTAGGCTTAATCTATCTGTGTCCGGGAAGCCGGCACATAAAGATGGATCAACACATGGAAAATACATTTCTCAACCATGACCGTCCTCATCAGTAGAAACCTTAATGCACCCATAAAGACCATTTCATTATAGATTTTAATTAAGATTTTGGTAATTTCTAAAAGCACCCGTCACATTTTTCATTTTCTTTAAAAAAAAATCTGCCTGACTCACACAGAAAGCTAAACTAGACAATAAACCGCTCAACCACAAAATTGGGAAAATCTGATTGAGCACAGGGTGTGCGCTTGATTGATAAATGAAGTTCCTTGTTGCAATACCATGGTCGTTTTTATTGCAGTCACGCTGCATAGGTAATCAGATCTCACAATGCTTGGCAAATGTTAAACATCCCATTGATGTGATATAATGATCTTCAGGAATGTGCAGCACAACTGCAGTGAAGACGATGTGGAACTCAACCAATGCCATAGCAGTGATGACAGTGAGTGTTATCTACTAAAAGAGTGGTACACTTGCCTGTAGTACTGGGAGCTGACGAGGTCGTTTGGACCACTGAAAACAGGCAAAGGGAGAGTGACACTCTCCTGTTAGCGCACTGACAGTTTGAGGAAAACTAGGAGCAGCTTTACTAAAGATGATTTGAAGCTCAGGTTCAAGTTTTCTGTCATTTAGTTTCTGTCGGTCGTTAGTATATTCTGCCTGTTAATTTTCTCTTAACAGTCAAACCGGACATGTTGACATAAAATATACAAGACATGACAAATAAGACAGTGGACAGACAGAACTTACTGGCTTTGATGCTGAAGGAGATGGAGTCTGTGCCATGGTTGTTGGAGGCGTTGCAGTAGGCTGTGATATCAGAGGTCACCTTGACGCTCACCACACTGAGAACCTCATCCTCTGTCTGTCTGTGGGACACCTTCAGGATCTAGCACAAACAGGGAAATAAAGCACAGGTAAGACCAGAAACCGAAACATTGACTGTGTCCCAAATGACATCATATTCCCTATAAAGCGCACTACTTTTGCCCAGAGCCCTATGGGCCCTGGTCAAAAGTAGTGCACTACAATGGGAAAAGGTGGTCATTTGGGACAAACAATAAACATTATTGACAAATGCAGATATGTCGGTTCAGAAAGGAATGTTGAACGTGAGTTGCTTTGTCTATTAACATTGTTACAGGAAATGACCCAGGTAGCCAGGATCGGAACAGATCTGTGCATAAATAGATCAAAAGAAGAAGTCTAAGCATTGTCTGTATGAACTGACCCAGAGAAGCCCTCTTTTCCTGCTGGTCTGTCTGTCTGTCTACCTGTCTACCTGTGATTGGTCAGAGGAGCTCCAGGTGATAACAGGGGTTGGGTATCCTCTAGCGTGGCAGCTCAGCTTCAGGGACTTCTCTGTGCTCTCCTCCAGGACTGTGTCTGCTGACTCCTTGATCTCTGGGGGTCCTGCACGGGAGAGGGGGAGGGTTAGTTGTGTGTGTGTGTATATGTGTGTGTTTGTGTGTGTGTGTGTGTGTGTGTGTGTGTGTGTGTGTGTGTGTGTGTGTGTGTGTGGGCTCACCCTGTACGAGGACATGTAAAGAGCCACTGGTCTCCAGTCCTTTCAGTGAAGGCACCTTCACCACACACACATACGTCCCCGCCATGTCAAACACAGCGTCCTTCAGGGTCAGTGTGTGGCCCTCTGCAACTTTTTCTCCTTTCTAGACACACACACACACACACACACACACACACACACACACACACACACACACACACGCGCGCACACAATAGAAATCAAGCACAGCCACACCTCTTAAAGAACATTTAGGAGATTTGAAAGACACAGGGAGATTCGAAAGACTAATACTCGAGACAGATATCAGGGGGTTGTGGGAGCTGTTTAGTTAGACATTATTGATCATAGTCTGCTGCTGAAAAACATATATGTTATGGCTTTCCTTCCTCTGCCATATCATGGATCGAGATTTACCTATCTAACAGAACACAGTGGGAGTTATTTAATGGAAGCCTCTAATGTAAACCAGGTAGAGTTTGGTATATGTCAAGGTAGCTGTCTTGGCACCTTACTTTATTCATTTTTTTACTAATGCCTACCACTAGTACGAGTATTTTTATTTATTTAACCTTTATTTAACCAGGTAAGCCAGTTGAGAACAAGTTCTCATTTACAACTGTGACCTGGCCAAGATAAAGCAAAGCAGTGCGATAAAAACAACAACACAGAGTTACATATGGGGTAAACAAAACATAAAGTCAAAAATACAACAGAAAATATATATACAGTGTGTGCGAATGTAGTAAGTTATGGAGGTAAGGCAATAAAAAAATAGGCCATAGTGCAAAAATATTTACAATTTCGTAATTAACACTGGAATGATAGATGTGCAAAAGATGATGTGCAAATAGAGATACTGGGGTGCAAATTAGCAAAATAAATAACAATATGGGGATGAGGTAGTTGGGTGGGCTAATTTCAGAATGGCTGTGTACAGGTGCAGTGATCGGTAAGCTGCTCTGACAACTGACGCTTGAAGTTAGTGAGGGAGATAAGAGTCTCCAGCTTCAGAGATTTTTGCAGTTCGTTCCAGTCATTGGCAGCAGAGAACTGGAAGGAATGGCGGCCAAAGGAGGTGTTGGCTTTGGGGATGACCAGTGAGATATACCTGCTGGAGCGCAGACTACGGGTGGGTGTTGCTATGCTGATTTTGTACGTTTGCCCACTGACAAAGACATGATCAGTCTATAATTTTAATGGTAGGTTTATTTGAACAGTGAGAGACAGAATAACAACAACAAAATCCTGAAAAACGCATGTCAAAAATGTTATAAATTGATTTGCATTTTAATGAGGGAAATAAGTATTTGCCCCTCTGCAAAACATGACTTAGTACTTGGTGGCAAAACCCTTGTTGGCAATCACAGAGGTCAGACGTTTCTTGTAGTTGGCCACCAGGTTTGCACACATCTCAGGAGGGATTTTGTCCCACTCCTCTTTGCAGATCTTCTCCAAGTCATTAAGGTTTCGAGGCTGATGTTTGGCAACTCGAACCTTCAGCTCCCTCCACAGATTTCACAGAATCAGCAGGGGATCAAATACTTTTTTCCCTCACTGTATGTAGTGAGGGCCAGCCAACAAGAGCGTACAGGTCACAATGGTAGGTAGTATATGGGGCTTTGGTGACAAAACGGATGGCACTCTGATAGACTACATCCAATTTGCTGAGTAGAGTGTTGGAGGCTATTTTGTAAATGACATCGCCAAAGTCAAGGATCGGTAGGATAGTCAGTTTTACGAGGGCATGTTTGGCAGCATGAGTGAAGGAGGCTTTGTTGCGAAATAGGAAGCCGATTCTAGATCTAACTTTTGATTGGAGATGCTTAATGTGAGTCTGGAAGGAGAGTTTACAGTCTAACCAGACACCTAGGTATTTGTAGTTGTCCACATACTCTAGGTCAGACCCGCCGAGAGTAGTGATTCTAGTCGGGTGGGCGGGTGCAAGCAGCGTTCGGTTGAAGAGCATGCATTTAGTTTTACTACGGCTACGGAAGGAGTGTTGTATGGCGTTGAAGCTCGTTTGGAGGTTTGTTAACACAGTGTCCAATGAAGGGCCAGATGTATACAAAATGGTGTCGTCCGCATAGCGGTGGATCCGAGCGTCACCAGCAGCAAGAGCGACATCATTGATATACACAGAGAATAGAGTCGGCCCGAGAATTGAACCCTGTGGCACCCCCATAGAGACGGCCAGAGGTCCAGACAACAGGCCCTCCGATTTGACACATTGAACTCTATCTGAGAAGTAGTTGGTGAACCAGGCGAGGCAGTCATTAGAGTAAAGCCTATGTGTCTATGTACGCTGATGACTCAACATTATACACATCAGCTACCACAGCAAGCGAAATCACTGCAACACTGAACAAAGAGCTGCAGTCAGTTCTGGAATGGGTGGCAAGTAATAAGCTAGTCCTAAATATAACAAAAACTAAAAGAGTTGTATTTGGGACCAAACATTAGCTAAACACTAAACCTATTCTAAATCTTGTAATGAATAATGGGGCAATTGAGCAAGTTGAGGAAACTAAACTGCTTGGTGTAACCCTAGATTGTAAACTGACATGGTCAAAACATATTGATGCAACGGTAGGTAAATGGGGAGAGGTCTGTCTATGATAAAGTGCTGCTTTGATTTCTTGACATCACAATCAACAAAATAGTCCTAAGGCCTTAGTTTTATCACAGCTGGACTACTGCCCAGTTATATGGTCAAGTGCCACAAAGAAGAACAGTGGCAAATTGACTGCATCACTCCTTGTCTTTGTGAGAGGTATTGCCATGTTGAAAGCAGCTAATACACAGCTCAGACACCCATACATACCCCACAAGACATGCCACCAGGGGTCTCTTCACAGTCTCCAAGTCCAGAACAGACTCTGGGAAACGTGCAGTACTATATATAGCCATGACTACATGGAACTGTCTTCCACATCAAGTAACTCAAGCGAGCAGTAAAATCAGATAAAAAAACGGATAAAACAACACCTCATGGCACAACACAGAATGTGAAGAGACACACACACACAAACACACACACATACACACACACTCTAAAACACACTCTACACACACACAAATTGTAATGTTGAGGTATTGTGGATTTTATATTGTACATTTGTATTAAGAGAGTAATAATATATATTGTATGATGTACTGTTTTATTTAAGATGTAGGCTGTTGTTGTGTTTTGTTGTGAGGTAATTGATTTAACCCTGTTTGGACCCCAGGAAGAGTATGGGGATCCTAATAAATACTAAATACTACATATCAGCATAGCTAGATTGCCTCTAAAAATGAAATATACAGTAACATAATGTAATATAACTGTGTAGGAGTATAGCGTTTGGCTCAGTGGCCTACTGTAATTTACCTTGAACCATTCAGTGTGTGTGGGCAGGGAGGACAGGGCGTTGCAGGTGGCAATCAGCTCCTCTCCCTTGGCCATGACATGGGTGTCTTTGGGAATCAACACAGCCGGGTCGAGATCTATAGACACACAACATCCACTGTTAAGAACACTGCTACACTACTCTATATACAGTAGGCCAATGTTAGTAACCAGATCGAAGGGGCAATGGTATACATTGTTCCCATTCAGTTTCACAGTCGCGACCCACAGTTTGAGAACCAGTGCACTACATTACACTACATTTCACTACTAATGCAATAATTAGGCCAGGAGTCAGTGAATAACTCTAGGCCCTTGTAATAGATCATAACGAGGGTCCAACTCCTGATGCTACTAATATGAAAAATGTATGCACTCACTAAAACTGTAAAGTCACTCTGGATAAGAGCGTCTGCTAAATGACTAAAATGTAAAATGTAAAATGTAAATAATTACTAATAAGTGGTGGTGGGGGGATAAGTCCCAGAAATGTCTACCGGGCAGTACAGGACAGTTGTACCAGAGGAACGTCTCACTCACAGTCGACAAAGAGCTCTGTGTGTGCTAGGGTTTCTTCATATGTGTCCAGGTCCAGTGCGCCACACGTGATGTTGCCGTTGCTTAGCCGCGTCACGTCTTTCAGGACCAATACGTTCAGCTCAGATTTCAGCTCCTCCTACAGAGAGGGAGTGGCATTTATACCACACATCAACAGTGATGTGTATGAACACAGACATGCACGTACACACACATACACACAGTGACACACACACAATCCACATCCACAGGTATAGGCACATCCAATCACTTACAGTAAATACATGCATAAATGTATATAGTTTTGTTTATGGTTGGAGACACAGAAAGCATTTTATTTTGTATTTTTACATGGGACTAGGAGATAGGCATGGGTTTCTTACCATATTGTGCATGAATGTAAAGGGTGGTTGAGGATTCCCGTCGGCACGGCAATGAATCTCAACTGTGTCCCCTTCTTTGACACGCCCCTTCGGTGACTCCACCCACACATCAAGAGAAGTGGTTGGATCTGAAGAGATTTTACATTTATTTAATTGAACCTTTATTTATCCAGGCAAGTCAGCGAGATGTAAGACCTAATTCGTGTTAACAAAGATGACCTGAAAAGTGGCAAGTGTGGCCATATAAAGTACAGTACGGGACAAGAGAGACTTCACAACTTGACAGAAACACGTGGCGACAGCACAAACAATCAGAAAATAAAAACGTTGCACTGTAGCATAGTTGCTTGTATTTATGATTCATACTTCTCGTTGAGACTGAACAAGATTTGAGACGGCACTGTACTTGTGTAAGTCTGTGACTGTGCATGTGTATAGTTTTCTACTGTCTCCATATGAGGGGGACACATTAAGAGGGTGCACAGTAGACTCACAGTGGACAGTGATGTTGATCTTGTTGGTCTCTGTCATCTTGGTTCCACCAGGGACAAGGTAGCTGACTTCGCAGTAGAAGAACGAATCCTTGTCTTCCTTGACCACATTCAGGTGAAGGTCACTCTGGACAGTGTACAGACCACTGGACTCCTTAGTGACCAGGGTCACCACACTGACCACTTTGAGACAAGCAGCACATATGGAAAACAGAGAACTTGAGTTACTGTAGAAGTGTAGCTGCTTGCACATGTTGATGTATCCCCAGTGGCCAGGTTGGGGAGAGAATACATGGGGTAGTTTACTATCACTTCCTTTCATTTTCTATTTTTAAATACCGTTTTTAAAAATTAATATTTCAGCTCAAATCCACATCTCAGGCACATGAAACAGACATCTATTTTTCCAACAGGCATGATCCGTGTCATATTAATCACTGATCTTTGTTCTTCAAGGTCACTGTCAAATTCTTGACCGACATCAATCTCCTTTTCGTCTTTGATAGCAGATAAAATATGTTCTTCCTTGTGAGATCTGAGGCATGTTTACAACATTCTAAATGTGTTTATAATGTGTTTGTTATTGTCAATTTGCCCACACAAAAAGCAGGAAGAGCATGAAGCAGATGTGGAATTGCTAGCTGTTATTATCAACTCTGTTTCACATAGCGTAGATACTAATGTGTCCATGGACACTGTGGTCCAAACCTTGGTGTTACTCACCGCCTGGCGTGTTCTGCAGTGAGATCTGGTCACGGTACCAAGTGATGTTGGGCCTGGGGTAGCCGTTCTTAGCCTCACAGCTCCCTATCTGTGGAGAAAGATGACGTTACACGGTCAGTGTAAACCCTTTTCTCCTGAAAACCATGTACTCTATATAAAACGCTTCATTTTAAATGTTTTTTACAATAAAACCGACATACTTTGCATTTCGCTAAAGGTCAGCGTTACAAGCCCTCAAAAGTTACAAGCCCTTACCTTATCCCTATGCTATCCCCTGAAGTCCTCACTGACCGTAGCTATCGCTAACAATGTGTTGTTTGTTTGTTTGTTTTTACCTTAGATGGGTTCTTATTGCTGACAGAGATCCCAGAGTGCACCCCCTCGATGATTGGACGATCAGGTGACTCTAGAGTGGAACAATGGATGACACCACATTGGGAGCAATAGCTAGAATACTGCAGCTTTATAAGCATGCCACATGCTTTTTATTCCAGGACTAAGCTAAATCTGGGTCCAGGAAACTGGCCCTAGAAATGGGTGCATCACACTCTTACCGAACACCTTGAGCATGGTGCGTCCCTCCTCGTTACCCGCTGACAGCCCGTTGACCTGGCAGATGAACTCTAGCTCATCCTCCAGCGCCACGTCCCTGATGGTCAGCACCACCTCGCTGCTCTTCCCATTCCCAATCACACTGATCTTGTCTGTGAACTGCCCGCCCCGGTCGACTACCTGTATGGTGCTGTCTCCGTAGTAGATCCTCAAGCGGACATTGGTCTTTGTGATCTACGATCCAAGCCGAAGGTCATTGTCAAAGTCAATTGGAAAACAGGGCAGAGGGACGAATCCCTGAGATCCATGGGCGTAAAGTAAATCTTTGTGCCCATGTAAATCTCCCATTTACATCAATGTTAGCTGACGCATAAATGCACAATGGATCTCAAGTTAGGACTCAGCCCAGAGAGCATGAGTTCATTTGTGAAACAGGGATCTGAGATGTAAGGGATGTGTTAGCCTGGTTGTCAGATCTGTTGGTCTTTAGCCAACTGCTAACAGAGTTAGCTAAAGCACTAACAGTGTGTGTGTGTGTGTGTGTGTGTGTGTGTGTGTGTGTGTGTGTGTGTGTGTGTGTGTGTGTGTGTGTGTGCGTGTGCGTGCATGTGCATGTGTGTGTGCGCGTGTGTCCATGCGCATGCATTTGTGTGTGGGACTACTCACCATGTACCACTGGATAATGACGTCGTCGGGGCTGTCTGAGACCGTGAACATGCAGGTGATCTGGGCCGTGTCCCTCAGGAACACCTCCACTCTGTCCTCCATGTTCACCTCCACCTTGGCCCAGGTTGCTGTAGAGACACAGAGAGACAAGGCACATGTATGAGATCATTTACATTGCAGGCAGACTGTGTAGAATCAGTCACGTTTAAAGACACTTTTCACAATGACGTGAAAGTTTGTAGCTTTGATTATACTTTAGTAATCATTTCTGTACCAACATTAAAGATGGAATCCGCAGTAGGGGGAAACAGCGCCAATGGCCGCCCCACCACCGTCTTCTATCAATGATGTCAGAGGGGGAAAAACAGTGTTGGTTGTTTGCAGTAACTTCTTTGTTGTTGTAATATCACAAATGGATGAGGCTGTTTCACCATTAAGGATTCCAGCTTTAAAGCATGCATGCACACACACACACACAGACACGCATGCACACGCACACACACAACTGCTTGGCCTGACATGGTGGGAGCTGAAAAGCTCAGAATTGTCAAAGAAAAAAGAGGCTATGACAGGAATTCTGAGAGCCCACCCGTGTCCATATTAATGTGCTGCATTCCAGTGTGTCACTGTTTAGGAAGGAAGAAAGACTCAATTTACAGACAGCATAGTGAGCCAGTGTTCGGCTCTCTCACAGAGGAATGAGAGGTTTTTCCCTCCAAGCGTGTCACAGCGTGAGGCATCGTAGGAGGACACACAGGCCAGAAGGGCCATTACAGTGAGGGAAAAAAGTATTTGATCCTCTGCTGATTTTGTACGTTTGCCCACTGACAAAGAAATGATTAGTCTATAATTTTAATGGTAGGTTTATTTGAACAGTGAGAGACAGAATAATAACAACAAAATCCAGAAAAACGCATGTAAAAAATGTTATAAATTGATTTGCATTTTAATGAGGGAAATAAGTATTTGACCCCTCTGCAAAACATGACTTAGTACTTGGTGGCAAAACCCTTGTTGGCAATCACAGAGGTCAGATGTTTCTTGTAGTTGGCCACCAGGTTTGCACACATCTCAGGAGGGAGTTTGTCCCACTCCTCTTTGCAGATCTTCTCCAAGTCATTAAGGTTTCAAGGCAACTCGAATCTTCAGCTCCCTCCACAGATTTTCTATGGGATTAAGGTCTGGAGACTGGCTAGGCCACTCCAGGACCTTAATGTGCTTGTTCTTGAGCCACTTCTTTGTTGCCTTGGCTGTGTGTTTAGGGTCATTGTCATGCTGGAATACCCATCCACGACCCATTTTCAATGCCCTGGCTGAGGGAAGGAGGTTCTCACCCAAGATTTGACGGTACATGGCCCCGTCCATCGTCCCTTTGATGTGGTGAAGTTGTCCTGTCCCCTTAGCAGAAAAACACCCCCAAAGCATAATGTTTCCACCTCCATGTTTGACGGTGGGGATGGTGTTCTTGGGGTCATAGGCAGCATTCCTCCTCCTCCAAACACGGCGAGTTGAGTTGATGCCAGAGAGCTCGATTTTGGTCTCATCTGACCACAACACTTTCACCCAGTTCTCCTCTGAATCATTCAGATGTTCATTGGCAAACTTCAGACGGGCCTGTATATGTGCTTTCTTGAGTAGGGGGACCTTGCGGGCGCTGCAGGATTTCAGTCCTTCACGGCGTAGTGTGTTACCAATTGTTTTCTTGGTGACTATGGTCCCAGCTGCCTTGAGATCATTGACAAGATCCTCCCGTGTAGTTCTGGGCTGATTCCTCACCATTCTCATGATCATTGCTACTCCACGAGGTGAGATCTTGCATGGAGCCCCAGGCTGAGGGAGATTGACAGTTATTTTGTGTTTCTTCCATTTGCGAATAATCGCACCAACTGTTGTCACCTTCTCACCAAGCTGCTTGGCGATGGTCTTGTAGCCCATTCCAGCCTTGTGTAGGTCTACAATCTTGTCCCTGACATCCTTGGAGAGCTCTTTGGTCTTGGCCATGATGGAGAGTTTGGAATCTGATTGATTGATTGCTTCTGTGGACAGGTGTCTTTTATACAGGTAACAAACTGAGATTAGGAGCACTCCCTTTAAGAGTGTGCTCCTAATCTCAGCTTGTTACGTGTATAAAAGACACCTGGGAGCCAGAAATCTTTCTGATTGAGAGGGGGTCAAATACTTATTTCCCTCATTAAAATGCAAATCAATTTATAACATTTTTGACATGCATTTTTCTGGATTTTGTTGTTGTTATTCTGTCTCTCACTGTTCAAATAAACCTACCATTAAAATTATAGACTGATCATTTCTTTGTCAGCGGGCAAACGAACAAAATCAGCAGAGGATCAAATACTTTTTTCCCTCACTGTATGCACTTTACACACAATATGAAAGCATACTCCTTCCTATAGCCTCTACGTTGGCAATGACCCCTTGCTGTGCCTATAGACTTTTCTGCCCAGATCCAGCGTTAATTAGCCAGTTTCAGTAGCATGCTGTGAGTTAAGAGTTAAGAAAGAAATGTGGCAACTCAATCACGTGTGGTTTGTTAATGTGGACAGCGTGCGTGTGCCTTATTGGATGCACTGTATGTATGAGAGTCTTCATTTTCACTTTAATAGGTGAGACAGTTCACATTAACACTCACTGAGCACTTTTGACCTCAACACCACAGTGACAGCCAGGTTATTATATCTCCATCCTGCACCCACAGTAAACCCACATTACACACACACACACACACTTCTCTGGGCCCACCAGAGGCTAATGGAGGAAGAAGGATGTTGTCTTATTACAGTGATTCAATTAGGCATCCCCAAAAAAACATTTCCTGTGCATTAGCAACGTAACAACAGGCCAATGCTGACTCACTCTGAACAGGCTCTCAGAGTGACGAGGGGTCAGGTAGTCAGTCATCATGCTCCGATTCTGAAGCTATCCTCTCTACATAGACGGATGTCCAGCTTTGTTTTGTAGCAGCATGTGTTGCATGTGTCACTTTTGTCCTGTGTCATGAGAACCTTGTCTAATTGCAGATTGATGCTTTCATTCTCAACCGAAGACGTTTGAAAATGGTTGTCATGCAATCTGTTGATGGTTTAAGCCAAAGTTTTCCACATAGTTGTATTTACAGTTACTGACAAAAACCTCAAAGACACTGCCTGTACCATAAAATATATGATGGTCGGGAGGCCAGAATGTGCAGGTTTTTAAATGTGCTTACCTAGTAGACTAGACTGGACACATTAAGAATGTCTTAAAAAAGGTTTCATTAATGTTTTCAAAGTAAAAACGTGGTTTCAAACACAGCATTGTTAGCTGCAGTCAGACTGTGGCTGGAGACCGTTGCCAGCATACCTATGAATCAACCACCTTGAACATCAGAATTGAGTCTAATTAACACAAATGAGTCTGAGACATGTCTGGAGTGGGCTGACAACAACTCTGACTATTTCTAGGTGTTGACATGCTCTCTGACAGAAGACAAGAGATTAAAAGGTGTGTCATTACAGCACACTAACAAGGAAGTCACTGTTGATAGTTCAAGTGAGGACCAGAAGTGTTCCAGCTGTCCATGCTCAATCATGTGAGATCCGTGGGCTTGCCAACAAAGCTTGGCGTACTTACACCAGATAACACAAACAAGCATTTTCAGGTTAACTCTTCATTATTGTTACTCCTTTCAAAGACATGTAAAGGCAGAGCCCTCTTTTTCAGGCCATATTATATCAAACATTTTGACCTTGACGTATTTGAAGACATAACTCCTGCCTGCAAACACCTTGTGCTGAGCGATTAACTGAATTGTAGGTTAATTTTCGGTTTTTAAACAACTAATTGATGACATAGGTTCAATTATTTGAATTCCATTTGGTTCGGGTTTTTTCTGTGAGCTCAATGCGCACATCGTACAGTTTCTCTAGAGATAAATCAGATCCAACCTGAACTGTGCGATATAGTAGGGAGTTGTGGTTTCCAACAGGCCAATATTCTACATAGTTTAGTGCATAAAACGTGGTAATTAACTACAATGACCATAATCTATTGCGCATCACTTGTCCGGTATGTGTTTATTTTACACCTGCTACAGAAGAGAGAAAAATGCGCGATCGTGAGGTGATACAGAGATCAGCGGTTGCTTCGCGAGATATCTCTACCTGAAAATACATTATCTAAATGATTGATAGATGGTACTCAGCAGTCATAAAAGTATGCCTTATTTACTTTGAAGAACTACGAAAGAGTGATTTTGTCAGACAGCATAGGCAGCAGCTCTATAGAGATGAGATGATGACTTAGAATGAAATAATAGTTATCAAATAAAACAAATATACACAACTGAAATATTTTATTAAAGTAAAGTAATGTGAATAAATGACAGTTAATAAGTAATAAGCAGTAATGGGCAGTCACTACCATCATGGGACTTTTATTAATTGTTTTATTTTGTGTTGTTATAGCATGCAACCCACATAATGCATAGTGGATTTAATGTTTACACCGTAACAATGTTTCTTGCTCTCTCGCTCTCTCTCTGGCCCAGCTGAACCCAATCAGCCACCATCTGCTCTATGCACACACACACAAACACACACACGTAAGCACCCACACATACGCACAAACAACACACACGCACGCACGCTCGTGCGCACTCACTGGTCATGTCCGAATACCCATACTAGCGTACTACATACTACATACAAACTGCATACTAATTTCGGCGTTTGATCTAGTAGAATTCACTCGTCTTTTCCAAATCACGTGTTTGACAACAGCTGATTATTGATGCGCAGTACCAAAATGAACTAATGGCGGGAGTCAACGCAATCACGCATTAGATGATGCATTCGGAGTACTATTTTCGAGATTTCACATACTATAAAGCGTTCTTTTTTTTCTTTCCCTACCCTGCAGCGCAGAAAAACAGAAGACAGACAGACAGGTAGATGAGATAGGCACTGGCTTTTCAAAGCCTGGAATGTGTTTGGATGGAAAGACACTTGGCACACTGTGCCCTACCTGCCTCCCTCCCTCCCTCTGTCTGTCTGTCTAGCCAGCCTGGCTGTAGGCCAAGCCAGCAGCTGCTGGTGAGAAGGGAAGCAGGTGTGGGGCGCTAACACACACACCACCTCTTATCTCTTCATATACTGTATCTCCCCACCTCATCCGCTTCAAGGTCTCACCTTTCAACTAGCATAACTACTGGACCTCCACAGGATATCTGGGTTTCAACCACACTAGCCAACGACCTGCATTGTTAATGACATACTATCAGAGTCTCAGCAGTCATCTTTGGATTTAATTCTCTCCACTGAGGCTACTGATGATTTTAAAGAAATCATTATGGAGGATGTCCATGTGATTTCCTAACTGAGAGACCGGAGATCAAAGCACTGTCTGGTTCTTTGACAAGACTGCTCATCCCTGTCATCTGACTTGGGGGGCTATGGAGTGGCACAAATCCCTGCGAGGGGGAGGGTGGGGTGGTGGATTCACATCTGTGCTGAGACCCCCCCAACAACCACCCTCCACCCCTAAATAAAGCATCACCTTACCAATCAACCGTGTAACATTAGACTCAAGGAAGTTTATGCTCTGGGGGCCAGTGAACTTTGACCTGAAGACATGATTCCACCAGTAAGAAGATTACACACTTTAAAGGCAACCTACCAGATCTAACAGCATTTGAGATCGACACACATCTACACACACACACACACACACACACACACACACACACACACACACACACACACACACACACACACCACATTGTAGTACGTATATAAATGGTAAGGAATCTTTCTGCACATCCATTGGAGAGTCATTCTTCCCATTACTTTACATCTGTTTATGTTTCAATAAGTAATTGAGTATTACTCTCGAGGCAGTTGTGCAGTGAAGAATTTGTATTTGAAAACTCTTCATATAAACTGCATATAGTACCACAAAGTTTGTTTACATAACGGAATGTTCATATATAATGCCTACAATGTATTTCATCTACTCTTGATCTCACAGTCAGGCGAGTGTGTCTCTGAATAGTGTGAAACTGTAAAATCTGGCTAGATTAATCTATTCTAAACAAGACTAGGGCTACATCTAAATATTCTTTATAATATTTTGATATCAGCTGTGGATTCTCCCCCCTAAAAATAAATCCATTCTTTATTTATAGTGGGCTCTACCATGGTCTTCTGTAAACTGAAATTTCACAAATCTAAAATGATTAGCTAGGATGAACAGTACAGTTTAGGAACCAGGAGGATAGAAAGCAGCTATTCCATGCTTCCTGATCATTTTCCCCATGCATGTTTGTTATAGAATCTGTTCACTGCACGACATATGTTTCCATACTCATATACACCACTCATTGTTCATAATGACAGTTCAATGACATCTCTGTCACCTCTAAGAATAACAACACCATATCATGTGTTTGCTTACACGATACAGTAGACACTGTACAATGCGTTGACCCCCTAAGCTTCATAAATAGACCCCCTACTTTAGTGCCGTGTCAGTGTTTGTGAGAACCTAGGAACAACATGGCTGGGTTTGTCTGGCCTGTCTGGCTCTAGACCAGGAGAGAGTTGGCACTGGACTTGGCATTGAGAGTTGGCATTTGTGGATAAACCTCCGACAGGAGAAATATTTGGCAAGCGGTGGAGTAACCTACTGAGAGGGCAACAAAGTTCAAGACCGTGTCAACCCAACACATAACTGCCTTCTTGTACCTTCTTGTACCTTCTTGTTCCCCGGTTGCCTTACTAGAGGTCTTAAAATCCTTAAGAGGGTAGGTCTCTCTTTGAGGCATTCCCAAATATGTAAATATAGGGCCTTGTCAAGAGCTCATCAATCAAATTAGTTCTGCTGCTTTACCCTCTGTCTGTTCTAACAGTAACCAAAGAAAGAGCTCCCCTTTTATCATCAGAACCATCAAATGCCCTTTTATCTGTCAAAAACACTGATCCTCACAGGTTACGCTGCACAGGCGTACAATTTGCAGTCAAGCACGTCTGCATACACAGAACATGTTAAAAGTAATATCATCAAATATGCTTTGGGCCTAGACCTTCAAAGAGAATGGCAAAGTGATCACAGGTGTGCATACTTCAGAGCGAATGAGAAGAGGCCCACTATGAAGTATCAGACTCTAGGGCTCTGGCCGTCCCCTAATTATTGCCTGGCTCATTAACTTTCAATATCCTCTTTTGGGAGAGTGAAGTTGCCCCCTTGACACTGACCTTGAGTCAATTTGGGATTTTTCCCACTAATGGGTAAGGTTAAGATTGGGGGAGGGGTAGCTGATCCTTGATATGTACCTAGCGGAAACTTCACCCCAGAGCATTTTATTAGGGTTGGGGTTCCTACAACTTCCTGCTAGGTTTTGAATAGCAACAGCAGGGTGACAACACTTATTACCTGAAAAACATGTATCACTACTAGCTATAGCCCAGGGTTTCCCAAACTCGTTCCTGGCCCCCCCCTGTGGGCACATTTTGGTTTTTGTCCTAGCACTACACAGCTGATTCAAATAACCAACTCATCATCAAGCTTTGATTATTTGAATCAGTTGTGTAGTGCTAAGGCAAAAAACCAAACGTGCACCCAGGGGGGGCCCCAGGACCGAATTTGGGAAACCCTGCTATAGAGAACAGTGAGAACTTAAAAACACATACTGTATATCATTAGCATTGTAGCGAAGAATAACAACCCATATTTCACTGGTGGGACGACAAGGCTCCCTTAGATACATATGCAGTACCGTATAACATGCTACTTTTAATGTAAAAAACAACTACAGAAATCAGCATCAGTGCACGAAATACACGTTCACATTACGTTAGTGTACATTGTGACATATCAAAACTGAAATACCACGTGAACAATTATTGTAATGGCAGTAGTTCTGTAAATGTCTGTAGTTTGCATTAAATTCCAACAAGTTCCAACAAAAGTGTTAAATGATGTGTTCAACAATACAGTAGCCCCTGTCTGAATAGGCGTGGCGAACAAGCAAAGCCCTTGGCCTTGGGCGTAATGGACTCAATATAAAGGACCATGAATAAGACATGCTTTCTCAATAAACTTGATACACATTGGCTACAGAATAAATACCAGCAGAAACCTTTAATAATTAAAACAAAACAGGGAGACACAGAGGGGCAAAGACATCACATAACTATTTTTATATGTCTTCACAGTAACATTGGGCCAATTCTGAAATCTCTTGAGACCTCATTACAATGTGTACGGGTCCCAAATCCAGCCATCATTTAATGACACTGTGCTAGCTACGGTAGTGGCGTAACCTTGGGACAATGCTAGTGTTATGGCTGAGCTCCAACTCACCAGACCTGCTATGGATCCAACTTCACTGTGCTGAGTAAGCTGTTAGCCAGCTAGCATTAGAAGGCTGACTCCAACTTCACTGTGCTGAGTTAGCTAGCGCTGGAAGAAGCTGTGACTCAGGTGATACTTTACATGCTGAGAGATAGTACTGACATGCAAACGACGGCTGCTTGGTCACCATGACCCAAATCCTTTCCCCTGGGCTGTCATCTAATGCCTACTCTGGGGGTCAACATACCATTACAGTCCAGTGATTTATAAGATAGAGGAGAGGGAGTAAACATAAGATGGAGAAATGGGACCACACACGCAACAGCAATCCTTTCTTACTCGTTCAGCAGCACCACTGTTCCAAAAATCGCCTCAGGGGTGGATTTTTTAAAACTCAACACTCTTCTATTGGTCCATCTGGATGTTGTCTTGAATGACATGTTCCATGGGGAGAAAATGTTGTGAAACAGGGAGGTACTACCTGAACCTGTCCAATAATGTTACAGGTTTTTGGTTTTCTGTTGCACCGTTTTTTCTACGGTTTACCCTACTGAACACGACCCAGTCTAGAACATTCTCCGGCTACCACTGTGAAGAGACTGAAGACTACTACTGCAGATTCAGCAGGTTCACTGTCCTAATCGCTCTTTAAATATTGGTTATGTCTTTCATTGCCTCAAAAGATGAACACCAAAGAGAGTTCACTGTGTTCTCCTGCTTTGATAACTTGGGAACCTATTGCTCTCTTCCACGCACACTCTCCAACACTCACTGTTTGGATAACCTCTGCATAAAAGTATGTGCTGTACTTGACTTCTGACATTATGTGGGATGCGGTCAGCTTCCCATGTCTAGCTCTGACTACCACAACAAAAAAATACAAGTGAAATCATTACAAAATGGACGCAATCTCATAGCTGCAATTTAACTGCAAACTCCGTGGGTTCCCGCCTTTTTCCTTGTCCCATGGTGGTACAAATTTCCCCTTCCATCCTCTTTCCCACATTTCGGAGAAAAAGTGGCCTCCAAAAGGATTTGTGTACTCAGGAAAAGGCTAAAATAACACTGAAGCACAGATGGGAAAGGCCCATAGGGACAATATTATTTTCCTGCAGCATTGATTGTGACGACAGAGCAAACCCCATGACATGCCTTCAGAAGTATGGGATGTATGCTGGGACTCTCTCTCACTCCGTCTCACTCTCAGTGGCAGGGGCAGGTCTAAAGATAGCCACCTCTGGAAGCAATTGGCCCATGCAGGCCGAGCCAACGTGATGATGTATTCGAGAGCGGCTCTCTCCTTTTTTGGTGTACCCTGAAAGTGGCATGAATCAATGCCAGGTAGTACACAGTACTATACAAGGGGTTGAGTGTGCCAGAGAAGCAACTGTTAACCCTTTGGGATACAGAAGGCCCCTATAAGTAATCTTTTAAAGCAGGTTTCCCCAACCCCCCCCCCGTTTCAAAGTATTCCTACGCATAATAGATTGTATACAAATGTAAGCAAGGTATTCAATTATTATGTTTTAGTCAAATATTATATCTGTTTGGGCTTCTTGCTCTCAATTTGCAATCTACAAATTATTTGTAATTATGTTCCGGCCCCCAGACCATCCGCTCAAGAAGAAATCGGCCCGCGGCTGAATCTAGTTGATGATCCCTGTTTTAAAGACATTCGTGAAAAAAAGCCTTTATGTGGAGATAAAACAAAATCACCTTTGGTTTGGAGCCAATTTTACCGAAGGAGCTGTTCCCTATTAAAAAGTATGGGTCGAAATAGTTTTACTTCAACTTCATGCAGAGCAATGAATTGGTACAGTATGGTGACATCGAAAAACAAATGTAGCATCTTTAACAAGGGTTTTATCTTAGTATGCTAGTCCTGCAAATAGAAGCAATCTAAATGTTATTCTAAAGAAGGTACAAAGCTAACATATGGAATTGTTTTAAGATGGTCATACCATGGATTATTTAGCTATTTGATTGTGAATTTTAGGACACCTTTAGGTATAAAAAAATATATACACAAATTATTTGATAAAATATCGAATTTGGCCTTTACTACTAAAGCCCATAGAAACGCATTGAATAACACATTCATGAATTGCAAAAAAAACGGTCAAAATATTAATCATAATGAATAAGGTTTTGAAGTGTCTGTCCTATATCTAAAATATATAAGAAAGCTCAGGAAATATTTTAGTTTTTTTGATACACATACTTAACGCTTTATTTTTGTTGACACAAAACTACCTTCATACTTCCATTAGTTTTTGTATGGGTTACCTTCAGACGAGTCCCGTGACACTTGTGGGGGTCTCATGGTCTGACAAACACGGCTGTAGATCTGCCACCTTCCACCGCAGATGGGGAGGTCCGACATAGGCGGATGCGGTCGATTGACGCATGGATTCGTCAATAAACTCTTAAGGATTTAACATTTTACGCTTGAAAGCATCTTAGCTTAGCTAAATGGTGTCACATCCTCCAAAGCATACAGTAGCTATAATGAAGAGCTACTGCAAAGATAGATGAAAATAATGTAGTGTCCACTGTGTATCATTTCATGTGCTTCTTCATGAAAGGTAATAGGATTTAATCGTGATAGGATCTTGTACATTTGCACACTGTCTGAACAGAGTTACAGTAGGCTAATGGCTACAGTACAGTAAGGCCAGAGAAAAGAACATTGCCTGGAATGTAAACAGACACTGACAATAGCAGAGTGCTCTACTGTCTGTTCCATGAAACAGCACAAACACACACACACACGCGCACATACACACAAACACACAAACACTCAGGTGGAGCCAGCATTACGCATTAGGGTTAAAAGGCTCCTAATGTGCCTTAGATCAGATGATGTTTACAAAAACAACATCCATTATTAAGCAGCAGTGTGTACTGATGGCAGTGGATGAGACACTGCTTCTGACAGGGGCTGAGCGATCTCCCACACTCCCCCATTTCAACCAATCAAATGAGCTCCCGAGGGCCACTCCAGTACTCTCCAATACCTATACAGGCCATCAGCTACAAGAAGGGCTCTTTGAGGCTCTGCAAGAGGGACTCCAGTGTTTTGATCTGAGATCCGAGATGCAAATGGACGTGGCTGAGGCCAAAGACAATATTTGACACTGCTGTCCCATCAGCCTTTTACATCTCTCACAGCCAGCGCCAGTTTAGCAGGCCTACCATATGGGTCTTATCTCCCAGAGAGCAAATCAAAACATATACGATTGTTTGATATAAAACAGTAAATATTGTACATCTGAGTTTTCTCAAATGTAGCCCTCTATAAAATATTATGTCTAAATATGGAACTTGGTTTAACTGTCAAATTCAATGTGTCATGTTCACCAGCAACTACAGAAATGGAGCTTCTCTCCTTGTCTGGCTAGTCTGGCTAGTCTGGCTCTGTGGTTCATCTATAACGGCATTCAATCACATCTGCTGTATCAAATATACCAAACAAAAATATAAACGCAACATGTAAATTGTTGGTCCCATGTTTTATGATCTGAAATAAAATATCCCTGAAATGTTCCATACGCACAAAAAGCTTATTTCTCTAAAAGTTTGTGCACAAACTTGTTTACATTAGTGAGCAGTTCCCCTTTGCCAAGATAATCTATCCACCTGACAGTTGTGGCATATCGAGAAGCTGATTAAACAGCATGATCATTACACAGGTGCACCTTGTGCTGGGGACAATAAAAGGCCACTCTAAAATGTGCAGTTTTGTCACACAACACAATGCCACAGTTTTGAGGGAGTGTGCAATTGGCCTGTTGACTGCAGGAATGGCCACCAGAGCTGCTGCCAGAGAATGTAATGTTAATTTCTCTACCATAAGCCTCTACCAACGTCGTTTTAGAGAATTTGGCAGAACGTCCAACCGGCCTCATGTAACCATGCCAGCCCAGGACCTTCACATCCGGCTTCTTCACTTGTGGGATCGTCTGAGACCTGCCATGTGGGGAAAAACTCATTCTGATTGGCTGGGCCTGGCTCCCCAGTGGGTGGGCCTATGCCCTCCCAGGCCCACCCATGGCTGCACCCCTGCCCAGTCATGAAATCCATAGATTAGGGCCTAATGAATTTATTTCAATTGACTGATTCCCTTATATGAACTGTAACTCAGTAAAATCGTTTAAATTGTTGCATGTTGCGTTTATATTTTTGTTCAGTAAAGTTATAAGCTAATAAAACACTGGGGTTTCTGAATACCACAGATGAGCCACATATGAGCAGATGTACTGTAGATGGATGAGAGATAAGTGGATGACGACTTGTGTGTTTAAATAACTATTTAGTAGGATTCCAACCACTATTCAAGACTGGGGTTGAATTGAGAACCGTGGCAGGAATCCAGGGCTGGTCTGAGGGGTCGGAGGCCCTCTGCCCCTGAATCTGGCGGGGGAACAGAAAAGAAGAGAGAAGAGAGAAGAGAAGCAAGCAGGCAGGGGGGAGAAATCTCTGAGGAATGCTCGGCATCTCAGTCCATCATGGCTGCCTCCGGGATAAGGTGGCCATTATGGAAGGGCCCAACCACATGTGCACACACACACACACACACACCCTCTCAGAAAACTCACAGTACCGAACCCAGTTCATGGACCACTGTCCAGAAGTGTCTAGCTACTTGACAGTGAGACAGGGGCGAGCACTCCACAGCAATTGGCCACGATGTCTACAGGAGTCAAGGAGAGAACATAGGGAGTTGTAGTACTTCCTTATCCTCCTCATCCTCTATGGTGACTGGCTGGTGTTGAGTGTTTTCTCTCAGGTCATTAATGCTCACCACAGGAACAGAGAGCAGTGTGTGTTTGACCCCAGAGCAGAAGTCAAGGGGTTGAGAACCACTATCGCATAGGCCTAGCTAGAGCGCGAGAGATAGCTATAGAAATGACCAATGCACCCTGCAGTCATGATATGAAATACCAAAGTTCAGTAAGAGTCATGTTAGCTTTCTGTAGTACACAGTAAGTTCATGATATACTATTACTGATCTACAATATTCTCCACATAGAAGATTCAACAGATTCTCCACACAATGATGAAAATCCAAACAAATAGTCTATCTTAGCTTCTTCCTGGAAAAGAAAATCTTCACTGGAACATATGATCTAGAACCAAAACAGCATTCTATCATTTTCTGCCTTCACATTGAGATGCTGTAGTTTGTTTCACCTCGCAAATCAGAAGCACATGCCTTTTTTCTGCTTCAATAAACCAGCTGTGCTCATGTCCACATAACTGCTGTGTTGTGCTGTACTGTGTGAGTGATGGCCTGTGTGTCAGATAAGCAGAGCGTCAGAAGCTACTTCTCTAATGCATTCCACCATCTGAGAATCTGGCCGCCACAAGAGTCTCCCACAGCCCTCTCCAGCTGATAGAGTTGGAAATTGGAAGACATCTGACATATGCTGCTATTCAAGCAATTATATTAGCATACAGTACCAGTCAAAAGTTTGGACACACCTCCTCATTCCAGGGTTTTTCTTTCTTTATTACTATTTTCTACATTGTAGAATAATAGTGAAGACATCAAAACTATGAAATAACACATATGGAATCATGTAGTAACCAAAAAACAAATCAAAACATATTTTATATTTGAGATTATTCAAAGTAGCCACCCTTTGCCTCGATGACAGCTTTGCACACTCTTGGCATTCTCTCAACCAGCTTCATGAGCTAGTCACCTGGAATGCATTTCAATTAACAGGTGTGCGTTGTTACTAACTGTAAGTCGCTCTGGATAAGAGCGTCTGCTAAATGACTAAAATGTAAATGTAAAATGTTAAAAGTTAATTTATGGAATTTATTTCCTTCTTAATGCGTTTGAGCCAATCAGTTGTGTTGTGACAAGGTAGGGGAGGTATACAGAAGTTAGCCCTATTTGGTAAAAGACAATGTCCATATTATGGCAAGAACAGCTCAAATAAGCAAAGAGAAATGATAGTCCATCATTACTTTAAGACATGAAGGTCAGTCAATCCGGAAAATTTCAAGAACTTTTAACGTTTCTTCAAGTGCAGTCGCAAAAACCATCAAGTGCTATGATGAAACTGTCTCTCATGAGGACCGCCACAGGAAAGGAAGACCCAGAGTTACCTCTGCTGCAGAGGATAAGTTCATTAGAGTTACCAGCCTCAAAAATTGCAGCCCAAATAAATGCTTCACAGAGTTCAAGTAACAGACAAATCTCAACATCAACTGTTCAGAGGAGACTGCGTGAATCAGGCCTTCATGGTCGAATTGCTGCAAAGAAACCACTACTAAAGGTCACCAATAAGAAGAAGAGACTTGCTTGGGCCAAGAAACACGAGCAATGGACATTAGACCGGTGGAAATCTGTCCATTGGTCTGATGAGTCCAAATTTGAGATTTTTGTTTCCTACCGTCATGTCTTTGTGAGACGCAGAATAGGTGAACGGATGATCTCCACATGTGTGGTTCCCACCGTGAAGCATGGAGGAGGAGGTGTGATGGTGTGGGGGTGCTTTGCTAGTGACACTGTCAGTGATTTATTTAGAATTCAAGACACACTTAACCAGCATGGCTACCACAGCATTATGCAGTGATACACCATCCCATCTGGTTTGGGCTTAATGGGACTATCATTTGTTTTTCAACAGGACAATGACCCAACACACCTCCAGGCTGTTTAAGGGCTATTTTACCAAGAAGCATATGTGGGAACTCCTTCAAGACTCCTTCAAGCATTCCTCATGAAGCTGGTTGAGAGAAGAGAGAGTGTGCAAAGCTGTCATCAAGGCAAAGGGTGGCTACTTTGAACAATCTAAAATATAACATATATTTTGATTTGTTTAACACTTTTTTGGTTACTACATGTTTCCATATGTGTCCAAACTTTTGACTGGTACTGTATGTCTTTTGTGCAGCATAAAGTACATTTAGTGAATCGAGGGAATCTCTATCCCTGGTTTCACCTTGCATTAGCATGGGGTTTTCGTGACCCGAGATGATCCAATTACTATCTGATCAAGGTTTGTCGTGTCTACACATGGTCATCAAAACATGGGCACAGACCAGGATGCATGTAAGCGGCAGGTACAAATGGGCTTTTGACGTTGTGAACACATCCCAAGGTGTTTCCTAATAATCCTAGGCTCCTAGCTTCAGCTCAGTCTGAGCATCAGTCATATCCCAGCTAACAATTCTAGGGAGAGAGAACGTTTTTGTAATGTTACCCATAATGTTCTCCTAATTTTTGAGTGTCCAGGTTTCCGTTAGTTAGGAGAACATTCTATCTGTTAGCAAACCTTCTGAGAACACTTTTTAGCAAGTTTTGGTGTTAAAGTTAGCAGAACATTCCCTAAATGTCAAGCAGAACTTATCTAGAACGTGGTTACAATGTTCTCAGAATATACAACATTAATGATCAAGACGCGTTTTATGGGATGTTGCATTAATGTGTCCAGTTTTATGAGGGTTAGGAGAATTTTCCATCAACGTTCCACCAAACATACACAGAACATGGTTGCCATGTTCTCATAATGTAAAATATTAATGTTCTAGACACGTTTCATGGGAAAATGGCAGTAACATTTCTGTGTATCATTTGTCAGGACGTCACCTGTTGGTTCCAAAGAAAAAATTGTTTCATTACACATCACACGTTGTTACTGTTGTCAAGCCCATCAAGACCCTGATTGGTGAACCACTGATCCTTTCACAGCTGTTTTTGTCTGTTGGCAAGGTTAGGGATACTCACACACACTGCTTTTAACATTGTGTTTTCAACGTACATATTTGACACACTTTGACTACATGGTGCATGTTAATGTATACAGTAATTATTATTCAGTATGTTCTCACCTGGGACTTGAACTCACATCCTCTTGGTTCACGGCATTCAGATCTTCCTGCTACGCCACCATGTCTGTGTCAGTTATCAGCTAATTTGACTATCAATGATTTGATTTACTTATTTCAACAATTGAGGGGCTTTCTGTATAGGTATCTAATGTTGGCGGGGCATATTAACCTGTTTTAATGATACTCCTGAATCACTATGATCAATAAAAGTTTTTTCTTGAGTGTACTTTTAACAGAGCAGAGATTTGTGCGTAGGTAGGAGGGGATAGGGTTTCTTCTGGACAGGGCCTAGCGGTACTGGCCCAATAAGTACATGCCCTAGAGATATCCGTTTTTGGGACAGTAGTGAGGGTGTTCGTCATTGGTGCTGGTGGCCTGGGTTTGAGACCCGCAAGGGGAGTCACCCTACTCTCACATTCTTAACAATATATGTTAATGTCATTATTTGGCAACAGTTACAACACACTTATCTGATCTAATTTAAATGTGTTTCTCATTGAAAGATGGGACTCTGTAGAATTCTAGATAGCTGAGCATCTCAAAGAGAACTGTATCGTATTTTTTAAATCCACAGCAAATACAACATGTAGATCAAACATGTGTCTCTGATAAGGAATCACATCAGCTCTCATCATTGCATTTCTATCTGTAACATTACTAAGTTGTTTCTGAAACATGGCCCAGGTGGTAGTGTTGCTTCTGATAGAAACATACTCAGAACATGGTTGCCATATTCTCAGAATATCAGAAAAGTGTATATTTACAGTCTTTACTTTCTCACATTTGACATTTAAGCAATGATGATGCCAGTTATTCTCCACACAATGATGAAAATCCACACAAATAGTATATCTTAGCTTCTTCCTGGAAAAGAAAATCTTCACTGGAGCATATGATCTACAACCAAAACAGCATTCTAAACTCACATGGTCTAAAATAACTTTCTGCCCTCACATTGAGATGCACAAACAATTCCATCTCCAAGTTTTAAAGGGATACTTCAGGATTTTGGCAATGAAGCCATTTATCTAATTCCCCAGATGAACCCGTGGATAAAAAAATGTATGTCTCTACGTGCAGTCTGAAAGAAGTTGCTAACTAGCGTTAGCACAATTGCTAACTAGCGTTAACGCAACGACTGGAAGTCTATGATAACTGCTAGCATGCTAGTAGATTCCGTAGACTTCCAGTAATTGTGCCAAAAAACATTTTATTGATCATAATGATTCAGGAGTAACATTAAAACAGGTTAATATGCCCCACCAACATTAGGCAACTATTCAGGAAGCCCCTAAATTGCTGAAATAAGTCAATAAAATCAATGATGAGAATAGTCAGATTAACTGCCACCTGACACGGACATGGTGGCGTAGCAGGAAGATCCCAGGTGAGGACATAATAATAATTACTGTATAAATGAACATGCACAATGTAATCATGTGTTAAATACAGTGCATTCGGAAAGTATTCAGACCCCTTGTTTTGTTACATTACAGCCTTATTCTAAAATTGAGTTAATATTTTTCCCCCTCATCAATCTACACACAATACCCCATAATGACAAAGCAAAAAGAGGTTTTTAGAAATCTTTGCAAATGTATTAAAATAGAACACTGAAATATCACATTTACATATGTAATCAGACCCTTTACTCAGTACTTTGTTGAAGCACCTTTGGCAGCGATTACAGCCTTGAGTCTTCTTGGATATGACGCTACAAGCTTGGCACACCTGTATTTGGGGAGTGTCTCCCATTCTTCTTTGCAGATCCTCTCATGCTCTATCAGGTTGGATGGGGAGCATCGCTGCACAGCTATTTTCAGGTCTCTCCAGAGATGTTCGATCAGGTTCAAAGTCCAGGCTCTGGCTGGGCGACTCAAGGAGAGACTTGTCCCGAAGCCACTCCTGCATTGTCTTGGCTGTGTGCTTAGGGTTGTTGTCCTGTTGGAAGGTGAACCTTCGCGCCATTCTGAGGTCCTGAGCGCTCTGGAGCAGGTTTTCATTAAGGATCTCTCTGTAGTTTGATCTGTTCATCTTTCCTACGATCCTGACTAGTCGCCCAGTCCCGGCCGCTGAAAAACATCCCCACAGCATGATGCTGCCACCACCATGCTTCACCGTAGGGATGGTGCCAGGTTTCCTCCAGACGTGACGCTTGGCATTCAGGCCAAAAATTTCAATCTTGGTTTCATCAGACCAGAGAATCTTGTTTCTCCTGGTCTGAGAGTCCTTTAGGTGCCTTTTGGCAAACTCCAAGTGGGCTGTCATGTGCCTTTTACTGAGGAGTGGCTTCCGGAAGTTGTCATAATTACTGTGTAAGTCTCTGGAAGGGGATGAGAACCACGAGCCTCCTAGGTTTTGTATTGAAGTCAATGTACCCAGAGGAGGACGGAAGCTAGCTGTCCTCCGGCTACACCATGGTGCTACCCTACAGAGTGCTGTTGAGGCTACTGTAGACATTCATTGCAAAACAGTGTGTTTTACTCAATTATCTGGTGACATGAATATATTTACAATAGTTTTATCTAAAAAGGATAACTTTTTAAATGTTGCACTATTTTTATTTTCATGAAATTCACTGAATTTCCTTCTCTGCGGAGCCTCCACTGGTGAGTATCCCTAACCTTGCCAACAGACAAAGAGCTATAAATGGATCGGTGGTTCACCAATCAGGGCTTTGATTGGCTCAGTAACAAGACCTGATGTGTAATGAATTTTTCTTTGGACACATAAATGTTCTTGCAACGTTCCCATGAAACGTGTCTAGGACATTAATATCTTGTTTTCTGAGAACATGGCAACCATGTTCTGTGTATGTTTGGTGGGACGTTGATGGAATATTCTTCTAACCCACAGAAAACTGGACACAAATGTTCTTGCAACGTTCCCATGAAACATGTCTAGGACATTAATATATTATATTCTGAGAACATGGCAACCATGTTCTGTGTATGTTTGGTGGAACGTTGATAGAATATTCTCCTAACCCACTGACAATCGGACACATGAATGTTCTTGCAACGTTCCCATGAAATGTGTCTAGAACATTCATATCTTAAGTCCTGAGAACATGGTAACCACATTCTGGGTAAGTTATATTTGACATTAACAGAATGGTCTCTTGGAAACATTCCTTGCACATCACGGGAACATTCCTATGAAAATGTTAGTTAATGACCTAAAGAGACTCTTAAGGGAACGTTCTCTAAAGTTGTGGGAACGTTTGTTGTTAGCTGGGATGATCCCGCTGTGTTTGTGTTTGCAATACCCTCAGTTGATACTCAGCAATATCACTTATCCTATCAGCGGGTGGCCTACATTTTCTACACCACTTTGTACGGTGATTCCTGAAAAGTCCCAGACTCAAACAAACACATAAAAGGACAATTATGGTCTAAAAAATAAACGCCCATCGTCTACTCTATGTAAGAGCATTATTCTATTTGATCTGGCACCAGGAGCTAAATGGTTAGACAGAGACATTGCAGAAGGACCATTTTACCAAACACAAAGCCGTTGAGTGGACTCAGATTCCTGCAAATCGAGTAATGATCTCCGGGCTTTAGATGTGGCTTCCACACAACACAATTCATGTGACAGTGGACACCGGACAGTGAAGAACACAGAACAGAACAGGCCTCTTTCATTCATGGCACAAGCAGGGTGTTAGAGCTACCTTAGGTATGTTAGCACTTAATATGTATCTCTATCCATGATCAAAAAGGTTCATACGTTTGGACGGTTGCATGGAATGTTTACTAATTTCATTTAGTCGTCTACAAGATCAAAGTGTGTGTGCATGCGTACCTTTCTGCCTGCCTGTGTGTGTGTGTGTGTGTGTCTGTGTGTTGTCAGCTGAGGGGGTGAAAAGTTGAAACCGATGTCACTCCATTGGTTCACACAGACTCACACAGCACAGCTGTCATCCCTGACTCTCTCCAATCCTTTATCATGATACTACTGTAATGAGTAGAGCTACATTATCTAATAACCGCATGAACACATTGAGAGGTGCTTAGCCACAAAAATATGCCAATTACTGAAACAAATGACCTCAACTGCTCCAGAGAGGCAAAGAGGAAATAATAGCTAGCCTGATTTAATTTAGCTCTCAGCGTTTGTCTCCCCACATTTTATTCCTAAAATAGGCAGACAGCAAGAATTGGCACGTATAACATCTTACTAAATGAGAAATCTGGAGAAAACAACAATACTCTTTCACAACCAGATGATGAATCGAGTATTAAAGCAACATGCCGACTGGGTTTTGTCAAGAAAAATGTGTTTGGTTATTGTATCCAAAGGCCTACAAACATTAAATAATGTCCTTCTATGGTATCATGCCTTGTCCTCTTGAGAAAACGCCAGACAGCAAAACAAACTGAGAGTCAACACTAATTGTGTGAAATAGAATCATAGACTGATACAGATAGACAGTCTGATGAAGGTGCAGCCATAACAGGCTAGTGTGCAATAATGTTAATTATAAACAGGGTAGTCCTGGATGCCAGAGGGGTTATGGTACATGGCCAATGACGCAATGCGGCGTGCCTGGATACAGCCTTTAGCCGTGGTACCAGACCAAAATTATGTGGACACCTGCTTCAAAATCTCATTCCTAAATCATGGGGATTAATATGGAGTTGGTCCCCCCTTTGCTGCTATAACAGCCTCCACTCTTCTGGGAAGGCTTTCCACTAGAAGTTGGAACATTGCTGCGGGGACTTGCTTCCATTCAGCCACAAGAGCATTAGTGAGGTAGGGCACTGATGTTGTGGGATTAGGCCTGGCTCACAGTCAGCATTCCAATTCATCCCAAAGGTGTTCAATGGGGTTAGGGCAGGCCAATCAAGTTCTTCCACACCGATCTCGACAAATCATTTCTGTATGGACCTGTCTTTGTGCACGGGGGCATTGTCATGCTGAAACAGGAAAGGGCCTTTCCCAAACTGTTGCCACAAAGTTGGAAGCACAGAATCGTCTAGAATGTCATTGTATGCTGTAGTGTTAAGATTTCCCTTCAATGGAACTAAGGGGCTAGTCCGAACCATGAAAAACAGCCCCAGACCATTATTCCTCCACCACCAAACTTTACAGTTAGCACTATGTATTCAGGCAGGTAGCGTTCTCCTGGCATCCGCCAAACCCAGATTCGTCCGTCGGACTGCCAGACGTTGAAGCGTGATTCATCACTCCAGAGAACGCATTTCCAATGGCGGCGCTCGGCATTGCGCATGGTGATCTTAGGCTTCAAATCAAATCAAATGTTATTTGTCACATACACGTGTTTAGCAAATGTTACAGCAGGTGTTTCGCGAAATGCTTGTGCTTCTAGCTCCGACAGTGCAGTAATATCTCACAAGTAATGTCTAACAATTTCACAACATATACCTAATACACACAAAACTAGTAAGAAATGGAATTTAAGAAAATATACATATATATATATCGCGTGTGGCTGCTCGGCCATTGAAACCCATTTCATGAAGCTCCCGACGAACAGTTCTTGTGCTGACGTTGCTTCCAGAAGCAGTTTGGAACTCGATAGTGTATGTCAATGTTGCAACCGAGGACAGACGATTTGTACGCGCTATGCGCTTCAGTACTCGGCGGTCCCATTCTGTGAGCTTGTGTGGCCTACCACTTTGCGGCTGAGCCGTTGTTGCTCCTATACGTTTCCACTTCACAATAACAGTACTTACAGTTGAGCTGAAATAGCTGAATCCAGTAATTTGAAGGGGTGTCCACATACTTTTGAATAAATAGTGTATATTGGCCATATACCACAAAGCCCCGAGATGCCTTATTGCTATTATAAAATGGTTACCAATGTAATTAGTGCAGTAAAAAGAAATGTCAACCAATCAGCTGATTGGCTGAAAGCTATGGTATCAGACCATATACCACGGGTATGACAAAACATTTATTAATGCTCTAATTACATTGGTAACCATTTTATAATAGCAATAAGGCACCTCGGGGGTTTGTGGAATATTGTCAATATACCACGGCTAAGGGCTGTATCCAGGCACTCCGCGTTGCGTCGTGCATTTCTGCATCCTTTGACTCTCTATGTCCCCTATCCTCCCGGCCGGCTCGGTCCTCCCCTCCAGCTCCGTGGCTTGATGACTCATTGCGAGCTCACAGAACAGAGCTCCGGGCAGCTGAGCGGAAATGGAAGAAAACTAGACTCCCTGCAGACCTGGCATCTTTTCACTCCCTCCTCTCTACATTTTCTTCATCTGTTTCTGCTGCTAAGGCCACTTTCTACCACTCTAAATTCCAAGCATCCGCCTCTAACCCTAGGAAGCTCTTTGCCACATTCTCCTCCCTGCTGAATCCTCCTCCCCCCCCCCCCCCTCCTCCCTCTCTGTGGATGACTTCGTCAACCATTTTGAAAAGAAGGTTGACGACATCCGATCCTCGTTTGTTAAGTCAAATGACACTGCTGGTCCTGCTCACACTGCCCTACCCTATGCTTTGACTTCTTTCTCCCCTCTCTCTCCAGATAAAATCTTGCGACTTGTGACGGCAGGCCGCCCAACAACCTGCCCGCTTGACCCTATCCCCTCCTCTCTTCTCCAGACCATCTCCGGTGACCTTCTCCCTTACCTCACCTCGCTGATCAACTCATCCTTGACCGCTGGCTATGTCCCTTCCGTCTTCAAGAGAGCGAGAGTTTCACCCCTTCTCAAAAAACCAACACTCGATCCCTCTGATGTCAACAACTACAGACCAGTATCCCTTCTTTCTTTTCTCTCCAAAACTATTGAGCGTGCCGTCTTTAGCCAACTCTCTTGCTATCTCTCTCAGAATGACCTTCTTGATCCAAACCAGTCAGGTTTCAAGACTGGTCATTCAACTGAGACTGCTATTCTCTGTGACACAGAGGCTCTCCGCACTGCTAAAGCTAACTCTCTCTCCTCTGCTCTTGTCCTTCTAGACCTGTCTGCTGCCTTTGATACTGTGAACCATCAGATCCTCCTCTCCACCCTCTCCGAGCTGGGCATCTCCGGCGCGGCTCACTCTTGGATTGCGTCCTACCTGACCGGTCGCTCCTACCAAGTGGCGTGGCGAGAAGCTGTCTCCGCACCACGTGCTCTCACCACTGGTGTCCCCCAGGGCTCAGTTCTAGGCCCTCTCCTATTCTCGCTATACACCAAGTCACTTGGCTCTGTCATATCCTCACATGGCCTCTCCTATCATTGCTACGCTGACGACACACAACTAATCTTCTCCTTTCCCCCTTCTGATAACCAGGTGGCGAATCGCATCTCTGCATGTCTGGCAGACATATCAGTATGGATGACGGATCACCACCTCAAGCTGAACCTCGGCAAGACGGAGCTGCTCTTCCTCCCGGGGAAGGACTGCCCGTTCCATGACCTCGCCATCACGGTTGACAACTCCGTTGTGTCCTCCTCCCAGAGTGCGAAGAGCCTTGGCATGACCCTGGACAACACCCTGTCGTTCTCCGCTAACATCAAGGCGGTGACCCGATCCTGTAGGTTCATGCTCTACAACATTCGGAGAGTACGACCCTGCCTTACACAGGAAGCGGCACAGGTCCTAATCCAGGCACTTGTCATCTCCCGTCTGGATTACTGCAACTCGCTGTTGGCTGGGCTCCCTGCCTGTGCCATTAAACCCCTACATCTCATCCAGAATGCCGCAGCCCGTCTGGTTTTCAACCTTCCCAAGTTCTCTCACGTCACCCCGCTCCTCCGCACACTCCACTGGCTTCCAGTTGAAGCTCGCATCTGCTACAAGACCATGGTGCTTGCCTACGGAGCTGTGAGGGGAACGGCACCTCCGTACCTTCAGGCTCGGATCAGTCCCTACACCCAAACGAGGGCACTGCGTTCATCCACCTCTGGCCTGCTGGCTCCCCTATCTCTGCGGAAGCATAGTTCCCGCTCAGCCCAGTCAAAACTGTTCGCTGCTCTTGCACCCCAATGGTGGAACAAGCTCCCTCACGACGCCAGGACAGCGGAGTCACTCACCACCTTCCGGAGACATTTGAAACCCCACCTCTTTAAGGAATACCTGGGATAGGATAAAGTAATCCTTCTACCCCCCCTTTACTCCAACCCACCCTAAAAAAAAAGAAAAAAAGAAAAAAAGAAAATACAAAAAAGAAAATACAAAAAAAGTAAAAAATTTAAATAAATAATAATTAAAAAAAATTAAAAAAAACATTGTAAAGTGGTTATCCCACTGGCTATAAGGTCAATGCACCTATTTGTAAGTCACTCTGGATAAGAGCGTCTGCTAAATGACGTAAATATAATGTAAATGTGCATAAGAACAGCCCTTAGTCGTGGTATATTGGCCATATACCACACCCCCTTGTGCCTTATTGCTTAAATATACCACACCCCCTCGGGCCTTATTGCTTAATTACCCTTTGGATATGCCAAAATGAAGACATTTTCACTTTCATTAATTTTGTGTGTGCCTTGAATTTCTGTCAATCATGAATGACTGATATAGACACTGTAAACTGTGCACTATTAGTGTTATAAGGGACAAGCATCGCTTCACAAAGAAGTGGTTTCAGTTATAATGTGCTGGAATTGAGCGCATTCCTCCATAGCTGACCCATGTACAGATCTTAATTTGAGACCGTTTGCTACAGCAGGAAAATAATCCTGCAGCAACAGGAAATGTGAATTATTATGTGGATTATAATTATTGACATTTTTTTGTAGGGGTTGATGCATTTTTTGTTAGGGCAAATCAAGTCTGACATTTTAAATGGAAATTACAAACTGTAGAAGTCATTTTAAACCTTGAATATACTACAAGGTTGCATTTCCTGCTGTGCAGGAAAATTCTCAGCAACAAAATATCCTACATCAGTACCACACATCCTGTACATCCCACTAGTTAGTGTGTGAATGGTGTTGGTTTCAACCTATTATTGCCAAAATTCCAGTCTACAAATGTAAACATTTTCACTATGCCCTAGATACCTATGCCCCAGGTACCATAAGTAAACCATATCATGGCATTTATCTGAGGGAGAGTGACAGAAACAGGCAACTGGTTGGCCTTGCACTTACTCAAATAAATAACCTATAGATTAGAAGAAGAGGTTAAACTCAGGATACAATATCTGGGAGAAAGGAGGTCTTTCTCTGGGAGTGAAATAATGTATTTTCATACTCTGTGAGTAACCTCTCTGTATAGTACAGTCCTATATGCTGTACATGTGGGTATTTACTGTGTCCCATGAATCCGATGTATCATTTGCATTAGTAAACATGTGGCAAGGTAAACTGTAGGGGGTTGATGACAGTCAGTAGCAGCAGGAGTCGGGCACGGAGCCAGAGAGCCAGGGTGCTCTAGGAGCGCTATGTTCAGTAAGCAGTAAACAGAAGAAAACGCTGTCTTCCACTGCAAAGTGTTTTGCTACGGTGTGCCCACAGGAACATGACCCAGGGCTCTCTATGAACAGGAGGCATATTCAACATCAGACTTCACTTGATTTAGATTTCAAACATCTCAATTTATGTAAGGTGGAGACAATAAAAACCGTCAACCTAAAAGAGCAATGAAATTGAGACCTACTGTTATTGCAGTGCTTTCATTTTGTTTAGTGTAGTGTGTTTAAATCCTTTGACAGTCAGTAAATTAAGGCACCAGTCTAGGAATAATTTCTGGTAGAGCTGTCTTCCACCTCCAGGGTGGAAATCAGGCCTTGGCCCTATAAACGGTTGTACCTCCTGATGTTTGTTTGGATAGCCTAGCTGGCAGCTGCCTCGTGTGGGGTATATGATTAACACTGCTGGCTGGCCCCAATGGGTTGTTGAATGCTGATTACCTTTGAGTTTCAACTCAAAGCTCTGTCTCTCCCTTGTCACTCTCAGACTGAGCTATGGGCTGTAGTTTTTCACAAGGCCCATAAAAGTGACAATTTTTTGTGCATAGTCAAACATTCTCAGTTATTGTTAGTTTTGAGAATCAAGGTTTACTAGAGGACAACAACAATCCAAAACCAACTTTGTGAGCATACCCAATGCAAGTTACTGCCACAACTGTAGAAATTGAACAGAAATTAAGTTCAATTTCATTCTTATGTTTAAGAATGACCAACTTCAGTTCACCAATATTACGTCTTGTTACAGAGCAGAGCAATATTTTAAGTGACCGCTGATGTTTTTGGCCATGAAGAGAGCTCTCTATTTGTCAAAGAAAAACCAAAATTACTTTTCCTCAGTGGACAAAGCATCAGTTTATGGCTGACCAGTCGTGGCATACAGAGTTTGACTTGGTTTGGTTTGTTGCTTTAACCCAGACCCAAGACTGGCTTAGCAAGCACGCAAGCTATTCAGGGGAGTAAAATTTCTCAACTGCAATAACACTTTCTCTGACCTCACAACAGAAACACCTAGCTACCTCAGACACCAAAAGGAACAACATTTCCTAGGAACTAGGTTTTTTCTCAGGAGCTCAGGAGAAAAGAGAGAGTGTAGGAAGCATCATATTAAAGTGCTGATGACACAGCAGTAAGTCACTGAGTGTTTGCTTTTTTGTTGAGGGAAAGTGAATGATTGAGATCAACTAGCCAACGTCCCTCAGTGACAGGAGAAGAAGAGCAAGAGGTGAAGAGGTGGTTAGTCCCTTAATGTCCATCTTATCTCCTCCATGGGAAGCCCTAAGGGGCCTCAGTGGGGGCAGTCTCCATTGAGATAAACGCAATGCGAAAAGTGCTCTGGTAAAGCTGGGGAGGGGTTGAATGGAGGCGGCTTTGTTTACACTGTTCAAGAGCATAGCAGCAACAGCCAATCAGAGCGTTGATGATGAATTTAAAAGTGATGTGGACCACCCAGACAATTTCTCAGGGTAAATGTGTATTCTGTGTGAAAAGCTACTAATAACCAATTAAAGGATGTGTAACCTAATACATGTCCCCCCTCTCTTACAAAGCAGGCTAGCTATTTGTTATTCCTGCAGTTTAATCGTCCAAGACGACACAACGTACAGTGATCGAAACAGTGAATCAAATGTCTCTGTAATCTCTTGTTCTGAGAGTTTGATGAAGGGGGCTTTACATGACTGTGGTTGTGATGGCAAGATCACATCATCAACAGGCATCAATAGACAGAACCAAGAAGGCCCAAGTCTGTAACGTGTATGGGCAGTGCAGTAATTCTCGTAGTAATATATTTAGCATTTTCCGTGAAATTGTTAGGCTACATCAGAGGAGGCTGGTGGGAGGAGCTATAGGAGGACGGGCTCATTGTAATGGTTGCTATGGAATTAATGGAACGGTATCAAACACATCACACACGTGGAAACCACATGTTTGACTCCATTCCATGAATTCCAGTCCATCCATTACAAAGAGCCCGTCCTCATATAGCTCCTCCCACCAGCCTCATCTGGGCTAGATGAGACTGGTGGCATTTCAAGGCATGTAATTACATCCAATGCAGTCAATCATTATGTCAATGACACCAGTCTGACACTTATTCAGCTCCAATGACAGAACCCTTGGTCTGTATCGAAGCAAACGACAAGAGATCATGAGGTAGAAGGAGGAGTGGGAGTGGGTTGCCAATAAAGGGGAACTCCAGAGGCTGGAGGACTTTAGAGGAATCAAGTAGCAGCAGTGCTTGAGAAGTGACCCCAGGGGGATGCGGACAGACGGGCTACTGGATAATGAAGACTTCAGTAACCTGAACATCCGTCTCAGACAGTTTGGGCGCCAGGTGTATGCAGCTGTGTGTGCATCTGTCTAGAGATCAGTTCAAAGGAAATCAAAATAGCTAAGGTATAAGGGTAGAGTTGGCAAGATAGTGGTGGCATTTCAAAGCAACATCTGAAGTGATTTCAAACACACTAAACATTCATGGATCAATGGACTGTCCGACAGCCCCAATGGAGAACATATATTAATGCAACATGTGGCAGGTGTGTTATATATGGGCTGTCTCATTGCACATCTGCAGACATTGAAAGACTGTAATGACAATACCACATCAAGCCAATCTGTAAATGCATAACTGAATGCAGCGTTGAACCAATCAAAATCAAAACCATATCTGAACCAGATCCTTTACACCTGGATATAATACAAAAAATACACAAGAATTGTCTTTCTTTATCATACAAAACATTTGTATTGCTGTTTAAAACATTAGTTGATGACAGAGATTTCATTCAACAAGCCTAATTGCTTAATTGATCGAGCAGTGGTTGTGTACAACCAATTAGCTTAAGCGAGATAGCCAGTGGTAACAACGTATCAGCATTGCCCTGACGTCAACAGAGGGGCCTTTATTTTTATTTTTTATTTTTTTATTTAACCTTTATTTAACCAGGTAAGCCAGTTGAGAACAAGTTCTCATTTACAACTGTGACCTGGCCAAGATAAAGCAAAGCAGTGCGATAAAAACAACAACACAGAGTTACATATGGGGTAAACAAAACATAAAGTCAAAAATACAAACAGAAAATATATATACAGTGTGTGCGAATGTAGTAAGTTAAGGAGGTAAGGCAATAAATAGGCCATAGTGCAAAATAGTTACAATTTCATATTAACACTGGAATGATAGATGTGCAAAAGATGATGTGCAAATAGAGATACTGGGGTGCAAATGAGCAAAATAAATAACAATATGGGGATGAGGTAGTTGGGTGGGCTAATTACAGATGGGCTGTGTACAGGTGCAGTGATCGGTAAGCTGCTCTGACAACTGATGCTTAAAGTTAGTGAGGGAGATAAGAGTCTCCAGCTTCAGCGATTTTTGCAGTTCGTTCCAGTCATTGGCAGCAGAGAACTGGAAGGAATGGCGGCCAAAGGAGGTGTTGGCTTTGGGGATGACCAGTGAGATATACCTGCTGGAGCGCAGACTACGGGTGGGTGTTGCTATGGTGACCAATGAGCTAAAATAAGACTGGGATTTGCCTAGCAGTGATTTATAGATGGCCTGGAGCCAGTGGGTTTGGTGACGAATATGTAGTGGGGGCCAGCCAACGAGAGCGTACAGGTCACAATGGTGGGTAGTATATAGATGGGCGGCAGGTAGCTTAGTGGTTAAGAGGGTTGTGCCAGTAACCGAAAGGTCACTGGTTCTAATCCCCGAGCCCACTAGGTGAAAAATCTGTCGATGTGCCCTTGAGCAAGGCACTTAACCCTAATTGCTCCTGTAAGTCGCTCTGGATAAGAGCGTCTGCTAAATGACCTATTATAATTATTATATGGGGCTTTGGTGACAAAACGGATGGCACTGTGATAGACTACATCCAATTTCTGAGTAGAGTGTTGGAGGTTATTTTGTAAATGACATCGCTGAAGTCAAGGATCGGTAGGATAGTCAGTTTTACGAGGGCATGTTTGGCAGCATGAGTGAAGGAGGCTTTGTTGCTAAAATAGGAAGCTGATTCTAGATTTAACTTTGGATTGGAGATGCTCAATGTGAGTCTGGAAGGAGAGTTTACGGTCTAACCAGACACCTAGGTATTTGTAGCTGTCCACATATTCTAAGTCAGACCCGCCGAGAGTAGTGATTCTAGTCGGGCGGGCGGGTGCAAGCAGCGTTCGATTGAAGAGAATGCATTTAGTTTTACTAGCGATTAAGAGCAGTTAGAGGCTACAGAAGGAGTGCTGTATGGCATTGAAGCTCGTTTGGAGGTTTGTTAACACAGTGTCCAATGAAGGGCCAGATGTATACAAAATGGTGTCGTCTGCGTAACGGTGGATCTGAGAGTCACCAGCAGCAAGAGCGACATCATTGATATACACAGAGAATAGAGTCGGCCCGAGAATTGAGACTGCCAGAGGTCCAGACAACAGGCCCTCCGATTTGACACATTGAACTCTATCTGAGAAGTAGTTGGTGAACCAGGCGAGGCAGTCATTTGAGAAACCAAGGCTATTTAGTCTGCCAATAAGAATGCGGTGATTGACGGAGTCGAAAGCCTTGGCCAGGTCGATGAAGATGGCTGCACAGTACTGTCTTTTATCGATCGCGGTTATAATATCGTTTAGGACCTTGAGCGTGGTTGAGGTGCACCCATGACCAACTCGGAAACCAGATGGCATGGCGGAGAAGGTATGGTGGGATTCGAAATAGTCGGTGATCTGTTTGTTAACTTGGCTTTCAAATACTTTCGAAAGGCAGGGCAGGATGGATATAGATCTGTAACAGTTTGGATCTAGAGTGTCACCCCCTTTGAAGAGGGGGATGACCGCGGCAGGGGGATGACCGCGGCAAGTTGCAGCGGAGGGTGCAGAGCTGGTGGCCGGGGTAGGGGTAGCCAGGTGGAAAGCTACCATGTTGAAATGTTCGATTATCGTAGATTTATCGGTAGTGACAGTGTTTCCTAGCCTCAGTGCAGTGGGCAGCTGGGAGGAGGTGCTCTTATTCTCCATGGAGGGAGCCTCCACACAAACAAACACCTGCTCCTTTAATTTCCCCATTCTGATCCAGCATACAGTGTATTGATTGTGGTAATGCCTGTCTGTGGGGGCAGATTCATACCCTCTGATCTGTACTTTACACAGGACATTTCCCTTCCTGGCTTCTGTCCATTGTCTCTACTCGCCATCTCTAGTATTGAAAGTAATTCACTACAGCTTAAAACCCATTAGGCCATTTCATCCTGACTACAGAGAATGCCCTGGTAGCCGTTGCTATACTCTTTAACTTGTTTCACACTTCAGATGGTGTCATCAACAACATAATGGAGAGAGTAAGAGAGAGCAACAATAAAAAGTGAATGGTTTGGAAGACTGTAAATATAATTTTAAATAGAATCAATCACTAAGCTTGGCTTGTGGAACTTTCCTGAATCCTTATACCAGTAGGGCTGCAGACTACTGAGAGAGGGTAATTCATTCAGGAAGCCTGGCTTTGTTCAATAGCTTTGACAGGCTGCTCAAGGTAAAGAAAATGTGCTTCTTTCTAGCTAACCAGATACAGCAGAAATACAGTTGCAGGAGAAATCCTTTGGGGTCCAATTAAACTAACATTATGCTAGCAGATCCCTAACTGACTGGTTGTTGTTCTAACCTAATCCAATCATAGGGGCGATTTGGAAAAGCCCCCAAGTTTCCTTAATGACCCATAACTTCCCTCAAAACCAGACCCCTGACAACTGCCTCTAGCCGTTTAGAGCTGAGGACAACATGTTTTTACAACATCGTGACTATCTGATCAATTGGGTAGTTTCCCAGTTAGCTTTGATGTGTCTTCAGACTTCAGAGCACCATCCTAGTAACCAAGCAACATCATCACAACTCAGCCTCACTGTCCTCTTTTTGAGTCAGATTACAAGTAGGATGCAAGATGGTGCAAGACGCTAAATGCTGAAAGAGAAATCACATGAAGTGTCCTATATTCATGTTTCTGTTCCTGACCATCCTGCTAAATCTTAGAAATTATTAATTTTAGTAAGTGTGCTGATGTACAGTACCAGTCAAAAGTTTGGACACACCTACTCATTCAAGGGTTTTTCTTAATTTTTTACTATTTTCTACATTGTAGAATAATAGTGAAGACATCAAAACTATGAAATAACACATATGGAATCATGTAGTAACCAAAAAAGTGTTAAACAAATCAAAATATATTTTATATTTTTGATTCTTCAAAGTGGCCACCCTTTCTTTGCCTTGATGACAGATTTGCACACTCTTGGCATTCTCTCAACCAGCTTCATGAGGAATAATTTTCCAACAGTCTTGAAGGAGTTTCCACATATGTTGAGCACTTGTTGACTGCTTTTCCTTCACTCTGCGGTCCAACTCATCCCAAACCATCTCAATTGGGTTGAGGTTGGGTGGTTGTGGAGGCCAGGTCATCTGATGCAGCACTCCATCACTCTCCTTCTTGGTCAAATAGCCCTTACACAGCCTGGAGTGTGCTTTGGGTCATTGTCCTAAGTGGAAACCAGATGGGATGGTGTATCACTGCAGATTGCTGTGGTAGCCATGCTGGTTAAGTTTGCCTTAAATTCTAAATAAGTCAATGACAGTGTCACCAGCAAAGCACCCCACACCATCACACCTCCTCCTCCATGCTTCACAGTGGGAACCACACATGCAGAGATCATCCGTTCACCTACTCTGCGTCTCACAAAGACACAGCGGTTGGAACCAAAAATCTCAAATTTGGACTCATTAGACCAAAGGACAGATTTCCACCAGACTAATGTCCATTGCTTGTGTTTCTTGGCCCAAGCAAGTCTCTTCTTATTATTGGTGTCCTTTGGTAGTGGTTTCTTTGCAGCAATTCGACCATGATGGCCTGATTCACGCAGTCTCCTCTGAACAGTTGATGTAGAGATGTGTCTGTTACATGAACTCTGTGAAGCATTTATTTGGGCTGCAATCTGAGGTGCAGTTAACTCTAATGAACTTATACTCTGCAGCAGAGGTAACTCTGTGTCTTCCTTTCCTGTGGCGGTCCTCATGAGAGCCAGTTTCAGCATAGCGCTTGTTGGTTTTTGTGACTGCGCATGAAGAAACTTTGCTTGGCATTGCTTGGGGTCTGATACTAACTTTCTCTTCAAGCATACATCGGAAAGGCTCATCCTTTGAGTTTATAACTTTTCCTGTAGATTTCGCACAGAGATCTGAACATTGTCACACAGGTCTACAACCGATGAATGACCATTGTGTGAAGAATGACCATTGTGTGAATTTACATTACACAAGCATTTCTGATGGATGTTGCACAGTAACAACGAACAATATCAAAAAGCGGTGGTGGCCTGTTTCTTGACTTTGTGTTGAATGGGAATATGTAAACACAGGTTGGAGAGCTAAAGTTTATTTCTGGACTCTGAAGATAAGGGGCAGTGTGGCCTAATCTGTGTACAGCACAGGACATTACGGTATAAAAAAACAACCACAGCTAAATTACTGAGCAGGGTGGCTTGCCAGATGCTATTCATCAAACATATAAACCTACCACACTGTTCTCAAAAGCATTGGTTATGGCTTGCTTTTCAAATGTAAAATTATAAAGCATTTGTATAGGGTTAGACCTGCATAACTTAAACATGATATGACAAATATCTAACGTCTTCCAAATTATGTAACGTGAGCTGTTACATTTGTTATGTCACACATTTGATTGATGATGTACAGTATATGTTGTCATTACACATCCATTAATGATTTATAAAAGAGTTAACGATAAATATGTGGAATATTGAGATTTTGTGAAAAATGTATGATGGAGTCCACTGATCTATCACTAAATGTTCATTATTGCACCTAGCTACATACAGTATACGCTCCCCAACCACCATATCTGATAGTACTGTGTAATTAAAGACATCAGGCATGTGTCTGTGGTGAGGTTTCATTCACAATGATTCCAAGCAGAGTGTGAAGAAAGATAGTTAACTATGCAGGATCACGTCCCAGGCTACTACTTTGAATTCCTGGATACATTTGACTGTAGGAGGATTCTACCTAAACACTTAATTGTTACATAAACAGGATGGGGATAGAGAATGCGTGCCACTGGCTGTTACTGGTTGCTCTTATCAGAAGGCTAAGATGAACAAGGCTTTACAATGTAAGATTGGTAGAGCATGACATTTGTTACACCAGGGTAGTGGGTTCAATCCCCGGGACCACCCATACGTAAAAATGTATGCATGCATTACTGCTTTGGATAAAAGCATCTGCTAAATGGCATATTATTCTTATTATAAGAACTCACTGTGAAAATTTAAGTGGGGCTTGGAAGTGAAACAGTGGCATTCCACGCTCTATCCCCTTTGCCAGAGGCCTGAATTGAAGGACTTCCGATTCAAGCACAACTCTCCGTTAATTCTCTGCCCAGATCTGCATTTCATTATGTCAAAGTTGTGAGGCTGGGCACAAGGACTTTTGTTGTGTACATTGACTGGCAGCCCCTCTTAACAGCAGTTGTCTGGAATGGGGCACCCAGCCCCTCACCAGCATCCCTCAGCCATGGTGAAAAATATGGCCTTTTAATGGGAGGTCTTTGTGATGAGCATGCCCTTTGCCCCTGTATTTGGCTGGTGTTAAAGGGAGATCATTATCAAAGTGTCGTTATTGGAATCCCTGATGATACCATCCATCAGTCCTTTGATGCCTTCACTATCGTGAAAAGCTTATTTGAGACAGAAAAGAGCCCTCAATACATTTCCCAGGTTTATTTAGGTATTACTGTTAGCAGCTTCATTCATGTATTTAGATAAGTTATTAAAGTGATGTTGCTCTTTTGAAGATAAATGTCAAAGTATTTGCTGAGGCCTCGTGGCCAATAACAAGCTGGCATGCTGGCATTCAGGCACAAAGATAGCTTTGAAATCTGTGTCCAATACGACACTTGAACTGGATAGCAACCAGATGAGGGCAATAACATTTGATCAATCTGGCATGGTAATCAATTGAGGCTGATATTAATTCCAACACAGCAAGACCAGTCTAGACCCGTTCTTTTCAGAATGAACGCATCTGACTTTTCATATGGCTGTCAAATGTGAATGTGAATGATGCCCATCAAAGAATAGACCAGACAGACAACATATGGACATCAGAAATCATCTGTGTTTAAATGTTTGTAATTAATCTTGAAAGCACTGGATTGAATGTTGTTAATCCAAATCCATTGTATGAAATCAAGAACATGACCAACAGCCTATAAGGTCATATTATGTAACCTGCTCTATCAACCCCTGCCATACAGTTGAAGTGGGAAGTTTACATTAACCTTAGCCAAATACATTTAAACTGAGTTTTTCACAATTCCTGACATTAAATCCTAGTAAGAATTCCCTGTCTTAGGTCAGTTAGGATCACCACTTTATTTTAAGAATGTCAAATGTCAGAATAATTGTAGAGAGTGATTTATTTCAGCTTTTATTCTTTCATCACATTCCCGGTGGGTCAGAAATTTACATACACTCAATTAGTATTTGGTAGCATTGCCTTTCAATTGTTTAACTTGGGTCAAACGTTTCGGGTAGCCTTCCACAAGCTTCCCACAATAAGTTGGGTGAATTTTGGCCCATTCCTCCTGACAGAGCTGGTGTAACTGAGTTGGGTTTGTAGGCCTCCTTGCTCGCACAAGCTTTTTCAGTTCTGCCCACAAATGTTCAATAGGATTGAGGTCAGGGCTTTGTGATGGCCAGTCCAATACCTTGACTTTGTTGTCCTTAAGCCATTTTGCCATAACTTTGGAAGTATGCTTGGGGTCATTGTCCATTTGGAAGAACTATTTATGACCAAGCTTTAACTTCCTGACTGATGTCTTGAGATGTTGCTTCAATATATTGATTTGCACTTTTCGCACCAAAGTACGTTCATCTCTAAGAGACAGAACGCGTCTCCTTCCTGAGCGGTATGACGGCTGCTTGGTCCCATGGTGTTTATACTTTCGTACTATTGTTTGTAAAGATGAATGTGGTACCTTCAGGCGTTTGGAAATTACTCCCAAGGATGAACCAGACTTGTGGAGGTCTACCATTTTTTCTGAGGTCTTGGCTGATTTTCTTTTGATTTTCCCATGATGTCAAGCAAAGAGGCACTGAGTTTGAAGGTAGGCCTTGAAATACATCCACAGGTACACCTCCAATTGACTCAAATGATGTCAATTAGCCTATCAGAAACTTCTAAAGCCATGACATCATTTTATGGAATTTTCAAAGATGTTTAAAGGCACAGTCAACTTAGTGTAAACTTCTAACCCACTTGAATTGTGATACAGTGAATTATAAGTTAAATAATCTGTCTGTAAACAATTGTTGGAAAAATGACTTGTGTCATGCACAAAGTAGATGTCCTATCCGACTTGCCAAAACTATAGTTTGTTAACAAGAAATGTGTGGAGTGGTTGAAAAACTAGTTTTAATGAGTCCAACCTAAGTGTATGTTAACTTCCGACTTCAACTGTATGTACAGTACCAGTCAAAAGTTTGGACACACCTACTCATTCAAGGGTTTTTCTTTTCTTTTTACTATTTTCTACATTGTAGAATAATAGTGAAGACATCAAAACTATGAAATAACATATATGGAATCATGCAGTAACCAAAAAAGTGTTAAACAAATAAAAATATATTTTATATTTGAGATTCTTCAAATAGCCACCCTTTGCCTTGATGATAGATTTGCAGACTCTTGGCATTCTCTCAACCAGCTTCACCTGGAATGGTTTTCCAACAATCTTGAAGGAGTTCCCACATATGCTGAGCACTTGTTGGTTGCTTTTCCTTCACGCTGCCGTCCGACTCATCCCAAGCCATCTCAATTGGGTTGAGGTCAGGGGATTGTGGAGGCCAGGTCATCTGATGCAGCACTCCATCACTCTCCTTCTTGGTAAAATAGCCCTTAAACAGCCTGGAGGTGTGTTGGGTCATTGTCCTGTTGAAAAACAAATGATAGTCCCACTAAGCGCAAACCAGATGGGATGGTGTATCACTGCAGAATGCTGTGGTAGCCATGCTGGTTAAATGTGCCTTAAATTCTAAATAAGTCATGTGACAGTGTCACCAGCAAAGCACCCCCACACCATCACACCTCCTCCTCCATGCTTCACGGTGGGAACCACACATGCGGAGATCATCCGTTCACCTACTCTGTGTCTTACAAAGACACGGCGGTTTGAACTAAAAATCTCAAATTTGGACCCCAGACCAAAGGACACATTTCCACCGATCTAATGTCCATTGCTCGTGTTTCTTAGCCCAAGCAGGTCTCTTCTTATTATTGGTGTCCTTTAGTATTGGTTTCTTTGCAGAAATTGGACCATGAAGGCCTGATTCACACAATCCCCTCTGAACTGTTGATGTTGACATGTGTCTGTTACTTGAAATCGGTGAAGCATTTATTTGGGCTGCAATTTCTGAGGCTGGTAACTCTAATGAACGTATCCTCTGCAGCAGAGGTAACTCTGGGTCTTCCATTCTTGTGGCGGTCCTCATGAGAGCCAGTTTCATCATAGCGCTTGATGGTTTTTGCGACCGCGCTTGAAGAAACTTTCAAAGTTCTTGAAATGTTCCGTATTGACTGACCTTCATTTCTTAAAGTGATTTGCTTATTCTTTGCTTATTCGAGCTGTTGTTGCCATAATATGGACTTGGTCTTTTACCAAATAAGGCTATCTTCTGTATACCTCCCCTACCTTGTCACAACACAACTGATTGGCTCAAACGCATTAAGGAAAGAAATTCCACAAATTAACTTTTAAGAAGGCACACCTGTTAATTGAAATGCATTCCAGGTGACTACCTCATGAAGCTGGTTGAGAGAATGCCAAGAGTGTGCAAAGCTGTCATCAAGGCAAAGGGTGGCTATTTGAAGAATCTTAAATATAAAATATATTTTGATTTGTTTAAAACTTTTTTGGTTACTACATGATTCCATGTGTGTTATTTCATAGTTTTGACATCTTCACTATTATTCTACAATGTAAAACATATTTTTTTTTTTTTACTCTTGAATTAGTAGGTGTGTCCAAACTTTTGACTGGTAGTGTATGTTCAACATGATAGCTATTACATTCCCACAGTAGTCCAAAACGAGCATCTCCTTCTTGAGGGACAAGGAGTGTAGAATAAGAGGGGCGGTGGGAAGAGACCGCAATTGGTCCTGAGATGGCTGAGAAGTAAGCTCACCAGAAGCAGGGAGGTCAAGGAAAGAATGAGATGAGGAACAATAGCCGAGCGTGAGTTCAAACAGGAGACAAGTACAATAAAGAGAGGGAGTTAGCGAGGCGAGGGTCCAAACGGGGGGGAGAGAAGACAACCAGGGATGTAAAGGAGTAAGAGGGAAGGGAAGTCAGACACGCAAAGGAAGGGTTATAAGGGAAAGACAGGAGCCATCTGTCTAAACAAACAAAAACAGACAAACATGATGAAAAAATGCTTTGAAATGACCGAGCTGTAAAAGGCACCACCAGGCCGCCGCACCCTTCCTACGACATGCGCCCCCCCCACCACGCAATCCTCCCACCCCACCCAGGCAGCCCGCCCTAAAATACACTTGTAAACTATAATTCCTTAAAATGACACTGGTGCTCCTTGTGTATCACAGATTGAGATAGTCCATTAAAAAATATACGTTATGATCTCAGATGTCAGTAAGGTATAGCCTAGCAGAGGGACCTATTCACTCATGTGTCTTGTTTCCATCCATAAGCAAACATTTTTTCCTTCATTTCCCCTTACCTTTTCCCCTAGGAATCGTTCTGTGTAGATTTGGTAAGAGCAGGCATACTGCACCCATCACACAGTGATCATATTTGACTCAGTATGAAAATGAAAATGTATGCCATTCTAATAATGGCGCCGGAGAAGATGGCTGCCGTTTTACAGCCCTCTAACCAATTGTACTATTATGTGTGTTTTTCCGCGTTATTTGTAATTTATTTTGTACATAATGTTTCTGCCATCATCTCTTATAACCAAAAAGAGCTTCTGGATATCAGGACAGCGATTACTCACCTCGTATTGGACGAAGATTTTTTCTTCAACGAGGCGGCCGTGAAGGATATCCTAATCACACCCGACAAGGCCCAAATCCCCGTCATTCGCATGAGGAAGAGACGGAGATATCGTGGACGTAGGTCGGGATGCCTTGTAAGGATCCGACGGCGAGCGAGTAAACTGCCTCTCCCATCAATCCTATTAGCCAATCTTCAATCATTTGAGAATAAATGGGATGACCTAAGATTACGGTTATCCTACCAACGGGACATTAAAAACTGTATCTTATGTGTCACCGAGTCGTGGCTGAACGACGACATGGACAACATACAGCTAGCGGGCTATACGCTACATCGGCAGGATAGAACGGCTGACTCCGGTAAGACAAGGGGTGGCGGTCTGTGTATATTTGTAAACAACAGCTGGTGCACAAAATCAAATACTAAGGAAGTCTCGAGGTTTTGCTCGCCTGAGGTAGAGTATCTTATGATAAGCTGTAGACCACACTATTTACCAAGAGAGTTTTCATCTATATTTTTCATAGCTGTCTATTTACCACCACAAACCAATGCTGGCATTAAGATTGCACTGAATGAGCTGTATAAGGCCATAAGTCAACAGGAAAACGCTCATCCAGAGGCAGCGCTCCTAGTGGCCGGGGACTTTAATGCAGGGAAACTTAAATCTGTTCTACCTAATTTCTACCAGCATGTTAAATGTGCAACCAGGGGAAAAAAAACTATAGACCACCTTTACTCCACACACAGAGACGCATACAAAGCTCTCCCTCGCCCTCCATTTGGCAAATCTGACCATAACTCTATCCTCCTGATTCCTGCTTATAATCAAAAACTAAAGCAGGAAGCACCAGTGACTAGGTTAATAAAAAAGTGGTCAGATGACGCAGATGCTAAGCTACAGGACTGTTTTGCTAGCATAGACTGGAACATGTTCCGGGATTTTTCAGATAGCATTGAGGAGTACACCACGTCAGTCACTGGCTTCATCAATAAGTGCATCGATGATGTCGTCCCCACAGAGACCGTACGTACATACACCAACCAGAAGCCATGGATTACAGGAAACATCCGCACTGAGCTAAAGGGTAGAGCTGCCGCTTTCAAGGAGCGGGACTCTAACCCGGACGCTTATAAGAAATCCCGCTATGCCCTCCGACGAACCATCAAACAGGCAAAGAGTCAATACAGGACTAAGATTGAATCGTACTACACCGGCTCTGACGCTAGTCGGATGTGGCAGGGCTTGAAAACTATTACAGACTACAAAGGGAAGCACAGCCGCGAGCTGCCCAGTGACACAAGACTTCCAGACGAGCTAAACCACTTCTATGCTCGCTTCGAGCCAAGCAACACTGAAGCATGCATGAGAGCACCAGCTGTTCTGGATGACTATGTGATCACGCTCTCCGTAGCCGATGTGAATAAGACTTTTAAGCAGGTCAACATTCACAAGGCGCAGGGCCAGACGGATTACCAGGACGTGTACTCCGAGCATGTGCTGACCAACTGGCAAGTGTCTTCACTGACATTTTCAACATGTCCCTGACTGAGTCTGTAATACCAACATGTTTCAAGCAGACCACCATAGTCCCCGTGCCCAAGGACACTAAGATAACCTGCCTAAATGACTACCGATCCGTAGCACTGATGTCTGTAGCCATGAAGTGTTTTGAAAGGCTGGTCATGGCTCACATAAACACCACTATCCCAGAAACCCTAGACCCACTCCAATTTGCATACCGCCCCAACAGATCCACAGATGATGCAATCTCTATTGCACTCCACAGTGCCCTTTCCCACCTGGACAAGAGGAACACCTACGTGAGAATGCTATTCATTGACTACAGCTCAGCATTCAACACATTTACATAATTTAGCAGACGCTCTTATCCAGAGCGACTTACAGTTAGTGAGTGCATACATTATTTTTTTTCATACCCCCCGTGGGAATCGAACCCACAACCATGGCGTTGTAAACACCATGCTCTACCAACTGAGCTACATCCCCGCCGGCCATTCCCTCCCCTACCCTGGAGAACTGTGCGCCACCCCATGGGTCTCCCGGTCGCGGCCAGCTACGACAGAGCCTGGATTCGAACCAGGATTTCTAGTGGCACAGCTAGCACTGCGATGCAGTGCCTTAGACCACTGCGCCACTCGGGAGGCCATGTAACACCATAGTGCCCTCAAAGCTCATCACTAAGCTAAGGATCCTGGGACTAAACACCTCCCTCTGCAACTGGATCCTGGACTTCCTGACGGGCCGCCCCCAGGTGGTAAGGGTAGGTAACAACACATCTGCCACACTGATCCTCAACACAGGGGCCCCTCGGGGGTGCGTGCTCAGTCCCCTCCTGTACTCCCTGTTCACCCATGACTGCATGGCCAGGCACGACTCCAACACCATCATTAAGTTTGCCGACGACACAACAGTGGTAGGCCTGATCACCAACAACGATGAGACAGCACCGTGTGGTGCCAGGATAACAACCTCTCCCTCAACGTGACCAAGACAAAGGAGATGATTGTGGACTACAGGAAAAAAAAGAGGACTGAGCACGCACCCATTCTCATCGACGGGGCTGTAGTGGAACAGGTTGAGAGCTTCAAGTTCCTTGGTGTTCACATAACCAACGAACTATCATGGTCCAAACAAGACAGTCGTGAAGAGGGCACGTCAAAGCCTATTCCCCCTCAGGAGACTGAAAAGATTTGGCATGGGTCCTCAGATCCTCAAAAAATTCTACAGCTGCACCATCGAGAGCATCCTGACTGGTTGCATCACCGCCTGGTATGGCAACTGCTTGGCCTCCGACCGCAAGGCACTACAGAGGGTAGTGCGTACGGCCCAGTACATCACTGGGGCCAAGCTTCCTGCCATCCAGGACCTCTATACCAGGCGGTGTCAGAGGAAGGCCCTCGAAATTGTCAAAGACTCCAGCCACCATAGTCATAGACTCTTCTCTCTGCTACCGCACGGCAAGCGGTACCAGAGTGCCAAGTCTAGGTCCAAAAGACTTCTCAACAGCTTCTACCCCCAAGCCATAAGACTCCTGAACAGCTACTCATGGCTACCCAGACTATTTGCACTGCCCCCCACCCCATCTTTTTACGCTGCTGCTACTCTGTTAATTATTTATACATAGTCACTTTAACTCTACCCACATGTACATATTACTTCAACTACCTCAACTAGCCGGTGCCCCCACACATTGACTCTGCACCGGTACCCCCCTGTATATATAGCCTCCCTACTGTTATTTTATTTTACTTTGCTCTTTTTTTCTCAACACTTTTTTGTTGTTGTTTTATTTTACTATTTTTATTAAAAATAAATGCACTGTTGGTTAAGGGATGTAAGTAAGCATTTCACTGTAATGTCTGCACCTGTTGTATTCTGCGCATGTGGCCAATAAAATTAGATTAGATTAGATTTGATTTGTATGTCGCTCTGGATAAGAGAGTCTGATAAATGACGTAAATGTAAATGCAAATGTTGTCTGGTGATATGCTATTCACTACTGTAACATGACTGAACAAGACTAACCCTGGTAGGAAGACATGACCTGACGGTAAGCAGCTAGGCAGCTGATTTTCCCCTCTCAACAACATATTACATTTACATTTACGTCATTTAGCAGACGCTCTTATCCAGAGCGACTTACAAATAGGTGCATTCACCTTATAGCCAGTGGGATAACCACTTTACAATTGTTTTTTTGTTTTTTTGGGGGGGGGTGGGGGTGGGTTGGAGCAAAGGGGGGGGTAGAAGGATTACTTTATCCTATCCCAGGTATTCCTTAAAGAGGTGGGGTTTCAAATGTCTCCGGAAGGTGGTGAGTGACTCCGCTGTCCTGGCGTCGTGAGGGAGCTTGTTCCACCATTGGGGTGCCAGAGCAGCGAACAGTTTTGACTGGGCTGAGCGGGAACTATGCTTCCGCAGAGGTAGGGGAGCCAGCAGGCCAGAGGTGGATGAACGCAGTGCCCTCGTTTGGGTGTAGGGACTGATCAGAGCCTGAAGGTACGGAGGTGCCGTTCCCCTCACAGCTCCGTAGGCAAGCACCATGGTCTTGTAGCAGATACGAGCTTCAACTGGAAGCCAGTGGAGTGTGCGGAGGAGCGGGGTGACATGAGAGAACTTGGGAAGGTTGAACACCAGACGGGCTGCGGCATTCTGGATGAGTTGTAGGGGTTTAATGGCACAGGCAGGGAGCCCAGCCAACAGCGAGTTGCAGTAATCCAGACGGGAGATGACAAGTGCCTGGATTAGGACCTGTGCCGCTTCCTGTGTAAGGCAGGGTCGTACTCTCCGAATGTTGTAGAGCATTCATATTCAACCAAATGACCAAAAAACATTTGTAACAACCAGTATCTGCGAAGCATTTAACAAAAGCATAGCTTTATTTTGATGGGCTTACTGCACAAACATTCATAGACCTGTGATGGAAATTTCTGTTAAACCTTTATCATGATTGTGTACTAGAAGCTCTTTCTTTAAGCCTAGTTGCTTAGGCATTAACTTTTAGTTTATTGATATAACTAGATCATATGAAATGGGATTGTGCGTGCATGGCTATGGGCCTGTTTCTAACCGTTCTGTGGATGTGTAGCATAGGAACCTGGTTTTAGGGAAGTATGTATAGTACCAGTAAAAAGTTTGGACACACCTACTCATTCAAGGGTTTTTCTTTATTTTTACTCTTTTCTGAATTGTAGAATAATAGTGAAGACATCAAAACAATGAATAACACATATGGAATCAAGTAGTAACCAAAAAAAGTGTTAAACAAATAAAATATATTTTATATTTGAGATTCTTCAAATAGCCACCCTTTGCCTTGATGACAGCTTTGCACACTCTTGGCATTCTCTCAACAAGCTTCACCTGGATTGCTTTTCCAACAGTCTTGAAGGAGTTGCTGACCACTTGCTGGCTGCTTGTCCTTCACTCTGCCGTCCAACTCATCCCAAACCATCTCAATTGGGCTGAGGTCAGGGGATTGTGGAGGCCAGGTCATCTGATGCAGCACTCCATCACTCTCCTTCTTGGTCAAATAGCCCTTACACAGCCTGGAGGTGTGTTGGAACATTGTCCTGTTGAAAAACAAAATGATAGTCCCACTAAGCCCAAACCAGATGGGATGGCGTATCGCTGCAGAATGCTGTGGTCGCCATGCTGGTTAAGTGTGCCTTAAATTCTAAATAAATCACAGATAGTGTCACCAGCAAAGCACCCCCACACCATCACACCTCCTCGTCCATGCTTTACGGTGGGAACTACACATGCAGAGATCATCCATTCACCCACACCGCGTTTCACAAAGACACGGCGGATGGAACCAAAAATCTCCAAAAAGGACACATTTCCACCGGTCTAATGTCCATTGCTCGTGTTTCTTTGCCCAAGCAAGTCTCTTCTTCTTATTGGTGTCCTTTAGTAGCAGTTTCTTTGCAGCAATTCGACCATGAAGGCCTGATTCACAGTCCCCTCTGAACAGTTGATGTTGCGATGTGTCTGTGACTTAAACTCTGTGAAATCCTCTGCAGCAGAGGTAACTCTGGGTCTTCCATTCCTGTGGCGGTGCTCATGAGAGCCAGTTTCATCATAGCACTTGATGGTTTTTGCGATTGCACTTGAAGAAACTTTCAAAGTTCTTGAAATGTTCCGTATTGACTGAAAGTAATGATGGACTGTCGTTTCTCTTTGCTTATTTGAGCTGTTGTTGCCATAATATGGACTTGGTCTTTTACTAAATAGGGCTATCTTCTGTATACCCCCCTACCTTGTCACAACAAAAGCATTCCAGGTGAAGCTGGTTGAGAGAATGCCAATTTGTTTAACACTTTTCTGGTTACTACATGATTCCATATGTGTTATTTCATAGTTTTGATGTCTTCACTATTATTCTACAATGTAAAAAATTGTAAAAATAAAGAAAAACCTTTGAATGAGTAAGCGTGTCCAAACTTTTGACTGGTAGTGTACATGATATCTGGGCGCACAGCCAAGAGCTGACAGGCGAGACCTCTGGTTTCCTGCTAGTCAGAAGGGAAAGAACCTGTTCCTTCTCTATCTACTGAAACCAGAGCAAAGTGTTAAATCCTAAGCACTAATGATAAAGCTGTTGTCCTGGCTAAGGCCTGTTGCTGGGCAAAAGGTTCAAACTTGGTGTGTGTGTGTGTGGGAGGGGTGGGTGGTGTTAAGCCCCACATCATCTAGGCAGACAGCGGAAGATGCTTGCTTGCTCGGGTCAAGGGGCCATTAATCTACTTTTGAGGAACTATGTCTGGAGAGATTTCCTGTTGTTTTATCACCTACAGTGGCTTGCGAAAGTATTCACCCCCCTTGGCATTTTTCCTATTTTGTTGCCTTACAACCTGGAATTTAAATTGATTTTTTGGGGGGGTTGTATAATTTGATTTACACAACATGCCTACCACTTTGAAGATGCAAAATAAAAAAAATTGTGATACAAACAAGTAATAAGACAAAAAAACAGAAAACTTGCGCGTGCATGACTAAACATCCCCACAGCATGATGCTGCCACCACCATGCTTCACTGTGGGGATGGTGTTCTCAGGGTGATGAGAGGTGTTGGGTTTGCACCAGACATAGCGTTTTCCTTGATGGCCAAAAAGCTCAGTTTTAGTCTCATCTGACCAGAGTACCTTCTTCCATATGTTTGGGGAGTCTCCCACATGCCTTTTGGCGAACACCAAACGTGTTTGCACACTGGACTGTTTGACGCTATCCAGCGTAACTCTGTACTACGGAATAAACTCTGTATTCTGTGATTTACCCTCCTGCGCCTGACTCCTTCAAATCACCTATCACAATTTGAGTCAATTGGAGGTGTACCTGTGGATGTATTTCAAGGCCTACCTTCAAACTCAGTGCGTCTTTGCTTGACATCATGGTGTGAGAAGTGCAAATCAATCCCAGAACAACAGCAAAGGACCTTGTGAAGATGCTGGAGGAAACAGGTACAAAATTATCTATATCCACAGTAAAACGAGTCCTATATCGACATAACCTGAAAGGCTGCTCAGCAAGGAAGAAGCCACTGCTCCAAAACCGCCATAAAAAAGCCATACTACGGTTTGCATCTGCACATGGGGACAAAGATCGTACTTTTTGGAGAAATGTCCTCTGGTCTGATGAAACAAAAATAGAACTGTTTGGCCATAATGACCATTGTTATGTTTGGAGGAAAAAGGGGGTATCTTGCAAGCCGAAGAACACCATCCCAACCATGAAGCACGGGGGTGGCAGCATCATGCTGTGGGGGTGCTTTGCTGCAGGAGGGACTGGTGCACTTCACAAAATAGATGGCATCATGAGGAAGGAAAATGATGTGGATATATTGAAGCAACATCTCAAGACATCAGTCAGGAAGTTAAAGCTTGGTCGTAAATGGGTCTTCCAAATGGACAATGACCCCAAGCATACGTCTATAGTTGTGGCAAAATGGCTTAAGGACAACAAAGTCAAGGTATTGGAGTGGCCATCACAAAGCCCTGACCTCAATCCTATAGAAAATGTGTGGGCAGAACTGAAAAAGCTTGTGCGAGCAAGGAGGCCTACAAACCTGACTCAGTTACACCAGCTCTGTCAGAAGGAATGGGCCAAAATTCACCCAACTTATTGTGGGAAGCTTGTGGAAGGCTACCCGAAACGTTTGACCCAAGTTAAACAATTTAAAGGCAATGCTACCAAATACTAATTGAGTGTATGTAAACTTCTGACCCACTGGGAATGTGATGGTCCTCCCGAGTGGCGCAGTGGTCTAAGGCACTGCATTGCAGTGCTAACTGTGCCACTAGAGATCCTGGTTCAAATCCAGGCTCTGTCGTAGCCGGCCGCGACCGGGAGACCCATGGGGCGGCGCACAATTGGCCCAGTGTCGTCCAGGGTAGGGGAGGGAATGGCCGGCAGGGATGTAGCTCAGTTGGTAGAGCATGGCATTTGTAATGCCAGGGTTGTGGGTTCGATTCCAGTATAAAAAAATAAAAATGTATGCACTCACTAACTGTAAGTCGCTCTGGATAAGAGCGTCTGCTAAATGACTAAAATGTAAATGTAATGAAATAAATAAAAGCTGAAATAAATCATTCTCTCTACTATTATTCTGACATTTCACATTCTTAAAATAAAGTGGTGATCCTAACTGACCTAAGACAGGGAATTCTTACTAGGATTAAATGTCAGGAATTGTGAAAAACTGAGTTTAAATGTATTTGGCTAAGGTGTATGTAAACTTCCGACTTCAACTGTACACTGAGATCATGTGACAGATCATGTGACACTTAGATTGCACACAGGTGGACTTTATTTAACTAATTATGTGACTTCTGAAGGTAATTGGTTGCACCAGATCTTATTTAGGGGCTTCATAGCCAAGGGGTTGAATACATGTGCACGCACCACTTTTCCGTTATTTATTTTGTAGATTTTTTTTAAACAAGTAATTTTTTTCATTCCACTTCACCAATTTGGACTATTTTGTGTATGTCCATTACATGAAATCCAAATAAAAATCAATTTAAATTATAGGTTGTAATGCAACAAAATAGGAAAAACGCCAAGGGGGATTAATACTTTGCAAGGCACTGTATTGTCCTCAGAATGAGACAACCTTTTTCACAGTTAGTCTGCACCCTGTACCCCAGTTTTGTCTCATTGTCCAGCACATACACACGCCAAGATCACGAGTTTTGTACATTCTTGCATAAGATGACATGCCTATATAAGGTTTCTGTACTCCTAGTGTCATTTGAGCTCTCTGGCGTACACCTTAGAAGTGCATGTCCGACCAGCTCCATTATTGCAATAATGAATAGATAAATAAAGTATAATTGTTTGAAGAAATAACAAAGTCTCTCCTTATTGGGTAGAATTTCCACAACAGACCTTGGAGTAGGCTCCATAAAATGATAAATCATTTAGCTATTTCATTATGGTCAAAAACACAATCGCATCAGTGGAATGCTTTTCACAATTGCAGTTATGTGAATAAATAGTCTAATATAGTTTTGATCTAAGAGAAGTAGGCTACAGAACAGACTAGAAAAGTGGTCTCTTTGAGACAGCTTTCATCTTTTTCATAGCCAGTTACAGATTGCATTCCACAAGAGTCACACATACCAAAATTACAGTCTCTGGGTATTCAGTCAAAACAGAATAATGAATCATATACAGTAATAGTGAGGGCATGCATACAACATGAAAGAAGAGCTTACCTTTTTGTTCATATGCATAGGCTAAGTGACACAATCTAATGACCATCTTTCAAGACATAAGTTGCTGTATAGGGGTGACTAATTCAATCCACTTATTCTATCCACTTACTACTACTATTTATATGATGACAAATAAATAACATTAGACATACACATGTGTTCTGATGTAATTCTCAAAGACTTAAATTACTCGAATTATTGTAACTAGGTTACCTACAGTATCCTCTACCTATAACTGATAGTAGAAAACAGAACTTTATACATCCTAGGCAGCTATATTCGTCATTTGTGATAATAAGCTACCATTTGCTTTTCAGCTTTCTTAAACAATTGACCAGAAAAACGACCGAACAAGGTAGCAACATCACATGTTTACAGTTTTCTGGGTCTATGCAGCCTTATTCGGAGCGGAGCAGACTAGCGCTCCATCAAGTAGCCAGCCTTCAGTAGACAAGCAACCCCGCAATGTTTCCAATGTACAGTACAGTAGTCACAAAACGAACCGCGTCCTATGCAGTGTTTTCAAGAGGTTAGATCTGTATTAGGTCACATACCTTTCCAGGCCAGAGAAAGCAGTAAAAGTCCCACGAACATGGAAGCCTTCATTCGTAAAGCCATGTTGTTGCTTCTGCCCAGTGTCGTCCCGAGAGTGAGTGTGACCGCTGGCCGATCCTGGCAAACTGCGAGACAGACTCAGGGTGCGAGAGAAGCAAGAGATGTGGGGGCAGATTTGGTCGAGAGCGACTGTGCATTTGGTAGGAGGAACTTATAGGGGAGAGAGCTCAGTACAGTAAGTAGCCTAATCTTTCTGAACAGGTAGTCTAAATGATAACATGGTTTGGAACAAGGGTTCCTCGATTGTTTAGAATGGAATAGAATAGAATATAACATGTAGCTGTGAGCAGCAATGGTACACAGGCTGAGCCTCCAGGGGCCCCTGCAGTCATGGCTGTCCTATCAGATCTCAGGTCCCTGATGAATACCTCCTTGGTGACCACAATACTGACCAGTGAGCACGGATTTACATAACATTTAAATGGTGGGAAAAGACATTTGACATGTATGTGTGAAAGATACACTACATGAACAAAAGTATGTGGACACCTGCTTGTCGAACATCTCATTCCAAAATCATGGCCATTAATATGGAGTTGGTCCCCCCTTTGCTGCTATAACAGCCACTCTTCTGGGAAGGCTTTCCTCTGGATGTTGGAACATTGCTGCGGGGACTTGCTTCCATTCAGCCGCAAGAGCATTAGTGAGGTCGGACACTGAAGTAGGGCGATTAGGCGTGGCTCGCAGTCGGTGTTCCAATTCATCCCAAAGGTGTTCGATAGGGTTGAGGTCAGGGCTCTGTGTGTGGCCAGTCAAGTTCTTCCACACCGATCTCGACAAATCATTTCTGTATGGACCTCGCTTTGTGCATGGGGGCATTGTCATGCTGAAACAAGGAAGGGCCTTCCTCAAACTGTTGCCACAAAGTTGGAACCACAGAATCGTCTAGAATGTCATTTTACGCTGTAGCGTTAAGATTTCCCTTCACTGGAACTAAGGTGCCTAGCCCAACCATGAAAAACAGCCCCAGACCATTATTCCTACTCCACCAAACTTTACAGTTGGCACTATGCATTCGGGCAGGTAGCGTTCTCCTGATATCCGTCAAACCCAGATTTGTCCGTCGGACTGCCAGATGGTGAAGCGTGATTCATCACTCCAGTGGACGTGTTTCCACTGCTCCAGAGTCCAATGGCGGCGAGCTTTACACCACTCCAGCCGGCAATAGGCATTGCTCATGGTGATCTTAGGCTTGTGTGCGGCGGCTCGGCCATGGAAACCCATTTCATGAAGCTCACGACAAATAGTTATTGTGCTGATGTTGCTTCCAGAGGCAGTTTGGAACTCGGTAGTGAGTGTTACAGCCGAGGGCAGACGATTTTTATGCACTACACGTTTCAGTACTCGGCGGTCCCGTTCTGTGAGCTTGTACCACTTTGCGACTGAGCCGTTGTTGCTCCTAGACATTTCCAATTCACAATAACAGCACTTACAGTTGACAAGGGCAGCTCTAGCAGGGCAGAAATTTGACAAACTGACTTGTTGTAAAGGTTGCATCCTATGACGGTGCTACGTTGACTGTCACTTAGCTGTTCAGTAAGGCCATTCCACTGCTAATGTTTGTCTATTGAGATTGCATGGCTGTGTGCTCGATTTTATACACTTGTCAGTAACATGTGTGGCTGAAATAGCCTTTTGTATATACAGTGGGGAAAAAAAGTATTTAGTCAGCCACCAATTGTGCAAGTTCTCCCATTTAAAAAGATGAGAAAGGCCTGTAATTTTCATCATATGTACACGTCAACTATGACAGACAAATTGAGGAAAAAAAATCCAGAAAATCACATTGTAGTATTTTTTATGAATTTATTTGCAAATTATGGTGGAAAATAAGTATTTGGTCACCTACAAACAAGCAAGATTTCTGGCTCTCACAGACCTGTAACTTCTTCTTTAAGAGGCTCCTCTGTCCTCCACTCGTTACCTGTATTAATGGCACCTGTTTGAACTTGTTATCAGTATAAAAGACACCTGTCCACAACCTCAAACAGTCACACTCCAAACTCCACTATGGCCAAGACCAAAGAGCTGTCAAAGGACACCAGAAACAAAATTGTAGACCTGCACCAGGCTGGGAAGACTGAATCTGCAATAGGTAAGCAGCTTGGTTTGAAGAAATCAACTGTGGGAGCAATTATTAGGAAATGGAAGACATACAAGACCACTGATAATCTCCCTCGATCTGGGGCTCCACGCAAGATCTCACCCCGTGGGGTCAAAATGATCACAAGAACGGTGAGCAAAAATCCCAGAACCACACGGGGGGACCTAGTGAATGACCTGCAGAGAGCTGGGACCAAAGTAACAAAGCCTACCATCAGTAACACACTACGCCGCCAGGGACTCAAATCATGCAGTGCCAGACGTGTCCCCCTGCTTAAGCCAGGACATGTCCAGGCCCATCTGAAGTTTGCTAGAGTGCATTTGGATGATCCAGAAGAGGATTGGGAGAATGTCATATGGTCAGATGAAACCAAAATAGAACCTTTTGGTAAAAACTCAACTCGTTGTGTTTGGAGGACAAAGAATGCTGAGTTGCATCCCAAGAACACCATACCTACTGTGAAGCATGGGGGTGGAAACATCATGCTTTGGGGCTGTTTTTCTGCAAAGGGACCAGGACGACTGATCCGTGTAAAGGAAAGAATGAATGGGGCCATGTATCGTGAGATTTTGAGTGAAAACCTCCTTCCATCAGCAAGGGCATTGAAGATGAAACGTGGCTGGGTCTTTCAGCATGACAATGATCCCAAACACACCGCCCGGGCAACGAAGGAGTGGCTTCGTAAGAAGCATTTCAAGGTCCTGGAGTGGCCTAGCCAGTCTCCAGATCTCAACCCCATAGAAAATCTTTGGAGGGAGTTGAAAGTCCGTGTTGCCCAGCGACAGCCCCAAAACATCACTGCTCTAGAGGAGATCTGCATGGAGGAATGGGCCAAAAAAACAGAAACAGTGTGTGAAAACCTTGTGAAGACTTACAGAAAACGTTTGACCTGTGTCATTGCCAACAAAGGGTATATAACAAAGTATTGAGAAACTTTTGTTATTGACCAAATACTTATTTTCCACCATAATTTGCAAATAAATTCATAAAAAATCCTACAATGTGATTTTCTGGAAAAAATTTCTTCATTTTGTCTGTCATAGTTGACGTGTACCTATGATGAAAATTACAGGCCTCTCTCATCTTTTTAAGTGGGAGAACTTGCACAATTGGTGGCTGACTAAATACTTTTTTTCCCCACTGTATAGTGTATGATCGGATTGGGGGTCCCTTAAAATGTAATTGTGTCGAAATGATACATGGGCCTGTTCTCTCGCTGGATACGTAACGCATACATGGCATTGAATTACATTTCAGTTAGTTCCAGAACATTCTTGAACATTCAATTGCTTGACCAACAGCTGTTCTAATTGATAAATCAAAGCCTATTAGAAAACTTAGATTGCTCTGCTGATTCCTCTGTACTCAAACTGTGCTATATCTGTGCCTTCGGAAATCATGGATTCAACTCCAAGCCTCAATACATTTGCCACATGATAAAGAACTTGAGAACTCAAGAAGAAGGAACTACTACTCTGTGCTGAAAGCAAACATCCGGTAGACAGAAGTATTTTTAGGGAGTCCAAAAACAGGCTAGCTCCTGTACAAAAAGCACAGTGTGCTCGCTGCACTAGAGCCTGGAGTTTTCATATCATCAGCATTGGAGCTCCTCCTGTGGTGTGAGACCGACTGTATCCGAGTCGACTGGTGGACAGTCTCAGTATACAGTGTGTTTGAGTACACAGACACTGTGTGTTTGTACACCTGGGGGAGAGCACACACAAGTCACTACTGTCGAGTAATAAAAGGTTCCTTCCGACCATTAGGCGCTGGCAGCAGTAGGGAAATGCAATAGACATTGGCATTTCTGCTGCGATTTGTCTCCTCTGCATTTGTGGGACTTTGAGTTTAACAGAAGTGGATTGTTATGAACTAAGATTTGATTTGTTTGATCAGATTGCTCTTTGTCTGTCTATCTGTTACATTTGACTGTGTAAAACCTAGCAGTACTATTTATTTCTCTGAGAGTGAGGCAGATATATAGCATTTAGTTAAAAAAACATTAACATGATTATTTGTCTCTCTGAAATAAAACCATCAAGTGATAGATTTTAAACAAATACATGTCTGTCACTGAACAACCAGGCCATGATTAGATCATGAAAAACACACCAATCTCTTTCATAATTTACCAACATTTCTGAAAATGCAGATACACTGAGTGTACAAAACATTAGGAACACCTTTCCACGACATAGCTGAATTCAGGTGAAAGCTATGATCCCATATTGATGTTAAATCCACTTCAATCAGTGTAGATGAAGGGGAGGAGACAGGTTAAAGAAGGATTTTAAAGCCTGGAGACAATTGAGACATGGATTGTATTTTAGTGCCTTTGAACGGGGTATGGTAGTAGGTGCCAGGTGCACCGTTTTCAATGTGTCAAGAACTGCAACGCTGCTGGTTTTTCACACTCAACAGTTTCCCGTGTGTATCAAGAATAGTCCACCACCCAAAGAACATCCAGCCAACTTGACACAACTGTGGGAAGCATTGGGGTCACATGGGCCAGCATCACTGTAGAACGCTTTCTAAACCTTGTAGAGTCCATGCCCCGATGAATTGAGGCTGCTCTGAGGGCAAAAGCAGGTGCAACTATTAGGAAGGTGTTCCTAAGGTTTTGTACACTCAGTGTATAGGATTTTGGAATGAAACTCTTTATTTACAGTGGGGAAAAAATGTATTTAGTCAGCCACCAATTGTGCAAGTTCTCCCACTTAAAAAGATGAGAGAGGCCTGTAATTTTCATCATAGGTACACGTCAACTATGACAGACAAAATGAGAAAAAAAAATCCAGAAAATCACATTGTAGGATTTTTAATGAATTTATTTGCAAATTATGGTGGAAAATAAGTATTTGGTCAATAACAAAAGTTTCTCAATACTTTGTTACATACCCTTTGTTGGCAATGACACAGGTCAAACGTTTTCTGTAAGTCTTCACAAGGTTTTCACACACTGTTGCTGGTATTTTGGCCCATTCCTCCATGCAGATCTCCTCTAGAGCAGTGATGTTTTGGGGCTGTCGCTGGGCAACATGGACTTTCAACTCCCTCCAAAGATTTTCTATGGGGCTGAGATCTGGAGACTGGCTAGGCCACTCCAGGACCTTGAAATGCTTCTTACGAAGCCACTCCTTCGTTGCCCGGGCCGTGTGTTTGGGATCATTGTCATGCTGAAAGACCCAGCCACGTTTCATCTTCAATGCCCTTGCTGATGGAAGGAGGTTTTCACTCAAAATCTCACGATATATGGCCCCATTCATTCTTTCCTTTACACGGATCAGTCGTCCTTGTCCCTTTGCAGAAAAACAGCCCCAAAGCATGATGTTTCCACCCCCATGCTTCACAGTAGGTATGGTGTTCTTTGGATGCAACTCAGCATTCTTTGTCCTCCAAACACGACGAGTTGAGTTTTTACCAAAAAGTTCTATTTTGGTTTCATCTGACCATATGACATTCTCCCAATCCTCTTCTGGATCATCCAAATGCACTCTAGCAAACTTCAGACGGGCCTGGACATGTACTGACTTAAGCAGGGGGACACGTCTGGCACTGCAGGATTTGAGTCCCTGGCGGCGTAGTGTGTTACTGATGGTAGGCTTTGTTACTTTGGTCCCAGCTCTCTGCAGGTCATTCACTAGGTCCCCCTGTGTGGTTCTGGGATTTTTGCTCACCGTTCTTGTGATCATTTTGACCCCACGGGGTGAGATCTTGCGTGGAGCCCCAGATCGAGGGAGATTATCAGTGGTCTTGTATGTCTTCCATTTCCTAATAATTGCTCCCACAGTTGATTTCTTCAAACCAAGCAGCTTATCTATTGCATATTCAGTCTTCCCAGCCTGGTGCAGGTCTACAATTTTGTTTCTGGTGTCCTTTGACAGCTCTTTGATCTTGGCCATAGTGGAGTTTGGAGTGTGACTGTTTGAGGTTGTAGACAGGTGTCTTTTATACTGATAACAAGTTCAAACAGGTGCCATTAATACAGGTAACGAGTGGAGGACAGAGGAGCCTCTTAAAGAAGAAGTTACAGGTCTGTGAGAGCCAGAAATCTTGCTTGTTTGTAGGTGACCAAATACTTATTTTCCACCATAATTTGCAAATAAATTCATTGAAAATCCTACAATGTGATTTTCTGGGGAAAAAAATCTCAATTTGTCTGTCATAGTTGACGTGCACCTATGATGAAAATTACAGGCCTCTCTCATCTTTTTAAGTGGGAGAACTTGCACAATTGGTGGCTGACTAAATACTTTTTTCCCCCACTGCATTATAAAGAGTTATACAATGAGTATATTACAATTAAATTGGGATATGATATATTATGATGAACTATCATTGTTACGATTTGAATCTTTTATCATTAGTTTGGATACGTTTATGGCTTTGTTTTGAATATTTCTTACTCTGCCATACATAGGCTCTATTTCAAGCCTGTGTTCTTTAAGATATGTATTTTATTTATTTCTGTTGTGATGACCTAATGGAGGCCATGGGAGAGGCCTCTGTGGAGCTATTTTCTCAGCTAGCTGCACTTTGCCAAGCACACCCCTGATCAGACTAGTGTGAACATAAAAGCCTTTGAGGTGAGGTACATGCGGGGGGCATCAATAATAATACCATGATTAAAGGTGGAAGAGATTTTCACGCTTCCTTTGAGACAAAAGCTTTTAGTCTTCATCGTTGCTTCCCCTTATCTGCTGTGTAGTCCTGTGGAGTCCTGTGGAGTCCTGTGTAGTCCTGTGTAGTCCTGTGTAGTCCTGTGTAGTCCTGTGTAGTCCTGTGTAGTCCTGTGGAGTCCTGTGTAGTCCTGTGTAGTCCTGTGGAGTCCTGTGTAGTCCTGTGTAGTCCTGTGTAGTCCTGTGTAGTCCTGTGGAGTCCTGTGTAGTCCTGTGGAGTCCTGTGTAGTCCTGTGTAGTCCTGTGGAGTCCTGTGTAGTCCTGTGTAGTCCTGTGTAGTCCTGTGTAGTCCTGTGCAGGGCAGGTGTGTTACCGTCTGGGGGATCAAGCTTTCTAAAACCATAATGAAGGCCATTCAACAGACCAGACATCTCCTTTCATGCTCAGTAGACTTCATTGCGCTCTGTTTTTCTTTCCCCCCCGATATCAGAAGACGATCTGTTTGTGGCGACGTTGCTCTGTTTTGATGGAAAAATAATTGAAACGCAGATAAAGGACCACAACTGCCTTCTCCTCCTCCTCCTCCTCCTCCTCCTCCTCCTCCTCCTCCTTCTCCTCCTCCTCCTCCTCTCTCCATCTGTGTTTACAGCAAATCCATTTTGTCTGGTTCGGTAAACGCTCCACTCACTCATAGAGCACTCCTAGGGAGGGATACAGGTCTGTCTCTGAGCAATGCTAATCATCACACACAATACATAAATATGGTTGACATTATTTGAAAAGACTTCAAGGCAATATTTCTTCATGTTGCAGGTGAAACTTTGATGTAGATTATCTAGAGTATCTTGGTTCAGTTTTTGTGTGTGAAAATGTATACTTTATTATAGGAATAATAGTGGTGTGACCTTAGGTAAGACAGGGGCCAACCGAGTGGTGGCTGGTGTGTGGATGACCTTCAGAAGTTTACCAGAGGTCAAACAGGGAGATCACAACACCTCTGGATGAAAAGGGGACGTAAACAAAGAGGCTGTTGACGTTTCCACTTCCTGTATGGCCTGGCAGAATCCTTACACTGTGTAGTGATAGGTTAGCAGATGAAGGGGCCCCTGTTTCCAAAACAATCTCATTGTTCAGACGAACCATTCAAGGCCAGTGAAATATAACACACATTCAGTTTAGGCAAAGTAACAATTCTAATGTCAACAGAATGTATCATATTAGATTGTTCTGTTATGAAGATAATGACAAAAGTGAAGGAAATACCTTTTGTATCCTAAATGTATTGCAACAACATCCATGAATACAGGCAGGGGTGGAAATGGGGGGGATGTGAAATAATTTGTAATATTTTGTAAAACTGAGCTTGTAAAAAAAACGGAACTTGTATTTTGTAAAACTGATTCCAAGGATTTTACATTGGCGCATCACCAGAGGGATTTTTTTGCTCAATTTCAACCCCTGAATATGAGCATTTATTCTGCTACTACAGAGTGAAGCAGCAGTGGACCATGCCTTGCCTCGTTGGCTTTCACATTATAGAATACAATGTGCAGTATTCTTGTGAGACAAAGACATTGATCTAAATACGGTAGAGCCGTATGGTCAATGGACAGTCTGATAGTAGTGAGGTGAAAGGCCAACCTAAGACACAGCTGTCAATAATGTGATTAGCTTGGGAATTTGTTCCTACATTTCTTTCAGCCCAGCACAGACTAGTCTAGCAGTGGTATGTAGGTTATAGTAGGTTAGGTTTCACAATCATTGGGTGGATGGACAATTCTCATCATTGTGTCAGAGCATGCACACATAAGGAAGGATGGAGTTTTATAGTTGACATGTAGAGGAGAAGAAATTGAAAAACAATCCAGCCTTTTCTGCCAATCACTCATTGTTTTACTATTAGGTCATGTGACATATGTTTACTGTATATTAGACCATTCCTGAAATACCTGGAAGACAAGAAGCTTATATTGAAACGATATGTCATAGCATAGTAATTTATTACATGGCAGTCATTTACTATATCGCAGCAACATTGGTCTTAACTGCATTCATCATGACTTCCATGTTGTGGGTTTTGGAACAATAGAAGTCTTACCGTCACTACCACTTTGTTATGCTAGATTGTGTCAGCCATATTCCTCCGAAGTTATTGATAGTAAGTGGGTTTACGCTGACATTATAGCTGTCATCAGCTCTTCCCTTGACCATTAATTTAAAATATATATGTAAATATGCAAATGATACAAGTAAATACTCAGTAGATTTGCTGTATATATGTGATAATGATGTACAGTATAAACAGAGAAGCTGCCGGTGTTATCTTTTTTTCACACAGTCATATCAGGATTCATCTTAAGAATGAGTGCTCTTTACTTGTAACAGGATACATCCTAGGCAGATGGTTTGGGAAGATTGGGAGCATTTCGTTTGGGAAATAAAATAGACTGGGACTGAGTAAGGAAAAGACAACACAAAAAAAGTGCCTGGATGCCTCTCCCCCGTAGAGTTCCCAGGGACTGCAAAGACCCTAGAAGACCCAAGAGAGTAAACTTTTAACTTGGCTGACAGAGAGGGACAGAAAGTCAGGACATTCTGGAATGTTGTGAGGGGACACAGAAAAACCCACCTAGGGTGTTCCAAACAAACACCCTGCTTTTATTCAGGCAAATATCAGGATCTTCACAACTTGAGATCTGCATATCTTACTTACTTTGAGTATTTTAGGTGACGTATTGGAAGTGTTTTCTTGATGGTTGTCTTTGTGTCCCTTTACATTAAACTTTAGACCCATGAGAATCTTAATCTATGTTTGTTGGGAATAAAGACACTTACATTTTGTCCTTGAATCCGGTTGCCCTGGCATTTCCCCTTTGACGCATTCTCTAGCCTAGCACCCTTAGCATATACCCCCAGTGCACCCTGGTCCCTGCATGAGTGTGATTGATGATTGGACAGAACTCCTGTTTGTTATCGCACTCGCTCTCTGTGGTGGAAAGAGACTCTATAGCTCATGCTCTAAGGAGAGCCTAGAGGAAGGAAAGAGGAAAAGATGTCATTCTTTCCAGGCCAGACCCAAGAGCAAGTTGTTTTGGGGTTGTCTGCTCAAATGAGAGAGGGCCATTGTCCAGTGCGCACAGGGGTGGGAGCACGGAGTGTGCACAGGGGGCTAAGGGGCTTGGGGGAAGAGTGGGAGAGATATTTGGAGTCTTGTTCCTGCTAAACTCCGTCACAATAACTTGGATTGTGACAAAGGGACACTTTAATAAGAGACACAAGCTTTTGCAAATCCCTGTCTCCATGGTAATCATATGTAATTAGAGGCTATTAACCATTATACATCCCACAAACAGGGTTTCAAGGCATGTCCAGTCCTACCCAACGCCATGAAGAGTGAGAGTGTGATTTAGGTTGTTCTTTATCCAAAGTCCATCCAGTTCTAACTGAGTTCTAACTCAGTTTATTACATCTGTGATGCCTATTTTTGGAATGTCAAAGGGGTATTTACAAGAAAATTTGCAAATCTCTGAACTCTTTAAAAGAAGCATAACATTGAGCATGGCTTTCTAACATTATAAATTAAATTGAGCTAACAAGTGAGGACCATGTCGACCAAGTAGAGCCATCCCCATGGTCCTGGGAACAAAAATATTCACAGACCAAGAATGTTGTCCTGGTGGACTTCTACATTCAACAGTCAGTTTTCTGTGTGTCTCTCTTTCTCTAATTCTCTCTTTCTCGCTCTCCCTCTGCATATGTATGGCTCTTTCTTACCCCTGTGGGCTGCTGTGGTATGCAGGGTCTTAGCCTGGGTTGTGACCTGTCTGCTCGCCAGTGATTTCTTCTGTTTGGAGTTTGTGTTTTCCCATAGAAGCTTCTGGTCTGCTGATTACCCTCTGCTCGCTGTCACACTCTCTCCCAGTCTGTGAATATTAATAGTACTCTCCTCCAGTTACACTGGCAGGCTGCTAAAGTCAACAGAGGATTAGATGGTCGCAATGCAAAGCTACTGTAGCGGGTGATTTGAACGGAGTCAGGCGCAGGAGGGTAAATCACAGAATAAATGGTTTATTCTGCAAACACAGTGGCACGCAGCAATGCGTAAAACACTACAGTGCGGTATAACGGCGCACTGGAGAAAACAAAGCACACAGGTGAATTTCCTGGCGAAACAAATATGTATAAAGCTCCACCAAGCTATTGTCACCTCCACAATAAACAATCACACACAAAGACATGGGGGGCAGAGGGAATACTTATACAGGTACTGATGCGGGGATATGAACCAGGTGTGTGTAAAAACAAGACAAAACAAATGGAATGATGAGATGAGGAGTGGCAGTGGCTAGAAGGGCGGTGTCGACGAGCGCCGAAGCCTGCCCGAACAAGGAGAAGAGGCAGCTTTGAAGGAAGTCGTGACAGCTACCCGAAAACTAACCACAAAGTCCTAAATGAAATGACTGGACAGATTACAAAAAATCCTGTCACACATCTCAGAGATGGTAAAAAGAGGAAAGTTAAATAAAGTATTTGGGGTCCTTTCCTTTCACATTATGTCATGAAACTATAGTGATTTGCCACATGACAAATATAAAAGCGACATATTACTTAGTTGACAATGTTAATGTCACGGCTGCCTCATCTCCTTGTTCTGGCAGGTTTCGACGTTCGTCGTCACCAGCCTTCTAGCCACTGCCACTCCTCTTTTCATCATTCCATTTGTTTTGTCTTGTTTTTACCCACACCTGGTTCATATCCCCGCATCAGTACCTGTATAAGTATTCCCTCTGCTCCCCCATGTCTTTGTGTGTTATTGTTCCATGTGGAGGTGTCGATAGCTCGTGTTGAGCATTATGTTACTTTTATCGCCGGGATATTCACCCGTGTGTTTTGTTTTCCCAGTACACATTTAAGTCGCACTGTATTTGGTTTACACATTGCTGCGGACTGCTGTATTGGCCTAATAAACCCTATTATTTGATTCCCACCTCCTGCGCCTGACTCCGTCCTACTCACCTTGTTACAGTTAAATTCTTATGAGTGAGTTATTGAAAAGAGTTCAAGCTTATTTGATTGCAGACATTGGACAGTAAAATATGAATAAATTACCATTAATTCTAGTTATCTTTTCCCTGCATGGAGAAACAAAGAGTTGACAAGATCATCACAACACCCAGTTGTTAAACAGCCATTTAACACAGACCAGGGGACTCCACCCATGACCAGATCACTTCCTTTGTTAAAAGGGGTGACCCTCTTTTTTTCAGCCCACACTACAATCAGGCCTGCCGATCATGTAGAAGGATGCAAGAGCGGGTCAGCCGGTCACATTCTCTATAGCATGGAAATGACCTGGCGGGTGAGAAAAAAAGAAAAAAAGAAAAAAAAAATCAATTGTTGAAAATGAGTCCTTGGCGGGTCCCCTTGCCTTGTAGGAAATGCGTCAAGGGGTTTGTTTATTTTACCCTGGGACCCATACTGCTGGCTTCTGTTGTTCTCCAATTTGGGACGCATTTCAATATTGTTTGTTTATTTTCCCAAGGGCCTCTGACGAGACTGTTTCCAGTTTGGCCCGGATGTGGGTACGCAGACCCACAAGCCACTACGGCCCCTCATGATGAGTTGTGTTTTTTTGTGGCCCCCACCTCCATCAAAGTTGGCCATCCCTGCCCTAGAGAATGAGGTTCTAGATTGTGGGACTGTCGTCACTGACAAATGTTCGATGTTGGGGGAAAAATGCTCCTGTCGGTCATCGGCTGTTTGTCTTTGTAGTAGAGGGGGGGTATTTTTGCTGATTGTATGGTGAATATAGGGACACGTACAGTTGACGTCGGAAGTTTACATACACCTTAGCCAAATACATTTAAACTCTGTTTTTCACAATTCCTGACATTTAATCCTAGTACAAATTCCCTGTCTTAGGTCAGTTAGGATCACCACTTTATTTTAAGAATGTGAAATGTCAGAATAATAGTAGAGAGAATGATTTATTTCAGCTTTTCATCACATTCCCAGTGGGTCAGAAGTTTACATACACTCAATTAGTATTTGCTAGCATTGCCTTTAAATTGTTTAACTTGGGTCAAACGTTTTGGGTAGCCTTCCACAAGCTTCCCACAATAAATTGGGTGAATTTTGGCCCATTCCTCCTGACAGAGCTGGTGTAACTGAGTCAGGTTTGTAGGCCTCCTTGCTCGCACACGCTTTTTCAGTTCTGCCCACACATTTTCTATAGGATTGAGGTCAGGGCTTTGTGATGGCCACTCCAATACCTTTACTTTGTTGTCCTTAAGCCAGTTTGCCACAACTTTGGAAGTATGCTTGGGGTCATTGTCCATTTGGAAGACCCATTTGCGACCAAGCTTTAACTTCCTGACTGATGTCTTGAGATGTTGCTTCAATATATCCACATAATTTTCCTTCCTCATGATGCCATCTATTTTGTGAAGTGCACCAATCACTCCTGCAGCAAAGCACCCCCACAGCATGATGCTGCGACCCCCGTGCTTCATGGTTGGGATGGTGTTCTTCGGCTTGCAAGCATCCACCTTTTTCCTCCAAACATAACAGTGGTCATTATGGCCAAACAGTTCTATTTTTGTTTCATCAGACCAGAGGACATTTCTCCAAAAAGTATGATCTTTGTCCCCATGTGCAGTTGCAAACCGTAGTCTGGCTTTTTTACGGCGGTTTTGGAGCAGTGGCTTCTTCCTTGCTGAGCGGCCTTTCAGGTTATGTCGATATAGGACTCATTTTACTGTGGATATAGATACTTTTGTACCTGTTTCCTCCAGCATCTTCACAAGGTCCTTTGCTGTTGTTCTGGGATTGATTTGCACTTTTCGCACCAACGTACGTTCATCTCTACAGAACTCGTCTCATTCCTGAGTGGTATGACGGCTGCATGGTCCCATGGTGTTTATACTTGCGTACTATTGTTTGTACAGATGAACATGGTACCTTCAGACGTTTGGAAATTGCTCCCAAGGATGAACCAGACTTGTGGAGGTCTACAATTTTTTTTCTGAGGTCTTGGCTGATTTCTTTTGATTTTCCCACGATGTCAAGCAAAGAGGCTTGACATCTGTTTAAAGGCACAGTCAACTTACTGTATGTAAACTTCTGACCCACTGGAATTGTGATACAGTGAATTATAAGTGAAATAATCTGTCTGTAAACAATTGTTGGAAAAATTACTTGTGTCATGCACAAAGTAGATGTCCTAACCGACTTGCCTAAACTATAGTTTGTTAACAAGAAATTTGTGGAGTGGTTGAAAAACGAGTTTTAATGACTCCAACCTAAGTGTATGTAAACTTCCGACTTCAACTGTACCTCCATACTACTGATAACCCTCTGACTAGGTTTTGTAAAAGTATCGAAAATAAAACATATTTTTCTTGGTTAAGATGAAAATCTAGAACCATACACTCCTCCTCATTGTGAATGCCCCTTTGGAGCTGAAGTAAGTAGCCCTGTGCCTTGGGGTTGTGATTGAGTGTCACACTTATCCCTAGTGGAATAAATCCCAGATGTGAGCTTGCTGGAGGGGTGTACCTACTGTGTAAAGTCTAAGCAATAATTAAAGAGATTAATTTGTAAGTATACTGAGGCCATCATAAAACTCCCAAGGCCCAATTTAGATTTTTTTTGTTCACCTCAATGATGGGAAGTTTATTACTTAGTTATTTGCGGATAACATTATCAAAGGCATGCAAAATTGCATGACATGTAGGCCTAATCGTCATCTCAAATAGTTTGGTGGTCGCATAGTAATCTCGGCAACCCAGAACCAAGTCTCGCCAGGTAGCCTAATAGGTGCACGTGAAATTATGAGTCGTCCAAAAACACATGAGGCAAAGAACAGCGCACCGGTAGAATTGTTCCTCATAAGCCTGATATCCCACAGCCCCTCAACAGACGTAACAATTGAATGTTACGGATGGTACTGCAAATGAAGCTTTGGTCCAGCAGTAAAACAAACATGGGAAGCTGAGTCCTGCACCAAGACAAAATGTTACCATAAAAGGCATAGACTAAAAAGAAACACACCGGACTCTTAATAGGCTAAACAAGTAACTGAACTCCTGCAACTAGTCATCCTGCATACTGTGACAATAAATGCTTAAACAAATGGTGTCTTTATTGGTTCCAACGATTCAATCTGTTTCCCATGATCATATCACAGTTCATTTTTGGCATCTGCTCTCCTTCCACACTTCCATACCCTCAGCTGGAGAGGATGATCATCAGGCAAGGAAGGACACTTGGTTGAAGTTATTGTTCTGAAAAAAACAGAGCTTTTATTGTCATCCTATACAGTGGCGATTTTAGCATGTAAATCTTGGTAGGGCAAATAAAAAAGAAAGTGGGATGCATGCCAGCAAAGCCACTACACTACACAACACAACACTAAACAATACATTAATTGCACTATTGTGGCAAACGGTGCCACAAACTGTTAGGGCCTAGATAAAGCTGTCCCAACAGCAGAGTCCCAACACCTTACCACTACTACACCTGGCTATCAGCAAATTATTGTCTGGCAGCGAATCAGTTCATTCAGCCTCATTTACTGCCTTTTAAAAAAACATAGCTGATATGGCTGACTTGCTTTAACAAAATGTGGTTTCTAATGACAATTGAGATGTACAAACTATGGCATAAGGGGACGACAATCAGATAAGAGGCAATCCCTAATTTCGATTAAGACATTAATGAGTGAGCTAGGACGGACGTAGTCAATATAACTATTTGTTTAGCACTTTTGAAATGTACAGCGACAGAATTCAGAACATGGGCCGTTCTTACAGTGTTCTCCTTGTACAACAAGTCAGAACCGTAGGATAAATAAAGGGGGCATATAAGCAGACACTGAAAGTTCTTACAATATTCGATGATTACATTTCTCTAAAACAGGTTATAGGCTACATGTGCACCACAAAGTCAGAACAGTAGGCGAAATTAAGAGGGTTAAATATACCTAATTATTAGGGTGAGGCACAAGGGCTACTAACATTTTACTACACAACATACACTTAGTATTACTTCCTTAGCTACAGTATACATATCTCCCTGGCATATTGCATCATTTATGCAGCAGCATACAATACATTTTTGGACTCACCTTGTTGTGCTGTGCTCACTTGAACAGGAAGGTGGCGTGGCGGTCCTTCGTGGGAAAATTTTGTCTTCAAAGAAAGAGAAAGAGGCCGGATTTACAATGCCGAGTTGGATGACCATTCAAAACGTATTTTCCTAGTCGGAGCTCGTTTATTCCCGACTTCCCAGTTGTCTTGAACTCACTGAAGTCAAGTTTTCACAGTTCCGAGTTAACAGTTGTTTTGTGCGCGGCACAAATCATGCTTCATTGACAGCATGGCCAATGTTGAATGTTTATCATTTTAAACTTGGAAAAGAGCCCCCTAATCCCAGATCTGGGACCACACAGCCACTCCACTGAATAGCAGGCTAGTGATTGCTTTGCAATGCTTGCAGTTAGCCACTGTCACCGATTCCTTCCAAACCACTCATTGTTGAATTTGCGATTTCCAACTTGATGTGTAATGTTTACGTCCAATGGCCGTTGAGCACCGATACGTTTTATCTGTAATTTCTCTTCATTATTTCTCTTCATATGACAATGATTTAAAAGGATTTGCCAGTAGATTGTCGACTTGATTTATGATGATGACTGCTAGCTAAGATTTTGAACGTATGATGTTGACATGATTAGTCCAATCAAAGCTACTGTACATTAACGTGATTTGACGTCATTTTATCTGTGGCCAATGACCTTGAGCCTTCTTGGATGGGCACTTCTAATGTAACTCTATGGCAGCACCCAAGGGGCTTGAATTTTCTAGCTCTACCCTTAGACTTGGTGGTGACGTAGTGTCCCCATGAGTGACAGAACACTGAGCCAATCACGGCGCAGCGCTCCGTATTTTCTACTGGCTTGCCCCACCACCACATAAAGCACTGAGCTAGGCTGAAACACCTGCATTTTGGAGCTGCCTTACTCAAGAAAACAAAAAAGAGACCATGTTTGTATGCGGCTTTATTAACACAATGATATATTTATAGTTTGTACATTGTTTGCAAACTGATATGTGACAAGTATTAATGCCCCACCTTCACTGAATGACAGGTCGCCACTGATCCTATATCAGGTGAGGTAATGGGAAGCTTAACACACAGTGGGAAGGGAATAGTCACCCTTATAGCAAGCATGAAACGAGGATGGTTGTAGTGTATGATTAAAGCCCTGTAAAAAAAACAAAAAAACACTAAGCTACAGAAAAGTTGCATAGTCAAAGACATAGCCCTCTAAATGTACTTTCATTTAATGAATGATGAAAATTAAACTGTAAATTAAAAGAAATGTATTGAATGTAGTTTCATCAAATATTTTTTCCAGCTGCATTGACTTCAATTCAGGAAATGAATTGTGATAATGTCGCATTCAACGTACGTACTGCTTTTGACGCTCATGATGCGGACAGGCGCAAAAAGCTCGTGGACGTATTGGAGGAGAAGATCATGTGACCAAACCGAAACCATTATGGCGGCCACCATGTAAATATGTAAATAACACACTTTTCGTCGTCAATTTCCTTTATCTTGCATTGGATTATGGTGGACTTTGAAGAAGGATATACGTTATTGATGACGGGTCATGCGGATATGGAATATTTTGTGAGCGCAAAACGGAAATTTATTTAGCTAGAAAAGTTCATGCTAGCCAGTCGACTAACTGAAGATCTAGCTAGTTACTGGTACTATAGCTAGCCAGCTCGAGTTTGAAAGGAAACATCCGCTGATTACAGTGCGTGCATATGTTCGCCCTTTAGCCAAATCAAACGCGGTTGCACCGCTGTTTATTTCAAATTGCAAGTGGAATGTGCCCGACCAACGTGGTTGGCAAGTAGCTATGCTAGCTAGCTAGTAGAGCTAGCATTGTTATGCTAGATAGCTAACTAGTTTAGCTAACTAACTGGCTGAGTGAAACGAACGAGAGGACAACGCATCCGAGGTAGCTAACTTTATCTAGCTAGCTAGCTATGTAACCTTTGCTGGCCAGACAAAAAAAAAGTGATTTTATCAAGACAGTGAAGCAAGTCGAGTAAGACCTTTATCATGGGTCTGGTGAACCTTGTCTTTTGCACCATTGGGAAATGTTTCAATTTCATATCCTTCCTCCTGGACCTAAATTTCTTAATAGTCCATTCAGTGATATGGCTCCTGACGGCATGTATCACCTTTGTGAATAACCTACCCATGTTACTGACCCACTCAATGGTGAAGTGCTGGAACTTCACTGTGTTCTGCATGGTCGCCATGATGGACAGTGTATCACTTTTGGCCAAGGGCACAGTCAACATGTTAGGGCGCTGGCTGCACCTCGTGGGAGGTGTTCTGGAGAGTTTCAAAATGGTGGGCTACTTGTCCTCACATGTTCTCCTGCGTGTCAGGGATCTGTTCCACCGTGGGCTGCTGTGTGGCCACTGCTTGCTGCAGCAGGTGTGGGAGGGCTGTGGCATTGCAGTCAGCCTGGTGTTCTACCTGGTCAACACGGTGGTCAACCTGCTGCTCATCGGGACACAGAACGTCTACTCTGTTGTAGTCAGCATGTGGGAGGCAGTCTCCTGCCCCCTGCAGAAGGCTGTGGAGCTCACCCTCACACTCTTCACCTTCCTGTACAGCAGCCTGGTCGGCACCTCAGTCGTTCTCTGGACTCCCATCAGGCTGGCCCTGGAGTTCCTGGGCTCGCTCGGACACATCTTCGGCAGCGTCTTCCTCCTGAACATCTATGGCCTCATTCTCACGGCGACCATTTTTGTCACTGCCACGATCTACATGAACCCTGAGCTGACCCGTCTTGGAGCCCGACGCGCCGTCGGTTATGTCAACTCTGTCCCCACCCTGCATCTCCTACAGAGAGCGCTCAATCGCCTCTACATGCTGGAGAGGGGCGTGTGGCAGAGGCTTCAGCAGCAGGGCAGCCGCCTACATCAAACGATAACACCAGTCTACAGGAACATCAGAGTGAGGGGTGACGGCCACGCCAGGCAACCTGAGCCCAGTAACAGAGAGCAGGGGGCTCTTACGGACGGTAGGGCAGGAGACGCAGCACCACACCCTGAACACGCCGCTCGGCAACGCCAGCTAATAGACGACCTGTGGGACCTAGCGTTCCCCAGCTCCAGCAGCACAAACAGGCCTTTACAGAAACTATCCTCGGGGGAGGGGGGCTCCAGCTCCAAGGGTCCCCCGACCGACAGCCTACTGACTCTGCTCAAGGAGCAGGAGGAGAGGAAGAAGTGCGTCATCTGCCAGGACAGCACCAAGACAGTGGTGCTGCTGCCCTGCCGCCACCTGTGTCTGTGTCGGGACTGTACCAACATACTGCTGCGCCAGCCCATCTACCAGCAGAACTGTCCGCTCTGCCGCCATATGATCCTTAATACCATGGATGTGTATCTCTGAGGGGACCTAACGGGGGAGGGGCGTGTTGCCCAGAGCGCTGCATTGTTAACATGTTGAATCTCAGGTTTAGGATGTGCAGAGACTATAGGCTACATCTACACCTGCAGTATTATTATTATATTACAGTACATTGCAGCTCAGACACACAGCTATCCAAGTCCAGTGCACTGTGCTGAAATTGCTTGTCGCCCATGGCTGATGTCTACAATGATGCCTGGGTTTTGTTCAGACAACCATGACAGTGCTTGCCTACATTCATATTACTGAACATATTACTAATTATTATTAACACTTCATGTGCTAAACACTTCATGTCATTCCAAACTGTATGTGGTGTGTGAACCTAATAAGGAATGTTTGCTGTGTAGCAGTTCATTTCCTTTATTCAGTATAGGTTCAGTTTGAAAGCATTCCATTGGAAGTTTAAAACACAGGAGACATTTTGTAGCTTATGCATAGGTTTAAATGGTGATAACCTCTCAAATGCCATTTGTCAATAGCAAATATTGTTCCAAGCAGTTCACATCCAGAGACCCATTAAAAGGGTGAAATTGTTTTGTATTGTGGGAAAGGGGGTTAATTTCATAAGCTATGGTTGTCTGAAAATGTCAGTGTCAGAGAAATTATTTACCAGATCTATCTCTCTTGTGTCATATTATAAACTTTTGTTTTATTGTAGTGATTATTCCATCACTTGGAGCACTATAGCCAATTCTTTCCACTATGCTTACATATGAACACTACCTAATTTATGCTCCACACAAGGTTTATTCACCTTTATAGTTATTGTAATGTTTTTATCTTGTGATCAAACATTGACTTGTTGTTCAAAATGACCACCATTAGTCAGTAATGGCTTCATAATTCCTTGTTTCTATTTTGTCTTTTTGCTCAAAATAAGTTTTCATCAAAGCTCTGTGAAATGCCATGTTGGAGATTTACAGCACAAACTGCAATGGTTATTGAATTAGATTGCAAGTGTTGGCGAAAGGCCGGTTAAGTGACAATAAAAGCAAAAGGCTGGTGAGTCATATTTGATATGCCTATTTTTGGGCCAAGGTTTCATAAATAAGCGTTGTTGGATAGGCTCGGCCCGTAAGATATTTTTGGGTCGAACACGATGGAGTGGCTTCAATATTTTGACAGAGGAGCTAGAACGTGAAGCACAGTGTCACTGATGTCCTATTGTCTTAGTCTCATTGATATTGTGTAGCCTATAATCATTTCCCACTGTCTTTGTTCCATTCAGAAGTCTTAACATTTGTCTGTTATTTCAACAGATGCTGTAATCACTCATTCAATAATTTGCCCTTTATCCCTTTTATCTAGTGCCAAACCAACATTTTCCAAAAGGCCTACCATTTCCTTAACACCCCATGTAAAGAGTAAATCCTAGGTTATATTCTGAGTTTACCTCTTTTGCTCTCAGGTTTCCCCAAAGCCCTTTAATCATTGTGTGACATTCCTGTCTACAGATACAGTAGACTCTTATCACAGACCACACGTAGCCATTCACATGGCTTATTTTGTCTAGGAAGACTGACCTGTGTATCCGGGGGACATGGCACAAAGTGATGGACATTGCAATAAACCGTGAGTGGGGTAGCAGGTAGCCAAGCAGTTAAGAGTGTTGGGCCAGTAACTGAAAGTTTGCTGGTTTGAATCCCAAAGCTGACTACTCTGTCTGTGCCCTTGAGCAAGGCACTTAACCCTAATTGCGCCTGTAAGTCTCTCTGGATAAGTGCGTCTGTTAAATGTACACATTTATTTTGTTTTATAAAGGTTTATGAATATGGCCATACTCACGAATGATAATGACAAATGTCTGTGAGACAATAAACGAACAATCTTTTGGTACTGTTTTTCTGTCTTTTTCTGTTGTGAAAAAAATGTATTTGATTTATTTTCACTATTTACTTCGCATCACTGTTCAGAGCAGTCTATAGACTGGGTTTTTGTTACAGATTGGGTTTACCAGCTTGTGTGAACAAACCTAGGCCCACCAGAAAGAGAACAGCACCACAGCCAGTTCTGTTTCACAGGATGCTTTCCTTATCATGCTAGATCATATCAGCACTAGATGTGTCAGCATCTTTGAGATAATCAAGGCTATTATTTCCTTGTTGATAAACCAATGTTTCATGTACAGTGGGGGAAAAAAGTATTTAGTCAGCCACCAATTGTGCAAGTTCTCCCACTTAAAAAGATGAGAGAGGCCTGTAATTTTCATCATAGGTACACGTCAACTATGACAGACAAAATGAGGAAAAAAAATCCAGAAAATCACATTGTAGGATTTTTAATGAATTTATTTGAAAATTATGGTGGAAAATAAGTATTTGGTCAATAACAAAAGTTTCTCAATACTTTGTTATATACCCTTTGTTGGCAATGAGACAGGTCAAACGTTTTCTGTAAGTCTTCACAAGGTTTTCACACACTGTTGCTGGCATTTTGGCCCATTCCTCCATGCAGATCTCCTCTAGAGCAGTGATGTGTGGGGCTGTCGCTGGGCAACACGGACTTTCAACTCCCTCCAAAGATTTTCTATGGGGTTGAGATCTGGAGACTGGCTAGGCCACTCCAGGACCTTGAAATGCTTCTTACGAAGCCACTCCTTCGTTGCCCGGGCGGTGTGTTTGGGATCATTGTCATGCTGAAAGACCCAGCCACGTTTCATCTTCAATGCCCTTGCTGATGGAAGGAGGTTTTCACTCAAAATCTCACGATACATGGCCCCATTCATTCTTTCCTTTACACGGATCAGTCGTCCCTGGTCCCTTTGCAGAAAAACAGCCCCAAAGCATGATGTTTCCACCCCCCATGCTTCACAGTAGGTATGGTGTTCTTTGGATGCAACTCAGCATTCTTTGTCCTCCAAACACGACGAGTTGAGTTTTTACCAAAAAGTTCTATTTTGGTTTCATCTGACCATATGACATTCTCCCAATCCTCTTCTGGATCATCCAAATGCACTCTAGCAAACTTCAGATGGGCCTGGACATGTACTGGCTTAAGCAGGGGGACACGTCTCGCACTGCAGGATTTGAGTCCCTGGCGGCGTAGTGTGTTACTGATGGTAGGCTTTGTTACTTTGGTCCCAGCTCTCTGCAGGTCATTCACTAGGTCCCCCCGTGTGGTTCTGGGATTTTTGCTCACCGTTCTTGTGATCATTTTGACCCCACGGGGTGAGATCTTGCGTGGAGCCCCAGATCGAGGGAGATTATTAGTGGTCTTGTAAGTCTTCCATTTCCTAATAATTGCTCCCACAGTTGATTTCTTCAAACCAAGCTGCTTACCTATTGCAGATGCAGTATTCCCAGCCTGGTGCAGGTCTACAATTTTGTTTCTGGTGTCCTTTGACAGCTCTTTGGTCTTGGCCATAGTGGAGTTTGGAGTGTGACTGTTTGAGGTTGTGGACAGATGTCTTTTATACTGATAACAAGTTCAAAGAGATGCCATTAATACAGATAACGAGTAGAGGACAGAGGAGCCTCTTAAAGAAGAAGTTACAGGTCTGTGAGAGCCAGAAATCTTGCTTGTTTGTAGGTGACCAAATACTTATTTTCCACCATAATTTGCAAATAAATTCATTAAAAATCCTACAATGTGATTTTCTGGATTTTTTTCCCTCAATTTGTCTGTCATAGTTGACGTGTACCTATGATGAAAATTACAGGCCTCTCTCATCTTTTTAAGCGGGAGAACTTGCACAATTGGTGGCTGACTAAATACTTTTTTTCCCCACTGTATAATTGATTCCGGTCCGCTTGACCAATGATCCCCAAATAAGTGTTTCACATTACATGCACCAGACATTGGTATTGTCTTGAGTCAAATTCCGAACTGATAGGGCAATGTTTCCAACATACATTTTGAACTTGGATTAGTTAAAACCCATATTTCCTACCATTGCTATGCCACCATTGCCAATATGTATATTTTGATCCACCACTGAAGTTCACTAAACTGCTAGATTGTCTTGAAAACCAAGTAGGGTGGAGATGTTGAAGATTCCATATAAATGTAGCCATTATGCTAACCCTGGTGATAGTATCTCTGAATGTGAGAAAGTAGCCTTCCCCTGCACCAGACTTCCCCATCTGAGGAGAGGGAACCAGTGAAGAGCAGCAGCTGGGGGTGATGGGTGTAGGAGGGGGTCAGGAAAGGGGGCTCTACTGGATATCGGGGACCACTTCCTCCAGGAACTAGTTATTCACTAGAGTTTTGTGGTTTATAACTTCTGGGACTTAATTCCCAAAGACCCTTCTAAATATATCCCATCGGGCGTGTATAAACTCAAAATGTTAAGTGTTGGTCCCATATTTCATGAGCTGAAATAAAAGATCCCAGACATTTTCCATACGCACAAAAAGCGTATTTTTCTAAAATGTTATGCGCACATTCGATTACATCCCTATTAGTGAGCATTTCTCATTTGCCAAGATAATCCATCCACCTGACCGGTGTGGCATATCAAGAACATGATTAAACAGCATGATCATTATACAAGTGCACCTTGTGCTGGAGACTACACAATGCCACAGATGTCTCAAGTTTTGAGGGAGAGTGCAATTGGCATGCGGACTGCGGGAATATCCACCAGAGCTGTTGCCAGAGAATTTAATGTTCATTTCTCTACCATAAGCCCCCTCCAACATCATTTTAGAGAATTTGGCAGAACATCCAACCGGCCTCACTACCGCAGACCATGTGTAATCACAAAAGCCCATGACCTCCACATCCGGCTTCTTCCCCTGAGGGATTGTCTGAGACCAGCCACCCGGACAGCTGATGAAACTGTGGGTTTGCACAACAAAATAATTTCTGCACAAACTGTCAGAAACCGTCTCAGGTCTCATCTACGTGCTCGTCGTCCTCACCAGGGTCTTGACCTGATTGCAGTTCGGCGTTGTAACCGACTTCAGTGGGGAAAAGCTCACCTTCAATGGCCACTGGTACGCTGTACAAGTGTGCTCTTCACGGATAAATCTCGGTTTCAATTGTATCGGGCAGATGGCGTTGTGTGGGCGAGCGGTTTGCTGACGTCAATGTTGTGAACAGAGTGCCCAATGGTGGCGGTGGGGTTATAGTATGGGCAGGCATAAGCTATGGACAAGGAACACAACTGCATTTTATTGATGGCAATCTGAATGCACAGAGATACCGTGACGAGATCAAATGTATTTATAAAGCCCTTTTTACATCAGCAGATGTCACAAAGTCCTATACAGAAACCCAGCCTAAAACCCCAAACAGCAAGTAATGCACATGTAGAAGCATTGTGGCAAGGAAAAACTCCCTAGGAAGAAACCTAGAAAGGAACCAGGCTCTGAGGGGTGACTAGTCCTCAACTGGCTGTGCTGGGTGGAGATTATAAGAGTACATGGCCATCCAGGCCAGATTGTTCTTCAAGATGTTCAAACGTTCATAGATGACCAGCAGGGTCAAATAATAATCACAGTGGTTGTAGAGCAGGGGTGTCAAACTCATTTTAGCTCAGGGGCCACATGGAGGAAAATCTATTCCCAAGTGGGCCGGACCGGTAAAATCATGGTATATATAACTTAAAAACAACAACTTCAGATTGTTTTCTTTGTTTTAATACTATCAACATAAAACATAAAGCTGGAGCCTGAGGACAGTGTGTCCAAAATAGTACAAGCACAACATCACTATTAATCATAAAACACCTGAAGTTTATTTGAAAATTCTAAAGAAAAAGAACACACAAACACACAATGCCTCAGTGATTCACATAACTGTTTCACAGATCACAGAACTATATCAGGGTGTCATTTCTCAGGCAGAAATGTAGATACAAATAATGAAATCCTGTTCCCCAAACAAGTGCAAGAACCACAGAGTCAAGAATAGGTTAAATATACAAATAAAATAAAATCAATTAAAAACAATAACACATCAACATAAAAACATATAAACATAAAGCTGGAGCCTGAGGACAGTGTCCCCAAAAGCACAACATCACTATTAATCATAAAACACCTCAAGTTATTTGAAATTCTGAGGACAAACACACAAACACACAATGCCTCAGTGATTCACAGAAGTATATCACAGAACTATATCAGGGTGTCTCATGCAGCACTTTAAGTGGGGTTGCATAGTTTATTTGACTCCTGATACCTGGCATCTTTTAGCTTTCACCAGCGCATCAATATCAGGCGTCACATCCTGAGTGGCAGCCAACTTCAGGATGTGATTCAAGTGCTTGTGCGTGAGCCTTGAGCGCAGCTTTGTTTTATTCATGACGTTATCCATCTTTAATGACTTGCAACACAAAGCCTCCTGGTGCAAAATACAGTGAAAAGTCCAAAAATCACATCCTCCATTTGCAGATTGCACTTTCTCTCTGAACTTTGTCACAATGCCTGCTTTTTTCCCCGATAATTGAGGGCGCACCATCTGTAGCCAGGCTGACAGCGCGGGACCAGCCCACTCCGACCCTGTCCAGCGCGCCGACGAGTGCAGTGAAAATATCAGCTGCTGTCGTTGTATCTGTCATCGGCACCAACTCCACGAACTCCTCGGTGACGGTCAATGTGTCATCAACTCCGCGGATGAAAATGGCCAGTTGTGCAACATCTGTAATGTCCGTGCTTTCATCAATTGCAACCGAAAACGCAATAAATGACTTTACTTTTTGCTTCAACTGGCTGTCCAAATCCACTGAAAGATCGGAAATCCTGTCTGCAACTGTGTTTCTTGTCAGGCTGATATTTGCAAAAGCCTGGTGCTTTTCAGGGCACACAATCTCTGCTGCCGTCATCATGCATGTTTTTACAAATTCACCCTCACGAAATGGTTTTGAAGCCACTGCGATTTCATTAGCAATGAGGTAGCTAGCTTTCACTGCAGCGTCACTGATGTCTCGGCTGTGAGTAAACACAGACTGCTGTTTCTTCAGACCCACCAACAGTTCATTCACCGTCTCTCTTCTCCGCTGTCCTTGAAAGTTGTCATATTTGTCGGCATGAAGACTCACATAGTGGCGACGAAGGTTATATTCTTTCAGCACTGCAACATGCTGTGAACACACCAAACATACAGCTTTCCCATTCAATTCCGTGAATAAATAGAATAATTTTTCTTGGAACACTCTGCACTCTGCGTCCACTTTTCTCTTTTTTGACAGAGACATATTGGGGCAATGAGAGTGCCAAAGCACATAATGTTAAAAGTAGAAGCCGTAATAAATATCGCGGGCAAAACAAAGTAGCTCATCCGGACTGGCTGCACTTGCTTGACCTATTTGCTCTGCCCCGGTATAAACAGTTTGCTTGCTTAACACAATTGGAACAGCAGTTTCTTTTATTGAAAAATTGCAGCTCATTTTTATACTTTACAAAATCATCTTGCGGGCCGGATTAAACCCGTTTGCGGGCCTGATCCGGCCCGCGGGCCGGACGTTTGACACCCCTGTTGTAGAGGGTGCAACAGGTCAGTACCTCAGGAGGAAATGTCAGTTGGCTTTTCATAGCCGAGCATTCAGAGGTCGAGACGGCAGAGACAGAGACAGAGACACACAGAGACAGAGAGAGAAAGAGAGGAAAACAGCAGGTCTGGGTCAAGGTAGCACATCCGGTGAACAGGTCAGGGTTCCATAGCCGCAGGCAGAACAGTTGAAACTGGAGCAGCAACACGACCAGTTGGACTGGGGACAGCCAGGATTCATCAGGCCAGGTAGTCCTGTGTGATGAGGTGGTGTTGAAGGAGTCAGGCGCAGGAGGGTAAATCACAGAATAACAGGCTTTAATCCGCAAAATACAGGTTTACGCAGAAATGCGTCAAACACACTCCAGGGCACAAAACAGGCGCACTGGAAAATACAAGGCCCCTGGGAAATATTCCCGTCGATACAAAATACACGAACTCCACCGAGCTTAACTAACCTCCACAATAAACAATCACCCACACAGACAAGGAAGCAGAGGGAACACTTATACAATGACTAATGAGGAAACAAGGACCAGGTGTGTGTGATTGAAGACAAGACAAATGGAGTGATGATAAATGGATCGGCAGTAGCTAGTAAGCCGGTGACGCTGAACGCCGAAACCTGCCCTAACAAGGAGGGGAGGCAGCCTCAGCGGAAGTCGTGACATCCTGAGGCATGGTCCTAGGGCTCAGGTCCTCCGGGAGGAGAGGGAGAGAGAGAGAATTAGAGGGAGCATACTTAAATTCACACAGGACAACAGATAAGACAGGAGATTTACACCAGATATAACAGACTGACCCTAGTCCCTCGGCACATAGACTTTTGCAGCATAGATACTGGAGGCTGAGACAGGGGGGGTCGTGGGATACTATGTCCCCGTCCGACAATACCCCCGGACAGGGCCAACCAGGCAGGATATAACCTCACCCACTTTGCCAAAGCACAGCCCCCACACCACTAGAGGGATATCAACAGACCACCAACTTACTACCCTGAGACAAGGCTTAGTATAGCCCACGAAGATCTCTTCCATCGCACAAGCCAGAGGGGGTGCAAAACCAGAGAGGAAAATCACGTCAGTGACTCAACCCACACAAGTGACGCACCCCTCCTAGGGACGGCATGGAAGAGCACTAGTAAGCCAGGGACTCATTTACATTTAAGTCATTTAGCAGACACTCTTATCCAGAGCGACTTACAAATTGGTGCATTAAACTTAGGATAGCCAGTGGGACAACTCCCTTTTTTTTGTTCTTCTTTAATTAAAATAAAATAAAATTGGGGGGGTAGGGGAGGTGGGGGGGGTAGAAGGATTACTGTTATACTATTCCAGGTATTCCTTAAAGAGGTAGGGTTTCAAGTGTCTCCGGAAGGTGGTCAGTGACTCCGCTGTCCTGGCGTCGTGGGGGAGTTTGTTCCACCATTGGGGTGCCAGAGCAGCGAATAGCTTTGACTGGGCTAAGCGGGAACTGTGCTTCCGTAGAGGTAGGGGGGCTAGTAGGCCAGAGGTGGATGAACATAGTGCCCTCGTTTGGGTGTAGGGTCTGATCAGAGCCTGAAGGTAAGGAGGTGCCGTTCCCCTCACAGCTCCGTAGGCAAGCACCATGGTTTTGTAGTAGATGCAAGCTTCAACTGGAAGCCAGTGGAGTGTGCGGAGGAGCGGGGTGACATGAGAGAACTTGGGAAGGTTGAACACCAGACGGGCTGCAGCGTTCTGGATAAGTTGTAGGGGTTTAATGGCACAGGCTGGACTCAGCCCCCGTAATATGGTCAGAGGAAGAGAATCCCAGGAGAGAGAGGGGAGACAGCAAGGGCGGTTCGTCGCTCCAGTGCCGGACCTACTGAAGAGATGAGTCTTCGGTAAAGACTTAAAGGTCGAGACTGAGTCTGCGTCTCTCACATGGATAGACAGACCATTCCATAAAAATGTAGCCCTATAGGAGAAATCCCTGCCTCTGATGAGGATTTTTCAGTTAAGCATAGTAAGCATAGTTAATCACATCATGACAAGCTGGGTGGTCCTCTGTATGGGTGGTCCTCTGTAGCTCAGCTGGTAGAGCACGGCGCTTGTAACGCCAAGGTAGTGGGTTCGATCCCCGGGACCACCCATACACAAAAAAAATGTATGCACGCATGACTGTAAGTCGCTTTGGATAAAAGCGTCTGCTAAATGGCATATTATTATTATTATATTATAAGCTAACAATGTATGGTTGAATCACCATGACAAGCTAATGGTTAAATAGTTAATCACAACATGACAAGAAGAGGCCTGAAACAGAGCCAGGAAATGGCTCAGGGAATTGTGAAACAGAGCCAGGAAATGGCTCAGGGATTTTTGAGGACTAATTGTTATTTCAGAAAATGGACCTGTTATGTTTAAGAATCAATTACAGTGGGGGAAAAAAGTATTTAGTCAGCCACCAATTGTGCAAGTTCTCCCACTTAAAAAGATGAGAGAGGCCTGTAATTTTCATCATAGGTACACGTCAACTATGACAGACAAAATAAGAAAAAAAAATCCAGAAAATCACATTGTAGGATTTTTAATGAATTTATTTGCAAATTATGGTGGAAAATAAGTATTTGGTCAATAACAAAAGTTTCTCAATACTTTGTTATATACCCTTTGTTGGCAATGACACAGGTCAAACGTTTTCTGTAAGTCTTCACAAGGTTTTCACACACTGTTGCTGGTATTTTGGCCCATTCCTCCATGCAGATCTCCTCTAGAGCAGTGATGTTTTGGGGCTGTCGCTGGGCAACAAGGACTTTCAACTCCCTCCAAAGATTTTCTATGGGGTTGAGATCTGGAGACTGGCTAGGCCACTCCAGGACCTTGACATGCTTCTTACGAAGCCACTCCTTCGTTGCCCGGGCGGTGTGTTTGGGATCATTGTCATGCTGAAAGACCCAGCCACGTTTCATCTTCAATGCCCTTGCTGATGGAAGGAGGTTTTCACTCAAAATCTCACGATACATGGCCCCATTCATTCTTTCCTTTACGGATCCGTCGTCCTGGTCCTTTTGCAGAAAAACAGCCCCAAAGCATGATGTTTCCACCCCCATGCTTCACAGTAGGTATGGTGTTCTTTGGATGCAACTCAGCATTCTTTGTCCTCCAAACACGACGAGTTGAGTTTTTACCAAAAAGTTATATTTTGGTTTCATCTGACCATATGACATTCTCCCAATCCTCTTCTGGATCATCCAAATGCACTCTAGCAAACTTCAGACGGGCCTGGACATGTACTGGCTTAAGCAGGGGGACACGTCTCGCACTGCAGGATTTGAGTCCCTGGCGGCGTTGTGTGTTACTGATGGTAGGCTTTGTTACTTTGGTCCCAGCTCTCTGCAGGTCATTCACTAGGTCCCCCCGTGTGGTTCTGGGATTTTTGCTCACCGTTCTTGTGATCATTTTGACCCCACGGGGGTGAGATCTTGCGTGGAGCCCCAGATCGAGGGAGATTATCAGTGGTCTTGTATGTCTTCCATTTCCTAATAATTGCTCCCACAGTTGATTTCTTCAAACCAAGCTGCTTACCTATTGCAGATTCAGTCTTCCCAGCCTGGTGCAGGTCTACAATTTTGTTTCTGGTGTCCTTTGAAGGCTCTTTGGTCTTGGCCATAGTGGAGTTTGGAGTGTGACTGTTTGAGGTTGTGGACAGGTATCTTTTATACTGATAACAAGTTCAAACAGGTGCCATTAATACAGGTAACGAGTGGAGGACAGAGGAGCCTCTTAAAGAAGAAGTTACAGGTCTGTGAGAGCCAGAAATCTTGCTTGTTTGTAGGTGACCAAATACTTATTTTCCACCATAATTTGTAAATAAATTCATTAAAAATCCTACAATGTGATTTTCTGGATTTTTTTCTTCTCAATTTGTCTGTCATAGTTGACGTGTACCTATGATGAAAATTACAGGCCTCTCTCATCTTTTTAAGTGGAGAACTTGCACAATTGGTGGCTGACTAAATACTTTTTTTCCCCCACTGTAGGTACACTTCAACTGTGAGAGACGGAATCTAAAACAAAAATCCAGAAAATCACATTGTATGATTTTTAAGTAATTAATTTGCATTTTATTGCATGACATAAGTATTTTATCACCTACCAACAAGTAAGAATTCCGGCTCTCACAGACCTGTTAGTTTGTCTTTAAGAAGCCCTCCTGTTCTCCACTCATTACCTGTATTAACTGCACCTGTTTGAACTTGTTACCTGTATAAAAGACACCTGTCCACACACTCAATCAAACAGACTCCAACCTCTCCACAATGACCAAGACCAGAGAGCTGTGTAAGGACATCAGGGATAAAATTGTAGACCTGCACAAGGCTGGGATGGGCTACAGGACAATAGGCAAACAGCTTGGTGAGAAGGCAACAACTGTTGGCGCAATTATTAGAAAATGGAAGAACTTCAAGATGACGGTCAATCATCCTCGGTCTGGGGCTCCATGCAAGATCTCACCTCTTGGGGCATCAATGATCATGAGGAAGGTGAGGGATCAGCCCAGAACTACACGGCAGGACCTGGTCAATGACCTGAAGAGAGCTGGGACCACAGTCTCAAAGAAAACCATTAGTAACACACTACGCCGTCATGGATTAAAATCCTGCAGCGCACGCAAGGTCCCCCTGCTCAAGCCAGCGCATGTCCAGGCCCGTCTGAAGTTTGCCAATGACCATCTGGATGATCCAGAGGAGGAATGGGAGAAGGTCATGTGGTCTGATTAGACATAAATAGAGCTTTTTTGTCTAAACTCCACTCGCCGTGTTTGGAGGAAGAAGAAGGATGAGTACAACCCCAAGAAAACCATCCCAACCGTGAAGCATGGAGGTGGAAACATCATTCTTTGGGGATGCTTTTCTGCAAAGGGGACAGGACGACTGCACCGTATTGAGGGGAGGATGGATGGGGCCATGTATCGTGAGATCTTGGCCAACAACCTCCTTCCCTCAGTAAGAGCATTGAAGATGGGTCGTGGCTGGGTCTTCCAGCATGACAACGACCCGAAACACACAGCCAGGGCAACTAAGGAGTGGCTCCGTAAGAAGCATCTCAAGGTCCTGGAGTTGTCACACCCTGGCTCTGGGACTCTATATGTTGAGCCAGGGTGTGTTCATTCTATGTGTTGTATTTCTTTGTTGGGAGTTCTAGTTTGTTTATTTCTTTGTTGGCCTGAGTGACTCCCAATCAGAGGCAACGAGTGTCAGCTGTGGCTGGTTGTCTCTGATTGGGAGCCATATTTAAACTGTCTGTTTTCCCTTTTGTGTTTGTGGGATCTTGTTCCAGTTGGTTGTGTTTAGACTTAGGACGTCACGGTATCGTTTGTTGTTTTGTTATTCGTGTGTGCACTTTAATTAAATAAAGTAGGTTCGCTCAACACGCTGCGCCTTGGTCTACTCGATACGACGATCGTGACAGAAGATCCCACCATACAAGGACCAAGCAGCGTGTCCAGGAGCAGGCAGACTGGACATGGGAGGAAGCGCCGGGAAAGGAGATGGAGAGGTTGGCGATGGCCCAGGTGGGCAAAGTGTGGTCCTGGGAGGACATGCTCGGGGGCAAAGGGTCATGGGCTAGGATTAAGGCCCTGGCGAGAGAGGAGCAACGGCGTCAACAGTGTCGTCGTCGGACGGACGAGAGGCAACCCAAAAAATGTTTTAGGGGGGGCACACGGCATGGGCGACTGGGCAGCAGGAGGCTGCCACAGGGCGATTTGGAGAGGAGGCCACCGGGTTTGGGGGGCCAGAAGGCAGGTTGGCGGAGCCTGGATGGAGAGCGGAACCAACTTCCCGTACTCAGGCATGGCAGCATGGGACGGGGCAGGTTCCGCGGTATGCGGAGCGGCGTACTGTGCCACGAGTGGTCCGGCATAGTCCGGTACGTCCTGTGCGAGCACCCCGCACGTGTCGTGCGAAGGTGGGTATGCAGCCAGGACGGAGTGTGCCGGCTCAACGCTCGTGGTCTCCAATGCCTCTCCACGGTCCCGGATATCCTGCGCCAGTGTCACGTGCTGTTATGCCAGTACGGGTACACAGCCCTGTGCGTCCTGTGCGGATGCCTCACACCGAGTGTGTGAGGGTAGGCATTCAGCCAGGACGGGTTGTGGCCGCTCTTCACTCCAGGTCTCCTATCCGTCTCCACAGCCCGGTCCGGCCTGTTCCTGCCCCTCGCACCAAGCCTACGGTGTGCGTCGCCAGCCCGGCCCGGCCTGTTCCTGCCCCTCGCACCAAGCCTACGGTGTGCGTCGCCAGCCCGGCCCGGCCTGTTCCTGCCACTCGCACCAAGCCTACGGTGCGCGTCGCCAGCCCGGCCCGGCCTGTTCCTGCCACTCGCACCAAGCCTACGGTGCGCGTCGCCAGCCCGGCCCGGCCTGTTCCTGCCACTCGCACCAAGCCTACGGTGCGTGTCGCCAGCCCGGCCCGGCCTGTTCCTGCCACTCGCACCAAGCCTACGGTGCGCGTCGCCAGCCCGGCCCGGCCTGTTCCTGCCACTCGCACCAAGCCTACGGTGCGCGTCGCCAGCCCGGCCCGGCCTGTTCCTGCCACTCGCACCAAGCCAGGGGTGCGAGTCGTCAGCCTGGTCCAGCCCGTTCCTGCTACTCGCACCAAGCCAGCGGTGCGAGTCGTCAGCCTGGTCCAGCCCGTTCCTGCTACTCGCACCAAGCCAGGGGTGCGAGTCGTCAGCCTGGTAAAGCCCGTTGCTGCTCCACGCACCAAGCCAGGGGTGCGAGTCGTCAGTCCGGTGAGGCCCGTTCCGGCTCCACGCACCAAGCCAGGGGTGCGCATCGTCAGCCCAGTCCGGCCCGTTGCTGCTCCACGCACCAAGCCAGGGGTGCGCATCGTCAGTCCGGTGAGGCCCGTTCCGGCTCCACGCACCAAGCCAGGGGTGCGCATCGTCAGCCCGGTCCGGTCCTTTCCTGCCTCACGCACCAAGCCAGGGGTGCGCGTCGTCAGTCCGGCACAACCCGTGCCTGGGTCACCGGTGCCTAATCAGGTACCGGTCAACTGCTCCACAACGGAGCTGAAGCTAACCGCTCCTGCTACGTCCAGTTCAGCTCCAGCCAGTGGGGCCAGACCGGACCAGGGGCGCTATGGGGGGTTTATTGGAGGGTGGTGGGCAAGCCCGGAGCCAGAACCGCCGCCGAGGAGGAATGCCCACCCAGCCCTCCCCTGTTTTGTTCTAGTTGAGGCGCGGTCACAGTCCGCGCCTTTAGGGGGGGGTACTGTCACACCCTGGCTCTGGGACTCTATATGTTGAGCCAGGGTGTGTTCATTCTATGTGTTGTATTTCTTTGTTGGGAGTTCTAGTTTGTTTATTTCTTTGTTGGCCTGAGTGACTCCCAATCAGAGGCAACGAGTGTCAGCTGTGGCTGGTTGTCTCTGATTGGGAGCCATATTTAAACTGTCTGTTTTCCCTTTTGTGTTTGTGGGATCTTGTTCCAGTTGGTTGTGTTTAGACTTAGGACGTCACGGTATCGTTTGTTGTTTTGTTATTCGTGTGTGCACTTTAATTAAATAAAGTAGGTTCGCTCAACACGCTGCGCCTTGGTCTACTCGATACGACGATCGTGACAGGAGTGGCCTAGCCAGTCTCCAGACCTGAACCCAATAGAAAATCTTTGGAGGGAGCTGAAAGTCCGTATTGCCCAGCGACAGCCCCAAAACCTGAAGGATCTGGAGAAGGTCTGTATGGAGGAGTGGGCCAAAATCCCTGCTGCAGTGTGTGTAAACCTGGTCAAGACCTACAGGAAACGTATGATCTCTGTAATTGCAAACAAAGGTTTCTGTACCAAATATTAAGTTCTGCTTTTCTGATGTATCAAATACTTATGTCATGCAATAAAATGCAAATTAATTACTTAAAAATCATACAATGTGATTTTCTGGATTTTTGTTTTAGATTCCGTCTCTCACAGTTGAAGTGTACCTATGATAAAGATTACAGACCTCTACATGCTTTGTAAGTAGGAAAACCTGCAAAATCGGCAGTGTATCAAATACTTGTTCTCCCCACTTTATATATGGCAAATATAAGTCCTATATGGATGGTGTTGAGAGATAGATGGGAGGTATTGAATAGAGTTGAAGGATGGGACTAATAACAAATAACAACAAATAATTACAAAGATAGCTAATAATGTAAGCATACTGTGTCCATAATAAGTATTTAGGTTGTATGTTGGGAGCTTTTGGAAAAGAGCACAGTTAGAAAGATATGGCATATAGAAGCAAACCGGATGGACATCATGAAAATGATCGGAGAGGTTGAGAGTAGAAGAAGTTCAGGAGCAAAAAAAAAAAAAAATATATATATATATATATAATAGAATTATTGTAAAGTTAACTGTGTCCATAAGGTGTAGATAGTAAGTATAGGCCGGAAGTAGAGGCCTGGGCATTGTTGTTCACTAATTTACTCCAAGTAGGGAAAGGATGGCGGGGTTGAAAAGTAATAAAGGGGAGTATATATATAAAAAACATGGGGGATTGGAAGTGATGCAGACAATTACATTGATAGAAGATACAATCTATCTGCAATATTAAGCTTTTTAAAAAAAGGATTCACCATGTTTCATCGAAATGTACAGCTGTGTATCGTCCGCATAGCAGTAAATGTTGACATTGTGTTTCCGAATGACATCACCAGAGGTAGAATATATAGTGAAAACAATAGTGGTCCTACAACTAAACCTTGAGGAACGCCGAAACTTACAATTGATTTGTCAGTGGACAAACCATCCACAGAGACTAACTGATATATTTCTGACAGATAAGACCTAAACCAGGCAAGAACTTGTCCTTGTAGACCAATTTGGGTTTTCAATCTCTCCAAAAGAATGTGATGATTGATGGTGTCAAAAAGCAGCACTAAGGTCTAGGAGCACGAGGACATATGCAGAGCCTTGGTCTGACGCCATTAAAAGGTAATTTACCACCTTCACGAGTGCAGTCTTAGTGCAATGATGGAGTCTAAAACCAGACTGAAGCGTTTCATATACATTATTTGTCTTCATGAAGGCTGTGAGTTGCTGCACAACAGCTTTTTTTTTTTTTTTTTGAGAGGAATGGGAGATTCGATATAGTATCACATTTTGGGGGGGATTGTTCTTACTCTCCTCAATTAGGTTGGAAAAATATTCGATATTGCAAGGTATTGTCTTTCCAAGCTAGTCGGAAGACTTCCAGTTTGGTGGAGCGCCATTTCCGTTCCAATTTTCTGGAAGCTTGCTTCAGGGCTCTGGTATTTTCTATGTACCAGGGAGCACATTTCTTGTGACAAATGTTTTTTGTTTTTAGGGGTGCGACTGCATCTAGGGTATTACGCAAGGTTAAATTTAGATCCTCAGTTAGGTGGTTAACCAATTTTTGTACTCCATCGTCCTTGGGTATGTGGAGGGAGTCTAGAAGGGCATTTAGGAATCTTTGGGTTGTCCGAGAATTTATAGCACAGCTTTTGATGATCCTTGGTTGGGGTCTGAGCAGATTATTTGCTGCGATTGCAAAAATAATAAGATGGGTCCGATAGTCCAGGATTATGAGGAAAAACATTTAGATCCACAATATTTATTCCATGGGACAAAACTAGATCCACGGTATGACTGTGGCAATGAGTAGGTCCGGAGACATGTTCGACAAAACCCACTGAGTTGATGATGGCTCCGAAAGCCTTTTGGAGTGAGTCTGTGGACTTTTCCATGTGAATATTGAAGTCACCAAATAGCTGCCATGACTACAAGGTCCGATAGGAATTCAGGGAACTCAGTGAGGAATGCTGAATACGACCCAGGAGGCCTGTAAACAGTAGCTATAAAAAGTGATTGAGTAGGCTGCATAGATTTCATGACTAGAAGCTCAAAAGACGAAAATGCAGTCTTTTTAAAATTTTTATTTTATTTGCTGTCGTAAATGTTAGCAACACCTCCACCTTTGCGGGTTCGCAGGAGATATGGTCACTAGTGTAACCAGGAGGAGAGGCCTCATTTAACACAGTACATTAATCAGTCTTGAACCATGGTTCAGTCAGGCCAATCACATCAAGATTATGATCAGTGATTAGTTAATTGACTATGACTACTTTGGAAGTGAGGGATCTAACATTAAGTAGCCCTATTTTGAGATGTGATTTATACTACTATCTGTACTTACTGGTGGCACAGATGCCGTTTCATCCTTTCCTACACTTAAATTGCCCTTGCCTAAGGATTGCATCTGAAGCTGGGCTTGCAACATGGCTATCCTCACCATAAGGCGATAGTTCTCCTGTATATTATGAGTACAGCGACTGCAATTAGATGGCATAGTGTTAATGTTTCTACTTAGCTTTTTCATCTGGTGGAGGTCCTGTAGAACCATGTCCAGATAAAGCGTCCGGCGTGAAAAGGTTGAGAAAGGGGGGAAAAAAATGACGACGTTCGTAAATGTGTTAAATGCAGAGGTCCATTGTCGTGACATTCATCCGCCGCCATCACCTCATGTTTCAGCATGATAATGCACGGCCCCATGTCTCAAGGATCTGTATACTATTCCTGGAAGCTGAAAATGTCCCAGTTCTTCCATGGCCTGCATACTCACCAGACATGTCACCCACTGAGCATGTTTGGGATGCTCTGGACCGACGTGTACAACAGCGTGTTCCAGTTTACGCCAATATACAGCAACTTCGCACAGCCATTGAAGAGGAGTGAGACAACATTCCACAGGCCACAATTAACAGCCTGATCAACTCTATGCGAAGGAGATGTGTCATGCTGCGTGAGGCAAATGGTGGTTACACCAGATACTGACTGGTTTTCTGATCCACCCCATTACATTTTTAAAAAGGTATCTGTGACCAACAGTAAATGTAAATCAAAACTAGACGTTGAACTGACGTCTGTGCCCAGTGGAGCACATTTCACAGTTTTGTGTGTATGAGCATGATCTAGTTGAGACAATTCAAAAGGAAAACCGTGCGATCCCAGTACAGTTTTTTGATGCTCTAACTGTTTCCATTGCATCATCCACTACAGTGTACAGTTTGATGTCATAAACAGCATGTCATGATCCGCATTATGACATCAAACCTATATAAACCGCAGTCTAACACAAATGTCCACTGTGTAGAGACACTGGAGATACCGTTGGATCCATTTCTTGAGACCACGAGTGACACTATCTTGGATAAGTGTTTTGATTTTGGAACCTGCAAGTTGCTTTGATGTGTACTGTGTTGTATTGAGCATTGACAGCCGCAGACAAGAGGGCCATCATAGCTTCTCCCACTGCCCTGAGGTTCATCTTGGGGTAAGCATTATCTCTTACCAGTCTCCATTCAATGTTTATATCATTGTATGTAGAGAAGTGCATCTTTTCTCTCAACTAGATTAGGCCTACATGGCAGTTTAGTGCTTTTGCTTGATATACAGTATACCCCTACTCTAATATGATACAAAGCTATTTTCTGTAATATTGTTTTTCTGTTTAGATGTTAAGTTTCAGAGAGTTGGGTATTTTTAAATATTCTACCATGACTTTGAGAGAGGATCTGGGTCTCCTGTTCATTGGGGCTCGAGAGGCAGTGTACACCCAAGAGCAGGGGTGTCAAACTCATTTTAGCTCAGGGGCCACATGGAGGAAAATATATTCCCAAGTGGGCCGGACCGGTAAAATCATGGTATATATAACTTAAAAACAACAACTTCAGATTGTTTTCTTTGTTTTATCAACATAAAACATAAAACTGGAGCCTGAGGACAGTGTGTCCAAAATAGTACAAGCACAACATCACTATTAATCATAAAACACCTCAAGTTTATTTGAAAATTCTAAAGAAAAAGAACACACAAACACACAATGCCTCAGTGATTCACAGAACTGTTTCACAGATCACAGAACTATATCAGGGTGTCATTTCTCAGGCAGAAATGTAGATACAAATAATGAAATCCTGTTCCCCAAACAAGTGCAAGAACCACAGAGTCAAGAATAGGTTAAATATACAAATAAAATAAAAACAATTAAAAACAATAGCACATCAACATAAAAACATATAAACATAAAGCTGGAGCCTGAGGACAGTGTGTCCAAAAGCACAACATCACTATTAATCATAAAACACCTCAAGTTATTTGAAATTCTGAGGACAAACAACACACAAACACACAATGCCTCAGTGATTCACAGAAGTATATCACAGATCACAGAACTATATCAGGGTGTCTCATGCAGCACTTTAAGTGGGGTTGCATAGTTTATTTGACTCCTGATACCTGGCATCTTTTAGCTTTCACCAGCGCATCAATATCAGGCGTCACATCCTGAGTGGCAGCCAACTTCAAGATGTGATTCAAGTGCTTGTGCGTGAGCCTTGAGCGCAGCTTTGTTTTATTTATGCTCATTACAGAGAACTTGCTCACAAATATATGTGGTTCCAAACATGCACAACAGTTTTGCAGCAAGGGCTGTCAAGTTGGGGTAACCTGGCAAGAGATTCTGATAAAATGTGTCCAAGCCAGCTGCGGCAAATTTGCCCTTCAAATCCGAGTCACACTGCAAGTCTATTATTTCAAGTTGGATGCTGACGTGCAGATCAGAGGGATTCACGGTGAATGGCGAACAAAAAACTTTGAAGTCTTTCTCCAGTTCACCAAAAATCTGAAAGCGTTGCTCAAACTCCCTTAACAGTCCCGTTATTTTATCTTTGAACCGCTTCATGTCTGCCACATGTTGGGTCGCGCACACATTTTTCAGACAGGGGAAGTGAGCTGCATCACCACCGGCGAGTTGCGTCTCCCACAATGACAGCTTCAACTTGAAAGAACGTATGCTGTCATAATACTGCGTGGCAACTTTGTTGCGCCCTTGCAGCTGTTTGTTCAAGTTATTCAGGTGCTCTGTAACATCCACCATAAATGCAAGGTCCTGCATCCATTCTGCGGAATGAAATTCTAACACTGGTTTGCCCTTTTCTTCCATGAACTGTTCAATTTCTTCTCGTAAATCAAAGAAACGCCTCAGCACAGCACCTCGGCTTAACCATCTTACCTCAGTGTGGTATGGCAGGCCATAGATGTGGTCTTTCTCTCTGAGAAGGCTGTCAAACTGATGGTGATTCAGGCTTCTGGATCGGATGAAATTAACAGTTTGGATGACCACCTTCATGACGTTATCCATCTTTAATGACTTGCAACACAAAGCCTCCTGGTGCAAAATACAGTGAAAATAAAAAAATCACGTCCTCCATTTGCAGATTGCACTTTCTCTCTGAACTTTGTCACAACGCCTGCTTTTTTCCCGATCATTGAGGGCGCACCATCTGTAGCCAGGCTGACAGCGCGGGACCAGTCCACTCCGACCCTGTCCAGCGCGCCGACGAGTGCAGTGAAAATATCAGCTGCTGTCGTTGTATCTGTCATCGGCACCAACTCCACGAACTCCTCGGTGACGGTCAATGTGTCATCAACTCCGCGGATGAAAATGGCCAGTTGTGCAACATCTGTAATGTCCGTGCTTTCATCATTTGCAACCGAAAACGCAATAAATGACTTTACTTTTTGCTTGAACTGGCTGTCCAAATCCACTGAAAGATCGGAAATCCTGTCTGCAACTGTGTTTCTTGTCAGGCTGATATTTGCAAAAGCCTGGTGCTTTTCAGGGCACACAATCTCTGCTGCCTTCATCATGCATGTTTTTACAAATTCACCCTCACGAAATGGTTTTGAAGCCACTGCGATTTCATTAGCAATGAGGTAGCTAGCTTTCACTGCAGCGTCACTGATGTCTCGGCTGTGAGTAAACACAGACTGCTGTTTCTTCAGACCCACCAACAGTTCATTCACCTTCGCTCTTCTCCGCTGTCCTTGAAAGTTGTCATATTTGTCGGCATGAAGACTCACATAGTGGCGACGAAGGTTATATTCTTTCAGCACTGCAACATACAGCTTTCCCATTCAATTCCGTGAATAAATAGAAGGATGACAATTTTTCTTGGAACACTCTGCGTCCACTTTTCTCTTTTTTGACAGAGACATATTAGGGCAATGAGGGTGCCAAAGCACATAATGTTAAAAGTAGAAGCCGTAATAAATATCGCGGGCAAAACAAAGTAGCTCATCCGGACTGGCTGCACTTGCTTGACCTATTTGCTCTGCCCCGGTATAAACAGTTTGCTTGCTTAACACAATTGCTATTGCGCCATCCAGTGGGCACAATTGGAACAGCAGTTTCTTTTATTGAAAAATTGCAGCTCATTTTTATACTTTACAAAATCATCTCGCGGGCCGGATTAAACCCGTTTGCGGGCCTGATCCGGCCCGCGGGCCGGACGTTTGACACCCCTGCCCTAGACCAAATGGACATCCCCTCGAAAAAGGCTGGGGTATGAAACTTAGTCTAATAAAGCTCTTGTATCTCAATACATACAGGTAACTGCCAAAAGAAAATAACCACTTGAGTAAATGAGGGTTCTGGTGGCTCTGTTATGGTGTGGGGTGCATTTTCCTGGCATGGTTTAGGTCCACTCAACTAGAGGGCAAGGTAAATGGCAATAAATACACAGCCATTCTGAGTGATCACCTTCAACCTACACTGCATGGTGAATAATTTATATCCTGATGGGAGTGGTCTCCTGCAGGATGACAATGCCCCCATCCACAGGGCACGAGTGGTCACTGAATAGTTTGATGAGCATGAAAACAATGTAAACCACATGCCATGGCTGTCTTTGTCATCAGATCTCAACCCAATTGAACACTTATGGGAGATTCTGGAACGGTGCCTGAGACAGTGTTTTCTACCACCATCAACAAAACACAAAATTATGGAATTTCTTGTGGAAGAATGGTGTCGCATCCCTCCAATAGAGTTCCAGACACTTGTAGAATCTATGCCAAGGCGTACTGAAGCTGTTCTGGCGGCTCGTGGGGCCCCAACGCCCTATTAAGACACTTTATGTTGGTGTTTCCTTTATTTTGGCAGTTACCAGTACATACGGTATTGTCTGCTCTCCAGAGCGCTCCTACTGTGTGTTGATGTGAAGCTCTCTGTTGTTGCAGGTCTACTGGCAGGACTCTGAGCAGCAGAAAAGGGCATGCAAGACCAAGGGAAAAGACTCAGAAGCAAGTGGATTATATGATGCTGCATCTCTCCTCACAGACAACTCTGAAGCAATATACTGACAGATGTTTTAGAAACAAACCACATAATTATACAAACCTTATCCTATTCCAGTTGGAATGCCAAAACTATATCAAGACCCTTAAGACTCTGGACAATTTGGATGTTTGTTTGTGGGACCCATGCCTACAATATCACATGTGGTAAATATAACCTGGTGAGGACAGAACATCTCTATTCTTGTTTGACACTATCATGTGACTGCAAGCAGTTGTCATACTCTGGATATTAACACTGAACTAACTGTACAATAATGTACACCTCCACATCACAACCAAACATAGATGTGTTCTCCAACATGCCTACTCAAATGGAAAGTTGACCCTGGAAGGGAAGCGGGACGAGGGAAAGTTCCCTTTGACTCCTTCCAGAGATCAACCTCGGTCATGGTTGGTGAGTACTGTTACTTTATGATGTCTACAGTACCTTCACACAAGGACGGAGTGTTAGACTAGTGCACACCGAATGTGGTCTAAAATACATTACTGATAAACTTCTTTAAATTCTTTAGAGACTCATTATTTCTAGTTCTGATTGTTATTGTTCCTCATCTATCAGGGACGGACCTTTTATTCAGCCACAGCATTCAACTTCCTGGGCACTGAGCAGGTGTTCCAATATCACTCCTCCCCAGCTATCAGGACTGAATACAGACAGTCCTGGCTTAAAGGGAAATTTCAATTATTCAAATATTCATAATCTCCAGCACCACCCCAACATCAACATATGTGAAAATGGCGAGTTTCTATGTTTTGTGGAAAAAAAGATAGAGGAAGATAAGTGTTTCCAATGACATCATCAACCAGTTAGTAGACAATTAGTAGGCAATGCCTACTCATAATTGGTTAAAATCACAGATGATGTCATTGGAAACACATCTTCCTCTGTCTTTTTTCCCACAAAACATAGAAACATGCCATTTTCACTATGTTGATGTTGGGGTGGTGCTGGGAATGATGAATATGAAGTTGAACATATTCAACTATAACATGTCCCTTTAAGAGTACGCCCTACCGCCTCTATTAATTCACTACTACAGAATACTATGACCGTGTCTCCATACATGTCTAAGGCCGGGATTCAATCCGAGCATGCGTTATAGCGTGCTTGATATATAGAGGTCATTTTCTATTCAGCCGACATATGCAGCATTTGCCGTGAATATGATCACCACCAGCGCGGGAACATTCCCTTTAAAAGGCGCATTGTCAACAATGTATAGCTAACAGACACCTCAACAGAGAAAATATTGCAGTTTTGAATTTAACGTTTTCTTTATTCAATATGCCTTCAATAATGAAACCCAAGTGGCATTATTTCTGTGTTTTCAATCTCCTTGAGAAAACTGAACTGTGTCTTATTTCAGAACCCGAGAGCATTAACAGCCTTAATGGGGATGACAATGAAGTCTGTTCTATAGCGTAGAGGCCATGGAGTTTGACCTGCCAAACTAGCTCAGGGTTTCTTGAGTGGCACAGGTCTGCAAGGTAAACTTGTATAATATGCTCTAAAGTCATCATCTGATATGCCATTTGAATGTAATATAAATGTGTTGGCTCAACTGACACCAAGCATGTCTACCTCCATGTGGTTGGTTGGTGTGTATGAGGACATGGGCGGCCAGAGGACCCTACAGAGGAAGTGGATGTCCTACCTGAAGGCTCGGTGCCCTTGGAACCTAGCATGGCAGCTATCATTCTAGAAGTCTTCCTCCTCAATGACCAGGACTGGAAGAAGAGCGTGTTTTAAGCTGATTTTACGCCTCAGACGTGAGTTCTACTATTCCTTTAATAGTACATACCAGTAGAAGTGCTATACTGTCAATTCTGTAAAAATAATTATCAAAGATGAGCACATTACGAGAGAGATTTAGATGTGTGTGGAATAATCAAAGATGTTTTGATGATTGTAGGACCACATCGGACCAGTGTTCAGTGTTGATGACATTGGCCAAGTCTTTGGTGAGGGTAGGTATTTGAAAATAGAAATAGTTTAATCTCATTGAATAGTTCCCTACTCATTCCCGTTTCTGAGTGCAGCACCAATGGACATGACCTGTACTACGTGGTCATCTTACTCACGCTGGGGACAGGCGTTCACAATTGGCCCAGGGCCTAGTTCTAAAATGAAGTGTGTGTAAACCTCTGCTTCAGTTTATCTTACCTTACCACCTGGGCCAGATGAGGGAAATGGAAGTGGACCATAAGTTCTTGTCTTTGTTATTAATTGAAACATTTAGCTACTGTTGTTATAACCAGCTGGGCACTTCAACCCCTAAAGACTGTTATCTTACATATTCTACCAAGATATATTGGCTCACAAATTACTTGTGAATTTTTTTATTTGAGGAACTTGGTAACAGATGTTCCCTCCAATGACCAAGGAATGGGCAAAATTCATTTTGAATGAGGGACTGCTGTGCTGTGGTAATACAACTCTGCCATCATGTGGACAAAGTGGCTCTCCTTCTCACCGTAGGAGCAAGTTACTTTTACCAGGCTCTATCAGTAACCTCAGTCAAGCAATAGATTCAGGTTCATAAAGGTTTTTAAGACACAATATCTGAATGTGTTGTAATACAGTATCTTTGTATTTTTTATTTTCTTAAGAAAGGGATGAACCTCAGGCAAAGAGTTTCAAAGGCTGTTCCTTTGCTCATCTTGTTCTCTGACTTCCCTCCTCTAGACACTCACCCATGCTTGCTATGTCAATGAATGACATCACTGTCTCATTCATCACTGTTTGGCAGTCTTGCTGTCAGAGAGAGAGAGACGGAGAGATTTATATGGTCTGAACTAATGGAAAAGAGTGACGTGAATAGTGAGAGGAAGATTGATTAAATCTGTCCCCTCATCTCTAACGGGCAAAAACCATTCAAGTGTATTTTGGGAACATCATTTTGCCCAAGAGTTTGAGGCAAAGGGGATAATGTGAGTTCCTTGTCTCAGAGTGAGAATATTTAACAGCCAGAGAAGCATTCCACTGGTTTTGGCAGCGCAAGGTAAATAGTGTCTGCCTGTAGGTAAGAGTCTGTCAATGTACTTTAAAGTTTAGATCTCCAATGGTGAAACAGCCACCTCCATTTGCAATATTACAACAACAAAGAAGTTACTGAAATCAAAGCACACTGTTTTCCCCCCTCAGATGTGCTGCATTTTTCTTCATCACGCTACGCGACATCTCCTCACCTCGAAAACAATAACAATGCTGGTGGGGTGGCTGTGGCACTAGTCTCCGCCTACTGTGAGTTCTACTTTAAGAGAGGAGCCCATGTTTGGTGATGTCATTAGACTGAAGTAAACAGGGGCCCCAGTGGAAAATATATCCACGCTGATACTCTCTTTTCACATTTTGGGGTCTTCTTGGATAATCAAAAATAATATTATCAGAAAGAGAAAATAATACAGCCCCATTACACTGGCAGGCAAGCTGTCAGCTTGTCATTAAATCATTCATCTAGCTATATCTAACATGGAACCAGGCATATTGTCCTTGTTGAGCACATAGTACCTGATGTCATCTCTCTTGTGGATCCTTGTTTAGTTGCCATAGATGTACTTATCTGGCCACAGTTTTAGGTATTAAAGCCAATCATGAAAGTTGACATTTTTATTGGTGACATAACTGAAGGTTGCACAGACAGATAAGTTAAAATATTGTGAAAAGTGTATTTTAGGGCTTCAGTTTGAATACTTTACAACTCATCAGTCAGTGATGGTCACAGTTGGAAGCCCTAAACAGCTCACATACCTGTATGATGCCTTATTGAATCCTCTTTACGTCTCCACCACAAAACTGGACATATAATATAACCTTCTTATGTTAGCAATTCCTACCAACTGCAGGAGCCAACATGTCTCATTTAAACCCCATATGCAGTCCTTGTTTGTAAAGGCAAAAAAACAATGATACATGTAGGCCAAAAACTTTGTAGGGCCACCGTCAAGACATCTGTTAAAACGATTCACCATCGCACAGCAGCAGTCAAATGGCTAACCTGAAGCACAGTTCACCTGATTCATCATCACAACTCATCAGTATGGTATGTGCCATAGCCTACTGCTATTTCTGTAACATTGGTTAATGTGTTTATGCAAAGACCAGAGTTTTCTAATAACCTTCTAAAGAGGCCATGAATCATGTAGAATGGCAGTAAATTAGTTTTAAAAATTCAAATATTTTCTGGGGGAGGACCCCCAGCCCCCACACCCAACTTGGTCTCCCCAATGTTTATACCACTTCGCCCTTGGCGAAGACAGCAGAGTTTATCCAGTCCGAGTACACTAGGAAGCCAGTGAAGGTGCTGTCAGTCTTAGAGCTGGAGTAGAAACCACTGTACTCTCCCAATGCCATCTGCACCCACACCTGGTCGCCCGGGATGAGGTGCAGCAGCGAGCCCCCGGACAAAGACGCTGGCTTGGGCCAGTTCCCGTAGAACTGGAAGTAGGACGCCATCGTGTGACCGTTTTTCATCAGGTCAAACTGCAGGCTGGCCCGGTAGACAGTGGCGTGGACCGCAAAGTAGTAGACACCGGGCACTTTGCAGGTGAAGCGTCCTGTTTCCATATCGTAGTCGCCCTGCTCGTTGAGTATTACCTTTTCAAAGCGCACAGCGTCTTCCGCCGCCACGGGCATGGTGCGTCCCTCTGACAACTTGGCGCTGAAGGCTGATTTAGGAGCGATGGCGCACTCCCCCGACTGCCCCCTGTCTCCTTTATCGCCAGGGCTCCCCTGGTCTCCAGTGAAGCCCCTAAAGCCCGACTCACCTTTAGGAAGAATAGACACAATGCTGTTACTACTGTTCATTCAAAAACACTTGAACCAACAGCAAACCAATTGAACCAGGATCATTATAGTCCACTGTATGTTGTAGAAAGCATGGTGCACTGATGTGACTGTACCTGGCTCTCCCCTGTCTCCCTTCTCTCCCTTCTCCCCAGGGGCAGAATCACGCCCATCCCTCCCATCTCTTCCTGGTTGACCAGCACTGCCGTGTACCCCAGGGGTACCTGGGATACCTGGGTGTCCCGTACACAGACTGGGCGGGATCTTGTTGTTGTCTAATTGGTTGGAGAAGTTGACCAGTAGAACGGGGAGGAGGAGGGGCCACAGCTGGAGTGATATCATTTCAATGCTACTATGTAGAGGAGAGAAACATTCTCTGTCAACATGAAGGAATGAAAAGAAGAAAAAAATAATTTTCTACTTGATATTCTATTCTCTAGAACTGACTTCTCCAGGGGACCCTCACAGTGTTCCATCTGTGAGTTTCTAAATAGCTATGGAGTTCATTGATTTGTTGTGCAGATGATATGAGAAGCACCATACCGCAAGGGTTACATAATCACAAGGAAATCTAATAATCCAAACACTTGAACCCATAAATGCTATGTGCTGAAATCAATGGAAATATCCTTCAAAGAATTCTGACATGAAATGAGAGCAGAAAAATTACCTGTAATGTAGTGTAACAGTTGTCATATAGTAGAGATTGAATCAGCTTTCTTATTGACAGATGTGTAGTGTGAATACAGACGTCCAACTCCTTTCCCGTTGGTCACGTGTAGACGGAAGTCTTGTACTCTCACTCAACTGGACACAGCTAAGAGGAGCGGTCAGAAAGCATGCAACTGGAGAGAGGGAGTGACGGAAATGGAATAACCATCTAAAAAATAACATAAGACGCCTCATACCACGGACACAATTATTTGAGAGTGTAGGCCCCCAGTACATTTAATGAGAGCATACACAGTACCTTCAGTGCATTCTGAAAGTATTCAGACCCCTTGACTTTTTCCACATTTTGTTACGTTACAGCATTATTCTAAAATTGATTAAATTGTTATTTTTTCTCATTAATCTACACACAATACCCCATAATGACAAAGCAAAAACAGGTTTTTAGAAATGTTTGCAAATGTATTAAATAAAAAAAACAGAAATATAACATTTACATAACTATTCAGACCCTTTACTCAGTACTTTGTTGAAGCACCTTTGGCAGCGATTACAGCCTCGAGTCTTCTTGGGTATGACGCCACAAGCTTGGCACACCTGTATTTCGGGAGTTTCTCCCATTCTTCTCTGCAGATCCTCTCAAACTCTGTCAGGTTGGAGCGTTGCTGCACAGCTATTTTCAGGTCTCTCCAGACATGTTCGATCGGGTTCAAGTCCAGTCTTTGGCTGGGCCACTCAAGGACATTCAGAGACTTGTCCCGAAGCCACTCCTGTGTTGTCTTGGCTGTGAGCTTAGGGTCGTTAGCTGTTGGAAGGTGAACCTTCGCACCAGTCTGAGGTACTGAGCGCTCTGGAGCAGGTTTTCATCAAGGATCTCTCTGTACTTTGCTCCGTTCATCTTTGCCTTGATCCTGACTAGTCTCCCAGTCGCTGCCGCTGAAAAACATCACCACAGCATGATGCTGCCACCACCATGCTTCACCGTAGGGATGGTGCCAGGTTTCCTCCAGACGTGACGCTTGGCATTCAGGTCAAAGAGTTCAATCTTGGTTTCATCAGACCAGAGAATGTTTCGGTAATCTCCAAGCGGGCTGTCATGTGCCTTTTATTGAGGAGTGGCTTCCGTCTGGCCACTTTACCATAAAGGCCTGATTGGTGGAGTGCTGCAGAGATGGTTGTCTTTCTGGAAGGTTCTCCCATCTCCACAGAGGAACTCTAGAGCTCTGTCAGAGTGACCATCAGGTTCTTGGTCACCTCCCAGACATAGGCCTTTCTCCCCCATTTGCTCAGTTTGGCCAGGCTGCCAGCTCTAGGTAGAGTCTTGGTGGTTCCAAACTTCTTCCATTTAAGAATGATGGAGGCTACTGTGTTCTTGGGGACCTTCAATGCTGCAGAAATTTTTTGGTACCCTTCCCCCAGACCTGTGCCTTGACACAATCCTGTCTCAGAGCTCTACGGACAATTCCTTCGACCTCATGGCTTGGTTTTTGCTCTGACATGCACTGTCAACTGTGGGACCTTATATAGACAGGTGTGTGCCTTTCCAAATCATGTCCAATCAATTGAATTTACCACAGGTGGACTCCAATCAAGTTGTAGAAACATCTCAAGGATGATCAATGGAAACAGGATACACCTGAGCTCAATTTCGAGTCTCATAGCAAAGGGTCTGAATACTTATGTAAATAAGGTATCTGTTTTTATTGTTAATAAATGTGCAAAAATTTCTAAAAACCTGTTTTCGATTTGTCATTAAAATCCATTTAATCCATTTTAGAATAAGGCTGTAACGTAACAAAATGTGGAAGGGGTCTGAAAAAAAGTGAAGGGGTCTGAAACAGCATGCACCTGAGCTGAATTTCGAGTCTCATAGCAAAGGGTCTGAATACCTATGTAAATAAGATATTTCTGTTTTTTATTTTTTTATTAGCAAAACTTTCAAAAAAATTGTTTTCACTTTCTCATGATGGGGTATTGTGTGTAGATTGATGAGAAAAAATAAATAATTAATCAATTTTAGAATAAGGCTGTAGCTTAACAAAATGTGGAAAAAGTCAAGGGGTCTGAAGACTTTCCAAAATGCACTGTATGGCCGACAGGCATTACACCTTTAAAAGGCTATAAGGGCAATCAGATTATGACCATACCCTATATCTGCTTGTAGCTGTTGGTATCTGTAGCCTACACTTCAGTATACTTATTTTCCCAGTTTTTAAAACAGCTGTTTCACATTAAATGTCGACGAGAGCAGCAGTGCCAGAATGGAAGCAATCATTATTTACACAGTTCAAAACAAAAGCTCAATGTGTGTGTGTGTGTGTGTGTGTGTGTGTAAGCCTGAGGGTGTTGAAGTGAGGGAGAGAGTGTCTCCGCCCCCTCCCTTAGCAGTACTGTGAAAGAGAGGAGCCAGCTGTGAGAGACTGACTGGCAGCATGTCTACAGACTGACTGACAGCATGTCTACAGACTAACACTGTTGGCTACCATGGGACTGCAGCACAGGACAAGCCTCACAAGGCCTGAAAATACAGACACTGGGAATGACAGGGCATGTCTCCAGAGAACCTGTGAGTACGATATGCAAAGTACAGTAATAAATTTGTATGTATTGTTGCAACTTTCTGAGCAACTAATCATCCAATAACATACAGGGGATGTTAGCATGTTAGCAGTATCACAAATAATCACAGTATAGCACGTTTCTGATGAGGATAGCAGCAGTTTTATAACTGGTTAGAAAAATGTATACTATCTGAATAGGATAGTTAGTGTGACAAATAGGCTACATTATTTGTTACTTCAATAAAACATTTATATTCCAATTACATAGGAATTCATCAATACATTTGCAAAACAAAATGAGTTGCCTGTGAAACACACTCCTCCATTCCTTTACTGACTGTTTGTGTGGCAGCAAAATATTCTCAATGTAAAATAGATCCTTTTCCTTATTGTAGATCATGTTGAACCACCCCTACTCACAGAAAACAGCGAACATATACAACTATTTTCAATCAGGTATTATTTGAAAAGAAGGTTTACCAGTCAACGTCCAAAAGTCCTTAGGAGCAGCAGTCTTTGCTTGTGCTGAAGTGAAAACAGTAAACGTTATCTTTGCTGCTTCAGCCAGAGGCTGGGAAAAATGAGAACCCTCAGTCTTCAAAGGAAACCGTAATGAAAGCAAATTAGAAAGAGGGAGGGGGGAGAGAGAGAGAGGGAGGGGGACAGAGAGGAAAAGACAAGAGTAGGAGGGAAATATTTGAAGTCTCCCCAGCGCAAATAATAAAGAGGAAAAATAAGTCTTCAATAACTCAAATAAAAAGATCAGGATCAAAACAAGAGAGAGGGAGAGGTTGAGAAATCAGGAAAGCGATTGAGTGGGAAAAAGGAGGTGGAGTGAGAATAACAAAGGTTGGAAGATTACATATGATTTTAAGATTTGAGACTGGAGGAATTTCTTTCCCAAACATAAACAGTGGGAGAGATCAAAGGGTTGTGGTCACTGGTCAGGGATATGTATCCACGATACACTGAGGCAAAGTCCTGGAAAACTCTAGCAATACTGTTAACTGCTGTTACAGCCTACGCGTCATATTGTGAACTCCTCAAAACGCAGTAAGGCCTTAGAATCGGAGGATTCTTCATTATTAGCCTTAATGCTGAGACAGTTGATCAGTTTCGTGAGAGTAAAGATACAGGGAGAGACTTGAAGTTATGTTATGTTATGTTATCTTAGAGTGAAGCAACGTTTTTCTTTCCTCCGATTTTCTTCAGAAATTGAAACAATAGAGACTTTGGCTGGAATCCTCTCCTCGTGTCAGTTTTGAGCTGATTGAGGAATGTGAAATAGTCGAGGAAAACATCCCACATCTCACTTAATCATTTGCAGCCACTCTTAAAAGAGGATGTGACCGATTTTACTGAACTATCACTTTGATTGCTGTCTCTCCATGCACACCAGCATGTATTTATCTGCTACAGCATTTACAAATACACCACCTTGAGTTAGTAGTACGTCACTGATGACAGCTACAGGTACAGACTACATTGATGGGACTGCTGAGGCTTGGTCACATTTAGGGTGGAAGCTCCATGTTTCTACACATGGGTTTGGTTTGGTATTTTACACTACAGCACTGTTTTATGGGACATTGGCCAAGAAGGGGTTGGCAATGGCTCTTTGAAATCCCAGATCTTGACTTTTCCTTTTCAGTCTTTAGGCAATTAAACTGTTTCACAGAGGACTTCACAAGCCTCGCGTTGAGACCAGTAGCCGTAACTGCACTGAGGTGGAGCAGATTTATACATGGTTTCAATTACCATTAGACAATCAGCACATTTTGTCCCCTGCTCAATAACGGCCTGTTAAAACGGCAAACTGCTACAGAGGCACGTTCAGATACAGCAATGGTTTTGTAAGTTCTTACAAGTCTGCTTTTTGTATGTTCCTCAACTGGCCATTTCTTTAGTTTTTACGTATTTTGAGCAAAAAAAATATTAATTGTATATTTTATTGTTGGACATAGAAGACACAAGAAAATCAGATCAAGCGATTTTAATTTTGGGAATCTGTTCCAAAGTATTCCCACGCATAATAGAGCGATGTACAGTATGTGATCGTATACAAATGTAAGCAAGGTTTGAAATGATCATGTTTTAGTCAAATGTTATATCTGTTTGGGCTTCTTACAGTCAATTTGCAGTCTACAAATTATTTGTAATTATCTTCAGGCCTCCTTACAATCTGCTCAATAAAAAATCTTCCTGCGGCTGAATCTAGTTGATGATCACTACCCTAGATTATCCTTTAATTTCTACAGCAAAAGTAAAGATGAAAATAATCATGACAGACTGAACCAGGGCTGACCCCAGCCTTTTGGAGGCCCTAAGCGAGTGGCATGAATGAAACTATAAAATTTCAAAGATGTAAATTCTGCACTGTATATATCGTGCACTTTGTCAATGGTTTGACTTTGTATGCTGTCATTATTTCACAAGACCTCCTGGGTAGAATACTTATCAAATGAAGGTATACTGAACAAAAATATAAAAGCAGTGTTGGTCCCATGTTTCATGAGCTGAAATAAATGATCCCAGAAATTGTTCATATGCACAAAAAGCTTATTTATCTAAAATGTTGTGCACAAACTTGTTTACATCCCTGTTAGTGAGCATTTCTCTTTGCCAAGATAATCAATCCACTTGACAGGTGTGGCATATCAAGAGGCTGATTAAATAGTATGATCATTACACAGGTGCACCTTGTGCTGGGGACAATAAAAGGCCACTCTAAAATGTGCTGTTTTGTCACACAACACAATGCCACAGATGTCTCAAGTTTTTGAGGGAGCGTGCAATTGGCATGCTGACTGTGGGAATGTCCACCAGAGCTGTTGCCAGATAATTTAATGTTAATTTCTGTACCATAAGCCGCCTCCAACGGTGTTTTAAGAGAATTTGGCAGTACGTCCAACCGGCCTCACAACCGCAGACCATGTGTATGGCGTCGTGTGGGCGAGCGGTTTGCTGATGTCAACGTTGTGAACAGAGTGTCCCATGGTGGCGGTGGGGTTATGGTATGGGCAGGGATAAGCTACGGACAATGAACACAATTGCATTTTATCGATGGCAATTTGAATTTTCAAGGTATCTGTGACCAACAGATGCATATCTGTATTCCCAGTCATGTGGAATCCATAGATTAAGGCCTAATTTATTTATTTCAATTGACTGATTTCCTCATATGGGGACTGTAACTCAGTAAAATCTTTGAAGTTGTTGCATGTTGCGTTTATATTTTTGTTCAGTAAAGTTCTTAGTTTGTTATTTGTGACGATTCCAATGTTTCCATTGTACTACCAGGCAAACTAAGTAACGTGCAGATCAAGTATTTGAATCAACCCGTCTCTCATTCTATCTAGTCAATCATCATACCAACATATTGGCATTTGCCGGTAATAAAATAAACCATGCTCTTGAGCGTGTTAAAGGCCGAGGTCAGGTAAGATCTCTTGCTGTTCAATTGTCATTTTATAAGGTTCTATGACACCAAGGACCAATAAATAACCACTTTGCCTTTGCATGCCTTTATTTATCATTTGAGAATAAATATATGTGTGTGTTCCTCCCTCCATCCTACTCCCTTTTGATGAGGTCAGGGATGTAATCACTGTAGCTGTCCCATCTGGGAATCTGAAAGTGACAGAAATAGTTAAGTCGTTTCTATGGAACAGCCTCAATACTTTAAGGTGGTTTTTCCATCCAAACAAGAGCATGCTACCTGGGGTCCATTTAATGTAAACTGAATAGTGGCTCTGGTTATGTATACAAGCTAATGTTAGTGATTAGTGGCTATGGCCATAGAGGTACATGTATTGCATCATTATTCTGTTCCTATAGCTCTGGCTAAGTGCAGTATACAAACAAGAGTACTTACAGAAGGTCATTTGAGTGAACTATCAGGTTATGTAATTTGTAAGTCGCTCTGGATAAGAGCTTCTGCTAAATTATGTAAATGTTAAGTGTCTGCACCTGTATTTTCCATCCGGTCTGTTTATTTTTCCTGATAAGTCTGCAGATCAATTCCTTCCTCTCATCCTGCAACTCACTAACCTTCATCGCATTGCTCTCTCTCTCTGCTCTGTCTTTGAGCATCTCTTACCCTCTCCACACACAGTCTCACATCCTCCAGGTTCTGTCTTACATTCTCCAGTATTTTTCTTTCTCAGCTCTATCAATGCCTCCTTGTATTCTTCCTTCTCTTTCCTTTTCTCCTCCTTCCTTTCCTTCTTTTTCTTCTCCTTCCATAATCTCTCACCTGCTCCATGTCATTCTTGACCCTCTTCTCCATGGACTCTCTCTCTCCCTCTCCTTTTCTATTTCCTCCTTCATCCTCTCTTCTCAGTCTCCTAAATCTTCTCATTCAACCCTTCCAACTCCTCTATCAATCTCTTTATCGCCATCTCTTCCATTCTCTTAATCCACTGATTCTTCATCTGTCTTCCACTTCTCTTCCAACTCCAACTTCATTTTCCCCGCTCTCTCAACCTCCTTCTCCAGCTTATTTCTCCACCTCCTTCTTAAACTTCTCCTCCCTCTCTTTCATCTTCTCATCACATCTTCTCCATCACTCCTTCCACAAGTCTGTCCACATCCTCCTCTCTCTTTTGGTCTCTCGTTTTCTTCCACAACCTCAATCTCTCTCTTCATCTTGGTCTTCCACTTCTCCTCTGTCCCCACCGTCACAATCGCCACCTCTTTCTCGTCCTCACCCTCTCTCCTTCCATATCCAGCTTCACACGCTCCACCTCCTCATTCCATTTATCAAACTCCTCCCTAGCTCTCGCCACTTCCTTCTCTTCTTTTCTCCCTCTCTTTTATATCTTTCATCTTCTTCTACAATTCCTCCAACTCCTCTTTCTTTTTAATAATTGATCCTGTTCTTGTCATTTTCTTCCATCTCTCATCCACTGCCAACCTTTCCACTATCTTATTCCTCTTCTCCAACTTCTTTCTCCTTTTCCGATTCCAACTTTTCCACCTTCTCCTTCTGTCTTTCCAGCCCCTTGTCTTTCATCTACCTCCTCCCTCTTCTCCTCCATTTCATTGTCCCCCTTCCTCACCCTCTGTTTGTCCTTCTCTGCATTGCCTCCTCCTTCTCTTTCCTATCAACCCCCCCCTTCCTCCTCTTAATTTCCTCCTTTATGCTCTCCACTCCCTTCTCCTTTATTTCTAACTTCTCTCCCTCCTTCTGGATGTTCTCCAACAGTCCATAGAGAACCTTCACAGTGTCTTCCTTCATCTCTGCATCCACTCTCTCCATAACTCTCTCCATTTCTTTCCTCCAGCTCTCACGCTCCATCTGAGGAGCTGGCTGGGAAAGCAATGAGTATGCCAATTAAGCTTTAAAGGTAGAGGCACGCTAGTATCATGGGGGGGGGGTGCTCTGGTTAGCTGATCTGAGGAATCCCAGGTCTGGGAGAAGAATATCTAGTGAAATGTGATCTGCTCAATCAGAGGGCTGCTGGCAGGAATATATCGGAGGTGCCACCTGTTGTTGTGTCCTGGAGCACTAAAGCCCAACACTGCTCCAGGAGCACTGCTCTGGCGCTAACTTGATCTGTGTATGGTGTCGGCTGGGTTAAGTACTGGGAAATCAAAACATTTTCCAGTGAACAATATCAAATAACTATTCAGTCCAGTCTACTCTAGCCAGTTAAAATGAACACCACAAAGTCAGATTTTATCACTAATTCCACAGAGGGGAAGTTATATGACATTATTACAGCTAGCTTTTAAAAGCCCGCCAAAATACCCACTAAATAGGCTACTTAATTACAGATTATTGATCAGGGAAACTCACGCTAGTTTTCTGATGGGAAAATAGAGGATGAAAAAAAAGAAAAAGAAATGTCTTAAATTTCCACTTCCAGAGTTGTGGTCCTCTGTAGCTCAATTGGTAGAGCATGGCGCTTGTAACGCCAGGGTAGTGGGTTTGATCCCGGGACCACCCATACGTAAAAATGTATGCACACATGACTAAGTCACTTTGGATAAAAGCATCTGCTAAATGGCATATTAAATATCTAGACTTATGGGCAGGCCAGGGCCCCAACCAAATATATAGATGTGTTTTTCCCCTATCGCGTCACTTTATACACAGAAGATCTCCGCGAAACATTTACATTTTAGTGATTTTGCAGACGCTCTTATCCAGAGCGACTTACATGAGCAATTAGGGTTAAGTGCCTTGCTTAAGGGCACATCGACAGATTTTTTCACCTAGTCGGCTCGGGGATTAGAACCAGCGACCTTTCGGTTACTGGCACAACGCTCTTACCCACTAAGCTACCTGCCGCCCATAAACTGAGAATAAAGCAGTTTATCTGCCCCTCGGTGACCACCGATAACTTCAGAACCAAGTCGACTACAAATGCAAAGTTGCCAATGTCTTTGCAATTGAACAAGCGAAGGTTTTTTATAAAAATTTGTTTTTAAATTAAATAGGTCCTACAGGCTACATAGGCCTATTTACACTGAGGGTACAAAACATTATGCGCTTTCCATGACAGACTGACCAGGTGAATCCAGGTGAAAGCTATGATCCCTTATTGATGTCACTTGTAAAATCCACTTCAATCAGCGTAGATGAAGGGGAGGAGATAGGTTAAAGAAAGATTTTTAAGCCTTGAGACAAGGATTGTGTGTGCGCCATTGAGGGTGAATGGCAAGACAAAATATTTTAGGGCCTTTGAACAGGGTATGGTAGTAGGTGCCAGGCGCACCAGTTTGTGTCAAGAACTTCAACGCTGCTGGGTTTTTCAAACTCAACAGCTTCCCATGTGTATCAAGAATGGTCCATCACCCAAAGGACATCCAGCCAACTTCACACAACTGTGGGAAGCATTGGAGTCAACATGGGCCAGCATCCCTGTAGGGCCCTTTCGACACCTTGTAGTCCATGCCCCGACGAATTGAGGATTTTCTGAGGGCAAAAGGCGGTGGTGCAACTCAATATTAGAAAGGTGTTCTTAATGTTTAGATTTCAATATTTCAAAGATATTGAAATCAATTTCATGTTCATTCAATTTAGTTATTTGTGAATGCGATTTAGTGCATCATTATAGAGTAAGCATTAGAATAAGCCGCCTCAATATTTGTAGTCATAAGGTGATATTTCTCTAGGAGCTGATCCGTCATCAGTATTTGGGAATAATTCTAATGTTAACGTTAAGATTTGAACGGAGAGAAATCTGATCAGAGAGCAGCGCTGTCCTTCTTTCGATCCTATCAGTATCGACAGACGCTCTAACGACGCACTTAGCGAACGCTCTTTCTGCGTGTTGTTTTGGGAAACGCGTGTTATATCTTCGGCCGTTGCAGGAACAATGCATCGTTAAAAACACTCGTAAGCCTACGTTGCATCGCTATCGGGAAACCGGGCCCAGCATGTTATCACTAACACGTACCAATATGAGGTAGATATTCTAGGTGACAGAACAAGTAAAAGAAAAGGAGACAGAGTCTGAAGAAAGAGTAAGGGGTCCCCTGTAGCTCAGTTGGTAGAGCATGGCGCTTGCAACGCCAGGGTTGTGGGTTCGTTTCCCACGGAGGGCCAGTATGAACAAATGTATGCACTCACTAAAATGTAAGTCGCTCTGGATAAGAGCGTCCGCTAAATGACTAAAATGTAAAATGTAAACGGGACATGTTTATTATTTAAACTATCACTTAAATAAAAAAAAGTGCATAGAAAATAAACATGATTAGAAACTTTTCTTTTTACAGTTATGTACAATTTTGTTTCCTAATTATACATTCAACCTTAAGTAGTTTGTGGTTTACTAATGTGGTTTGACTTTCCTTCATTTCTGTGACACATGAGAGAACACTGATGTACGACTAATAGGGGAAAATACTATTATTATCATCATTATTATTCTCATGGCGTTCAGGAGGAAGTGTTAATAAGACAAAGGTATATTCAAGGCATAAGAAGAGAGCCGTTTAACCGTTTCCAAGTCTTACCGCCAAGTCCCCTTGATGCCACGTCCCATCTCAGGCTGATAAGTTCTATACACAAGGAACAATTATAAAATTACAAATACAGTTAAGTATTTTTTCCCCCAACTTCTTTCAAGCAGGTTCCGGCAACTACCTTGACCTGCAAATAAATTCATGGATGTTCCAATACACAAAATAAATAAATAAAACGTATTTTCATCATCTCTTTCTATAAAACAGTACATGATAAGTACAACCAAAGCTTCCGAAGAGAGGGGTGGTAAGGGAGACATGGAAGACGGTAAAATAACATTTTTGGTGGGATTCATTTTTTCCTGGTCTCCACAAACTCAACTCAATTATACCACATCAAGTAAGCAGTCTAAAATCCCTGTTAAAAATGTACAAAGAATAAAAACATTCACTACAACAATCAAAACACAAAACAAAATGGCTGACTTCAAGAAGTTCACAACCACGTTATACATCTTATCACATAAATACTGTTTCTTTTCGCAAAAAAAATTAAAGAAACTGCAACGCTCCTGCCAATGGAACGTACACAGGCACAGGAAAACTGGTACTGGATATCAATATACAAAGATGATGTACGTTAGTTATTCTAAACTGATACTGTAACACAAAACCATTATAGGAGTACATTGAACATTGCTATTAACCATTATAAACCTGCTGTTTGCTACTGTAACTAAGTTTGTCTGTTCATTCCGTATATTGTATAGATACTGAAGTACATGTTATTATTTCTGTTTCGGTATATGTTTTTATGTATATATAGCATAATTACAAGTGAAGGAAAAGGGCCACTGGTGTGGCATGGTATTATGAAGTCAAAGAAACAACAGAGTCTATCTACCATTTAAAACACTTGACTAATGGGTTGTTGTTGTTCACCAAGTATTGAAACTTTACACTTTACTGCTATGGATCTGTAGAGGAGTCAAGAGACAGAGCCTTTGGGATTAGTAAAAGGATTACCAAAGCCATCTTTGAAGTCTTAGTTTATGCAGTGTGACCTTTCGACGTTAAGCTAGAATGCCTTCCCTCAATTTTTTCCCTCTGAAATGAAACGAACAAATTGTCCTTTGAGGTCATCTTCCCAGTCTTTTTGTGGGGGTTTTTTAAACTCAAAAACAAACGTAGTTGATATCAGAAATCATCACAATTCAGTTTTTGTATATACATTCATTAAAGACCTAGCAGCAGAATTCAGCATGACCCTGTGCCTCACCCTAAGGCTAGCCAGGATGGGAGGACAGCGAGAGCTGAACCAAAACTGTATCCCTGAAATAGCTGGCAAAACCCAGGCTGCAAGGAGGTTGAGGAGAGTGCACACTGTTGGCCTCCAGAGTGGTCCTTGCACTCTGAACGTCCCTGACACAATTGGTGTAAGGTCGAGCAGAAGTGCACTTTGCTGGGGGCCATAATTCCTAAGGAAGCTTACAAACAGTATCTGTGCTTGTGGTTTTTAAAACATAGGAACCCAATGGGTTTACAAGGAGTAGAAAGTCGTTTCCCATGTTTAGTCAGTGCCTCTGTCACAGTTGAAGTGCAATGTGTTGGCAAAGTTATGGTTTCACTTCACAGCCTGGGCAGGGTAAGGGTTGGAGAGATTCTGCGACGGCCTTACAAGATATAAAGTCAACAGAGTACGAGGCAAAACGGATTACAAACCAAAAACATAACAAAAGGGACAAATAAAGTCACTGGCCTGAAGTGGCTCGCTATAGGACAACTGGAGCCAGAGTTGCACAAAGCAGCAATTTGGTGAGCTTCGTTCGAGGTATGCAAGGAAATACTTGCCTGTCATCAACCTATCCACTTTTTGTACACTGATGTCCCCATTCCCACCAAAACTGGGACTACTTCTGTCAATCTACTACTGTTAATTTACGAGTCACAGAATTCTCTAAACAAAGCGTGCTCAGTTACAACTAAGGCAAAGCGAGAGATCAAGCGAGCGCATGATGAACTCCTACACAGAGGTTGTATTGTGGTCAATGGTAACGGTTAGCCTCTTCTAACCTTTCCTAACTTTATCAGCTTCTACCGAGCTTCTAAAAAGCTTTCCATGTGTAGACTGTCTCATGTAAATGCCATAAAACAAATACTGTACTTTACGAGGGAGTCAAGTAGAAACATGATAAAACATTGACAGTATTAATATGAAGGCACCACTTTGACAGAACGAAACCATGGAGGTGCAATCCATGGGGAATCTTGGAGCACTGATGTGGCTATAAGCGTTAAACCATGTTTTATGTCCTTACAGTTAGCGGATTTTGGAGTGCGTTTGATCCCAAAAGGGAGACGCTGACATTTTGAGAGAATTTTTTTGAAAAAAGCGGAAAGTGAACAATTACGCACGGTGAGACGCCCAGGTCTGAATGGCCTGGCTGGAGCCTCCGTGTGGTATTAAGGCTGGGAAAAGGAGAGACCGCTATTCTAATAGATGAGCACTCTAATGGACTCCCTCAAGGGCATATAATAATGTCATGCTGCTAACAGGCAGTCAATGGAAATGTCCTTGATTGACAGATTGGCGAATAGAGCTACTGGTGGACTGGGCTCAGCGGGGAGCGACAGCTTCAGTCTTTGGAATCCAAAAAGAAACATTCAGGCTACAAATAAAATTAACAGCAACGAAAAAACCGCTTTGAAAAAGGCAGCTCAATAAAAATGTAGAGACCAAGCATTAGTGTATGTAAACCTCTATTTCCTACAAAAATGGCAATAAAATAAATACGATTTCTTAACAATATAAATACAATTTTATAACATTAAGTGCTATTCACTAGTGAGTGCTTTTTTGTCGTTTGTATAGAAAAATATACATATTATTTACATTCTCAACTCAAGCATGATATGTTTCTGCCCATAACAAAAAGGGACAGAAGAGACAAGACTTCAAATGACTCGATTCGAAACAAATAAAAAAACTATTCCTTTGCAACAGTAATTAATGAAATGGGCCATAATAGGAATAATTTCAATCTTCAAATGGGCTTAAGGGGAAATCAGATTCAGGGGGATGACGTTTGGTTCTCATTGCTGTAATTCCGGACTCAGTTCTAACCACATTTCAAAAGACATAACGTGTGCATACCTGCGATACAAATCGATGGCTCTGCCTTTATCCTTTTCCGATACAAAACAAACAATAACATTTACTAAAGCAAAAAACTAAATAAAAGTTTGTCCCTCAGCTGTCAGTCCACCAGAATCTCAGCCAAGCTTGCTAGTCACGGCTACGACTATCTAATGACCACCGCCCGACTTCTACTACGTCTCTGACAATGACTCAGTACAAGTACACTCACGGTTAGCATTAATTAGCAATAACATAACACTTGAAAATAAATCATCTACAGGCTTCTTTCTTTCTATCGCTTTGACCCCGGCTCCCTCTAGTGTTTCTCTTCCTAACACATCTTGCGACTTGTTGCTCTGGACAGGCATAAGAACTATTTACAGTGTCTTTTAATACACAGCGAAGCAGCCCAAGCAAAGCTTTATGGTATCGCGGCTATTCCGAAGGCTGCACAGGATGCACATTCCGACAGGCAGATAGATGTGTATAAACAGATGAGGTCAAGAGAAAAGCGTCCTCTGATCAGTTATAATACGTCCTCGTTTTTTTCCTAAACTGCAGAGAAGATTCCCTTCCACAAATTGCACTTTGGTGTGTAAAATGTAACTCTTACAAGGTGGCAATCATTTTCTTTTTCATGTGAACATAATCAATGGATTCTATGCTCACACAGAATTGAGATATCATCTCTAGAAAAATAAATGTGAGGTGATAAAATTCATAATGAAAGGGCAATTTAAAAAAAATATTTTTGTTACGTTCAGAGACAGAAAACGTTGAAAATTGCTAATCTTACTTACACAGTTACCATTTCCTTTGACTTCTCAGAGTCTGAAACCATTCGATCCAAAAGTAAACCAAAACAACCAGAGGCACAATAATAAGTTGTTCTCTTTCAAAAATGTCCCTCCCCAAAACAGAGACCTGCTCGTATCGAACTTAACCCAGTCTGTAGCTCGCCTCTTTCTGCCCAAGCCACACAGCAACAAGGGAGGGCAGTACTGGAAGCATCACTCTGCACTCTAAGACCTGGCAGTGCATGGATGGCTCCACGCTAGTCGAGGGGACCGCTATGGCAGAGTGGGAGAAGGGCCGCCAACACCACTACCGTCACACGGCAGAGTGGGGGGCTAGTTGAGGAACTTGCGGCACTTCTTGGTTCCGCAGTTGCATGGAAGCTTATTGCCCGGCTCTTCGATGGGGAATTTGTAGTCGTAGGTGAGCTCCTCGCCACGGTAGATCTTGCGCGTGGCGAAGATGACGATGTGCTTCTGCCCGTCCACGTTGATGACGCGCGAATAGCAATTGGGCTCGCACGAGTGGTTGATGAAGCGGGCGGCGTTGCCGTGCACGGTGGCGTCCACCACTTCGTAGTCATCAATGCGGAACATGTAACAGCCAACGCCCTGTAGAGGGAGGGACAGGAAGAGAAGAGAGTGAGACGCCATTGGCTGAGGATTGCAGTCAACAAAGCCATTATCAAATGACTAAAGATCCTGACTGGTTAATAGTGGTGTTTACACATGAAAAACACATTCAGCAGGGCCCAACATAGAACATTCAGATAGAAATACCTTTATTATGTAGAACATCCCTCTCTCACAAGTAGAATAAGGCCTCACACAAGTTCTATTCATGGCATTTCTATCTTTTTTTAAATTTATTTTAATTTTTAGCAGACGCTCTTATCCAGAGCGACTTACAGTTAGTGAGTGCATACATCATTTTTTTATTTTTCACACTGGCCCCCCGTGGGAACCGACCCCACAACCCTGGCATTGCAAACGCCATGCTCTACCAACTGAGCTACATCCCTGCCGGCCATTCCCTCCCCTACCCTGGACGATGCTGGGCCAATTGTGCGCCGCCCCATGGGTCTCCCGGTCGCGGCCGGCTACGACATAGCCTGGATTCAAACCAGGATCTCTAGTGGCACAGCTAGCACTGCGATGCAGTGCCTTAGACCACTGCGCTACTCGGGAGATCGTCTATCCGCAACGTTTGCCTATTGAAAGTGGCCCTGTTCAGGCTCAAAGCGAATGAGCACAGAGGACTGTGTTCCATTGAGGCCTGGCCGCTCTTCTCTCCTCACCTTGCCGTCGTAGTACTTCTCCCGTTTGTCGGTGAGGACAGAGCGAATGACGTTGCCCGAGTACTCGATCACCATCTCCCCCACGTCGATGCTCCTCTTGCAGAACAGACCTCGGCCATGTATGGCTGACCTGTGAGGGGAGGACACACAGGAGCTCAGCAACCACTGGTTCACCAAAGGGTTTCCACTTTTAACCCCACTCTCTGGAACAAGGACTTAGCTACTGCAAAGCTAAAGTAGTAGTTCATTTTCATGTTAAAACCATTCCACTGAATTTGGATCACTTAAACATTACGTAGCCAGCGTTTTCCTAACCTGAAGACCCCCACCGCCTCCTTGGACGTTTTCTTCAGGTGTCGGAACCTCATGGGCATGGGGAGGTCCATGCTGGTGGCCCGGCTGAAAAACAACAGTAGCAGTGTGTTAAGAGTTGGAATGAAAGAAGGATGGTCTGCTACCACCGTGAGGCTCCGACAGGTATCCACAGGGATGTGATCAGAAAACCAAGAAGATAGACTACAAGTATATTGTAATGATGATATGGAGCAAAAATAAATGGTCCTCCTGATTCTCTGAATTAAAAAGAAACTAAAAACAGGAATTGTGTAACAGGTCGGAGTGACTCACCGAGCAGACTTGAGCTGCACCTCCTTGTCCTCCTCGTGGGGGTTGTACTCGGGAGGCTGGCGGTGCTTGGAGGCCAGGAAGTTGAACATGTCAAACACAGACCTCCTGCGGCGAGGCAAACAGATGGAGCAGACACACAGGTCATATGATGCAGGCAAAGAAAACTCAATGATGCAGACTCTCTTAACCGTAGGAAGGACCTCTCCCAAATACTGACTGGAGATTTGGTAACGGGGATACAGTTATCAGCATATATCAGCTCCAAAACATCAGTTAAGAGAGCCAGTGTACAAATGGCTCACAACATTTTAATTGCTGAAGTAGAATGCATAGATCACGCATAGATCTGCATTTCTTCAACAATCAAAAGAAAGCTAATAGAGACTGGGGTCCAGTTCAAAAACGTCCTGAACTAATCACTAATTAGACATGATTCATCAGGTGAACGCAAGGTCTCCGCCACATGGTCTTCACCTGTCCAGTCATGACTCAGTGATGACTTTAATGAAAGGATGAGGCAGGAGAAGGAACCTCTCGTTATAATAATAAATAGAAAAGATAACTGTACATATGTCTGGATACCAAACCAACCCTATGCCTTGCACTTGTTAAGCAATCTAGCTTTTGGGAGTGTCTGTACCTGTGGTGGAGCTCGGCGCGGGCCGAGCCATGGGGGTTGATGGGGGGCTCGTCGGCCTCCTCGGGCCTGTGGAAGCGGAAGCGGTAGTTGCGACAGTGCCTGGAACCATACAGCTGCTCCAGTAGGAACACCACAGCATCGTGGAGGACCCCCAGCATCCGCAGACCGTTCACTCCTGAGAGAGAAAAAGAGATGCGTTCGAAAGAGAGAGAGAGAGAGAGAGAGAGAGAGAACACAAAGGAAGGAGTACAGAGGAAAATAAGTTTGATGAGTCACCATTTCATTTGATTCCTCAAAAGTAATTGAACCTGCATAAACAAAATAAAATCGGATAAAAGGCACTTTACCTTCAAAGGAGAGCTCTTTGAGTCTGGCGTTGGAGCGGGCCTCCTGGACTTTATCTGTCAGGGACTTCCAGGCCTCTGTGGGTCAGAGGGAGAAGACAAGACAGGTCAGCTTAGTGTCTCATCTCTGTGTTAGTATTAAAGTACACATTTAGTTTACTTAATCTGTACGAGGATTTGGAAATAAGAGATCTTGACTGTTACACATTCACTTCAATAACTTTAGAGCTATTTTCTGCCATCGAGTGTCAACCATGCTACATGGAAACACAGAGCAAGAGGATAAGGTCAGGACTGTGGATACCTTCGATACTCTCGCAGCGGATCTGGAAGCCGTCATCGCTGCAGATCTCAAAGATGAGTCCCTTCTTGGGCTTGCTGTCCATAGAAGAGTCCCTGCGGATACACTCCTGGTCAGGGATGGCCACCAGTAGAGAGCCAGCGGTGGTCTCGCCTTTCTCCTCAGGGAACTCACTGGTTTTACTGGTTAGAGCAGGAGGTTCAGCAGACTTGCCAGAATAAACACTACAAATAAAATACATTTGAAAATGAATCTCTAGAAACATTACCCATTGACATTAATAGTATAGAAATTGAAAGGGGTGACAAGCTTGCGTTACTCACCTTTTGAAGGTGCCCCTCTCTCTGGGTTTGCCTGTGTCCATGGGCTCGGGAGAGACTGGCTCTCTAGATCTGCAGTGGCAGAGGGAATTCAAATATGGATATGTAGCAGGTGGCAACTGTAGTATGATAACACATACTTAGTGAAATCTAGTATAGTCCTAGTTGATTATTTCATGAGTTATCTGTTATGTGAGAATCTTACCCAGGAGTGGAGGTGGCCCGGTCTCCCTGAGTCTCCCGAGGAGGCTCTGCCTGCCAACCCTTGTGTTTCTTCCCGCTGGCCTTGTCTGGACTCTGCCTCGTCCGCTTGGCTTTCTGCTTTCCTTTCGCCGAACCCGTGGATGCCGTTGCTGCAGAACTAGACTTCAGCTCTTGTTTCTGCTCTGATGAGGACCTGGATATAGGCATGGTGCTTGAGTTTTGAGAGCAGGAACTCTGAGAGAACACTCCAACCGGGTGTCCTTTGCCGGAGTCCTGTGAGACCGGGCTGGGGACCAGAGCCACAGGTTGTCCGCTGGCGTTTGGCGGGTGTTGCTGCCTTTGGAAGGCACCGCTCTCCGGGTCCACCTGCTGGCTGACAGACATGCTGATGGTCTGATGGGAGGGGCTGCACAGCTGGGACATCAGAGGAGCTCCAGACTGGAGGAGCATCTGTTGCTCCGGAAGGCCCAGGTTGTGCGGGCTGGCTTTGAAGAGGAGGCTGCTGATGGGTCCCGTGATTTCGGCAGAGCTGAGCACCGGGGTGCTGAGAGAGACAGAGCCTGGTGCAATGAGGCCTCCGGGCCCGCTGGGCTGAGCCATGGACACCATGTTCAGCACTGCTGACTGGTTGGGTTTGAGCCCTGAGACGGTGCAGGGCAGCAGGTGGGTGGAGGAGTCGTGGCCCAGGATGCCAGGCTGCCCGCTGGGAAGAGGCATCCTCTGCTGGATGGGCTCAAAGTACATGATTCCCGATTTGGGTCTCTTGATAATGTTGGGGACATTGCGGTGAGAAGTGGTGGCAGCCGTGGTCAGGGTGCCCAGCTCGACCAGTCCGGACTGAGCCATCTGTGGCGAGGACAGGTTGATCAGAGTCATGTTGGGTCTTACCTCAGACGGGGCCAGGGTGGGCTGGCTCCTGGAGCGGGCCAGTTTCTTGGTCTTCCGCGGCTGGAGACGGGAGATGGGTCGCTTCTTGCCATGTCCAGACGCGAGCACGACTGAGGACGTGGAGATGGAGGCGGCGCTGGACACGATGGTCACGTTGGGGGCCAGGTCGTGCCTCCGTCCGGCCTCGGTCACCAGGATCTGGGGCTCGTGGGAGGGCACACCGATCAGGAGGCCGGAGGTGGTGCTGGGAATGCCAGGCTGGAAGCCCGTCTGGGTGGTGCCGGTGAAAGTATGGATCTGAGGGTGATGGGACATGGTGCCCAACACTTTACCCCCAGCAGGAAAGATGGGCTGGGAGGTGGTTCTCCCGGTGGTGAGTCCTGTGGTTAGAGTCATGGTATCCATGACTCCTGTTGCACTGACCGATGGGGTGATCTGGATCTTCTGAGTGACACCATTGGGGAGAGTCTGTAGGACGTAGAGGGGTTGTAGATGCTGGTTGACCAGCTGGTTGACCACTATGAGTTTTTCCGGGCCTGGTTTTAAATGAGAGGTGGTCTGGACGGCCGTGCTGGTCACCTGGGAGGGTCCGGGGCTGACTGAAGACGCAGCAGGGATGTACTTCTGTCCCTGGAGAGGCAGGGTGGGGGAGCTGGGTAGGACAGGGGTCCCAGAGCTCCTGGTTAGATCCTGCTTACCCGCTTCTACCACTTGGCTCAGGGAGGGACTGGTGATGTGCTCAAACTGCTCCGGGGTCATGTGACCTTCTCTTACCTGAGATTCTCGGCTACCTCCACTTCCTTCCTGCTGGCTCTCAGGGGACACGCCGGCCACTCCGCTCTGCTGCTTGTCCCCGCCTCCTTTCTCCGTGATGGTCTCGTCCGAGGCTGCCAGGGACAGTATGGTGCGCTCCGAGCCCTCCGAGATGAGGCCGCCGTGGTTCTGGTTGTTGACCGTGGGGCTGCGAGTGGTCAGGACAGAGAGGTCAGAGGGCAGCTCCAGGGGCAGACCGTACGGCTCTTCCACCGAGATGGACGTGCTCACCCCGCTCTCCACGGGCTCAGCGCTGGCCAGCGGCTGGCGGAAGTCCTCAAAGAGGATGTCTTTGCGGCGGTTGACACCCACCCCGTAGCCCTCGTCCAGGGAGAGAAGCTCAGATGAGGAGGCCTCAGGCTGCTGCCCGAGGGCCTGCATGGAGGGCGTGTTGAGGACAAACTCCATGATGTCCGAGGGCAGGATGTTGCCGCAGTCGTCGCTGTTGTTGTTGTCCGAGTCCGACTTGAGCAGGTCAGTGCTAAGTGAGAGCTGGGCCTCCAGGGGGTCCTGTCTCTGGGACGACTTCACCCCACCCAGAGGGAGGGAGTTGTCCTTCTGGCTCTTCCTGCCTTCTCGGCTGTTGTTGCTGCTGCTCCCGCTGCTGCTCCCGCTGCTCCCACCCCCTCCGCTGCTGTTGTCCGCCTCCTTCCCAGAGTCGTGCTCCAGCTTCTCCGTGTGCCTCTCTCTGCCCTTCCTCTTTCCTGTGCTCTTGTGGGAAGAGGACGCTGCGGTGGCCGTGGTGGTGGTGTTGGTGGTGCTCGCGCTGGCGTCGCTCTCTGAGCTGTCGTCAATGCCATCCAGCTGGCCGATCTGCTGGTGGCCCAGGAGGCTCCGGGTGGGAACTCCTTCATCTACAGCGGCGACGACCCTCTCCTCCTCCTCTGCCTCGTCCTTCAGGAAGCGCTGCAGCTGAGAGCCCCTCCCCAGGCACTGGTCAATCCCCTCGATTGAGGGCATCACAGGGCCAGGGTTGATGATGGTGCGGGTGAAGTTGTAATAGTACGGATCCTTGTTAGAACACTGGTTGAATCCCCCTTCCTCTTCTTCTCCGCTGTCCCCCGAGGAGGTACTCCTATCGTCTGCCCCGTCCACCTGGCCTTCGGCTGAGCGCCTACTGCCCCCGGTCCTCCTCTTCCCGGGCCCGTCGCTGCTGTAGAAGGGGATATCCTCCTCTCCATAAGAGCGAACCCCGTAGAAAGGAGTCAGGCCGAAGAACATGTTGGAGCGGGCCCTGGCGCTGCGCCTCGGGTAACGCCGCTTGGCCGAGCCTGAGCAGTCACTGTCGTCCTCGTGGTGTTTGTCCCGGCCGCCGCCTTCCTCCTCCAGCAGGGCGTGGTCGTCCCTGTCGCTGGTCCCCTCGTCCTCGGCGCAGTGAGCCAGGAGGCGCTTCTCCTCGCGGTCCTCAGGGTGCGGTGGCGGGCTGTTTGACTCGGAGCTCTCAGAGCAGGCTGACGGGGAGAAGAGCGTGGAGCAGGAAGACCTGCGGTGGGGGGGTCCCTCTTGACCCGCGGGACAGATGGAAGTGGTGGTGCAGGAGTCAGAGGAAGTGCTCACGGTGTTGGTCCCGTTCGGGTCAGTCTTCAGCGGCGTCAAAGACGCCTTGACTATAGCCCGCTTCTTGTCTCTAGCAGCCGCGACTTCGTTGGCTGTTACTCTTGCTTGAACCTGCGAAGCCCTCATGCTTCTCTCTGAGGCTAACCTGGGCTGCTTGATGGCCTCTAGGCTGGAGCTGTTCTTCTCAGGGCTGGAGAATCTATCCCTGCTCTTTGAAGATCGCCCTCTTCCTTGATTCTCCAGCTTTTCCACCTCTTGCTTGCCAATGGCTTTGGTGTTGTTGCCAAGGGTTGCGGCCTTGCTGTTGCTGTTCTGAGAGGTCGGGGTTGGAGCGTTAGTGGTTCCACCAGTCTCTTTAGCATTGTTGTTATTGAGCGTGAGGTTCTTGTTGCTGTTCTGAGGGGTCTTCTCCCTCTCTTTAGATGCCTCTCGGCTGTCGATGGTTCGGACTTTGGAGTGCTTGTCTTTGGTGGTGGGGGCCACGTGGCTGGAGGGGACAGCCGGGGTGGCTTGGGAGCCCCGTTTGATGATGTCATCCTCGGCCGTGGCCCCCGAAGACCACAGGGGCTTCATGGCTGCGGCAGGGGCTGGCCCCGACAGATAGTCCTGGGACTTCCTCCCACCGCTTTTGAGGAACGGGGGCTGGGGAGACCCCAATTTACCAGCATCTTTAAAGGCTTGCGCCAAGGTCACACTTCCCTCCTTGGCCGGGTTGCTACTACTACCACCTCTGTCCTTGGACAGGGTCGTGGTGACACAGTGGCGGGAGAGGAGCGTGACACCAGCCGACAGGTCTGGGTCCTTCACGCCCGGCTTCCCCTTCTCCGCCTGGGATTTGCGGTTGCTGGCCGTACCTGTTGGTGGGGAGGCCTGGCTTACTCCTGCCATCCATGGCGCAATTGGGGAAAATTTGGGGTTCACTCCCACAGCCTGCTTGCCAGGCGCACTTTCTTTCCCACCGTCTGTCTTCATCTCAGAGATGCTGTGGTGGTGTCTGCTGTGTTGACCTCCAGGACTGAGTGAGCTAGTCTCGCGGCTCTGCGTTCGGACGCCGCTGGCGGGCAGCTTCCCCTTCTCTGTGTCCCTCAGACCCAGGTCTCTGGAGGCAGAGGAGTGCGCAGGGGAAGGAGCGGAAGAGGAGAACAGGGCTAATTGGTTCATGGCGGCAGCCGCCCCGGCCTGTGGAGGGGAAACTACCTTCTGTCTGGGTTGGGGGGAAAGGGAGGAGGTGCTGTGCCGACGGGAGCCAATGCTCCTTAGGCCGGAACTCAGAAGGGGGTCCCCCACCGTCACAATCTCATGGGCCGACTGGGAGAAACCGCCTGCAAAACAACATGGACACAAACACATTTTACCATACTAAATGTCTCCACGTGTGAATGGGCGTTTACAAATAACAGTTTGAGGTAAATGGGGTAAAGAGTTTGAAGATACCTGGGGATGGAAGTGGTCTGGAGCCAGGGGAGCGCTGGCATGGGGGGTAGCTAGGGTGCCTGTTCCGTGTGTAAACTTTAGGAGGATTGGGGCTGGAGGGCAGCAGGGACAGGCGGTCGGAGGGCTTCAGGGAGTCAAAAGGGTCGGGCACCGGAGACAGGACTTTATCTGTCAATGAAAAGTTTAATGCAATCAATTCTTCAGAAAACTGCATTTTTGTGGAAGAGCTTGCAATTAAGCATTTCACTGTACTGTTTACACCTGTTGTGCCCTGTGCACGTGACAAATAAACGTATTGAATGCGTTTACACGCCGGCTACATACTAGACTAAATGCAGTGCAGCATAAATTTGAATAATTAATAACATAGTGATGCGGCATTCTGGCTCACACACCTAAGATGGGAGTAAAAGGGCTGTGTGAGATGGTGCGGTTCTCCTCTGGAAGAGCGCTCTTCAGGTCAGGCTCCACCACAGTGGGACGACACACCAAGATCCTGCAGGTGTAGACACAACGCTTCCGGGCGTCTAGAGTGCTCCAGTACACCCTGGAACACCTGTGGTGACAGAAACCAGCAAATGATTCAGTCTTATTTTGCATTGACTACTTCACATAAGACAGGTGCACAGTGTGTACTTACTGGTAACCGATGGGGAAGAGTTTGCGCTCGCAATCCGAGAGCTCGGTCAGTATTCCAAGGCAATCGATGGTCATGGAGCCTGCGATGGAAGAAAGAAAGAGTTAGAACCCCTAATCCAAGGAGGCTATTCAGAAACATGTTTGTTGGGCCAGTTGGTGTGTCTCAAAACTCCATAGAGACGACTGGCCATTTCACTACTTCGGGAAAGCCCTGAACTAGCACAGCTGATTCACCTAATTCAAGGACTTGATGATCAGTTGACCATTTGAATCAGGTGTGCTGCCTTGCTCTGGAATAGATCAAATATGATCAGATAATGGCTGGGGGTCCCTGTGGAGAGGTTACAGACACAGAGAGAGTAAGCAGAGCCATATATAGTGTGTACATCCCAGATGGCACCCTATTCCCTATATAGTACACTACTTTTGACCAGAGCCCTATGGATCCTGGTCAAAGGTAATGCCATAAATAGGAAATAGGGTGCAGTTTGGGACTTCTCCATAGAGATCTCTATATATGACTGTGGGGGGGTTAATATAAACACACACACCTATCATCATGTGGATGTTCTCCGGCTGAAGGCCGGTCAGGAACTTCCTCCGCAAGCTGATCCCCTCCAGGTCCACCAGGATCCTCCGCGTGACCTCGAAGCCAGACACCACCTGGGCAAGGAAGTCATGCACTTCAAACGAAGTACCTACAAGTAGACCCTTCTCACTGTGACCTCAGTTTGACCCAAGCTGCAGTATGATTTCGATAGATAAGGGCTGGGCTAACTGCATGCATGTTGTTTTTACCTACATAAGAGACGCAAACAGCATTTGCCATATGATCAATCAGAAATGTAATGGCAAATGGGCGGCCCCTTACTAGACGTCCGGGGGTGTGCTAAAAATAGGTTGAGCGCCAAGGCCCGTTCTTCCGGGAAGTCACAAAAGAAAGATTCCAGGACACTCAGATTCCGAGAAATACAATTTATTTGTGTTGATTATTTCTGCAGTACCGGACAATTCCACCGGGTGGCGACACACTGTATATGGCAAATTGACGTCATCACCAAATGGACATGGCCGTTTCTTGTAAACGGAACAGACTTCAAAGACGAAACTCGGTGAGCAGCTCGAATTGAACTACGTGTTTTAAGTTTTTTTTATGGTTTTAACAGAAGGCGTTATGAATTTTGGGCAGGCTCTGAAATATGTGATAGTTGGCTTCTAAACGAGTTGGACAAAGTGAGTTTGGTGTCAGTATGTATCAGTTTGGTGTCATTATGATATCTTATTGACTGATGGCTGACTGTCCAATTGCAGTGTAATATATTGGCATTGTCCATATGTTATATTGCAAATTGACAGTGTCCATTACCATATGTTTAAACAGGGAGTTATCATCACTGAACGGCAAACAAATGGCATCACTATAGTCTAGGCCGTTCCGAGTTCAACGAGGTGCCCCACTTGGCCGTAGCTCACTCGGTCTGACCACAGCGACTGTGCAAAAAGCAGTCCCGGAATGAAGCCTGACTAGTAGTGACTTCAACATGCTTTTGACATATTACGGCCTCTGGGTCATGCAGAGACACGCTGTTTTCGACGACTGGGGCCATCGGGTGAGGTTGGGGTGGAAATGAATAGAGTACATGGTCCCCTTCATATCCTAAATGGGAAGCATGAACTTGCAATATATCATATGGCAAATGCCATTGTAACATATTGCAATTGGACAGCAATCAAGTCAGCCATCTCATTTCTTAAAATCATCATAAATAGTCAAAAGGACAGCACATTTATATTGTATTTGTACAGTAGAGTGTCCCAGTAGTGCACATTATTAGTTTAAACCCTTTAACTGCATGTCCAATTCGTGATGGTAAATGCCCATTGTATCATATGGCAAACGGACACTTTCCAATATGTTTAAAAACAGTGATTTACCAATCACCAAATAGACAGGCTGAAATCAACACCAACGAGTGTTGACTCATACTGTATATTGCTAATGGACTTTATCCATTGGCAATACATTACTCTGCTAATTGGACAGGCCATTACACATAATACATGCCAGTCTTAACATGTTATACTGCAATTGGACAGTGTCCATTGCCAATGTATATCAATAAGGACTTCCCATTACGAAATGGAAATGCTGAAATTAACACGTAAGTGTGAGAGATCGGGTACACTATGAGTAAATGCCTTTTGCTAATATATTGCTAATGGACAGTGTCCATTATACATATAATATATTGCCAATCTCAACATGTTATACTGCAATTGGACACTGTCCATTGCCAATATGTTTGAATAGGGATTTACCATCACAAAATGTGCAGGCTGAAATCAACACCAACAAGAAATGTTGATTTCCTATGGCTTCCTATGATCAAACATACCGATCACTGCACCTGTACACAGCCCATCTGAAATTAGCCCACCCAACTACCTCATCCCCATATTGTTATTTATTTTGCTCATTTGCACCCCAGTATGTCTATTTGCACATCATCTCTTGCATATCTATCATTCCAGTGTTAATACTAATTGTAATTATTTTGCACTATAGCCTATTTATTGCCTTACCTCCATAACTTGCTACATATGCACACACTGTATATATATTTTCTGTTGTATTTTTGACTTTATGTTTTGTTTTACCCCACATGTAACTGTGTTGTTGTTTTTAAATCGCACTGCTTTGCTTTATCTTGGCCAGGTCGCAGTTGTAAATGAGAACTTGTTCTCAACTGGCTTACCTGGTTAAATAAAGGTGAAATAAATAAATAAAATAAAAACATGACAAAATAGACCTCAGTTGATTCAGGACTTAACATACTGATATATACCATTTGGTCATTATATGAGCCATTTGGACATAGTTCCAAACCCAAAAGTCAGTGAAACGACTTCCTATGATCATATATGGCAAATGGACATAACATCCTGATTTAGTACTTTCAATACTTACATATGCCATTTGGATATTAAATATGCCATTTGGACATGGTTCACTGACTTTTGGATTCGGAACCCAACTTCCTGTGATCATATATGGCAAATGGACATAACATCCTGCTTTAGTACTTTCAAAACTTACATATGCCATTTGGACATTTCATATGCCATTTGGACATTATATATGCCATTTGGACATTATATATGCCATTTGGACATGGTTATGTGACTTTTGGGTTCAGAGCCCGACTTCCTATGATCATATGTGACAAGTGGACACTTTGCCCATTTGGAGTATAATGTGTGACAACTGGACATTTTGACCATTTGCAGTATATATGCCTGATATGGACATAACATAGGCCTTATGGATAAACTCGCATAAAATAAGACATCTATATCCATACGGTTCTTTAGTAATGTATCATTGAGAAATAATCTTTTTTTTCTTCTTCAGAAAAACAGTCCAAAACGCACTTTTGACAAGTTTTTATAATTGGTCATTTCACCCTTGAGATGTGACTTTGGTGTCCATTTGCAATATACTTTCTGATGGTGGAGCACACACGCCCCCCTTAGGATTTTTGAGTTATTACACTGGCATTTGCCATATACCATTTGCAATATGTTTTGCACCATTTGTCGTCCATTTGAGTGGTATTTGCAATTGTGTATATGTTTCGCCCAATGGCAATAAGTTGCCATTCATTTTTGTCCATTAGGCCTATGCTTTTCCTTACCATTTACCAGTAAGCCAGAGCGTTAAAAAAACAGACATTTAAAGAAAATGTTTATCTGTAAAATCTTCTGATCTTATCTTCTAGATGTTTGTTTGTGTGTGATGCTGCAGGTGGGTAAGGGAGGTGGGCTGGAGAAGATAAGGAAGGAGTTCTGCTTTGCGTCTCACCTCTCCTTTGATGAGGTCCCGGTGTCGCTGGCAGTAGACCTTCTTGTCCTCCAGGAAGACACAGTGGCGCTGCCGGGCGCACATGAAGTGGTAGTTTCTGGTGCAGGAGGTCAGGCAGCAGCCCACTGTTGCGCCGGGACGCTGGCAGTTCTCGCAGCGCTGCCGAGAGGAAAACACAAACATCACAGGACACTGCCATTAAAAGACATAGCTAGATAATCAACAACAGCGACTCAAGGTCATTTGAGTAATAATAAATATACTATCAAAGTGTCTTTTTTTAAATCAAGAGAGCATGCATAATATAAGATACATAATGTAAATTATGCACAGAATCAAGTACAATGGCAACATGTATTTTCAAGTGAAACATACACTACATGACCAGAAGTATGTGGACACCATCTCATTCCAAAATGATGGGCATTAATATGGAGTTGATCCCACCTTTGCTGCTATAACAGCCTCCACTCTTCTGGGAAGGCTTTCCACTAGATGTTGGAACATTGCAGCGGGGCCTTGCTTCCATTCAGGCACAAGAGCATTAGTGAGGTCGGGCAATGATGTTGGGCGATTAAGGCCTGGCTCGCAGCCGCCGATCCAATTCATCCCAAAGGTGTTCAATGGGGTTGAGGTCTGGACTCGGTGCAGACCGGTCAAGTTCTTCCACACCGATCTCAATCATGCTGTATTGTTAAGATTTCCCCTCACTGGACCTAAGGGTCCTAGCCATGAACCATGAAAAAACAGCCCCAGACCATTATTCCTACTCCGCCAAACTTTACAGTTGGCACTATGCATTCGGGCAGGTAGCGTTCTCCTGGCATCCACCAAACCCAGATTTGTCCATTGGACTGTCAGATGGTGAAGTGTGATTCATCACTCCAGAGAACGCATTTCCACTGCTCCAGAGTCCAATGGCGGCGAGCTTTACACCACTCCAGCAGACGCTTGGCAATGTGCATGGTGACCTTAGGCTGGTGTGCAGCTGCTCGGCCATGGAAACCCATTTCATGAAGCTCCCGACGAACAGTTATTGTGCTGACGTTGCTTCCAGAGGCAGTTTGGAACTCGGTAGTGAGTGTTGAAACCGAGGACAGACGATTTTTACGCGCTTCAGCACTCGGCGGTCCCGTTCGCGGCTAAGCCGTTGTTGCTCCTAGACATTTCCACTTCACAATAACAGCACTTAAAGTTGACCGGGGCAGCTCTAGCAGGGCAGAAATTTGATGAACTGACTTGTTGGAAAGGTGGCATCCTATGACGGTGCCACATTGAAAGTCACTGAGCTCTTCAGTAAGGCCATTCTGCTGCCAATGTTTGTCTATGGAGATTGCATGGCTGTATGCTCGATTTTATAAACCTGTCAGCAATGGCTGTGGCTGAAATAGCCGAATCCACTAATTTGAAGGGGTGTCCACATACTTTTGTATATATAGTGTATATTAATGTAGTAAGAATATACATTTAGTAAGAATATACATCAAGTACAAATATGTATTTTGGTTTATAAGTCTTACCAACTGTTTCCCTCGGATCACGGCCATGTGGACGTTTTTCAGAGAGCCATCATCATCCTCGAACACCTCGGCTGACCACAGGGCACAGTTCACGTGGGTCCACTCGTTCTGCCCGATGTACAGCAGTCTGCCGCCCTCCTGAAACCAGACACACGCACAAAGAACTTAGAAAACACGATCAAGAGTTGTACCACGACCAATAGCGACTGCTAAGGCGGTGTTTAGCACAACTTTGACTTACGTTGGTGTTATCATCCCCGTACTTGAGACACAGCACACACTGGCGGTTGTCGCTGACGCCAGGGGGTGGGAGCAGCTCAGGACTGTCTTCACAGCTCAGGTCTAAAAGAGAGAGAGACAAGAATGCCACAAACGTCAGCATCATTTCCTGCAACTGAAACGGTATCAAAAAGTGTATCCTTTACATACTTAGTGTAGGTGTGTATCCCAAATGGCACCATATTCTCTATATAGTATATAGGGAATAGTGCACTACATTTGTCCCTAGGTGTTGCCCTTTAGTTGTGTTGAGCAGACTCACCGTGGAGCATAGGGGGTGGTGGAGGAAGTAGAGGCCGGGGTGGGGGGGTTGTGTTGGAGGACTCGGGCTCTCCGGGGGTCTTGGGGCAAGGGGCCGGGATGATCTTCTTCCTGAGGGGCTGCTCGGCGCGGGCGATCTCCTCGCGCTCCTGCCACTGGGCGTAGTTGTGGTCCAGGGAGGGGGGCAGCACGGCGTTGGGGAGGAGGCCACTGCTGCAAGACAAACAGACAGGTATAGACTCTGACCCTGTTTGAATCCTTTATAATTGTATCCTTCCTGCCTTCCACCCTTGATGAAGGGTTAACATTGGATTGGTGAAAGCAGGTTTTTCACTGCATTGATTTCACCAATGTCGTCAATTTAGATCAGTAAATACAGTACTTCAAGAAAGTACAGCAATAATATATGAACAGGGTCTAACACATAGATTGATTGCATTAATTGCACAGGTTTCTCAAACACAACACGACTGTTATACCCCAAAGCAGTGCATTCGGTCTATATTCAAGAGCGTGGACAATCCAAAATGTAAACCCATTTCTAAACCGCACCGTTTATCATCTTCTGAACGACTGACTAATTGGGTTTACAACTTTAATGAGCCAAAACACAAAAAAATCCAGGTAGCAGATAATGTACCTTATCAGATATTTATGTAGTTGGTTCTGTATATTAACTAATATACAGTGCATTCGGAAAGTATTCAGACCCCTAGACTTTTTCCACATTGTTACGTTAAAGCCTAATTCTAAAATTGATTAAATAGTTTTTTCCCCCTCATGAATCTACACACAATACCCCATAACGACAAACCAAAAACAGCTTTAGACATTTTTGCAAATGTATTAAAAATAAACATTTACATAAGTATTCAGACCCATTACTCAGTACTTTCTTGAAGCACCTTTAGCAGCGATTACAGCCTTGAGCCCTCTTGGGTATGACGCTACAACCTTGGCACGCCTGTATTTGGGAAGTTTCTCCCATTCTTCTCTGCAGATCCTCTCAAGCTCTGTCAGGTTGGATGGGGAGCGTCGCTGCACAGCTATTTTCAGGTCTCTCCAGACATGTTCGATAGGGTTCAAGTCCGGGCTCTGGCTGGGCCACTACAGGACATTCAGAGACTTGTCCTGAAGAAGCCACTCCTGCGTTGTCTTGGCTGTGAGCTTAGGGTCATTGTCCTGTTGGAAGGTGAACCGTCGCACCAGTCTGAGGTCCTGAGTGCTCTGGAGCAGGTTTTAATCAAGGAGCTCTCTGTACTTTGCTCCGTTCATCTTTCCCTTGATCCGAACTAGTCTCCCAGTCCCTGCCGCTGAAAAACATCCCCAGCATGATGCTGCCACCACCATGCGTCACCGTAGGGATGGTGCAAGGTTTCCTCCAAATGTGACGCATGGTATTCAGGCCAAAGAGTTCAATCTTGGTTTCATCAGACCAGAGAATCTCGTTTCTCATGGTCAGAGTCCTTTAGGTGCCTTTTACTGAGGAGTGGCTTCCGTCTGGCCACTCTACCATAAAGGCCTGATTGGTGGAGTGCTGCAGAGATGGGAGAACATTCCAGAAGGACAACCATCTCCATCAGAGGAACTCTGGAGCTCTGTCAGAGTGACCATAGGGTTCTTGGTCACCTCCCTGACCAAGGCCCATCTCCCCCGATTGCTCAGTTTGGCCGGGCGGCCAGCTCTATGAAGAGTCTTGGTGGTTCCAAACTTTTTCCATTTAAGAATGATGGAGGCCACTGTGTTCTTGGGGGCCTTCAATGCAGCAGACATTTTTTGGTACACTTCTCCCAGATCTGTGCCTCAACACAATCCTGTCTCGGAGCTCTACGGACAATTCCTTCGACCTCATGGCTTGGTTTTTGCTCTGACATGCACTGTCATTATATAGACAGGTGTGTGCCTTTCCAAATCATGTCTAATCAATTGAATTTACCACAGGTGGACTCCAATCAAGTTGTAGAAACATCTCAAGGATGATCAATGGAAACAGGATGCACCTGAGCTCAAATTTCGAGTCTCATAGCAAAGGGTCTGAATACTTAAGTAAATAAGGTATCTGTTTATATTGTTAATACATTTGCAAACATTTCTATAAACCTGTTTTCGATTTGTCATAAAAAATTCATTTAATCCATCTTAGAATAAGGCTGTAACGTAACAAAATGTGGAAAAGGGGAAGGGGTCTGAATAGTTTCCGAATGCACAGTACATTGATTCTAACTTGAACAATTCTTTGTTGGTTTAGAACTGTACAAGTTATGCCCACCACATATAAAAACCACGAAGACTGCCGGAAAGGCCTGAACGCAAGATCGTAATTTCGATGACTAACACGGTGAGTCTACTGTAGCTGGTGCCCACACAAAGTTGTACTTCATGTTTTATTATGGAAATCAGGTGAGAGTATCTTTCTACAATTGACACAATTACAATCTTTATAGAATAAAAAACACATTATAAACCACATATAAATTACAAGTGGAAAATCGTATAGGAGTTTACATTATCTCCCTCTCCCCAGTTTTAGCTTGCGGCTATCACTGTCCAGCTGGTTAGCTTCAAGGTATTTACTAGCCCATACTACAGACAAACTTGTCTGTTATCGACATATGGCAGTACACAAAAAAATCTAGCCTACTCATTTTGCCAGCTAGAAATAAATAAATAAATTCAGAAATGGAGGAAGATAGCTAGATATAGCAAGTTAACGTTAGCTGATGCCTCTTCAAAAAGAAGCAACTGTGACAACACTGATCCTAAGATAAAACAAACAAAATAAACTTTCCCATTGAATAAAATCCACAATGCACCCCACCAAAGAAATCTGGGACTTCTCCAAAATGAGCACAGATAAGAGATCAGCTCCAAAGTGTTGCATTTCAATTTAGTCTGCAGGCAGGCTCTACAGAAAACTCCCCCGGCGCCACAGACAGCCAGCGGCTCCCAAAACACAACTCATGCGGCAAGCTGCAGAAATAAACATTCCTATTGAGCAAAATCCATAATCCACCCTTCTAAAGAAAACACGTCTCCTTTCACCAGATCCACGATAGAATACATGGTCAAAGCGTTGCAATTCGGTTTAGCCCACCATCCGCACAGACACACTGTTTCAGCCCCAGCCACAGGGCTCTATACAGAAACATTGACCTCCATTGAGACCAAAACTACTATTTTCCCATAGGCTTGTACTCTCTATAGTATGACAGCACCAGCAGTTAGCTACCAGCAGCTGGCAGACATCTTAATTTGGTTACTTTAGTGTTAATCAGTGTTATTTAGACGGAAGACGTGAGCTAAACGCGGTAGCTCTATAGCTAGCATAGAGGTTATAAGCTAGCTCTTTTTTGGGGGGGACGGGATCAGCTTTGTTTCACAAAAGTTCTGACCCTTTCTATTCTCATAAATCCTACAAATTGTAAATGAAAGAAAATGTTTTGCTAAGAGTATTATTATATTATTAATCGATTGACTATTACTTTTTAAAATCACCCAGCAGTGCTATTTGCAGAGTTAATTCCAGGTAAATGTTGCAAATCTTCAGCCATTCCTGAACGTACAACCAAAAACAAGCTACATATGGACAGTACCAAAACAAATGAAATAATGATTGTCTCTTCGCAGCAAAATCTGCAGAGCTAGGAAGGTTGTATCCCCCATATATACAGTACAAGTAATACGTTTGGACACACCTACTCATTCAAGGGTTTCTTTATTTTTACTATTTTCTACATTGTAGAATAATAGTGAAGACATCAAAACTATGAAATAACACATATGGAATCATATAGTAAACAAAAAAATTTTAAACAAATCAAACTATATTTTATATTTGAAAATCTTCAAATAAAACACCTGTTGCCTTGATGACAGCTTTGCACACTCTTGGCATTCTCTCAACCAGCTTAACCTGGAATGCTTTTCCAACAGTCTTAAAGGAGTTCCCATATATGCTGAGCACTTGGCTGCTTTTCCTTCATTCTGCGTTCCGACTCATCCCAAACCATCTCAATTGGGTTGCGGTCGGGGGATTGTGGAGGCCAGGTCATCTGATGCAGCACTCCATTACTCTCCTTCTTGGTAAAATAGCCCTTAAATAGCCTGGAGGTGTGTTGGGTCATTGTCCTGTTGAAAAACAAATTATAGTCCCACTAAGCCCAAACCAGATGGGAGGCGTATCGCTGTAGAATGCTGTGGTAGCCATGCTGGTTAAGTGTGCCTTGAATTCTAAATAAATCACAGACCGTGTCACCAGAAAAACACCCGCACACCATAACACCTCCTCCTCCATGCTTTACGGTGGAAAATACACATGCAGAGATAATCCGTTCACCCACACTGCGTCTCACAAGGACACAGCGGTTGGAACCAAAAATCTCCAATTTGGACACCAGACCAAAAGGACAAATTTCCACCGGTCTAATGTCCATTGCTCGTGTTTCTTGGCCCAAGCAGGTCTCTTCTTCTTATTGGTGTCCTTTAGTAGCAATTTTGCAGCAATTCGACCATGAAGGCCTGTTTCACACAGTCCCCTCTGAACAGTTGATGTTGAACTCTGTGAAGGATTTTTTTGGGCTGCAATTTCTGATGCTTGTAACTCTAATGAACTTATCCTCTGCAGCAGAGGTACAGTGAGGGAAAAAAGTATTTGATCCCCTGCTGATTTTGTACGTTTGCCCACTGACAAATAAATGATCAGTCTATACTTTTAATGGTAGGTTTATTTGAACAGTGAGAGACAGAATAACAACAACAAAATCCAGAAAAACGAATTTCAAAAATTTTATAAATTGATTTGCATTTTAATGAGGGAAATAAGTATTTGACCCCCTCACAATCAGAAAGATTTCTGGCTCCCAGGTGTCTTTTATACAGGTAACGAGTTGATTAGGAGCACACTCTTAAAGGGAGTGCTCCTAATCTCCGTTTGTTACCTGTATAAAAGACACCTGTCCACAGAAGCAATCAATCAATCAGATTCCAAACTCTCCACCATGGCCAAGACCAAAGAGCTCTCCAAGGATGTCAGGGACAAGATTGTAGACCTACACAAGGCTGGAATGGGCTACAAGACCATCACCAAACAGCTTGGTGAGAAGGTGACAACAGTTGGTGCAATTATTCGCAAATGGAAGAAACACAAAATAACTGTCAATCTCCCACGAACTGGGGCTCCATGCAAGATCTCACCTCGTGGAGTTGCAATGATCATGAGAACGGTGAGGAATCAGCCCAGACCTACACGGGAGGATCTTGTCAATGATCTCAAGGCAGCTGGGACCATAGTCACCAAGAAAACAATTGGTAACACACTACACCGTGAAGGACTGAAATCCTGCAGCGCCCGCAAGGTCCCCCTGCTCAAGAAAGCACATATACAGGGCCGTCTGAAGTTTGCCAATGAACATCTGAATGATTCAGAGGAGAGCTGGGTGAAAGTGTTGTGGTCAGATGAGACCAAAATCGAGCTCTTTGGCATCAACTCAACTCGCCGTGTTTGGAGGAGGAATGCTGCCTATGACCCCAAGAACACCATCCCCACCGTCAAACATGGAGGTGGAAACATTATGCTTTGGGGGTGTTTTTCTGCTAAGGGGACAAGACTTCACCGCATCAAAAGGACGATGGACGGGTCCATGTACCGTCAAATCTTGGGTGAGAACCTCCTTCCCTCAGCCAGGGCATTGAAAATGGGTCGTGGATGGGTATTCCAGCATGACAATGACCCAAAACACACGGCCAAGGCAACAAAGGAGTGGCTCAAGAAGAGGCACATTAAGGTCCTGGCGTGGCCTAGCCAGTCTCCAGACCTTAATCCCATAGAAAATCTGTGGAGGGAGCTGAAGGTTCGAGTAGCCAGACTTCAGCCTCGAAATCTTAATGACTTGGAGAAGATCTGCAAAGAGGAGTGGAACAAAATCCCTCCTGAGATTTGTGCAAACCTGGTGGCCCACTACAAGAAACGTCTGACCTCTGTGATTGCCAACAAGGGTTTTGCCACCAAGTACTAAGTCATGTTTTGCAGAGGGGTCAAATACTTCTTTCCCTCATTAAAATGCAAATCAATTTATAACATTTTTGACATGCGTTTTTCTGGATGTTTTTGTTGTTATTCTGTCTCTCACTGTTCAAATAAACCTACCATTAAAATTAAAGACTGATCATGTCTTTGTCAGTGGGCAAACGTACAAAATCAGCAGGGGATCAAATACGTTTTTTCCCCTCACTGTAACTCTGGGTCTTCCATTCCTGTTGCGGTCCTCATGAGAGCCAGTTTCATCACAGCGCTTGATGGTTTTTGCGACTGCATTTGAAGGAACTTTCACAGTTCTTGACATTTTCCGTATTGACTGACCTTCATGTCTTAAAGTAATGATGGACTGTCGTTTTTCTTGGCTTATTTGAGCTGTTCTTGCATAATATGTACTTGGTCTTTTACCAAATTGGGCTATCTTCTGTATATACCCCCACCACACACCTTGTCACAACACAACTGATCGACTCAAACACATTAAGAAGGAAAGAAATTCCACAAATTAACTTTTAAGAAGGCACAACTGTTAATTGAAATGCATTCCAGGTGACTACCTCATGAAGCTGGTTGAGAGAATGCCAAGAGTGTGCAAAGCTGTCATCAAGGCAAAGGGTGGTTATTTGAAGAATCTCAAACATAGAATATATGTTGATTTGTTTAACACTTTTTGGGTTACTAAATGATTCCATGTGTGTCATTTCATAGTCAAGATGTATTCACTATTATTTTACAATGTAGAAAATAGTTAAAATAAAGAAAAGCCCTGGAATTAGTAGGTGTGTCCAAACTTTTGACTGGTACTGTATACACACACACACATATATATATATATACATATATACAGTGGGGAGAACAAGTATTTGATACACTGCCGATTTTGCAGGTCTTCCTACTTACAAAGCATGTAGAGGTCTGTAATTTTTATCATAGGTACACTTCAACTGCGAGAGACGGAATCTAAAACAAAAATCCAGAAAATCACATTGTATGATTTTTAAGTAATTAATTTGCATTTTATTGCATGACATAAGTATTTGATACATCAGAAATGCAGAACTTAATATTTGGTACAGAAACCTTTGTTTGCAATTACAGAGATCATACGTTTCCTGCACACACTGCAGCAGGGATTTTGGCCCACTCCTCAATACAGACCTTCTCCAGATCCTTCAGGTTTCGGGGCTGTCGCTGGGCAATACGGACTTTCAGCTCCCTCCAAAGATTTTCTATTGGGTTCAGGTCTGGAGACTGGCTAGGCCACTCCAGGACCTTGAGATGCTTCTTACGGAGCCACTCCTTAGTTGCCCTGGCTGTGTGTTTCAGGTCGTTGTCATGCTGGAAGACCCAGCCACGACCCATCTTCAATGCTCTTACTGAGAGAAGGAGGTTGTTGGCCAAGATCTCGCGATACATGGCCCCATCCATCCTCCCCTCAATACGGTGCAGTCGTCCTGTCCCCTTTGCAGAAAAGCATCCCCAAAGAATGATGTTTCCACCTCCATGCTTCACGGTTGGGATGGTGTTCTTGGGGTTGTACTCATCCTCCTTCTTCCTCCAAACACAGCGAGTGGAGTTTAGACCAAAAAGCTCTATTTTTGTCTCATCAGACCACATGACCTTCTCCCATTCCTCCTCTGGATCATCCAGATGGTCATTGGCAAACTTCAGACGGGCCTGGACATGCGCTGGCTTGAGCAGGGGGACCTTGCGTGCGCTGCAGGATTTTAATCCATGACGGCGTAGTGTGTTACTAATGGTTTTCTTTGTGACTGTGGTCCCAGCTTTCTTCAGGTCATTGACCAGGTCCTGCCGTGTAGTTCTGGGCTGATCCCTCACCTTCCTCATGATCATTGATGCCCCACCAGGTGAGATCTTGCATGGAGCCCCAGACCGAGGGTGATTGACCGTCATCTTGAACTTCTTCCATTTTCTAATAATTGCACCAACAGTTGTTGCCTTCTCACCAAGCTGCTTGCCTATTGTCCTGTAGCCCATCCCAGCCTTGTGCAGGTCTACAATTTTATCCCTGATGTCCTTACACAGCTCTCTGGTCTTGGCCATTGTGGAGAGGTTGGAGTCTGTTTGATTGAGTGTGTGGACAGGTGTCTTTTATACAGGTAACGAGTTCAAACAGGTGCAGTTAATACAGGTAATGAGTGGAGAACAGGAGGGCTTCTTAAAGAAAAACGAACAGGTCTGTGAGAGCCGGAATTCTTACTGGTTGGTAGGTGATCAAATACTTATGTCATGCAATAACATGCAAATGAATTACTTAAAAATCATACAATGTGATTTTCTGGATTTTTGTTTTAGATTCCGTCTCTCACAGTTGAAGTGTACCTATGATAAAAATTACAGACCTCTACATGCTTTGTAAGTAGGAAAACCTGCAAATTCTAGTATACTTTTTTATTTATCACAATTTTCTTTAGCCAATTTTGGTCTTTAATGCAGGGCCGACAGAAAAGTTCCTTACTTTCTCCTCCTTCCACTTGCCTCTTCCATTTTTGCAGTAATGCTGTAATTAGTTGGTTGTAATAAGCTAGATCTTTCACTTACCCGGTGAAACCTTGAATAATGCTCTCTCTGCTGACTGTTTGTAATACTTTATAAGCAATGTTGTTGGTAGGGACAGCATCCATTTTGAAAAGCAATGTTTCGCTGAAGCTCCCCTTCCATCGTTGATAGCCATGGACGTTCTGAAGGATGAAATGTGCCCCGCAGATTGACGAGTAGACGCCCAATTTGCCCAACTAACAAATGTATCGCACTTTTTACGAAGTGTTTAATTTGCATTGCCATAGAGGCATACTCGCACTTGCCTGGCAAGTGTTTCTGCACCCTGCTACCACACAAAGCTTGGCCATCTTGAATAAAAATGCAATTGCTAGCTAACTCCATACTACTAAGCCACAACTTTTTTGTTTTTGTTTTACCCATGAGTATATGAAGGGTGAGCATGGGATTTTTATTTCATCACTGTGCAACGCTCACCGCGGGGCTTTGTGGGATTGTTTCCTAAAATAGCACTGATTTGGAGAAAACCTCAAACCCAACTTTTAGAACAATATTACAGTATTAGAAAAAATCATTTAAGAGTTTTTCATTTGGGAATGTTTTCTTGGGGTGTTCCAAGTTACTATATGCGTTTCTGGCATTGAGAAATAGGTGATACATGCACAGATACTCCCGTGCCTTGTAGGCCCCTATGTAACAGAAAGTACACTGAAAAGGTAAGTTCACTTAAGTGGGCTTAAAACCTTATGGCGTGGGCAAAAAATAAGCCCTATCTTGAGTCATCAAATCATCTACTGTAACACAATAATTCAGTTAGTCATTTCAATATGAATCATTAATGCGACAGGCAGCATGTGTACAGATCTATTAGTCTCTTGTGTAAATCTCATTGATATGTTGCGGTTCACACTCACTTGGTGGAGAATTTGTGTGTTTCCCAGAATCTGGACTCCTTGACTTTGAACCAAGGGAACACACGCTCCATTTGCTGCAACAGAGACAGGGGTAAAATAGACGTTAAAGGCCCATTGCAGTCAAAAACCTACGTTTCCTGTGTTTTATATACATCTACACACTGAGGTTGGAATAATACTGTGAAAATTATGAAAATGCCCTTTTAGTGTAAGAGCTGTTTGAAAAGACCACCTGAAATATCAGCCTGTTTTGGTGGGTTTTGGCCTTCCATGGTGACATCACCATGTGGTAAATTAGTTAATAGACCAATAAGAAAGAGTTCCAAACCTCTCTGCCAATAACAGCTCATTTTCAGTTTTCCCTTCCCCACTCAGACCACTGACAATCCTAGCAAAATTCTTGCTTGAGAAATTGCCCTTTGCTAAGAAGCTATCCTTTAACAAGGTGCAGTATGGGACCTGGACATTTGTTCAACAGTTGAAGAATATAACTTATAAATGTGTCAAGAGCTTAGCACCACTGTCTTACCATAACCCAAAATGACTCAAACGGCAACAAAAGCAAACCGTAGAACAAACAATGTATAGCTTAAAAATATTTTTATAACTTTAATGCTTATCGTGTTATGTCAGTGCATCCATAGCAGTGTCTATTAACTGGAGAATGGTTACTCTGGCTTCAATAGCTTCATCCCAAATGACACCTTACGCCCTATGAGAGCTCTATGGCTCCTGGTCAAAAGTATTACCTTACCATTTGGGAAGCAGCCTGTCTACCAGTGGAGTCAAATCAGGTTGAATACTACTATACTGAACAAAAATATAAATGCAACATGTAAAGTGTTGGTCCCATGTTTCATGAGATGAAATTAAAAGATCCCAGAAATGTTCCATACGTACAAAAAGCGTATTTCTCTCAAATTTTGTGCACAAATTTGTTTATATCCCTGTTAATGGGCATTTCTCCTTTGTCAAGATAATCCATCCACCTGACAGGTGTGGCATATCAAGAAGCTGATTAAACAGCATGATCATTACACAGGTGCACCTTATGCTGGGGAAAATAAAAGCCCATTCTAAAATATGCAGTTTGTCACAAAACACAGATGTCTCAAGTTTTGAGGCTTTTGCAATTGGCTTGCTGACTGCAGGAGCAGTTGCCGGAGAATGGAATGTTTCTCTACCATAAGCCTCCAACATCGTTTTAGAAAATGTGGCAGTATGTTCAACTGGCCTCAACCGCAGAGCAGGTGTATGGCGTTGTGTGGTCGAGCGGTTTGCTGATGTCAACGTTGTGAACAGAGTGCCCCATGATGGCGGTGCGGTTATGGTATGTGCAGGCATAAGCTACGGACAACGAACACAATTGCATTTTATCGATGGCAATTTGAATGCACAGAGATACCGTGATGTGATCCTGAGGCCCATTGTCGTGCCACAATCAACAGCCTGATCAACTCTATGCGAAGGAGATGTGTCGCACTGCATGAGACAAATGGTGGTCACACCAGATACTGACTGGTTTTCTGATCCAAGCCCTTACCTTTTTTTTTTTTAAGGTATCTGTGACCAACAGATACCTATCTGTATTCCCAGTCATGTCAAATCTATAGATTAGGGCCTAATGAATTTATTTCAATTGACTGATTTCCTTATATGAACTGTAACTCTGTAAAATCTTTTAAATTCTTGTGTTTATATATATATATATATATATATATATATATATTTAGCATACTACTGAAGCTGAGGCTGAGCAAGCTCTCTATAGGCCAATTCCTGTAGGCTCTCCTCACCCGGATAAAGAAGGACTTGACCATGCTATTGGCCTTCCTATTCTCCGGCTGCCCGCCGTCGGAGTTGATGGCCATCTGGATGATCTTCACTATGTCGTCACTGAACTCAAGCTTAAAGAGAGAAGAGAGAAAACACCGCACTGAGTGATTGACACACTGCCCTCCATTTCATCCCTCTCTCCCTCCCTCTCTCCCTCTCTGAGTGAACTGCGTTTGAACTCTGAGCAAAGAGAGCTCCCTGGGGCTGAGCATTCATGCCACTACTCAGGTGTCTGTGGATGATGTGGCTCTGCATTCATACACACATAGCTAGTGTTATCACACAATGCTGGGCGGATACTGATGGGATGAAAGGATTGAAATGGACTGAGACAACACAGTCTGAAAATATCCACAAAAAAATGAAAATATCAAAGCTTTTGCGGGACGGTTGATTGAATGTGTTTTCAAAGTGCAAGGTTGTGAAATAACACGAGTGGGATGTGATTTTAGACTCACCACAGACTTGTAGCGCCCAGCGGCCAACTTCTTCTCCACCGACTCCAGGTCGAGGGGGGAGTCGTTGGGGGGAGTGACCTCGGTCAGGACCGGGGGGTCGGGCCCCTCGGGGGAGCGGCGAGTGGGTAAACTCTCCTCCGTCTCGGGGTTCAACTCAGGCGGCTTCATCACAGCCTAACGAGAGTGAGAGATGGAGATAGAGCGGGGGGAGGGGTGGGGGATACAGTCAAATTACATCTATCTGTCCAATTGCTCTACTAACACTTCAGACATACAACGAAATGATGTATAATCTGTTGGGCCAGATGTTTTTCCTGGTCATGTGACCAAAGCAGGACAAACTCTAGGCCCTAGTTATAGCAGACACTCCAGGGCCCAGAGTTTTTCCTGACCCTGTCACATGAGCAGGAAAAACTTGGTCATGTTACGTGGTCAGGAAAAACTCCTGGCCCTAAACATGCAACACGATATCCCCTTCTCACAGATATCCCCACCTCTCCTCACCTGTCTGTAGCGGAGCAGGTGTGTAGAGGTGCGGGAGTTGAGCAGCGCGGTGAGGACCTGGCGCACCAAGCCCTGCAGCTCCTTCTCCAGGGCCGTCCTCCACTCGGCCGGCTGGCGCTTCGTACAATTGGTGCAGGTGTAGGCCACGCTATCTGGCAGCTTGGACAGCAGCTCGTACATCTCGTCTGGTAGTGGGAGACAAGGGAGCAGAGAGGGAGGTTGACTTTTTACACTCATTTATCGGTTGGTTAAAAAAAATCGGTCGATTCTCCATATCAAAAGTGTTGACAACAGATCCATGCCGAGTACACAGCTATGGAAAGGCATGTTTTAGGGTGTATCAACAGAAGTTGAAATTGATGTCAACACATTTATGATACCCCAAAGTAGTGAATATATAGCAGCCAAAATAAAGAATGGTGTTGAGTTCAAATCTGTATCGCTTCATAGAGGTGAAGAGAAACAGACAGACTAAAAGACAGCATTGTTTCCAGTGAGTAGAGTTGTGAAACAAGCGCGCCCGCTAACCTGTGAGGTTCTCACACTTGGCGTGGACCCAGTGGTCGCACCTCCCACACTGCATCATCTTGCTCTCGTAGTCGTCCTCGTCATAGCACTTATCGCAAAGGGGGCAGAAGTTACCTGGAAAACACAAGTCGTTGTGTCATAGAACACTAAACACACTCTCTCCCCAAACCCACGGGGGGCCAGTATGAAAAATGTATGCACTCACTCACTGTAAGTCGCTCTGGATAAGAGCGTCTGCTAAATGACTAAAATGTAATGTAAATGTAACCCTACTCAACCCTTCTCATAGTACTGAGGAGGCAGATGCCAGGGTCGTGTTCTTTCCTTTAGGGACCAAACGGAACAAAACTGACTGAAACCAGAAGGGACTACCTGGACTTTGCCAACTAGAAACATTTTCGTTTTCTGTAGCAAAATGTTTTATATCGATGTGCCCTAATGACCAGGTGGTAAGAAGTTGAACGCTTTTGACATTTTCCTTGGTCAATTACAGATGTGGTCAGTGAGAGAATAGCCTGAGTACTGTAGCGCTACATCATTCTACATTACTTGCGACCAGGGCTCTCAATTTGGTCGCATTTGTGACAAAATATTTTGCTGTGCGACCAGGAGTTTTATTTTAGGAGCACTGTGCGACTTATTATCTCCCAGATAATAATTGTTGTAATGACAAGGCTTTGCTGTACCGTTGTTTCCGAGTGCCCTAGAGAAACAAGTGAGTGCAGATTCGTTAGCGTCATGGTTGCACCATTACTACAGCGAAAACAGCTTGCCTCTAGCCCAACCAGTTCAAAATAGCTGACCCATACTACCGGCGCAACATTTTTATATTCCTATATCGACTCACCGGGACCGCATCATACATTCATAAACTGTCTTGGGCAATTTTAAAAGTACTCGCGTGGACGTCATTAACCATTTGTTTACACTTTGTTCAGTCATGTTACCTCATTGGCTAGCGAACAACCTGGTTGGGGGCACAGAAAGGAATAAGGATAGCTTCTTCAGGAGATCAATGATCATAGCAATGACGGACATATCGCTTGCATGTCATCATCACAAACCTAATGTTTTTAAAGAGACAGTACAATTTTCTATGTAATGCATCTCAATAAAAAAAATTGTGCTTTTACACAATGTAGAAACCTAATACTCCACAAATGACCTTTTGATTTCAATGACAGGTATTCGTATTAACATTTTAGCTTTTATAATAAACAAATGATGTATTTACAGTGATACATGTTGGTTTCTAGGGCAAAACATGTGCTTCAAAAGTAGATAGAATTTATATAGGCCCAATACAGGCTGTATCTCAATCAATTTTGTAAAAATGATTTTCTAGTGCTCGTAAATTCCATGTGGTGCTCCTAGCTTTTTAAAGTTGGGCCCTGCTTGTGACTCACCTTTAGCAAAGAGTTTGGCACAGTCATGACATAGGGAAAAGTCATGTGACCACTGGGCGTCCCAGGCCTTCCCAGGTTTTGTGGCCCCACAACTCTTACAGCGAACGCACTTGGTGCAGATCTGGACACAACAAGGGCACAGAGGAGGGACAATTCATGACAAATTAATTCATGACAATTAAATGGTTAAACAAAAGGCAGTGGATATACAATAAACTTAACCATTTCCGATCCCTAGCCCTAACCCTAACCTTTGTGTCTGCTGGCCGAATATACACTAACAAAAAACACATTTTACTGCTTGGAGGAGGATGGCGTGACGCATACCCAGACTCGTTTCTTCTTGGTGGGTCTGGTGGGATGGTTGGGCCCCAGGCACTCGGGGTGATAGCTGTTTCGGCACTTCTCACACTCCAGAAGTTGCTGCTTGGGGAAGAAGAGGTGGAGAGAAGCGAGTTAGTAACCTAATTCCTATTTTGCCTCAGACTTTGTAATTAGATAAACATTGAAGCTCGAAGTACCCTTGAAACGTAAATCTTTCTCTACCTCTTGGTGGAAGACATTGACTAGAGCCAGACATAACAGGGATAATGATATAACAAGGCTAGGCAGTGGGATGTTTTCCTCCCAATAGTGCATACCAAAAGGCCTTCATCATGATATTGGGATGTGTCCCAAATGACACCTTACTCAACATTTAGAGCACTCCTTTTGACCCGTGCCCATAGAGCTCTGGTCAAATGTAGTGCACTAAATAGGGAATAGGAAGCCATTGGGGATGAATATATTGTTATTGGTCTGGATCAAAACCCTGATTAGAATGACAAAGAGGAGTAAACAGTAATTGGTTCTGGAATGAATCTTTTCTGAACAGTCCCCGTGGCATACTGGAAAATCCCCTCCCAATCTAATAACTCAGGAACATGAGGGTTTATGTCATTACGAGATTTCAAAATAATCTGTTTTGCTTTAGCTTTGTGGATTAACATTTCATGCGTTTATTTCCACAAGCAGTTGAAGACCCATCAACTGACGCTCCCGATCTACTTCTAGCAATTAGCAAAAACAAATACGTATTCTTAAACCCCTAATAGCCTTCGTTACTCACTCAAATCATTGGAAAGGGAGAGCCTTACTTTAGTCTTCTGGTGCTGGCGGCCACAGGTGTGGCAGAAGCGGCAGCGGCGGCAACACCAGTTCTCCCACTGCTCCTCCAGAGGGCGCTCAGTCTCCCCCAAGCAGAAGAGATGAAAGGGCTCGCAGCACACCTGGCAGAAGACAAACTGGAGGAGGAGAAGCAGAGTCAGTGCAGCACACAGTCAGTGGGGAGTGTTCAGTCAGTATGGATGAAATTAATAAATGGGTACTTAAGTGGAATATGTGGTGATAAAAGGCTGTGTGAGAGAGAGGTATTATTCAGCCACTTTGAACTGCCTGAAGACGACCACTATGGGTCTAAACCATGTGGCCTGTGTGCTATCTGAGTGTTTGTAGCTAGGCTCGGGCGATATACAGTATACTGGGGTATTTAGACATACCGACGGTATGATATTCAATACCCTCACGGGGGCTGCAGGGGTGCGTGCTACATCACTGCTAACTATAAGTTAACTATCTAAGATGTGCCAAATAAATTATATCCAGCTCAGGGCTCCAGCTATGCATTTGGTTTGCTAACTTGCTAGCTAAGTGGCTAGATGGCAAGATCAAGCTTCTTGGTTACAGCAGAGACAATCAATCCCCTCCTGGATTGTTTTGGTAATATTGTATACTCCGGTATGCTACACAAATGGTCCGAAAATCTGGATACCGTCCAAACCTATTCGTAGCCTTTGATATGTCATGTTGAATGCTTGAAGTGGGCCCGCTGGTGCTGTCCGGTAGAACCCTGTGATAGACTAGCATCCAAGGGTGTACCACCATGTTGTTAGATGAGTAGCTCCCTTTATTAAATTCTTATTTTGAAATACAAAGAAGCTCTCCTTTTCCCTCATTCTGAGAGCAAGGCCAGCCTGTCCTCACCTTTGTTGTGTGTGTGTGAGAAAGTGAGAAAGCACAAGGGTAGAGAGAGAGCGCGCAAGAGCAAGAGAGGCGCCCGTGACTCACCTCGACGTTGCCACTGCTAGCACAGAGGAAGCAGACAACCCGCGGGGTGATTGGCACGGAGGTGAGGAGGCTGAGGCCGCCCGTGGCCCACACATTTTCCACGTCATGGTCCTTCTTAAAATCCACTCTGATTCTGTGCACTCCGTCGCAGGGCACTTTCTGCTTGGCGGTGCCCCCAGTCGAGGGAGTGCTCAGCAAGTTTAAAGTACTGCTCTCAGGTTTGGTTGCCAACGGCTTCTGCTGCTAGGGAGAGGGAGGTAGAGGAGAGAGGGGTCAGGGATGAGGGCTAAGGGGGCATGGGACTTAGGGAATATAATTGTATATCACTTTATTGTCCATTTGCCTTTGGCTTCGCCTTACAAAAACGTCACGTCATGAAATTTGGTCAGTCGGTTATTGTCATGCAAAAGACTGCCGGTCTCGCGGTAACTGACCGTTAATTAACAAACACATTTTGCATTTCCAGACCTCCACACAAGCAGCTGATGCATGCCTTTGGGACCTCTACATTTAAGAAAGTCTAATAAATCTATTTAATGTACACCATCACAATAAATCCATTATTTATTTAAGCAGGTCTAATGCAACATTATGATATGAAGATAATGTATTTCAGAAGAATATGAGTTGGCCTACTGTATGCTATCTGGCTATGCTCCATGCCATAGGCTGTAGGCTTGTTCATTTTGCAGACAAGATATGCTTATAAGTCCTGTGCCATTATTTTATATAATTTTATAGTAAGAATATATTTGAACTTAGCTGAATAAAATAGAAAGGATATTTTTCCCATTCCAGAGCAAGTGCGCATATGAAAAGTGATAATTTGAAACAGGTCCTATACGCTAGACTTAAGAGTTATTTGGCAACTTCAGTTGTGAATAATACAAACCTTAGAATGTCTTAGAAATCGAAACATATCTGGGATGCATGATGCGACTATAGGCTATTGATGATTTGAGAAAGTCACAAAAAAAGCGTGCTCTCTGTTCCTTGCCCAGGATGCACGGGCTGTTCTCTCATCAAGTGATCATCATTTCAACAACCACAGTATTCTCAATTTAATCTTGTCTTTACTAATATGTAAAATCAGTTTAGATTTAGAACGGCCCATTATCAAATGAGCAAAAAAAAAAAAAAAAAGACATGTCATCCATATTCACTCAAATAGCGAATATATGCCTATGATATGCGTATGGAAGTTTTTAATTCATCATCACCTAAGAAAGCTCAGTCCATTTCGTTGTGTTAGGCTTTAAAACCAAAAAACCAACACTCGATCCCACTGATGTCAACAACTACAGACCAGTATCCCTTCTTTCTTTTCTTTCCAAAACTATTGAGCGTGCCGTCTTTAGCCAACTCTCTTGCTATCTCTCAGAATGACCTTCTTGATCCAAACCAGTCAGGTTTCAGGACTGGTCATTCAACTGAGACTGCTCTTCTCTGTGTCACGGAGGCTCTCCGCACTGCTAAAGCTAACTCTCTCTCCTCTGCTCTTGTCCTTCTAGACCTGTCTGCTGCCTTTGATACAGTGAACCATCAGATCCTCCTCTCCACCCTCTCCGAGCTGGGCATCTCCGGCGCGGCTCACTCCTGGATTGCGTCCTACCTGACCGGTCGCTCCTACCAAGTGGCGTGGCGAGAAGCTGTCTCCGCACAACGTGCTCTCACCACTGGTGTCCCTCAGGGCTCAGTTCTAGGCCCTCTCCTTTTCTCCCTATACACCAAGTCACTTGGCTCTGTCATATCCTCACATGGCCTCTCCTATCATTGCTACGCTGACGATACACAACTAATCTTCTCCTTTCCCCCTTCTGATAACCAGGTGGCGAATCGCATCTCTGCATGTCTGGCCGACATATCAGTATGGATGACGGATCACCACCTCAAGCTGAACCCTGGCAAGACGGAGCTGCTCTTCCTCCCGGGGAAGGACTGCCCGTTCCATGATCTCGCCATCACGGTTGACAACTCCGTTGTGTCCTCCTCCCAGAGTGCGAAGAGCCTTGGCGTGACCCTGGACAACACCCTGTCGTTCTCCGCTAACATCAAGGCGGTGACCCGATCCTGCAGGTTCATGCTCTACAACATTCGGAGAGTACGACCCTGCCTTACACAGGAAGCGGCACAGGTCCTAATCCAGGCACTTGTCATCTCCCGTCTGGATTACTGCAACTCGCTGTTGGCTGGGCTCCCTGCCTGTGCCATTAAACCCCTACAACTCATCCAGAATGCCGCAGCCCGTCTGGTGTTCAACCTTCCCAAGTTCTCTCACGTCACCCCCCCTCCTCCGCACACTCCACTGGCTTCCAGTTGAAGCTCGCATCCGTTACAAGACCATGGTGCTTGCCTATGGAGCAGTGAGGGGAACGGCACCTCCGTACCTTCAGGCTCTGATCAGTCCCTACACCCAGGCGAGGGCATTGCGTTCATCCACCTCTGGCCTGCTGGCTCCCTTCCTCTGCGGAAGCATAGTTCCCGGCTCAGCCCAGTCAAAGCTGTTCGCTGCTCTGGCACCCCAATGGTGGAACAAGCTCCCTCACGACGCCAGGACAGCGGAGTCACTCACCACCTTCCGGAGACATTTGAAACCCCACCTCTTTAAGGAACACCTGGGATAGGATAAAGTAATCCTTCTACCCCCCCCACCCAAAAAAAAATAATAAATAAATAATAATAATAAAAAATAGTATAATTGTAAAGTGGTTATCCCACTGGCTATAGGGTGAATGCACCAATTTGTAGTCGCTCTGGATAAGAGCGTCTGCTAAATGACGTAAATGTGCCCTTGAGCAAGGCACTTAACCCTAATTGCTCCTGTAAGTCGCTCTGGATAAGAGCGTCTGCTAAATGACTAAAATGTAAATGTAAATGTAAAACATCATCCTCAATGACCATGTTTTCCACTCAGTTTAAAATCGGTTGTTGAACTTCTTCTCTTCAAATGTATCATCCCAGTGAGGTGAGTTTTAAAAGCACAACACTGTTTAGATAATAAGTGTTTGATGTGATTTTCGATTGCATTTGCATTGATGTCAAAGTGGTTAGAGGGACAATAGAGCACTGAGTACCAGGCCATTAGCGCATTAGAGGAAATGACCGTGACTCAACGGTCACGTGGAATTATATTGCGGTCATGACTCATGACTGCCGGTGTGGCGGTAATACGGTCACCGCAACAGCCCTACTGCAGAACATACCTTCTCTTTTGGTTTGGTGGGTTTAGGTGGTGGCGGGACAGAGCGAGGAGTTGGTTTCTTCATTTGTTTCCCTTCGGGTGCTGAGGGGACACGCGTTATATGAGTACCAACGTTAGCTACAATACCATTTAGAGCAAATCACTGCTTTAGACCGCAGAACAAAGAAACTTAATTATATTAATTATTATGGTTAACAGTTGGATATACTAGTGTGCAAGTGGAAACAGCTATATTCTAGCCATTTCAGAAAGGGGTAATCATAACCATTACAATTGGAGATTTAACTGTAAGTCGCTCTGGATAAGAGCGTCTGCTAAATGACTCAAATGTAAATGTAAATGAGATGTCATGCTATGGCTCCTCCTACCGGTGTCTGTGATGGGCGTGGCCAAGCTCTGCTGCTGGGGCTTCCTCTTGGCTTCTGTGGGTGGAGACTTGGGAGCCCCTCCTCCCTCCTTTTTTGCAGGCCCCTGGGTGGGCTGTGGCCTCTGCTGTTGCTGTGGGGGCTGCTGGGGCTGGGGTGTTGGTGGGGAGGGGGAGCTCTGGAGTGAGGAGGACGATGAGGAAGAGGAGGAGGAAGGGGAGGAAGGAGGGGTGGGCTGCTGCGTCTTGCGTTCCTTCCTACAAGCAGCACCTGTGGGTGCCGTTGCAGGATGTTTCTGGTCTTGCCCAGGGGCAGTGGCGCAGCTGGGGACCTGGTCGTTTGGGGGGGTAGGGTTGTCGGCTGGGGGGGACTGCAACTGTGGCAGCAACGGCGGCTGTTTTTGCTTCTCCTCACCTGGCTTCGGGGGAGGGGTTTCACTCTTTTTTCGAGGGGGCTCCTCCTTCAAAGGGGGCGGGGCCTGTTTGAGACTGGGCTCCGTGCTCGTTGGGCCCTTGACGGGGTGTAACGCCTCCTTTTTTTCAGACAGTTTGTTCTTCTTCTTGTCTTTTTTGCCTAAAAATAAAAATGATACAATCCCGTCAATTACACTGAGAACTGTGAATGACAAAAACATTGTGGTTTTATGCATTAGGCTTTATGAAAGACACTGACCTCTCACTTGCTTCTGGAGAAAAATCTTGGAAGGCATCCACTGCAAATTCTGACACTTTCGGACCCTGTGACAACGTACAAGCATACAGTCAGTAACATATTCAAACATTGTGGCGTTAAATGAGCGAGACTGGGAAATCGCTCAACTCAAGTCAACATAACGTGATTCTCAATCTCTGATACTTACTTGCAACACTGCTTCTTGATATTGCGGCCCCCGAACTTGGGCTTGTCCAGGCAGTTGGTGCAGACTCCGCAGTCCTCGGGGACCTGGCAGCCGGGACACTGCCCGCAGCGCCGTGACCGCCGCCCCTTCCTGGGCGCCGCCCCTCCCTCCTGGATGATCTTGGTGTGCCTCATCACCGGTTTGATGGGAGGGGACTGGGGCTCCGCCTCTTCCGAGCCCGCCACTGAAGATTTGTCTGGGGGGGGCATTTGCAGCATAACATGGTGACTAATCAAAAGGTCCCAAATGGAAATAGGAAATCACTCTTGTAATGGGGTGCCAGGCCAGAAACATATGAAACAGAATAAGGTACGGCCCTTACCCTCAAACGCCATAACTTCCTTGATGTGTTGGAGAAGCATTTGATTAAGCGAGTGGGTCATACTTCATTACAAATATTCAAAAAGGGGACATGCCCGTTTAACACGAATCTCACCATCGTTCCCCATGGAAGACAGGATCTTTTCTCTCTCCTCCCACGGCAAGGCACTGAGGGTGGGCATGTCGTCGGGGAACACGGCCCGGTTACGGCCCAGGGCCACAGCGGCACGCCGACACACGTGCTTGATGCGCGGCCCTCGCACCGACGTCTCCGAAGAGTCGCTCTCCTGGCTCTGGTGGAGTGAAGCCAACAAAAATCAATACAGTATAACTTCACTTGATCGAGATGAAGTGGCCGAATTCTGGGACTGTGCATTTCAAGTTAAAAAATATTTTATCAATGTTAACTCTTCTAAATCAGTCTCTGAAGGGGCTACTCTGTAATAGGGTTGTCCAAACACTAGTATTGTGGAAAGGAAACAAAACATGAAGCAGACTTACATTTCTTGAGGAAAATAGTTATGTTCCAGACACACAGCCTTCTGTTACTACCCAGTCACATTGGTTTATTTTCCAAACTATAGCCCCTCATACAATATTTTACATACAACAGGTTTTTAGACCGTAGAGTTCAGTCTGCTTCAAGTTCTTTTTGTTTGGTGGAAAATCGAGTATCACCATACTGGTATCGTGACAGCCCTAATCTGTAAACCATCATTCTCCAGGCCCTCTTACCAGTTGACAGTACCTTTATTTAGATATACTCTCCTTTAGAAAACACTCTGAAAGATGTGTTTTCTAAAGGAGAGTATATTTGTGCACTGCTGTCTGCATAATGTACAAAGTGGTTTCGCAGAATTCCCCTTGAATAACCCCCTTTCAGGGACATTCCTGCTATCAAGTTTCAGTCTGTGTTCAAACACTTGCAATGTTATTTATGGCAACAAACATTCTCAGAATCATGTCAAATGATTTTATCGTGGTTGTGATGAGACATATCAAAACCCTTTCCGTGTTAAAATAAACCAACAGAAATAGTCTAGTCAGCAGAGGAGAGGAGGAGGGGCAGGAAGAGGGGAACTAACCTGAACTTTAGGATGGTCTGGAGACTTCAGTGACTTGCTCTTCTCAATCTTGAACAACTGCGCTTTGGCCTTCTTCAGCAGGCCCGCCACCCGCTTGTCGGCCACAGGCTGCTTCTCGGCGTGCGCCAGCATGGAGCCCAGGGATGGGGCCGCCGGGGGCTTCTTGCTGCCGGTCTGTCCTGGGGGAAGGCCTGTCTGCTGGGCAGGGGCACTTGTTTTCTCCTTCTCCCCAAGCTCAGCCTCTGGCCCCCTCTCCGAGGGTCGGCTCTTTTTGGAAAGGCGGCCCTTCGTCAAGATAAGGGGAATAGAGTGGACTACAGCCCTGTCTACGGGTGCCGTCTCTGTACCCGAGTCTACGGACGCTGACTTCTTCCTCCCAGGTGTCTTTTTAGGAGCGAGGGAGGTCAAAGACTCCTCCCCTTCCCTCCCCTCCACGGCAAACAGGCTGGGGGTCCTATTGGGAGAGGAGTCTGGAGTGGACGCCTTCCCTCTCCTCTCCCAATCTTTTCTGCCCTCCCTTTTGTTCTCTTTCTCGCGCTCTCTGCTTTTCTCCGTCTCCCTTTCCTTCTCCTTGACAGGAGCCGAGTCCCGGGAAGCTGAGGTGCTCCTCTCTCTCCCCCCTTTCCCGACACCGCGGCCCGTCTCCTGGGGGCTGGAAGTGAAGAGGGGGAAGAGTTGAGAAGAGGAACAAGAGGCGGAGTTGCCACCCGCAACGCCACCAAGGCTCCCGGTTGCTCTATGTCCATCGGAGGAGGAAGGAACGTGTATGGAGAGGCCCAGGGGGCCCGGTGAGAAGGTGCTGAAAGGGGCAGGCTTTAAGGCACTAGCAGGCAGAGAGCTGGAGGAGTTACTGGTGCTGCTGGCACCGGTGGAGACAGAGCCTGTCAGCACAGACATTTCAGAGGGGCCTTTTCCTGGCGGGGCCCCTGGCTGGCTGCTACGCGTGGTCATTGAGTGTGAGGGGGACCGGGGTTGACCGTGCAGGGGTCCCGGGGTCGTCCTCCTCCTGCGTCTCACCGACCGGCCCGACTTTGGGGAGGACTGGAGGGGGGACAGCGAACCCGGGCTGCTCCCCGATGATGACTGCAGGGTGACCGACTCAAAGATGCGTGAGTGTGCCTCGCTGGGAGTGAAGCGTGGGGCGCGCAGCAGTGGGCTACGCTTCTGGAGTGGCGGCGACTCGAAGCGGGACGAGGGGTGCTGCTGGTGGTGGTGGTGGTGATGCAGTGGAGAGAACATGCGGGTGCCCGTCCCAGAACCGCCGCCACTGCCTGGCGCGGGGTAACCCGTTGGAGCAACCCCCCCGGCACTGGCGCCATGGGGCATTAGACCCACGTCTTGGGCCGTGAGAGGGGGAGGGCGGAAGTTGTCGAAGATGGGCTTGCGGATAAGGCCCTCCTTGGCATACTTAGCGGAGGAGAAGTACTGCTGCTCAGTGCGAGACCGAGATGTCCAGCGGAAGGTGGGCTCTCTCAGGATGGACCTGCGCTTGTCCTGCAGGCTGGAGAGCACCAATGACGGGCCCTGGAGAAACGGGTGGGGCAGGATCCAAGGGGAGTGGGGGTGATGCTCTGCCGTGTTGGAGCCTGACTGGGCCTGCTGTGGGGGGCTAAGGAGAGGGGGGGGCGGGGGGGACGAGGAGGCGGTGGAGGCAGCCTGCTGAGAGTTGGACATCAACACTCCCGTGGCCGGGCTGATGATAGCTTTCTTCCCTCCGGTGGCCAGGCTGCCTCTGCCCCTCGCCCCAAGGCTGCCCCTGCCCACACCCTGCCCTCCGAGGCCCCGCCGGCCCCTCTCAATCAGAACCCGCTGATCCGGCTCGGGCTCTGACGGCGGCCTGGAGGTTTGCAGCATGGCCCCCTCCCTCTCTCCCTGGGAGGACGGGGAGTGGTCTCGCTCGTCGTCATGCTCGGACAGGGCCTGAGTGCCCTCCGAAGCCTGGGAGTCGCAAGACGAGTCGTCCAGGCTGGGGCTGCTGGAGCGGGACGACTCGCCCGACGAGAGCTGGGAGGAGTGCTGGGACACGGCGCTGGAGCCGCACGAGGCAGCGCTGCTGCTGAAGCGCCCGTTGCTGGTGCTGTTGCAGCTGTTGTTGTTGTTGAGCAGGCCGGCCGCCACGGCCGTAGCCCTGCTGGGTGTGACGGGGGCGGGGGGAGGGAGGGTGTCGACCGGAGCTGCGGTCACGGCTGTAGCAGCGGCAGTGGTGACTGCAGCTGTAGACGCCCGCATGGGGGAGGAGGCCGAGGTGGGCTGGGGGGCAGCGACGGGGGGAGGGACAGCATCTAACCGTGCCATCTTCATGTGGGGGTGAGGGGCGCCGAAGCTGCCCTCGTCCTCGATGAAGCGCTTTGGGGTTTTGATGATGCGCAGCGAGACGGTGCTCACCACGGGCATGATGAACTGCCTGATGTTCTTCAGCTGCGTTCTCCTCCTCCTCCGGATGCCCGCCTCCATGGCTGCCACCCCTTGGCCTCCTATGGCCACCACCTCCTTCTCTAACAATTTCTTTTTCTGCGCACCTTTCTTGGCGCGCTGCAGCAGCTGCTTGGCGATTGCAGCGTCAGTGCGTTTGGAGGGGGGAACGATCCGCACAGGCTTGATTTGGCGAGGGCTGGTTCTCAGGTTCAGCGGCCTGCCCAGCTTGGAGGGAGAGGATGAGGGGAGCGGGCTGGAGGGCGGGGAGGAGATGTGGACGTCGAGGCTGTCGTCCTCCCCAGCAACTTGGGACGCCTTGAGCTTAGACTGCTGTTGAGGAGAGTGGGGGTCCGTATCTCTGTCCCGGCGGACCCTGAAGGCCTTTTGTTTGGTTTCATCTGAACCAGAGGCCTGGGCAGCAGCGGCGGCGGCAGCCTCGGCTTTGAGGCGCTCGGCAGAGGGAGGTCGTCCTCGTCTGCGCCGGGGCACGCCGGGAACTGGCACACACTTCCTGGCGATGGCCTTGAGCGGGCTCAGTTTGACCTCACGGAGCCGCTTCAGTTTGGTCACCTTGGACTCGCGGCTCACTTTGGGAGGCTTGGCCTCTGCGTCCTGCTGCTGCACGGAGCCCAGGGGCGTTCTCTTTGTGGGTTTCCTCTCCTCGTCCCTGTCCTTGCGGTGTGCAGATGTGGAGCAGTGCTCCTGCCCCAAATGCATGCTGTCATTGTCATTGGCTGTATGGCTGCCGCCCTGCAAACTCCTTTGGGTGCCAGAGGCTGGAGGACGGCCTCTCCTCTTCTCTCCAGAGCCAGGCGGCCTCCCTGGCAGGCGCTTGGCCTTCTCCGCAGGCCACTCCTGGACCTCGGGTTTCCCCGAGGCAGGCGAGGGGGAAGGGCCGGCACCTGCGGGCCCTTTCTTTGCAATCAGGGCCCGCGGGGGTCGGCCTCTGGGCTTCTTCTCCTGCGTGGGAGTAACTGGTAAAAAACAGACAAAAAGAATGGGTTTCAAATAAGTGGGGATGAACTACAACACAATGGCTCCTTCTACCATTTTTGGGAGAGCAGAGAGAGATATACACACACACACACACACACACACACACACACACACACACACACACGACCAAAAGTATGTGGACACCTGCTCGTCGAACATCTCATTCCAAAATATCATAGGCATTAAATATGGAGTTGGTCCCCCTTTGCTGCAGTAACAGCCTCCACTCTTCTGGGAGGGTTTTCCAGTAGATGTTGGAAAAATGCTGCGGGGACTTGCTTCCATTCAGCCACAAGAGCATTAGTAAGGTTGGGCACTGATGTTGGGCGATAACCTGGCTCGCAGTCGGAGTTCCAATTCATCCCAAAGGTGTTCGATGGCGTTGATGTCAGGGCTCTGTGCAGGCCAGTCAAGTTCTTCCACACCGGTCACGACTAACCATTTCTGTATGGACCTCGTTTTGTGCACGGGGGCATTGTCATGCTGAAACAGGAAAGGGCATTCCCCAAACTGTTGCCACAAAGTTAGAAGCACAGAATCGTCTAGAATGTCATTGTATGCTGCAGGGTTAAGAGTTCCCTTCACTGGAACTAAGGGGCTAGTCCGAACCATGAAAAACAGCCCCAGACCATTATCCTCCTCCACCAAACTGTACAGTTGGCACTATGAATTGGGGCAGGTAGCGTTCTCCTGGAATCCGCCAAACCCAGATTCATCCGTTGGACTGCCAGATGGTGAAGCGTGATTCATCACTCCAGAGAACGCGTTTCCACTGCTCCAGAGTCCAATGGCGGCGAGCTTTAAACCACTCCAGCCGACGTTCGGCATTGCGCATGGTGATCGAAGGCTTGTGTGCGGCTGTTTGGCCATGGAAACCCATTTCATGAAGCTTCCGACAAAAAGTTATTGTGCTGACGTTGCTTCCAGAGGCAGTTTGGAACTCGGTAGTGAGTGTTGCAACCGAGGACAGACCATTTTTACGCGCAATGAGCATCAGCACTCGGCGGTCCCGTTCTGTGAGCTTGTGCGGCCTACCACTTCATGGCTGAGCCATTGATGCTCCTAAACGTTTCCACTTCACAATAACAACACTTACAGTTAACCGGGGCAGCTCTAGCAGGGCAGAAATTTGATGAACTGACTTGTTGGAATGGTGGCATCCTATGATGGTGCCACGTTTAAAGTCACTGAGCTCTTCAGTAAGGCCATTCTACTGCCAATGTTTCTCTATGGAGACTGCATGGCTGTGTGCTCGATTTTATACACCTGTCAGCAACTTTTGAGATTATATAGATAGATAGATGACAATCTAACACACACACAGTACCAGTCAAAAGTTTGGACACCTACTCATTCCAGGGTTTCTTTATTTTTACTATTTTATACATTGTAGAATAATAATGAAATAACACATATGGAATAATGTAGTACCCCCAAAAAAAAGTGTTCAACAAATCAAAATATATTTTATATTTGAGATTCTTCAAAGTAGCCACCCTTTGCCTTCATGACAGCTTTGCACACTCTTGGCATTCTCTCAACCAGCTTCATGAGGTAGTCACCTGGAATGCATTTCAATTAACAGGTGCGCCTTGTTAAAAGTTAATTTGTGGAATTTCTTTCCTTCTTAATGCGTTTGAGCCAATCAATCAGTTGCGACAAGGTAGGGGGGGAATACAGAAGAGAGCCCTATTTGGTAAAAGACCAAGTACACATTTTGGCAAGAACAGCTCAAATAAGCAAAGAGAAAGGATAGCCCAACATTACTTTAAGACATGAAGGTCAGTCAATCCGGAAAATTAAGAACTTTGAACGTTTTTTCAAGTGCAGTCGCAAAAACCATCACGCGCTATGATGAAACTGGCTCTCATGAGGACCACCACAGGAAAGGAAGACCCAAAGTTACCTCTGCTGCAGAGGATAAGTTCATTAGAGTTAACTGAATTGCGGCAAAGAAATCACTACTAAAAGGACACCAATGAGAAGAGATTTGTTTGGGCCAAGAAACACGAGCAATGGACATCAGACCGGTGGAAATCTGTCCTTTGGTCTAATGAGTCCAAATTGGAGATTTTTGGTTCCAACCGCCGTTTCTTTGTGAGACACAGAGTAGGTGAATGGATGATATCCCACTGTAAAGCATGGAGGAGGAGGTGTTATGGTGTGGGGGTGCTTTGTTGGTGACACTGTCTGTGATTTATTTAGAACTCAAGGCACACTTAACCAGCATGACTACCACAGCATTCTGCAGCGACACGCCATCCCATTTGGTTTGCGCTTAGTGGGACTATTACTTGTTTTTCCAACAGGACAATGACCCAACACACCTCCAGGCTGTGTAAGGGTTATTTGACCAAGAAGGAGAGTGATGGAGTGCTGCATCAGATGATCTGGCCTCCACAATCACCTGACCTCAACCCAATTGAGATGGTTTGGGATGAGTTGGACCGCAGAGTGAAGGAAAAGCAGCCAACAAGTGCTCAGCATATGTGGGAACTCCTTCAAGACTGTTGTAAAAGCATTCCAGGTGAAGCTGGTTGAGAGAATGCCAAGAGTGTGCAAAGCTGTTATCAAGGCAAAGGGTGGCTACTTTAAAGAAACTCAAATATAAAATATATTTTGACATGTTTAACACATTTTTGGTTACTACATGATTCCATAAGTGTTATTTCATAGTTTTGATGTCTTCACTATTACTCTACAATGTAGAAAATTGTAAAAAAATAAAGAAAAACCCTTGAATGAGTAAGTGTGTCCAAATGTTTGACTGGTATTGTATTTGTATATGTATGCATGCATGTATGCATGTACACTGCTGTTCAAAAGTTTGGGGTCACTTAGAAATGTCCTTGTTTTCGAAAGAAAAGCAATTGTTTTGTCCATTAAAATAACAACAAAGAAATACAGTGTAGACATTGTTAATGTTGTAAATGGCTATTGTAGCTGGAAACGGCAGATTTTTAATGGAATATCTACATAGGCGTACAGAGGCCCATTATCCGCAACCATCAGTCCTGTGTGCCAATGGCACGTTGTGTTTGCTAATCCAAGTTTATCATTTAAAAAAAGGCTAATTGATCATTAGAAAACCCTTTTGCAATTATGTTAGCACAGCTGGAAACTGTTGTGCTGATTAAAGAAGCAATAAAACTGGCCTTCTTGAGACTAGTTGAGTATCTGGAGCATCAGCAATTGTGGATTCGATTACAGGCTCAAAATGGCCAGAAACAAAGAACTTTCTTCTGAAACTCGTCAGTCTATTCTTGTTCTGAGAAATGAAGGCTATTCCATGCGAGAAATTGCCAAGAAACTGAAGATCTCGTACAACGCTGTGTACTACTCCCTTCACAGAACAGCGCAAACTGGCTCTAACCAGAATAGAAAGAGGAGTGGGAGGCACCGGTGCACAACTGAGCAAGAGGACAAATACAGAGTGTCTAGTTTGAGAAACAGATGCCTCACAGGTCCTCAACTGGCAGCTTCATTAAATAGTACCCGCAAAACACCAGTCTCAACGTCAACAGTGAAGAGGCGACTCCGGGATGCTGACCTTCTAGGCAGAGTTGCAAAGAAAAAGCCATATCGCAGACTGGCCAGTAATAAAAATAAAAGATTAAGATGGGCAAAAGAACACAGACACTGGACAGAGGAAGATCGGAAAAAAGTGTTATGGACAGACGAATCGAAGTTTGAGGTGTTCGGATCACAAAGAAGAACATTTGTGAGACGCAGAACAAATGAAAAGATGCTGGAGGAGTGCTTGATGCAATCTGTCAAGCATGGTGGAGGCAATGTGATGGTCTGGGGGTGCTTTGGTGGTGGTAGAGTGGGAGATTTATACAGGGTAAAATGGATCTTGAAGAAGGAAGGCTATCACTCCATTTTGCAACGCCATGCTATACCCTGTGGACGGCAATTGATTGGAGCCAATTTCCTCCTACAACAGGACAATGACCCAAAGCACAGCTCCAAACTATGCAATAACTATTTAGGGAAGAAGCAGTCAGCTGGTATTCTGTCTATAATGGAGTGGCCAGCACAGTCACCGGATCTCAACCCTATTGAGCTGTTGTGGGAGCAGCTTGACCGTATGGTATGTAAGAAGTGCCCATCAAGCCAATCCAACTTGTGGGAGGTACTTCAGGAAACATGGGGTGAAATCTCTTCAGATTACCTCAACAAATTCACAACTAGAATGCCAAAGGTCTGCAAGGCTGTAATTGCTGCAAATTGAGAATTATTTGACGAAAGCAAAGTTTGAAGGACACAATTATTTAAATTAAAAATCATTCTTTCTAACCTTGTCAATGATTACATTTCCTATGCATTTTGCTATATTTCCTATTCAAACTCATTTCATGTATGTTTTCATGGAAAACAAGGACATTTCTAAGTGACCCCAAACTTTTGGACGGTAGTGTGTGTATATATATACACACACACACACAGTGGAATAATGGTCTGGGGCTGTTTTCATGGTTTGGGCTAGGCAATTTAGTTCCAGTGAAGGGAAATCTTAACGCTACAGCATATAATGACATCCTAGACGATTCTGTGCTTCCAACTCTGTGGCAACAGTTTGGGGAAGGCGCTTTCCTGTTTCAGCATGACAATGCTCCCTTGCAAAGCGAGGTCCATACAGAAATGGTTTGTCGAGATCGGTGTGGAAGAACTTGACTGGCCTGCACAGAGCCCTGACCTCAACTCCATCGAACACCATTGGGATAAATTGGAACTCCGACTGCGAGCCAGGCCTAATCGCCCAACATCAGTGCCCGACTTCACTAACGCTCTTGTGGCTGAATGGAAGCAAGTCCCCTCAGCAATGTTCCAACATCTAATGGAAAGCCTTCCCAGAAGTGTGGACTCTGTTATAGCAGCAAAGGTGGGACCAAGTCCATATTAATGCCCATGATTTTGGAATGAGACGTTCGACGAGCAGGTGTCCACATACTTTTGGTCATGTAGTGTATATAAATAAAAACACCTCACCTGCCAACGTCCTTGACTGACTCTGTATTCGTCGGTGTTCACTGACTGTACCAAACCCTCCAAATGCTCCTTCCTATGGAGGGAAAAGACAAGAAACATGAAATGTAAATATGTTTGCCGAAATACTTAAATCGAATAACAGCATGAAGAATCTTTGTTTTTTTAATTTGCAAAAAAAAATGTACAGGTCAAAGTGAGTGAATAACAGATTCAGAATTCAAATCATCCATCAAAGCCACAATGTTCAGGCCTAGCTGTGCACTTCAGTCATCCCCGTACTGAAACCACTCAAAACGAAGATAGAGTTTAGTCCCCTTAAAAGTTACGATAGTCCAATCTCACTTTCACCTGGCAGCTGACTCACTCCAGTCGGGTTCCAGTCATTCCGTTTCCCTATGCTTTCCAGATGAGGTGCCTAAAGCTGCTGGAGAAGGCTCAGTCAGAACGCTAGGCATTCTCAAAATGTCCAACTCGGAGCTGAGTAACAGACAGTGCCGCCAAAACCACAAGTCAGTCAAGCCTTTTCCTGTCTTTGGTAAATACTAAGCTGATAAGGCACGTGTTTTAAACCATTTCACCTGTGTTTTATACTGAAAGTCACGTTTTTTTCTTCTTCAATAGTGATCAGGGGCGTGCAACTATACTTTTCCCTTCACAGAAAACACATTAGTGCAAAACATTCGGCAGAAAATCAGATGACAACAGAAGTGCAACGCTATTTGGCTAGTAGCCACACAAGTAAATGAGCTTACAATGAAAAAGCACAAATGTACCCAGCTACATTTTCTGTTTTGCTTTAAGTTCATCTTGCATTTTACCTGAGAAAAGTAGGCTACACCGAGAAAAGTACCAGAGAAATGTAGCTCCACATCAGTCAGAGAGTTGCCTGCTGATAGAATGCCTGTTCATGAATTCTCATCCTGGAGAAATGCAACTGAAGCACAAAATTTGTCTGATGCCGAGCAGAAGTTACAATAAGAAGCATATTTCTTACGCATTCTTTTTTTTGCTGCGTGAAAAAAAAAATTCTGTTAACAGGACCCCTGTGAACTAAGGGTTTTTAGTAGCTTATACCTCAAAAGGAAAATTGCAGAGTTTCAAAAAAATTCGTTGTTTAGGAGTGCAAAGGCGAATTGAGTTATTGCACACGCACACTTCACAGAGTAGGCGTTCCCTAACGGAAATATACGAATGCATGCTAGAACGCGCCAATAGGATCTCGCTAGCTCGTGCTTGGCTCTGCCCACCTCCTTGCTTGTTCTGCCCACTATGGCTCATTTGTTCCCATTTGAAAATGACAGGTCTATCTTGGTTTAGTTAAACAAATCTTTGGAGAAACGTTTCCTATAGCATTTGATGGTCACAGACAGTCATAAGGCTACACGGATGTATTTAAATTATATCTATGGCACCGTTGAGAATGACATTTGTTTTTCTTCACTTCCAGGAAGTACCATCAGGGCACACAGGTATCCTTAGCAGCAGTGGTTGCTAGGCTGCCTGAAATCAGCTGTGATGCTACCCACTCAGTCATGTAATCTTTGAGAGGGCCTGATTAATAATAATAATAATAATAATAATAATAATAAGCCATTTAGCAGACGCTTTTATCCAAAGCGACTTACAGTCATGCGTGCATACATTTTTGTGTATGGGTGGTCCCGGGGATCGAACCCACTACTACGGGGATCGAACCCACTACCTTGGCGTTACAAGCGCCGTGCTCTACCAGCTGTAACGACTCATCTCCTGACATAATACACACACATTCACTTATTAGGGTACTTATTTTACTTTCCTCTAAAATGTTTCACTCTCTCCTCATGTTGAGGTAAGGCACAGTGAACACGGCCATCTTTAGCTCTAGAAGTTACCGGAAGGCAATCATTCCAAAGCAATTCAGACAGCATGTTAAACATGACTCAGTGAGGTCCACAACATCCAATGGAGCTCTCAGCTGACTAGGCCTAGGCTGCGTCTCAAATGGAACCCTAGCGCCTGTTTAGTACATTACTTTTGACCAGGGCTCATAGGACTCTGGTCAAAAGTAGCACAGTAGACAGGGAATAGGGTGTCATTTGGGACACAGTCCTTGTCTACAACTGTACATGATAATGGTGGACCTAATCAGTGCAGTCACTACAGTGGGGTGTGGGATGTTTTATATCAGGATATCAACGCGTCACACTCACAGCACCAGGAAGTGTGTTCTTGGATTGATTCAATTAAAGATCCGCTCTGCTCACTTGGAATTGGACAGAAATGGAATATTACTCAGGCTCCAGGACCCTCCATTTGTAATTACGTCTGGGCCACAGGATGAGTGTGTAACAGTAATTATAGATAAAACAAGAGGCAGACTGACTCAATGTCCTCCAACACCAAGGTGGGGCCCCACTCATCAACTGCAAAATGCCTTTACATGAAAACAGCAAAGGTATATTATATGGTAGGCCTAGCTTAACTATCACAAGTATTGTTGTTTATGTGACCATTAGACTTGGGCAACTGGGCAAGTTGAGAGGCCAAAGATAACTCATACATGCCTGTCAGAAAACACATAGGCCTTAGACGCCCATCTTTGCATCCCACCGTAACTAGGCCTTACCACCACTAGCCACAGTCCACAGAGCATCCCCAGCCAACCAACCCTGCAGGGCTGGTGAGATGATTCATATCTCAGAGTTCCTTTGGAAGTCTTTTGTGTCACTCCTCGTGCCGGAGGGGTGGGGGTGTGTCATTTCATCTTTATTTATAGCAGCATGTGGGGCTGCAGATTAAGTCCCTTCGGCCCAGTTTGTAGAGCAGCTGCTGTCTAGGAGTCCACACTACAGTCTTAACTCCAACCTGAATAGCACCGCCAACTTGTTAACATCACATTTACTATTCATTTAGTGATTAGGTCACATTCAGTCGGCGGCAATTTCATTTGACATATAGCCTAGATTTTTGGTTTTGACGACAAGTGTCGATAATTTGCAATACAATAGCAGCCTGATAAATGATCAGCTTTGCCTTTTCAAATTCATTCATTTTCAATAATGTTGCCCACTGATACCTGCATTTTTAGATCTATCCATCTCTCACTTCAACTGTGACACTGATCGACGCTGTGCTGCAGCTCATACAGACAGCGTTTCTCAGCATCTTCTCAGGCAGGCTGCTATAGCTGTTGGTTGGTTGGTTGCAAGGAGCGGAAAGCGACAAACGCGAGTAGCTCGATGACATCACCGCTCTGCCTCCCTGGCACACACACAAACACTCCTCCTCCCTTCGCGTGAACCACACCGCAAGATGTAAACAACAGAGCCAAAACACGAGGGAAGGAGGAAGAGGAAAGGGGGATGGGCAGAAAAGGAGGGTGTGCGTGTGTAAAGGAACAGCGTCTTGACCACCTGGTACAGCAACTGAGACTGTGCATGTCTCCAGGGGGACTGTGAGGATGAAAAGGGGTTGGGGTTGAACACGCTGGCACAGAAGCAAGCTAAATCCCAATCTAAACAAGCCTCCCACACACTACAAGCCTCCCACTCCCCGTGCAGCCAGCCATGCGCTGGAGACGCTCACACTCGCTCCACGCCCACAGGCAACCCAGGGACAGTAGCGTGCTGCGAAACCAAAAGGGCTTATGGGCTCACTTGCAGGACAGGGGGCAGCAGGCAGCCTAGCGGTTAAGAACTTTGGGCCAGTAACTGAAAGGTCGCTGGTTCGAATCCCAGAGCCGACTAGGTGAAATATCCGTCTGTGCTCTTGAGCAAGGCCATAATTGCTCCTGTAAGTCGCTCTGGATAAGAGCGTCTGCTAAATGATGTAAAAGTAGTAAACACAAAGTAGCAGTACAGTCAGAGAGAGGGGGGATGAAAGGTATCAGGCATATTCTAGTTGGAAGGCTCTTGTTGGAAGAGGGTGACAAAAGCTTTTGTTGTCTACTCAGACTCGCCATATTTTCTTACCCCCTGCTTCCGTTTGTTTTCTATCCACAACATGCAAATTTGAACCTACACTTCCACATCATGCATTGCCTGTTCTTTCCTCCCTGTTTGAACTAATCTGAGCAACAGGTCCAATTCATTGCGGAGATGTTCATGTTCCGGTCTGCTAGTTGGGCCTGTTCATTGTGGAGATGTTCATGTTCCGGTCTGCTAGTTGGGCCTGTCCCTTGCAAGCGCAGAGCGGATGTAACCGTGGTTTGAGGTATTCTGTTACGCATCACTGGTACGTGGGTGTATGTGGGCGAGGTGAGAAGCCTAATATGACTGTTCTTTCAAATCAGAAGAAAATACCTGTTAGTGATGTTGCGCTAAAGCTGTATAAAATGTATTCATCTCCTTCCAACATTTACTGTCATGTTAAACACCAGGCAGAGAAGAGAAGTCCCAGCAGTAGCTCGCTTTAAACACCGGGTAAATAAGAGTCACTGAGGGCTGCTCCGCTCTGCTCTTCAGGACTGCTGATGCTCCACACACACACACGGCTGCCTGCCATCCCTGTAACCCCATATATCCACATCAAGTAGTGCAACTGATCATTAACTCTCAGCCCTGGCATATTTGAAAGCGGTAGAATTCAGCTCCAAACTTCCAAGGAATCTAAATGTCTAGAGAACATTAAGTCCCCTTTAATTACTAGCATTGTTAAGTTATACAGTTTTAACTTTGACGCTTTCCCCAGAATTCTAAATAATTTCATGCTGTATAATTATCTTGTGAGACATCTGCTTTTTGACGTTTCAGACAGTCCTTGTACATCACTGCGCTAAACCCCAAGTCAATGACAAGAGATGTCAGAAAATAAATGTATGCTGAAATGAGACTTGCTCTGCAGTTTCGAAATTGTGAATGTGGTCAGGGAATAAGATTACAAGCACAGGGAGAACTCGATCTGTGTTTATTTAACAATTGCGATTGATGCAATGAATGGAGGGCAGGATAAAACAGCATGATATTTCGTACTACGCAACTGTATTATTCAATGTGGGCTACAATAATAAATCCAACCAAAAACCGTTTAAAAAAAGGTCTGGAGCTGGGTAAGGACAAATGGGCCTCCTGATTGTACTCTCATCATGATAGTAATTTGGAGCAGCCGTCCCTCTAAATCCACACTGATACCTCTGAGCAGCCAAATGAAGGGCTAGAGGCTTCACTCCGATTTACTATAGATACTCCACCCCTCGTTTGAATTTCAATTGGGGAGGAGATCATACTGCCCTTCCGGTGACACATTCCTACTAAAAGGCTACTGGGGAATTCCTGTCAGATTGCTCTGGCCAATGACTGCACTGGTTGGTGTCGGAAGGATTCGAAGAACTCATGAAATAAAAAGGAGGAATTCTGAGTGTCCCACAAAAGGCTGATATTCTTCTCTCTCCGGTGCCAAAACACTGGGTAAAAAACAGATACTGCTAGGATTGATGGCTCATGTTCCCAACACCTCACACCCACGGTGGTAGAGAGGCAGCGCCGACAGGCACCCTAATCAAAACAAAGCTGAAGACACGCCTCCTGCAAGGTGCTATTAGGGACATAATGTCTGGGGGACCAGCCCCACACACAATTGACGGCTTTCTCACAGCTCTGAAAACAGAGGTGAAAACCCCTTTGCCGCCTGCTAGAGCAGAATAAAGCAGTGGATGGGAGGGCCTGTGACTAATTCTCCCCCTAGCGTAGTCCCTGGGGGAGGAGGCTTCGCTCTTCACCCTTTGATATCCGTGCGTGTGCTCTTTCAGCCGTCTGCACTTCATGAAAGCTGGAATAAAAGCAGACAAAGCTTCCTGCTTGGATCCACACACTGTCTCAGGGACGGGAGCTCCACCATATAAATAGGGCAAAGACCTGCTGGAACCCTTCCGCCCAAACAAAACACAACATTTAGTAAAAACCAGTTTGCTAACATCTATTCAGCTGCACTTGTGTGAGGGATTGACATCGGTCTTAATCTGAGTCAAGAGAGAGAGGGTTCAATTCTAAGAAAGACAAAAACCAAAGTGTCAGATACATTTTTTTAAGGCCAAACAAATGTCGCCAAAAAGACAACTTTGGCAGACGGGCGCTTAAATAAACAACCATCATTTGGCTGGATCAATAACATAAATTATTTTTCTACACCCAATTCAATAACCTACAAATGCTGCAATTTGAACAACAACAGTCTACAAGCCCTCTTTTGAGGGGATCCCAAAAGGCTTTGCTAATCTATTCCAAAGTGGCAGCTGTCAGGAGAAAAGTTGAGCTCAGACGGCCCCTGAGTGGCTGAAGTGGATTTGGGTCTGCCTGGAAGGAGGGGCTCAGTGTCCGGCTGCTCTGTGAGCTCAGCAAGCTGCGATGAGCAAGAACAATCCTGCCCAGGCGCAACATCCACTCTGAATGAAATCACAATGCTGTGTCTGCAACGATTTTGGCCGTCTGTCCCACCGCATCCCAGATAGTGCGTTTTCCCCCCTCTTTGTGTGTCTTGGGATAGAGGGAGGGGGACATGTTGATCCCCCTTCCTATAAAAAGTGTTATCCCAGACAGAGGGCCTCATTACCATAGCACTGGCCAACATCAAAGTAGATTATATTAACCTTTCGGCTAATCTACTAGTGATGATAGGAGATGTGTATACACACACACACACACACACACACACACACACACACACACACACACAGAATCAGTGTATCCAGTTTCCCAATAGGTCTTATGATAATGACCTCATTAAAAATCACGCACGAGGGTGATTATTGTAGCTCGCGAGCTCACCGTCAGTACTAGAAAGATGGAATTTGGAGTAACACACATCAAACACACATGATACTGGCGAACCATTCTCAGGCCACCAAAAAATGCATTTCGCTAGCACTTCATCAGATGTCCACAATGCCGACATTATTTTGGTACTACGCACTGTGTGAAGAGGGGGAAAACATGTCCACCTCCCATTTCCCTATGTATCAGCAATAGCTAGCTACCGTGGCGTAGTGCGTAGCATGGTAGGTTCATGAGCTAAACACTTAGCCAAATGTGGGAGTTCTACTAAAGCCATCACTTTGCAAGCTAAACCGACCATTAGTCATACCCAAATGGCTAATTCGATAACGTTTTTTAAAAACTACTGTAGCGTCTACCTAGCAACTTTAGAAGCGTGGATCAAGGCAGAAAGACGAATAGTAGCTACCTAGCTGATAATTTAGGCAAGGTAAATAGCCTCGTTCGAAGGTTAGCATTATGCACTGACACCTCGCTGAAAGCAAGGATCGGGATAACCGTAGCTTCTTGAACTCTTCAATATGTGTGTTTAATGCTAAGCTAGCCAATGCATGCAAAAAAAGTGTCTGTAACGTTACTACGTTAGGGCAATTAAAAATAGTTACTGAGTATAAATAACGTTAGGTAGCTAGATGCCTTAACAAGAATAAAAAACATGAAGTTCAGGTTCCCTGTTTACATGTTTTGTTTTCAAACAGGAGCCTCGTTCGCTAACCGGGAGGTCCCATGCTACAGTGTTAATCAATGTAACACTAGCATCACAGACATTTACCAAACACTGAGCTAACGTTAGCATGCTGGTTAGCTAGTTACTGTAGCACACTGGCTCGTATAACCTAATTCTGAACTCTGAAGATGAGTTGATGGTGAGATATGATTAGGCTCTATCCCTACAAGTCCCCACTCCACAACTAAGCCAACAATGGCCGCTAACTAGATACTGTAGCTTTATATCACATCCCTCCTCTATTTTCGCCTCTGTGGCAATGTTGGACAATTAGACAGCCAATAATTTCTTAAATTTGGCCAAATTGTGGATAGGTCACCAGGCTACTTTTAACTCGTCACAACGTCAGCACCGTTGGTGCTACTCAGCCATCGACTGATCCTAAACGGGCTTCCCTGTTGTGACTTGTGTGGTGAATCACTGTGAAAGGGATAACGGTAGTAACTGCACATGGATTGAAACATGTTGATGGGCTTGATACCCAGTGTGGGGTTCAAGGCCAAACAAAAAGTTAACTACTCTGCGATGACAAGTTAGGTCACACTCCTCACACTGAATACGGAGGCAGCAGCATCCAACTCCTTGGTACTATACCATTACTAGCGTGTGTTGGCACTTCATGTTACCATCCTCCTTGCAGCTATTTAACGTTAGCAAGCTAGTTAACAACCAACCACAATCAAGTTGGTCTTTCGTTTACCTCCCCGCTGCTTGAACCACTCGACTCCCCCAAAACATCCCGAAATTTCTGCAGGTTGCAACCGATAGCAGAGGAGACCTGTAACGCAGCATCAAAGCCGGGCCCGAGCCCAGCCGTGTTCGGGTGGGTCCCTGTGCCACTTCGTAGGGAGGCAGTGATCCGGATTCGGCCCGCTCTCCTCCCAGTGCCTAAGTTGCTGCTCCCTCCGGGCCGAGCGGGGAACCGCCACCGACAGCTGTGCGCCATTTTACACTCTGCCTGTCTGCCCTAAGATCAGAGAGCTCAGTGGGCGTAGCCCTGAACCAGCATTTCACATAAACCCCCGCCACTCACCACGGTGAAAAACATTCGTATCCATGTTGCGGGGTGGACATAAACTGGCCCCGAATATGCATTTCTACAATGTTCCTCGCCAAGCCGTTTATAGCCATAGCTTAGCTAAACAGGTTCCAGGGCCGTGCCCGGAAAAACACCTAACAGTCCTTAGCTACTGATGCTTGAGCCGTCTCAGAGATCCGATTAAATTCCTAATGATATGATCCATCCAACGTTAGCCCACATAAAGATGTGTAGCTGCTAACTAGCAAGCCACGAGCTCGTAGTCAGACAGAGCAGAGAAAGCCTAGCTAGCTAACGAACAGCTAATAGCTAGCTAACTTTGAACTTCACAACTATGCCAATAGATAAATAAATTACATTGAGTTAACAAATCCCAAATGGCAGACTGGTATTTAAATGATCTAGCTAGCTAGATATAGTGTCTTACAAGATACAGACCAGCTCGCTAGCTAGCCACGTTTCAGTTATAAAGTGTAGACTGCCACAAAAAATATATCCGTTTTATTGATTATACAATAATTGAAAGAAACAACTAGCTAGGTATTTCACAAAACAAAAAATCACTGCGCCTACACATACATGTGGTTGAATTTCTATCAAGTAGATAGCCTTCTTTACTTTATTTTATTGAGCCATAATTAAACAACCTGACAGCAGAAGGAATGTGGTCATAGGTAAATCAGACATGGATCGGGATTGGTTCCAAAATTATGAAAACGCAAAGCATACATTTCTTACTTCACAAATCCTACAAACATTTTGTACAAGACAGTCACCTAACACTGTTGGTCTGCTATGAAAAATGTGTCTTTTAATTACAATTTTAAGTGCTAAATAGGTGCAATGCACCTGCAATTGTACCTGAAACACACAGGACATTCTGAAATACTTAATTTACAATAATTTAAACAGTCTTTATTTAATGATAGTTTATTTATTTGTATAACATTAGTTACTTCAACTATATTTACACTAACTTGATCACCTGTATAACACAATATTATGCAATATGATACATTTCTTATTTCAGATGCCAGAAACACAAATATTGTGCAGTTGAAAATAAATCTAATTTAAAATATTTTAACTATTTGTCAGAAACATTATGCACTTTCATCTCAGCTACTTAAGTCAATTAGAAGCCATACCCTTCCAGATTTTTCGTAAACAGGTGTAGAATAACAGTGAAATGCTTACCTTCCCAACAATGCAGAGAGAAAAAAAGAAAAAAAAATAGACAAATAATAGAAAAATAGACAATAACACAAGGAATAAATACACAATGAGTAACAATTACTTGGCTATATACACGGGATACCAGAACCGAGTCGATGTGCAGGGGTATGAAGTAATTGAGGTAGATACAGTGGGGATAACAAGTATTTGATACACTGCCGATTTTGCAGGTTTTCCTACTTACAAAGCATGTAGAGGTCTGTGATTTTTATCATAGGTACACTTCAACTGTGAGAGACGGAATCTAAAATCCAGAAAATCACATTGTATGATTTTTAAGTAATTAATTTGCATTTTATTGCATGACATAAGTATTTGATACATCAGAAAAGCAGAACTTAATATTTGGTACAGAAACCTTTGTTTGCAATTACAGAGATCATACGTTTCCTGTAGGTCTTGACCAGGTTTGCACACACTGCAGCAGGGATTTTGGCCCACTCCTCCATACAGACCTTCTCCAGATCCTTCAGGTTTCGGGGCTGTCGCTGGGCAATACGGACTTTCAGCTCCCTCCAAAGATTTTCTATTGGGTTCAGGTCTGGAGACTGGCTAGGCCACTCCAGGACCTTGAGATGCTTCTTACGGAGCCACTCCTTAGTTGCCCTGGCTGTGTGTTTCGGGTCGTTGTCATGCTGGAAGACCCAGCCACGACCCATCTTCAATGCTCTTACTGAGGGAAGGAGGTTGTTGGCCAAGATCTCACGATACATGGCCCCATCCATTCCTCCCCTCAATACAGTGCAGTCGTCCTGTCCCCTTTGCCGAAAAGCATCCCCAAAGAATGATGTTTCCACCTCCATGCTTCACGGTTGGGATGGTGTTCTTGGGGTTGTCCTCATCCTACTTCTTCCTCCAAACACAGCGAGTGGAGTTTAGACCAAAAAGCTATATTTCTGTCTCATCAGACCACATGACCTTCTCCCATTCCTCCTCTGGATCATCCAGATGGTCATTGGCAAACTTCAGACGGGCCTGGACATGCGCTGGCTTGAGCAGGGGGACCTTGCGTGCGCTGCAGGATTTTAATCCATGACGGCGTAGTGTGTTACTAATGGTTTTCTTTGAGACTGTGGTCCCAGCTCTCTTCAGGTCATTGACCAGGTCCTGCCGTGTAGTTCTGGGCTGATCCCTCACTTTCCTCATGATCATTGATGCCCCACGAGGTGAGATCTTGCATGGAGCCCCAGACCGAGAGTGATTGACCGTCATCTTGAACTTCTTCCATTTTCTAATAATTGCGGCAACAGTTATTGCCTTCTCACCAAGCTGTTTGCCTATTGTCCTGTAGCCCATCCCAGCCTTGTGCAGGTCTACAATTTTATCCCTGATGTCCTTACACAGCTCGTCCTGTCCCCTTTGCAGAAAAGCATCCCCAAAGAATGATGTTTCCACCTCCATGCTTCACGGTTGGGATGGTGTTCTTGGGGTTGTCCTCATCCTTCTTCTTCCTCCAAACACAGCGAGTGGAGTTTAGACCAAAAATCTATATTTCTGTCTCATCAGACCACATGACCTTCTCCCATTCCTCCTCTGGATCATCCAGATGGTCATTGGCAAACTTTAGACGGGCCTGGACATGCGCTGGCTTGAGCAGGGGGACCTTGCGTGCGCTGCAGGATTTTAATCCATGACGGCGTAGTGTGTTACTAATGCTTTTCTTTGAGACTGTGGTCCCAGCTCTCTTCAGGTCATTGACCAGGTCCTGCCGTGTAGTTCTGGGCTGATCCCTCACTTTCCTCATGATCATTGATGCCCCACGAGGTGAGATCTTGCATGGAGCCCCAGACCGAGGGTGATTGACCGTCATCTTGAACTTCTTCCATTTTCTAATAATTGCGCCAAAAGTTATTGCCTTCTCACCAAGCTGTTTGCCTATTGTCCTGTAGCCCATCCCAGCCTTGTGCAGGTCTACAATTTTATCCCTGATGTCCTTACACAGCTCTCTGGTCTTGGCCATTGTGGAGAGGTTGGAGTCTGGTTGATTGAATGTGTGGACAGGTGTCTTTTATACAGGTAACGAGTTCAAACAGGTGCAGTTAATACAGGTAATGAGTGGAGAACAGGAGGGCTTCTTAAAGAAAAACTAACAGGTCAATGAGAGCCGGAATTCTTACTGGTTGGTAGGTGATCAAATACTCATGCCATGCAATAAAATGCAAATTAATTACTTAAAAATCATACAATGTGATTTTCTTGATTTTTGTTTTCGATTCCGTCTCTAACAGTTGAAGTGTACCTATGATAAAAATTACAGACCTCTACATGCTTTGTAAGTAGGAAAACCTGCAAAATCGGCAGTGTATCAAATACTTGTTATCCCCACTGTATATATATTTTTGTTGTTGTTGTAATTCCTTATTTACGTAAGTATTCAGACCCTTTGCTACCAGACTCGAAATTGAGCTCAGGTGCATCCTGTTTCCATTGATCATCCTTGAGCTGTTTCTACAACTTCATTGGAATCCACCTGCGGTAAATTCAATTGATTGGACATGATTTGGTCCTCTGTAGCTCAATTGGTAGAGCATGGCGCTTGTAACGCCAGGGTAGTGGGTTCGATCCCCGGGACCACCCATACGTAAAAATGTATGCACACATGACTGTAAGTCGCTTTGGATAAAAGCGTCTGCTAAATGGCTTATTTTTATTATTATTTGTAAAGGCACACACCTTTCTATATAAGGTCCCAAAGTCGACAGTGCATGTCAGAGCAAAAACCAAGCCATGAGGTCGAAGGAATTGTCCGGAGAGCTCCGAGACAAGATGGTGTCGAGGCACAGATATGGGGAAGGGTACCAAAAAAATGTCTGCAGCGTTGAAGGGCCCCAAGAACACAGTGGCCTCCATCATTCTTAAATGGAAGAAGTTTGGAACCACCAAGACTCTTCCTAAGTTTAGTATTTTTTATAAATTTGCAAAAATGTCTAAAACCTGTTTTTGCTTTGTCATTATGGGATATTGTGTGTAGATTGATGAGGAAAAAAAACAATTTAATACTGTCAAGACTCAACATTAATATGGACCTCCCCGTGGCACTATAACGGGCACATGTTTATAGCTCTTGATTTGTTTGACTTAGAGTGATGACATTTGGCACACATGCTCAGGGATATGAGTCTAGCTAACCCACGCAATATCTCAGACACCACTGGCCCGATTATGACCAAATTTGGGTGAATGATGAGTCTTGCCAGAGAGTTCCGGCATTTACAAAAGTACACTGATTGGCCCAGGGGGGCGTTATAGTAATCAACTGGATATACGTTAGTCACACACGATGTCTCAGACACCACTAGCCCCATTTTGAGGAAACTTGAGTGAATGTGTCTTTTCATAAAGATCCTTCATTTACAAAATTACACTGATTTGCCCAAGGGGGGCGCTGCATCTTTCGTGGGGGACAACATGTTTACTGTTGCCTTGTAGAGTTCGATATGATCTTAAACAATTGAAATCACCCCGATACTGTTTGCTGGAACCTGAAAGTGACCCACACTGTTCAGTGTTGATTTCCCATTGGGCCTGAGAAAATGCTTAATACCAAGGTAATAATAAATAATAATACGCCATTTAGCAGACGCTTTTATCCAAAGCGACTTACAGTCATGCGTGCATACATTTTTGTGTATGGGTGGTCCCGGGGATCGAACCCACTACCTTGGCGTTACAAGCGCCGTGCTCTACCAGCTGAGCTACAGTATGACATGAAACAGGTAATAGTGATATGTGTAAAATGACAAGACTCATGATAAAAGGAGTAATTTGGTTGGTTAAGTACAAGCTTCAACACACTTTTTTTATTGGTCGACAGTTGTTTTTCTATTCCAATTTTTATTCGGATACGGTTGACCAATAAAAAAAAGTGTGTGGTGAAGCGTCTACTTGACCAACCAAATTACTCAATGGCTGTCCTTAGCTACACTGAACAAAAATATAAATCGCAACATGCAACAATTTTAAAGATTTTACTGAGTTACAGTTCATATAAGGAAATCAGTCAATTTAATCAAATTCATTAGCCCCTAATCTATGGATTTCACATGACATGGAATACAGATATGCATCTGTTGGTCACAGATACCTTTAAAAAAAAGGTAGGGGCATGGGTCAGAAAACCAGTCAGTATCTGGTGTGACCACCATTTGCCTCATGCAGCGTGACACATCTCATTCGCATAGAGTTGATCAGGCTGATTGATTGTGGCCTGTTTGATGTTGTCCCACTCCTCTTCAATGGCTGTGCGAAGTTGCAGGATATTGGCGGGAACTGGAACACGCTGTCGTACACGTAAATCCAGAGCATCCCAAACATGCTCAATGGTGACATGTCTGGTGAGTATGCAGGCCATGGAAGAACTGGGACATTTTCAGCTTCCAGGGATTGTGTACAGATCCTTGTGACATGGGGCCGTGCATTATCATGCTGAAACATGAGGTGATGGCAGCGGATGAATGGCACGACAAAGAGCCTCAGAACATCATCACGGTATCTCTGTGCATTCAAAATGCCATTGATAAAATGCAATTGTGTTCATTGTCCGTAGTTTACGCCATCCCATACCATAACCCCACCCCCACCATGGGGCACTCTGTTCATGACGTTATCAGCAGACCGCTCGCCCACACGCCGCCATACACGCAGTCTGCCATATGTCCTGTACAGTTGAAACCGGGATTCATACGTGAAGAGCAAACTTCTCCAGCGTGCCAGTGGCCATCAAACGTGAGCCCACTGAAGTCAGTTATGACGCCAAACTGCAGTCAGGTCAAGACCCTGGTGAGGACAACGAGCACGCAGATGAGCTTCCCTGTGACGGTTTCTGACAGTTTGTGCATAATTCTTCAGTTGTGTAAACCCACAGTTTCATCAGCTGTCCAGGTGGCTGGTCTCAGACGATCCCGCAGGTGAAGAAGCCGGATGTGGAGGTCCTGGGCTGGCATGGTTACACGTGGTCTGCGGTTGTGAGGCCGGTTGGACATACTGCCAAATTCTCTAAAACGACGTTGGAGGCAGTTTATGGTAGAGAATTGAACATTCAAAGGAGAAATGCTCACTAACGGGGACAAAATTTGAGAGAAAGGCTTTTTGTTTTTATGGAACATTTCTGGGATCTTTTATTTCATCTCATAAAACATTGACCATGTTGTGTTTATATTTTTGTTCAGTGTAATTGGATAGTGTTAATTTGGAAGCACTTTCTTGTTCAGTGCCTAATAACATTAAATTATCATTATGTTATGGTAACTTTAGTACTAAATGAATGAGTATTGGGAATAAATGAGTGACTGTTTGCATACAAACAGCTACCAATTAATAACCATACTTGGTTATTGCCTGTTATTAGGGTACTGGAAGAAGTAATGCAAACATTTGTTGCAAGCTTGATACTGTAACACATCAAAGCTTTTTATTTATTAGTCATACTGTACATTCAAAATACATTTTCACAGTTAAAATATTGCATTACAATTTCACCCCGGTAATCATCAAGTTAGTAGATATGCAACATACATCATCAAATGGGTATTCTTTGCCACATGTTCTACTAATTTCTTCAGCAAATCACACTTCACTTTGAATTAAAAGTCTCAAATTCCAAACAAGAGCAACTCACACAAGTTACAAACTGCTTTGTAAATAACCAAAGCAAGTGACACCCCAACTCCTCCACTGTCTATACCATCTCTTGTTTAGGATATAAGACATATCCATTGACGGCACATTTAATTCCATAAATGCAACGAAGACACAAAATAATAACTTGAAAAATGTCTGGTCGATGAAATTAAAGCAAGGCTGGTGGTTTTAGGCACCGATTCTTTAAATGAAGATTGGTTTGCCCACATTTTATTACATGGGCATTATATGCTAGCATAAGACATTATTTCAATGGTAAATGCTAAATAACATTCGATAATCTTGTTTAGGTTCATAGATGGATGGTGCATATATACCTTATGGTTACTATAGAGACAAGGGGCAATTAATAAGACATATGACATTTCCTTGTTCTGAAGTCCAGGTTTTCAGTATACTTTGCCTACTTTTAAAATATAAAACATTTGGCAGAGCTGATGATCATTTAGGAATTGCTAAACGACTATTGTCCAGTAAGACCAGTGGTTCTGAGCAGACTGCAACCACTGATGGTAAACAGTATATTCTCTGAAGCAGGGGGCAGAATTCTAAAACCACCATAGGGCATATGAATGTAGCAGTGCAACTCGGTTTTCAAATGCACCACTACCTGCTCTCTTGACAGTTTTTGAGACCTGGGATCTTCCACTGACCAGTGAGGGTATTTGAGTGACATGTGCGCTGCATGAGAGGGAGATACCAGTCGCTCACGTGGTTTGAAGTCCAAAGCTTAAAGGCAAGCACACATGGATGAGTCAAAGTGGAGCATACTACTGTCTAGGTAGTGAGGGAAGGTATGGTACAGTCATAGTTTGTTTGAGAAGATCCCAGGGCTAGCCACTAGGGCCCATCTGCAGCTGATCCTGCTTATGCTGGGCCAGCCACTGTAAGATCTGTTGCTTCAGCTCCTCGTTGGGCCGGATCTGGTCCATGGTGAGGGGGCTGCGGTTGAACGGGTCTGTCTGATCACTGTAGGGAAATTTAGATTGATACTCAATACCGTACAAAAAACTTGATCTCGGGCCGCATGTTTCAAGCCGCTCAGAGTAAGACTGCTGCTTTAGGATCAACTTTGTATTTTAGATTACAATGAATAAGACTACATGGACAGGTGGGGACCAGATCTTAGATCAGCATTCCTATTCTGAGATGCTTGATGCATACGGTCCCTGGAATAAACCAGCAGCACGTAGACATACTACTACTAAGGGAATCACTCACCTAAGTAAGTGCCGTGCTATGGTCGAGCGATCGACCGTGACATTGGAGGAGGGGAGCAGCACAGGGTCGAGCATCAGCGTGGACATAATGGGGTCCAGGAACTCGTCTGGGGCGTCCGCGTACGTTTCCTCATCCTGCAGCTGCCGGTCTGCATGAGACTAAGACAGGAGACAGGCAGTAGTTATTTGTTTAGGGTTATGGTATGGAGAGGGCATAGTGGTACAGTATAATGTGATTTTATACAGATCTAACCTTTATTTTGTCAGCAAGGAGACTGAAACCCACAATAACTTCTCCGGGCTTGTTGATCTTCTTCAGGACTCGGACAGTCTGAGAGAAGAGCGTGGGAGAGTAGGAGCGCCCGTCTTTTGGGACAGTGGCACAGAAATGATCTTCATCACTGCCGAAGAGAAAACCGACATTGTTAGAGTCGCTAGAAACCAAATAGCCACCATATTTGCCACACATGGATTCAAATGGTACTTCAAAAAAACATTCAACTAATTTAGTTATGCTTGACTGTGCTTGCCTGGCACAATATAACCATCCAAAACATGCAAACACCACCCACCTGGCACTCCAGGCAAACACTCAAAATATTTGAACGACTTCAAATACAGGTCTGAAGTACGGATGGAAAAAGCAAGCGAATTTCAACCCAAAAAACTTCTGAGTCTTGTATTAGCCTTGAAATATTGTCGTTTTGAAACGTACCCCAGGTTAAGGTAGATGGTGCAGATATCGGAGACCAGTTGTTGGGGCTTGAAGTCAAATTCGCTGAAGTCTTTCACCTTCAGGGCGCCCATCTTGGGGCCGACCAGGTGCTGCAGGAAGTGGTTGAGCATGGAGATGATCCTCTCGGCCATGAAAGGGTGCACAAAAATACCCTTGATCTCTGGGATATCATGGAGAGGGAGAAGCGAGTAGGAGTTTTAATATACTCATTTACACAGAGTGTACAAAACATTAGAAACACCTGCTCTTTCCATGACAGACTGAATCCAGTTGATTGTGTATGTGTGCCATTGAAAGGGTGAATGGGCAAGACAAAATATTTAAGTGCCTTTGAATGGGGTATGGTAGTAGGTGCCAGGCGCACCGGTTTGATTGTGTCTAGAACTGCAACGCTGCTGGGTTTTTCACGCTCAACAGTTTCCCGTGTGTATCAATAATAGTCCACCACCCAAAGGACATCAATCCAACTTGACACAACTGTGGGAAGCATTGGAGTCAACATGGGCCAGCATCCCTGTGGAACGCTTTAGACACCTTGTAGAGTCCATGCCCTGACAAATTGAGGCTGTTCTGAGGGCAAAAGGTGTTCCTAATGTTTTGTATCCTCAGTGTACAACACAGTGCCATCAAATATAAATTATTGCCATTTACCTTTAACAGGGCAATCTCTTAATTCTGCTTATGGTTTCACTAACTCAATGAACTGGACAATGATGTCTAAAAATGCTCCCGAGTGGCGCAGTGGTCTAAGGCACTGCATCGCAGTGCTAGCTGTGCCACTAGAGATCCTGGTTCGAATCCAGGCTCTGTCGTAGCCGGCCGCGACCGGGAGACCCATGGGGCGGCGCACAATTGGCCCAGCGTCGTCCAGGGAAGGGGAGGGAATGGCCGGCAGGGATGTAGCTCAGTTGGTAGAGCATGGCGTTTGCAACGCCAGGGTTGTGGATTCGCTTCCCCACGGGGGGCCAGTATATAAAAAATAATAATGTATGCACTCACTAACTGTAAGTCGCTCTGGATAAGAGCGTCTGCTAAATGACTAAAATGTAATGTAAATGTAAAAAAAATATACATAAACACCCATAGTTTGTGTAGCTCTAGATAGAGACGTATGTCCAAGACATTATCCATTCATTGTTATCCATTCATCCTCCCTCTCCAACTAACCTGATGTGAGGAAAGCCAGAGTGCCGATGGTCTCGTTGGACATGATGTTATGGAAGCGTGCCAGCTGTCCCAACATCTGCAGACTGGACTCCTTCTCCCTGAGGGCATCAGGAGCCAGGCCCACCCACTCGCCATGGTCCTTCTCCAGCTGCAGAAGCTTGATCTTGCTCAGGTACTACCACGACAAGGACCAGTACAGAGAGAAGTAGTGAGAAAATCTGACAGTTTAAATGTAGGATCTTCATGTAAACCAGGGAATATCAGCTAGATTCAGCCGCGGGCCAATTTCTTCTTGAGCGGTTGGTCAGGCGGCCGGAACATAATTATAAATAATTTGTAGACTGCAAATTGACTGCAAGAAGCCCAAACAGACATCATATTTTATTAAAACATAATCATTTCAAACCTTGCTTACATTTGTATACCATCACATATACAGTATCTCTCTATTATGCGTGGGAATACTTTGGACCAGATTTCCAAAATGAAAACCAATTGGGGCTGATTTTCTCGTGTTCTTACGGTCTTTTATGTCCCAAAGAATGTATAAAAAAGATTGATGAGTAGAGGCTGGTGAGATGAGCATGACTCATCGTAACAGTCAGACTGGGACCATGTGTTTAATACAGTTTGTTGATTCCATTCCAGCCATTACAAAGAGCACGTCCGCCGATTTAAAGGGGCACCAGCCACTACTGAGATGGATATGTCAATATAAGTCAATGCTAGGAATGTCCTTTTCATTCAAACGAGAGCTAAATGCTGACAGTTTCTCACCTGTATAGCTTCGTCGAGCAGGAAGATGGCGTCGTTCATCAGGAGATTCAGATACCGCAGGAAAAGTGGAGGATTCATGGCCTCGAGGTTCTCGGATGCATAAACAGCAAGACTCTGAAGTCAACAACATGCCACGTAAGCATTTTGGTGCAGAACTGAAAATCAATAGCCGTGTGTGTTCTGCTGTCTTCAATAAGGATGACTCTACATGTGATACCATCTAAATAACTAAGACAAAAAGGGAGACAAGCTTGCCTTAATGCTCTCCCTGTAGCTCTCCTTCCCCCACATGTACCTGAGGATGGGATACATAGGTCTCCTGTAGTTGAACTTCTGTTCAAACTGGTGAGGGTCACCTGAGGAGAAACGTCAATAACATACAAGTCACATCATGCATGCACTTGAGCTTCATCACAAAGGTTTAGATTCTAGCACACACAAACCCATGCGAGCAAGACACACACACACACACTTGCTCACACACTAAACCCACCAGTGAACTCAATGTCCACAAACACAGCGATGAGCGCCTCGGCCAGGTGAGGGGCGTGGCGGTAGGAGCAGAAGACCCTTTGACGCTGGAACATGATTGGCTGGGCCGTGCCGGACGATGCCGGTTCCATGTGGGGCATCACCGCCTCCAGCACCTCTGCCAGCTTCGCCCGCAAATGAGGGTTCTTCATCCTGGGTACATGGGTAAAGAGTAAAACAGATGACTCTGAACGGTAGACGCATAAACCCCTTAGGAATATCACATCCAGAAGAGTGATTGTTGTAACAGCCAATGGGGATCCACAATTGAGATAAACAGACCTCAGGATTTTATATGTACCAGGATACATGAATATTATGCACAGAGGTGTAAACATGTGGCCTGGTACTGTGTGTGTGTGTGTGTGGGGTGAACTCAAGTCCTCCCCCTCTCTCCCCTACCTCTCCACGTTTCCCATGAACACAGTGATGAAGTTGAGGACCTGCTCCAAGCTCTCGGCAGAAGACTCCAGGACCTCGTCGGCAAAGCGGCGGAGGAAGACAAAGAAATCTCCCAAGTTCTCTGCAAAGAACTCTGCAGACGTACAAGAATCATTTTGATAACCAACCCCTCTTAGTAGCCACCCTTTAAATACACTCTCTACCAGAGGAGGCTGGTGGGAGAGGCTATAGGAGGATGTGCTCTTTTTAATGGCTGGAATGGAGTCAAACATGTTGTTTCCATGTGTTTGATGTTTCCATTAATTCCATTCCAGCAATTACAATGAGCCCGTCCTACTATAGCTACTCCCACCAGCCTCCTCTGCTCTCTACTTATGTGTTATTCTCTCACTCACAACTCTTTTATAGCACTGTCATTGGGACTTGTGCAAATTATTATTAATTTTGCTGTTATTTAGCACAGTGGTTCCCAACCTTTTATGAAGCGTGGCACATCTTGATGGGATAAAAAATTGTTGCACACCTAAAATGTCCATATTAATTAATTTAGTGGTAATGACCTCCATCTTATCTGATCCTTACTGCAAAGAATCTATTTTCTGTCACAATTTTTTTTTATAGATTAAATCGGGTTTATTTGAACTATTTTCATAGTTTGCATAGTTCCTTACTAGGCGGCAGGTAGCTTAGTGGTTAAGAGCGTTGTGCCAGTAACCGAAAGGTTCTAATCCCCGAGCTGACTAGGTGAAAAATCTGTCGATGTGCCCTTGAGCAAGGCACTTAACCCTAATTGCTCCTGTAAGTCGCTCTGGATAAGAGCGTCTGCTAAATGACAAAAAATTGAAATGACAAAAAAATATATAAAAAGATACAACAAATATTTAAAAAAATAAAAATAATGATGATTCATTTGTGTCCAACTTTAAGAGCGTCCCGCAATCTGTGCAGGAAATAAATAAAAAGTGTAGCTCCGTTTTGAACGGATTGAGCTTTTAATGAGCGGTTTTCTGCATTGTAAAAGGTGCAACCACGGCCACAAAGCCATGTTCAGTTTGTTTCTATGGCAGAGGCTGTGGCACAGCTAAGCCTAATCAGACTTGCCTGTGCTAATGGTTTTCACAGGCGAAGTCAAATGATACAAATTACTTTGCTCGTGATGCGTGCCCCTCAAATGATATAAATGTAACAACAGCCTGAGTGAACTGGACTTGAAACAACGATACAGATGAAACCATGTGCCATTCAATGCAATATCTGAGCGGCACTGGTGCACCCATTCCACAGGTCATGTTTATAAGTGAGTGTTCAAAACAATTATCAAGATTAGGAAAACATTTGCGGCACACCTGAGAGTTCCTCAAGGCACACCAGTGTGCCACGGCGCACCGGTTGAAAACCACTGATTTAGCACCTCTATTGTACGCACTGACTGCAAGTCAGCATAAGAGCATCTGTCAAATGACTGAAAACGTGATGTCATGGTTGATGGCGCAACATTGAAAAAACTGCCAAAAGTTGAGTTGTTGACGGCCTTTGCTCCTCATCGGCCGACTGGTCTAACTAAGTAAGTAAACAAGCAAGGTTGACGGACAGTTTTACCTGCAATGACTGTGATACTTGGTTGTCTTTCCTACCTTAGTTAAATGCCCTGACTAAGTCTCCCTGCAAAAAAATTAAAAGTAAACTGACAGAGGGAGGGAGGGGCAGCTACCTGGCATGTGACAGAGCAGGCTGTTGTGTAGCGGCGGCAGGGGGAAGGAGAGCTGGATGTGCTCGGGCCCCTGGTTGCTGAGGCCCAGTTGAACTAGGAGTGTGGCGCTGGACGCCTGCAGGTTGAGGCAGCACTGCAGCATGCCCGGCTGAGTGGCTGCTGCCTTGGTCGACAGGTAGACCGTCATTAGGCGCTCAAACTGCTCGCGGAGCTGCTCGGCCGCCGGGCCGCCCGTGAGCTGGGCCTCCCGCCACGTACCCTGCAGCCGGTGGAGCGACTGGTTCATCTTCACCATCTGCTCATGGAGTCTAGGGAGAGGAAAGGAGAATACACAATACAATAAAACTTTCTTAACCATATGTTACAGCGAACAATTGGAATTTGTCAAGGTCCAGTTCACAACGTTAGATACAGTACATATTAGGGGTGTAACGATCCATCTACTACATCGATGTATCGATTTATATTCCTATGATCCAACTACATCGATCTGTGCTCGGCGAGTTGGCCTTTTGGACAACATATCAATCTAACATCGTTTTAAAATGTAATAAATCGATTGTATCGATACTAGGAAATAACCCATTTGATTTAAGCACGTCAGACTTTATATGGATGTTTTTTCTTAGCACTTTTAATGATAAAGGCTTTAAACATTACTCGATTCAGTCTGCCTATCCGTGACGTCATCGCCCCGCGCCAGCAGCAGCGCAAAGGCGCAAAGACAACAAAACATAGCATGGCGGACGACAGAGGAGAAGCCGACGAGCGAGAAATTATCAAGCCACCATTGCGGTCCTTACAAGAAACAGGAATCTAGGAAACTTCACCTGCACTGTCCAGTATCCAGGTATTTATTTCAGTCACACTGGTTGAATTTTTGGCTAAAAGGTTACTGAATCGATTTCAAGTCACTGAATCGTTTCGGATCGTATCGTTCTAAATGAACCAATATCGTCCTTGAATCGTATCGACAACCACGAATCGTGATACAAATCGAATCGTTGTTAAAACGAATCGTTACACCCCTAGTACATATGGCTCAGCTGTTATGAAGGATAACACTGAGACGTTATCACAACTCTACTCCAAGGGCCAGGTTGCCGGGCACAGATCGAGCATACTCCTGGACTTAAACCCATGCTCAATGGAGAACCACTGAGAGTTTTTTCGTGTGTGTCAAGAAACAGGCTTAATCTGGGTCAGAAAAAACAGCACCAAAAGTATTGTGTACTAACATGGTAAGTAGAACTTTCTTCATGCACAAACCCAAAACCCTGAGATGACATACTAATGCTCATCATATGGATACAGCATTGCTAGGTCAGGGGTATATTCAGTTAGGCGATATGTTCACAAATTTGCAGATAGAAATGCATTGAATAGACCTGACATGATTCCCTATTCTACGTGAAAGACAATCATATCTATCCTATAATTGTTATTCTATCTGAATGATCTGTAACGTTGCACCCTTCTGAACAGGGCCAGTTAGTTACCTGTGGAAGCCCAGGTGCAGGGTCATCTGGGTGAGGATGAGGTTCTCAGTAAGGAGGCTGTATGACTGGGCATACTCCACCGACTGCTGGGGGGGGAGGGGGACGAGACACGTCTCTTTGTCCAGACCTAATGATCAATGAGAAAATTACGATAGATTCATATTTACTAACATAAAATAGAGAATCAACTATGTAAAAAGGACATCCAACGACCCAGACACACATGCACGCACACATGCACTCATATAAAAGTATGCACACACACCTCTGGCGTGCACATTGCGGTTGCGCCGCTCCTCCTCGCTGAGCTCCTTGAGCGCGCAGTAGGTAGGGTTGAAGGTGAGTAGCTTGGGTGAGCGCGGCCGGCAGAAGGGCTGGCACAGCTTGAGCAGTGCGGCGCCCAGGTTGAGGAAGAAGGCGTCTGAGGCATACATCTGGAAGAAGATCTCAGGCATCTGGTTGGCCCAGATCTTGGTGCGCCCGGCGTTGGCCTGCAGGCAGCCACCCAGCCAGGAGAGCAGCAGGTGGCGCGTCTCACCCGACTGCTGCAGCAGGTTCTTCAGGAGCTGATGCAGCTTGTCATGGAACTGGCCCATGAACTGGGAGGAAAGGAGAGCAGGATAGGATACGTCAATAACTAGACGGGAGCAGAGTATGTAAGCGGAGTTGAGCGGTCGGAAAGCGTGCGCACCGGCACTCCTAGTCCTTTCCAACCGCTCCACTAAAAACCACTCCGCGCTCACAGGAAAAAAAATAAAAAAATGCCGCTCCAAATCTGCTCCATTCACTAAAAATCACAATTTAATCAACACCCATCTATTTTTGTGACTACCTGGACCTACCATTTGGTTTTGAAGTATTAAAACCAAACCATATGTTTTGAAAGAAAAGTATTTTAGAAGCGCTCATCATTTCAAATAGGCTACATGTAATATTAAACAGCATGTAAACACTAAATAGGTCAGGAGCCAGACAGGGAGCCTAAAAAGGAACGAAAATGAATTATTTAGGCTATATGATTTCAAGGCTTTAGCCTACAAAGAAATACATTGTGAAGCACTTGCGAGTGCGACACAATAGGCTGAAAGACCCAGCCACATTTTATCTTCAATGCCCTTGCTGATGGAAGGAGGTTTTCACTCAAAATCTCACGATACATGGCCCCATTCATTCTTTCCTTTACACGGATCAGTCGTCCTGGTCCCTTTGCAGAAAAACAGCCCCAAAGCATGATGTTTCCACCCCCATGCTTCACAGTAGGTATGGTGTTCTTTGGATGCAACTCAGCATTCTTTGTCCTCCAAACACGACGAGTTGAGTTTTTACCAAAAAGTTCTATTTTGGTTTCATCTGACCATATGACATTCTCCCAATCCTCTTCTGGATCATCCAAATGCACTCTAGCAAACTTCAGACGGGCCTGGACATGTACTGGCTTAAGCAAGGGGACACGTCTGGCACTGCAGGATTTGAGTCCCTGGCGGCGTAGTGTGTTACTGATGGTAGGCTTTGTTACTTTGGTCCCAGCTCTCTGCAGGTCATTTACTAGGTCCCCCCGTGTGGTTCTGGGATTTTTGCTCACCGTTCTTGTGATCATTTTGACCCCACGGGGTGAGATCTTGCGTGGAGCCCCAGATCGAGGGAGATTATCAGTGGTCTTGTATGTCTTCCATTTCTTAATAATTGCTCCCACAGTTGATTTCTTCAAACCAAGCTGCTTACCTATTGCAGATTCAGTCTTCCCAGCCTGGTGCAGGTCTACAATTGTGTTTCTGGTGTCCTTTGACAGCTCTTTGGTCTTGGCCATAGTGGAGTTTGGAGTGTGACTGTTTGAGGTTGTGGACAGGTGTCTTTTATACTGATAACAAGTTCAAACAGGTGCCATTAATACAGGTAACGGGTGGAGGACAGAGGAGCCTCTTAAAGAAGAAGTTACAGGTCTGTGAGAGCCAGAAATCTTGCTTGTTTGTAGGTGCCCAAATACTTATTTTCCACCATAATTTGCAAATAAATTCATTAAAAATCCTACAATGTGATTTTCTGGAAATGTTTTCCTCATTTTGTCTGTCATAGTTGACATGTACCTATGATGAAAACTACAGGCCTCTCACATCTTTTTAAGTGGGAGAACTTGCACAATTGGTGGCTGACTAAAAAAGTATTTGATCCCCTGCTGATTTTGTACGTTTGCCCACTGACAAATAAATGATCAGTCTATACTTTTAATGGTAGGTTTATTTGAACAGTGAGAGACAGAATAACAACAACAAAATCCAGAAAAACGAATTTCAAAAATTTTATAAATTGATTTGCATTTTAATGAGGGAAATAAGTATTTGACCCCCTCTCAATCAGAAAGATTTCTGGCTCCCAGGTGTCTTTTATACAGGTAACGAGCTGATTAGGAGCACACTCTTAAAGGGAGTGCTCCTAATCTCCGTTTGTTACCTGTATAAAAAGACACCTGTCCACAGAAGCAATCAATCAATCAGATTCCAAACTCTCCACCATGGCCAAGACCAAAGAGCTCTCCAAGGATGTCAGGGACAAGATTGTAGACCTACACAAGGCTGGAATGGGCTACAAGACCATCGCCAAACAGCATGGTGAGAAGGTGACAACAGTTGGTGCAATTATTCGCAAAAGGAAGAAACACAAAAGAACTGTCAATCTCCCACGAACTGGGGCTCCATGCAAGATCTCACCTCGTGGAGTTGCAATGATCATGAGAACGGAATCAGCCAAGAACTACATGGGAGGATCTTGTCAATGATCTCTAGGCAGCTGGGACCATAGTCACCAAGAAAACAATTGGCAACACACTACGCCGTGAAGGACTGAAATTCTGCAGCGCCCGCAAGGTCCCCCTGCTCAAGAAAGCACATATACAGGCCCGTCTGAAGTTTGCCAATGAATGATTCATCTGAATGATTCAGAGGAGAACTGAGTGAAAGTGTTGTGGTCAGATGATCCCAAAGACCTCGATTTTGGTCTCAACTCAACTCGCTGTGTTTGGAGGAGGAGGAATGCTGCCTATGACCCCAAGAACACCATCCCCACCGTCAAACATGGAGGTGGAAACATTATGCTTTGGGGGTGTTTTTCTGCTAAGGGGACAGGACAACTTCACCGCATCAAAAGGGACGATGGACGGGGCCATGTACCGTCAAATCTTGGGTGAGAACCTCCTTCCCTCAGCCAGGGCATTGAAAATGGGTCATGGATGGGTATTCCAGCATGACAATGACCCAAAACACACGGCCAAGGCAACAAAGGAGTGGCTCAAGAAGAAGCACATTAAGGTCCTGGAGTGGCCTAGCCAGTCTCCAGACCTTTATCCCATAGAAAATATGTGGAGGGAGCTGAAGGTTTGAGTTGCCAAACGTCAGCCTCGAAACCTTAATGACTTGAAGAAGATCTGCAAAGAGGAGTGGAACAAAATCCCTCCTGAGATGTGTGCAAACCTGGTGGCCAACTACAAGAAACGTCTGACCTCTGTGATTGCCAACAAGGGTTTTGCCACCAAGTACTAAGTCATGTTTTGCAGAGGGGTCAAATACTTATTTCCATCATTAAAATGGAAATCAATTTATAAAATTTTTGTTATTCTGTCTCTCACTGTTCAAATAAACATATCATTCAAATTATAGACTGATCATTTCTTTGTCAGTGGGCAAACGTACAAAATCAGCAGGGGATCAAATACTTTTTTCCCTCACTGTATACACAGTTGAAGTCGGAAGTTTACATACACCTTAGCCAAATACATTTAAACAATTCCTGACATTTAATCCTAGTAAAAATTCCCTGTCTTAGGTCAGTTAGGATCACCACTTTATTTTAAGAATGTGAAATGTCAGAATAATAGTAGAGAGAATGATTTATTTCAGCTTTTATTCTTTCATCACATTCCCAGTGGGTCAGAAGTTTACATACACTCAATTAGTATTCGGTAGCATTGCCTTTAAATTGTTTAACTTGGGTTAAACGTTTTGGGTAGCCTTCCACAAGCTTCCCACAATAAGTTGGGTGAATTTTGGCTCATTCCTCCTGACAGAGCTGGTGTAACTGAGTCAGGTTTGTAGGCCTCCTTGCTCGCACACGCTTTTTCAGTTCTGCCCACAATTTTCTATAGGATTGAGGTCAGGGCTTTGTGACGGCCACTCTAATACCTTTACTTTGTTGTCCTTAAGCCATTTTGCCACAACTTTGGAAGTATGCTTGGGGTCATTGTCCATTTAGAAGACCCATTTGCGACCAAGCTTTAACTTCCTGACTGATGTCTTGAGATGTTGCTTCAATATATCCACATAATTTTCCTTCCTCATGATGCCATCTATTTTGTGAAGTGCACCAGTCCCTCCTGCAGCAAAGCACCCCCACAGCATGATGCTGCCACCCCCGTGCTTCACGGTTGGGATGGTGTTCTTTGGCTTGCAAGTTACCTCCTTTTTCCTCCAAACATAACGATGGTCATTATGGCCAAACAGTTCTATTTTTGTTTCATCAGACCAGAGGACATTATCCAAAAAGTACGATCTTTGTCTCCATGTGCAGTTGCAAACCGTAGTCTGGCTTTTTTATGGCGGTTTTGGAGCAGTGGCTTCTTCTTTGCTGAGCAGCCTTTCAGGTTATGTCGATATAGGACTCGTTTTACTGTGGATATAAATACCTTTGTACCCGTTTCCTCCAGCATCTTCACAAGGTCCTTTGCTGTTGTTCTGGGATTGATTTGCACTTTCCGCACCAAAGTACGTTCATCTCTAGGAGACAGAACGCCTCTCCTTCCTGAGCGGTATGACGGCTGCGTGGTCCCATGGTGTTTATACTTGCGTACTATTGTTTGTACAGATGAACGTGGTACCTTCAGGCGTTTGGAAATTGCGCCCAAGGATGAACCAGACTTGTGGAGGTCTACAAATTTTTTCCGAGGTCTTGGCAGATTTATTTTGATTTTCCCATGATGTCAAACAAAGAGGCACTGAGTTTGAAGGTAGGCCTTGAAATACATCCACAGGTACACCTCCAATTGACTCAAATGATGTCCTAGACTAAAAGCAATTTATGCTTGATTCGAAAATGTGGTCGGAGCCTCCAGAGGCATGCAGTGGCCAAATCGAGCTCTGTACCACATCGCCATGCACCTCCCAAATTATTTAACAATGCGGAGGGCTCTGTATAGCACCGCATTGACATGATTGGTTGACGGTAGGTGGGGGCGGTACATCCTGTATAAACACAAACTCACCCATTACATATATCACCAGTAGCACATTCACCGTTAATTCCTATAATTTCTAATCTACAATGTTTGTTACTTTGGTTACGGTCATATATTTTAATGCATTCAATATTATTCCAGTCTTCCTGTTCTCATTGTCGGAGTGGACACATTGTTTGCAGAGTGCACAACCTATGCTACACTTTTGAGAAACACGTTTTGGTTTATTTAATTCCATTTATGAGGCTACCTGGTCTGCGCGCAAATGTAGACATATAAATGTGCCCATTTGGGGATCTGATAGTATTTCTGATTGGCTTAACCTCACCTCAAACAGCAAGCAAACAAAGTCTGTTTTTACATCAATTGAGAACTACAATAGTTCCTCAATGTATTTGAAAAATCTTACCAGCTCTCTCCTTTTCGATAACCACTCAGCGTGAAAAGGGAAAAATGTAATGCTCTGATGCAGTGGACACATCATATAATACAGGCTTCTTATCAGTGCTCGACTTGGACTGAAATAGGTTCCGGTACTCATTTTGGGGACTGGCACTGTTTATATTTAGGTGCAGGAGCTCCACAATACTTTAGAGCTAATATTCTATAAGAGGTACAGGAGCTCACGCAGTAGAACATTTGAGGTGCCGGTACTCAGCTCCGGTGAGCTCTTGCCCAAGTCAAGCACTGCTTCTTATCCCTTGCACAAATAGCCTACAACTGTGTCTGTCCCAAGCTCACTGGTGTGGGAAACTGAGGGCCCAGAATATTTTATACAATGTTGCAAGTTCGCTAGCACAAGCTTTGGGCTGGACCCAAGTTAATAGTTGATACAATGTTTCAAGTTCGATGCAGACAGGCAATGTGTAGCCAATGTGATATATAGGATATTTATTTTTAAATCAGGATATTTTCTACCTGCAATGTTTTTATTTGTTGGCTTTATGTAGGCTATTTTTACATAATTGGCAATGGCAATAGAAGTTCCCATTCCCCCTAATTAGACGTGAACTGGCCGAATAGATTCAGTGGCTAGCTTTGCACTTTACTGGCTAACAGTAACTACTAAGGGTAAGTTATAACCTACATTTATTTTTGTTTTGTTTTTACATACTGGTAACAAGAGTCGTTCAAGGGAATTCGGGACATGGGTGACTAGTTAACGTTAGCTTGGCTCTCTCTGTGTGTTTCGACATTTCAAGAACTCGCAAAAACCATCAAGAGCTATGATGAAACTGGTTGTCATGAGGACCGCCACAGGAATAGAAGACCCAGAGTTACCTGTGCTGCAGAGGATAAGTTCATTAGAGTTACCATCCTCAGAAATTGCAGCCCAAATAAACATTAGACCAGTGGAAATGTGTCCTTTGGTCTTGAGTCAAATTGGAGATTATTGGTTCCAACCGCTGTGGCTTTGTGAGACGCGGTGTGGGTGAACGGATGATCTCTGCATGTGTATTTCCCACCGTAAAGCATGGAGGAGGTGTTATGGTGTGGGGGTGCTTTGCTGCTGACACTGTCTGTGATTTATTTAGAATTCAAGGCACACTTAACCAGCATGGCTACCACAGCATTCTGCAGCGATACGCCATCCCATCTGGTTTGGGCTTAGTGGGACTATCATTTGTTTTTCAACAGGACAATGACCCAACACACCTCCAGGCTGTGTAAGGGCTATTTTACCAAGAAGGAGAGTGATGGAGTGCTGCATCAGATGACCTGGCCTCCTCAATCCCCTGACCTCAACCCAATTGAGATGGTTTGGGATGAGTCGGACCGCAGAGTGAAGGAAAAGCAGCTAACAAGTGCTCAGCATATGTGGGAACTCCTTCAAGACTGTTGGAAAAGCATTCCAGGTGAAGCCGGTTAAGAGAATGCCAAGAGTGTGCAAAGCTGTCATCAAGGCATAGGGTGGCTATTTTAAGAATATCAAATATATTTTGATTTGTTTAACACTTCTTTGGTTACTACATGATTCCATATGTGTTATTTCATAGTTTTGATGTCTTCACTATTATTCTACAATGTAGAAAATAGTTAAAATAAAGAAAAAACCCTGAATGAGTAGGTGTGTCCAAACCTTTGACTGGTACTGTAAGTATTCAGACCCTTTACTCAGTACTTTGTTGAAGCACCTTTGGCAGCGATTACAGCCTCAAGTCTTTTTGGGTATGGCACACCTGTATTTGGGGAGTTTCTCCCATTCTTCTATGCAGATCCTCTCAAGCTCTGTCAGGTTGGATGGGGAGCATTGCTGCACAGCTATTTTCAGGTCTCTCCAGAGATGTTCGATCGGGTTCACGCAAGGACATTCAGAGACTTGTCCCGAAGCCACTCCTGCGTTGTCTTGGGTGTGTGCTTAGGGTCGTTGTCCTGTTGGAAGGTGAACCTTCTCATGGTCTGAGAGTCTTTAGGTGCCTTTTGGCAAACTCCAAGCGGGCTGTCATGTGCCTTTTCCTGAGGAGTGGCTTCCGTCTGGCCACTCTACCATAAAAGTTCTCCCATCTCCGCAGAGGAACTCTAGAGCTCTGTCAGAGTGACCATCGGGTTCTTGGTCAACCAAGGCCCTTCTCCCCCGATTGCTCTGTTTGGCCGGGCGGCCAGCTCTAGGAAGAGTCTTGGTGGTTCTAAACTTATTCCATTTAAGAATGATAGAGGCCACTGTGTTCTTGGGGACCTTCAATGCTGCAGACATTTGGTACCCTTCCCCAGACCTTTGCCTCGATACAATCCTGTCTCTGAGCTCTACGGACAATTCCTTCGACCTCATGGCTTGGTTTTTGACATGCATTGTCAACTGTGGGACCTTACAGTGGGGAAAAAAAGTATTTAGTCAACCACCAATTGTGCAAGTTCTCCCACTTAAAAAGATGAGAGAGGCCTGTAATTTTCATCATAGGTACACATCAACTATGACAGACAAAATGAGAAAAAAAAATCCAGAAAATCACATTGTAGGATTTGTAATGAATTTATTTGCAAATTATGGTGGAAAATAAGTATTTGGTCAATAACAAAAGTTTCTCAATACTTTGTTATATACCCTTTGTTGACAATGACACAGGTCAAACGTTTTCTGTAAGTCTTCACAAGGTTTTCACACACTGTTGCTGGTATTTTGGCCCATTCCTCCATGCAGATCTCCTCTAGAGCAGTGATGTTTTGGGGCTGTCGCTGGGCAACACAGACTTTCAACTCCCTCCAAAGATTTTCTATAGGGTTGAGATCTGGAGACTGGCTAGGCCACTCCAGGACCTTGAAATGCTTCTTCACGAAGCCACTCCTTCGTTGCCCGGGCGGTGTGTTTGGGGTCATTGTCATGCTGAAAGACCCAGCCACGTTTCATCTTCAATGCCCTTGCTGATGGAAGGAGGTTTTCACTCAAAATCTCACGATACATGGCCCCATTCATTCTTTCCTTTACACGGATCAGTCGTCCTGGTCCCTTTGCAGAAAAACAGCCCCAAAGCATGATGTTTCCACCCCCATGCTTCACAGTAGGTATGGTGTTCTTTGGATGCAACTCAGCATTCTTTGTCCTCCAAACATGACGAGTTGAGTTTTTACCAAAAAGTTATATTTTGGTTTCATCTGACCATATGACATTCTCCCAATCCTCTTCTGGATCATCCAAATGCACTCTAGCAAACTTCAGATGGGCCTGGACAAGCAGGGGGACACGTCTTGCAGTGCAGGATTTGAGTCCCTGGCGGCGTAGTGTGTTACTGATGGTAGGCTTTGTTACTTTGGTCCCAGCTCTCTGCAGGTCATTCACTAGGTCCCCCCGTGTGGTTCTGGGATTTTTGCTCACCGTTCTTGTGATCATTTTGACCCCACGGGGTGAGATCTTGCGTGGAGCCCCAGATCGAGGGAGATTATCAGTGGTCTTGTATGTCTTCCATTTCCTAATAATTGCTCCCACAGTTGATTTCTTCAAACCAAGCTGCTTACCTATTGCAGATTCAGTCTTCCCAGCCTGGTGCAGGTCTACAATTTTGTTTCTGGTGTCCTTTGACAGCTCTTTGGTCTTGGCCATAGTGGAGTTTGGAGTGTGACTGTTTGAGGTTGTGGACAGGTGTCTTTTATACTGATAACAAGTTCAAACAGGTGCCATTAATACAGGTAACGAGTGGAGGACAGAGGAGCCTCTTAAAGAAGAAGTTACAGGTCTGTGAGAGCCAGAAATCTTGCTTGTTTGTAGGTGACCAAATACTTATTTTCCACCATAATTTGCAAATAAATTCATAAAAAATCCTACAATGTGATTTTCTGGATTTTCTTTTCTGAATTTGTCTGTCATAGTTGACGTGTACCTATGATGAATATTACAGGCCTCTCTCATCTTTTTAAGTGGGAGAACTTGCACAATTGGTGGGTGACTAAATACTTTTTTTCCCCACTGTATATAGACAGGTGTGTGCCTTTCCAAATCATGTCCAATCAATTGAATTTACCACAGGTGGACTCCAATCAAGTTGTAGAAACATCACAAGGATGATCAATGGAAACAGGATGCATCTGAGCTCAATTTCTAGTCTCATCGCAAAGGGTCTGAATACTTATGTAAATAAGGTATATGTTTTCGCTTTGTCATTATGGGGTACTGCGTGTAGATTTATGATATATATATATATATATATATATTAATCAACTTTTAAATAAGGCTGTAACGTAACAAAAGATCTCTGAATACTTTCCAAATGTAGTGTATGGAAAAAAACACGTTTAAACATTTCTAGCAATCGATTGGTCGAAAGAACAGACGATTTTCGGTCGACCAAGATTTTTTTTGTTGTCGGGGACAGCCCTAATAGGTAGGCCTAAAGGTTTTTAGGCAAAATAACCCAATCAAAACGGAAAGCTCCTTAAAAGTAGGAATATGCCAGGCCTTTTGGGCCAAAATCATTTATGTCCTATTGTATAGATATTAAAAGAGATCAGATTTTTTGTTTATATATACTTTGCTACAATGACACACTTAGTTATCTACCCACCTCGTTCCTTTCTTTTAGCATGTCCACGTAGTAAGTACACCATCATCAAATCAAATGTTATTTGTCACATACACGTGTTTAGCAGATGTTATTGCGGACACGACATCACTGCACGCCCTCTCTTGCTCTTGGTCCTTATCTTTGTTATGTCACCTTGATTTTACACCTCTGTGTTTTATTAGTTTCTTTATGAAAATATTTAGCGAACTCCATGACAGTAGCTAAAGCAAAGGGCTATTAGTAGCACACAAGTAGACTACAAATGCATGCTGGGCCGGGCATGCCCTGAACTGGTGAAGTGAGCGCTACTGGAGCTCTACTGGAGCTCTACTGGAGCGAAATTGGAGCGGGCGAGAAGGCCGACGCTCCAGCCTTTGGGAATCTCGCTCCGCGCTCCAGTCAAATTGGGCACACTCCGCTCACATACTCTGGACGGGAGGTGATCACTTAACAACACTGTAACGTACACTTGTTGTTCGACTGGTGTGTTTATAAGATCTTGTGGTGTACTCTCTGGACAAAGCCCCATGTTATCTTGTCAGTGGATCATTTCAGCACACCATTTCTTGTTTAATTCAGATTGTAAAAAATACCACTGAATGCTATGATACCCTGTTATTGTCTGAAACTTATCAAAGTGGTGTTTAGAACAGGGGTGCTCAAACTTTTGGGCTTGGAGGCCAAAATATAATCTGAGTAGTGGGCCGTGGGCCGAACAAAGACATTTATTTAGAAATATAAATAAGGTAAACAATAGCTTTTTGGGGTCTTTAAACAATAGCTTTGTTAAGTAAGCAATCATAAAATCACACTTCAAATATTATTGAAATTGTAGCCATATAACTTCACACCTAACAACACATTCTGATTACCAGTATTAAAGATGTATAAAAAAATATGTAAGTGTTGTGGCACAGAAACTGCAACCAAGTTTCTATGTTCATAAGGCTAATAACTTGAATATGTTTCAATTTATTTAAAAGATGCACTACGCAGAAATCGCTCTGCCATTTCCTGGTTGCTAAAATTCTAGCTAACATTTCGCCTAATTTCAGTTTATGTGACAAAACAAGCAAGTATAGTGTAGAGAATCATTGTACCATCTAAACCGCTGTGAAATATATTTTCCATAACCAAAAATATTGTATTTTCAGCTGGTGTACAAAACCGAAAGTAAAAGATGCAAAAATAAATGTAAGATCGGGAAGCATAGAAATAGCGCACACAGAACATATCTACTGCTTCTTAGGCAGATCTATAACTTACATTATTTATTTTTATTTATTTGTAATTATTACCCCCTTTTTCTCCTCAATTTCATGATTACGATCTTGTCTCATCGCTGCAACTCCCCAATGGGCTCGGGAGAGAGGTGAAGGTCGAGTCATGCGTCCTCCGAAACATGACCCGCCAAGCCGCGCTTCTTAACACCCGCCTGCTTAACCCAGAAAACAGCTGCACCAATGTGTCGGAGGAAACACGGTTCAACTGACTACCGAAGTCAGTCTGCAGGCGCCCAGCCCGCCACAAGGAGTCGCTAGAGCGCGATGAGCCAAGTAAAGCCCCCCCAGCCAATTCCCCAAACCCGGACGACACTGGGCCAATTGTGCGCCCCCATATGGGACTCCCAGTCATTATCGAACCCCAGGCTGTAGTGACGCCACAACATTGCGATGCAGCCTTAGACTGCTGCGCCACTCGGGAGGCCCTATAACTTACATTCCAAATGTATGTGAATTTGGTTGGAGAGGCCAAAAAGTTACATATTGCAGCTTTAAATATGGGAAAGGTATTGAAAAGTTCAGGAAAACCTCAGGGAAGCTCATCAGGCAGAAGCACCTCTAGCCTTTTGGGGTGAAACAAAATATTGCCTTCTTGGCAGTGGATAATTGTTTATGTATTGTTAAAGTAAACATTTCAGCAATTCTGCACATTTTGGCATGGGGTGTAGAGAAACATTTGCAATTTCAAAGGTAATATCCTGCAATTGTTTATGCAGTTTAAAGCTAATTTTCTGCAATTCTACATATTGTGCCATGACTTATGCAATGTTCATATGATATCTGAGTGAGAGTGACTCAGACTAAGCTAGTGTCTGACACTTAGAATCTGTCTGACCTTTGGCAGTAAGCTACAGTGGGGAGAACAAGTATTTGATACACTGACGATTTTTCAGGTTTTCCTACTTACAAAGCATGTAGAGGTCTGTAATTTTTATCATAGGTACACTTCAACTGTGAGAGACGGAATCTAAAACAAAAATCCAGAAAATCACATTGTATGATTTTTAAGTAAAGAATTTGCATTTTATTGCATGACATAAGTATTTGATCACCTACCAACCAGTAAGAATTCCGGCTCTCACAGACCTGTTAGTTTTTCTTTAAGAAGCCCTCCTGTTCTCCACTCATTACCTGTATTAACTGCACCTGTTTGAACTCGTTACCTGTATAAAAGACACCTGTCCACACACTCAATCAAACAGACTCCAACCTCTCCACAATGGCCAAGACCAGAGAGCTGTGTAAGGACATCAGGGATAAAATTGTAGACCTGCACAAGGCTGGGATGGGCTACAGGACAATAGGCAAGCAGCTTGGTGAGAAGGCAACAACTGTTGGCGCAATTATTAGAAAATGGAAGAAGTTCAAGATGACGGTCAATCACCCTCGGTCTGGGGCTCCATGCAAGATCTCACCTCGTGGGGTATCAATGATCATGAGGAAGGTGAAGGATCAGCCCAGAACTACATGGCAGGACCTGGTCAATGACCTGAAGAGAGCTGGGACCACAGTCTCAAAGAAAACCATTAGTAACACACTACGCCGTCATGGATTAAAATCCTGCAGCGCACGCAAGGACCCCTTGCTCAAGCCAGCGCATGTCCAGGCCCGTGTGAAGTTTGCCAATGACCATCTGGATGATCCAGAGGAGGAATGGGAGAAGGTCATGTGGTCTGATGAGACAAAAATAGAGCTTTTTGGTCTAAACTCCACTCGCCGTGTTTGGAGGAAGAAGAAGGTACAACCCCAAGAACATCATCCCAACCGTGAAGCATGGAGGTGGAAACATCATTCTTTGGGGATGCTTTTCTGCAAAGGGGACAGGACGACTGCACCGTATTGAGGGGAGGATGGATGGGGCCATGTATCGCGAGATCTTGGCCAACAACCTCCTTCCCTCAGTAAGAGCATTGAAGATGGGTCGTGGCTGGGTCTTCCAGCATGACAACGACCCGAAACACACAGCCAGGGCAACTAAGGAGTGGCTCCGTAAGAAGCATCTCAAGGTCATGGAGTGGCCTAGCCAGTCTCCAGACCTGAACCCAATAGAAAATCTTTGGAGGGAGCTGAAAGTCCGTATTGCCCAGCGACAGCCCCGAAACCTGAAGGATCTGGAGAAGGTCTATAACGAGGAGTGGGCCAAAATCCCTGTTGCAGTGTGTGCAAACCTGGTCAAGACCTACAGGAAACGTATGATCTCTGTAATTGCAAACAAAGGTTTCTGTACCAAATATGAAGTTCTGCTTTTCTGAATACTTATGTCATGCAATAAAATGCAAATTAATTACTTTAAAATCATACAATGTGATTTTGTGGATTTTTGTTTTAGATTCCGTCTCTCACAGTTGAAGTGTACCTATGATAAAAATTACAGACCTCTACATGCTTTGTAAGTAGGAAAACCTGCAAAATCGGCAGTGTATCAAATACTTGTTCTCACCACTGTAGATGTAGGCCTAAGTGGGGTTTTGGAGACACAGAAGATTATAAGGTTAGGGGACCGTCCCAAATAGCACTCTATTCCCTATATACAGTGAGGGAAAAAAGTATTTGATCCCCTGCTGATTTTGTACGTTTGCCCACTGACAAAGACGTGATCAGTCTATAATTTTAATGGTAGGTTTATTTGAACAGTGAGAGACAGAATAACAACAAAAAATTCTAGAAAAACGCATGTCAAAAATGTTATAAATTGGTTTGCATTTTAATGAGGGAAATAAGTATTTGACCCTCTCTCAATCAGAAAGATTTCTGGCTCCCAGGTCTCTTTTATACAGGTAACAAGCTGAGATTAGGAGCACTCCCTTTAAGAGTGTGCTCCTAATCTCAGCTTGTTACCTGTATAAAAGACACCTGTCCACAGAAGCAATCAATCAATCAGATTCCAAACTCTCCACCATGGCCAAGACCAAAGAGCTCTCCAAGGATGTCAGGGACAAGATTGTAGACCTACACAAGGCTGGAATGGGCTACAAGCCCATCGCCAAGCAGCTTGGTGAGAAGGTGAGAAGGTGACAACAGTTGATGCGATTATTCGCAAATGGAAGAAACACAAAATAACTGTCAATCTCCCTCGGCCTGGGGCTCCATGCAAGATCTCACCTCGTGGAGTTGCAATGATCATGAGAACGGTGAGGAATCAGCTTAGAACTACACGGGAGGATCTTGTCAATGATCTCAAGGCAGCTGGGACCATAGTCACCAAGAAAACAATTGGTAACACACTACGCCGTGAAGGACTGAAATCCTGCAGCGCCCGCAAGGTCCCCCTGCTCAAGAAAGCACATATACAGGCCTGTCTGAAGTTTGCCAATGAACATCTGAATGATTCAGAGGAGAACTGGGTGAAAGTGTTGTGGTCAGATGAGACCAAAATTGAGCTCTTTGGCATCAACTCAACTCGCCGTGTTTGGAGGAGGAGGAATGCTGCCTATGACCCCAAGAACACCATCCCCACCGTCAAACATGGAGGTGGAAACATTATGCTTTGGAGGTGTTTTTCTGCTAAGGGGAGAGAACAACTTTACCGCATCAAAGGGACGATGGACGGGGCCATGTACCGTCAAATCTTGGGTGAGAACCTCCTTCCCTCAGCCAGGGCATTGAAAATGGGTCGTGGATGGGTATTCCAGCATGACAATGACCCAAAACACACGGCCAAGGCAACAAAGGAGTGGCTCAAAAAGAAGCACATTAAGGTCCTGGAGTGGCCTAGCCAGTCTCCAGATCTTAATCCCATAGAAAATCTGTGGAGGGAGCTGAAGGTTCGAGTTGCCAAACGTCAGGCTCGAAACCTTAATGACTTGGAGAAGACCTGCAAAGAGGAGTGGGACAAAATCCCTCCTGAGATGTGTGCAAACCTGGTGGCCAACTACAAGAAACGTCTGACCTCTGATTGCCAACAAGGGTTTTGCCACCAAGTACTAAGTCATGTTTTGCAGAGCGGTCAAATACTGATTTCCCTCATTAAAATGCAAATACATTTATTACATTTTTGATATGCGTTTCTCTGCATTTCTTTGTTGTTATTCTATCTCTCACTGTTCAAATAAACCTACCATTAAAATTATAGACTGATCATGTCTTTGTCAGTAGGCAAACGTACAAAATCAGCAGGGGATCAAATACTATTTTCCCTCACTGTAGAGCACTACTTTTGACCAAAGCCTCTATTTCTAGTGCCCTTACCTGGTGTATGTTGGACTCCTGGACCTTCATTTCCTGTGGACTGGAGCGTGAGGGGTTGAGGAAGAAGCCGTGACCCTCCACCACCCCTGAAGTCTTCAGCAGGCAAGAGATACTCAACACAGTGCCAAGGAGGGTATTCTGATACTGAAGCCCATTGTTGGGATCTTTGGGTTGGATGTGCTCCACCAATACCTGGAGGAAGATCATTTGAAGTATATAAACTACTTTTGAGATCCAGGTTGTCCATTTCAGACATATGAATGCCGTTGTTGTAATAATAATAATAATCTTGTTATAAATAGAATACAATAGAATTGCATAGAATATAATCAATTAATAATCATGGTTATGCAAAACAGTCCAGAGGAGTGATGACGATGCATTTCCGCCCCTGACCGTAGCGATATCTTTTTGACGGCTGAAGTAGAGGAGCAGGTCCAGGTAGGAGAAGAGCAGCAGCTGGCAGAGATCCAAGTCTTTCACACGGCCTTGGAAGATATCGAGCACGGGCACGATCACCTCGCTGAAGATGCGCACCTCCTGGTCAGACAACAGGCCAGCGATCACCTCCTCCATGAACTCCACCACATCCTCCAGCTCTGCAACGCACGACAGAAACCACACTTAATGTCAGGGTTTTTCTTGGCTCAAAAAAGGGCTAGATAGATAAGTAAAAATCCTGTATAATAGGCCTGTATAATGCAGAGAAGATACTGTACTTTACAGAACCATACATGTACAGGGTTTTTCCTGGCTCAAAAAAGGGTTTAGGTATATATATCAGAAAAAAACCTGTTTATTCTCTTTATTGTACAGGCTTCTTTCCCACCCTTTTCTGGACACAAACCACACACAATATAATCAGGACTTCACACGACAACACACAGCAAAGTGAGGATATTATGTACTCATAAATGCAGATCGACAACTTCAAACCAGTCAAAACCAGTTATTTCATCAGTGGGGGCAAACTAGCCTAAGTTCCAGCACATCCTGTCTTGGGAGGCCTCAACAGTTGATACCTGAGCAGCAGACAACACCACTTTATTTGGCTACTGAGATGGAACAGAACAGGGATCCTCAGACAGTCGGGGGCTTTAATAATTGAATGGACTCACGGGCTCCGCCGACTCCCTCCAGCAGCAGATCCAGTAGCTGCTCATACACGTTCTGGCTGATGTAGATCTCGGGGGTGAGCAGGACCGTGCGCGTGTTGGACACCGTCAGGTTCCTACAGCGCACCGCGTACGACAGCAGCTTCTCAGGTACTTTGGTGACCTGGGGGTGTGTAATGTAGGGAGGAAGCAGGGAGGTTAAGAATTTGTCACGTCATTGTCAGCAATGGAGCACAAGCTAAACATGCTTTATTTCACCTATATGCAGATTGAAATAATCTAGAAATAAACAGCAGATTTAACCTTAGACAGGTCACTCATTATGTTCAGTAAGACTATTAATCTTTTCACACTATTGTGGCGACCCAAACCGAACTGTGCAGGCTCTGATATTTTCGTTTTACATTGTCCTATACAGCATGGTTTAGACACTGAGTGTACAAAACATTATGAACACCTTCCTAATATTGAGTTGCAACCCCCTTTTTGCCCTCAGAACAGCCTCAATTCGTCGGGCATGGACTCTACAAGGTGTCAAAAGCGTTCCACAGTGATGCTGGCCCATGTTGGCTCCAAAGCTTCCCACGGTTGTGTCAAGTTGGCTGGAAGTCCTGGACCATTCTTGATACACATGGGAAACTGTTGAGCGTGTAACACCCAGCAGCGTTGCAGTCCTTGACACACTCAAACCGGTGCTCCTGGAACCTACTACCATACCCCGCTCAAAAGGCACTTAAATATTTTGTCTTGCCCATTCACCCTCTGAGTGCGACACATACACAATCCATGTCTCAATTGTCTCAAGGCTTAAAAAATCCTTCTTTAACCTGTCTCCTCCCCTTCATCTACAAATATTGAAGTGGATTTAACAAGTTACATCAATAAGGGATCATAGCTTTCACCTGGCAAGTCTGTCATGGAAAGAGCAGGTGTTCCTAATGTTTTGTACACTTCGTGTATGCCTTTTAAATTGTCCTATACAGCACACTTTTCTTGACTGAATTATGACTGGCAATTCGTAGAGAAAGAAATTAGGAATGAGAGTGAGTGCTGCGTATGTGACCCCACCTCTTCCTTGGCTCTCTGGTAGCAGGCGTAGAGGAACGGTATGGCGCACTTGTCCCCAGCGTCTCGGTCGGCAGAGAGATTCACAGTATTACACGAGGTCATGTAGATGAGGTGGTTCCCTGGCTCCAGCATCAGTAATCTGTTGAAGAGTGCCTAATATATAAAATAATAAAATAAAAAATAGAATTACTTTGCCAACATTCTGTGCTATGAACTTTATGTACTTACTTACTGATCTCTGCTCCCTGTTGAGCATAAGGTCTCTATGAACTTTGTATGCTACGCATTTTTCACTATTCCATCTTCTTAGAGTAGACGATGCACTGTATATTTAATAGGCCTAGTCCCCTGAAAATACAAGCCAGCGAGGAAATCATCATGAGAAGAGGATACAGAACTGTATATGTGGACCTTATGGCATAGAGGTCAACTGAGCTGACCAGCGAACAGTTCGCCACCACCATTCCCAATGCTATTGTACCTGCTCGATGTTGTCCATGTCCAGCCAGTCTTGCCCGTCCATCTCGGCGGCCATTTCCTCCAGGAACACACAGCGTGGAGGAATCCCATTGCCTCCTCTCAGGCTGGGGTCACCTGAGGTCAAACAACAGTCACGTTGAACAGCAAACACCCAGACCATTTTACTTTTCACTTTGAGCAGACACGGTCATTCATGACTCATTCCAGTATCCAGTTTATGAGTATTGAGCTGGGGTGAGTCATTTACTGTTTACTGGATGGCCCTGAAATGGAATACTAAAAGAGGCCAGCAGTCCAGCAGCACCAAAGAGCATGAGCAGATTACATTTAGACTAGAAATGGACAAACAGGGGCTCCGTCATCAGGGCACTTTCATGCCAGTCAGTGGTGATCATGAGCGGGAAAAGAGGAGAGAGGAGGAGGACAGTCATCTGGGACCTGTAGACTCCCTTGATGACACAGCCTCTGAGTCAGTTAGTTGGCTGATGCCACGCCGATCACTCTCCATCTAATCTATACACACACAGTGACGTCATGAAGAGAAGACTGCCAGGAAGGATGGTTGTACTGAATTCCCTTGAGTTTAAGAAGGAGTTTAAGAAAGCTGTAATCACACATTGACCATGCCTCAATCCAGCACCTCAGATCAATCAACAGAAAACACAGGGGAATAAAGGATGCAGTCAGAATGGGGGCTTTGTCATTAAAACAGGGGGATGTTGATGGGTGATTAATCAAGCCATTGCTTGTGTATGGGCACATAAACAGTTGCCTGGGAAACAGACTAATTTGCTTTAGTTCATATCGCTACGCTACATCAGATAGAGCCAGCCAGGCAACAGTAAGGGTTGTTTACGTGGCAACAAGATTCAGTACACTAGAAGAAGGAACAAGTAGCATCATGCTGCTACTCCAATGGAAAAGAAGTGTCCTAAATGAAGTATAAACAGTGTAAAAACCCTAATACACTCTAACTTCCTGCACTCACTGTTGTCCAAGGTGATGAGGAAGATCCTCTGGATCATGTGGTTGATGTTGAGCTGTTCGCATAGTTCCTGCTGCGACAGGAAGGAGCGGCTGATCTCGGCCACCGAGTCGTCATTGTCCTCGATGCTGTCCGAGTTCTCAGACTCTGACTGACTCCCCTCCGAGTCCTCCGCTGCAAGACATGAGATAAGCCAGCAAATATATGAAACTGTATGAGGTCATTGTCGAACGTCAAGCCAGTGAGCCACATCAAATCAGTAATGTTTAAGTTTCACAGACAGGCTATATCCTATATAAGCAACACAGTCAACCATTAGAGCTGGAGTGGCCAACCTCACTCTTGGGGAGAACGAGGTTTGCAGGCCTTTATTCCAACCCAGCACTAAAACACCACCAATTGAGCTAATCAAGGTCCTGTCATGCAGCCGATTAGTCAGGTCATGTGTGTTAGAGCTGGGCTGGAGCAAAAGCCTGCGTGCCCTGTAACTCCTCCTTGGGAGGGTAACTCACAGGGTGGTTCGCCATGGTGCAAAGGTGGTTTCTGGCCCGATGCAAACTGCTTGGCGTCGGCGAGGGAGCTGAAAAGGGCAGCGAAGGGGTTGCGGGAGATGTTTTGGTTGTTGTTGCCCTGGTCAGTCATCTCACTGGAGCATAGACTCCATCCACAGGTGTTGGCACCAGCCTGGACAGATAGGTACACTGTTGTAGGGAACACTGGACTAGGTGAGCTCAAACAAATCTACAGAAGTTGTTTCAAGTGATAAATGTGTGTCAGTCTGTGAGGGCAATCAGGGGATGCAGGGGAACCCAGACTTTGAAATCCAGAACCTGTTTTGCTAACGATCCACTCCTTATATGCTACTACGTGTCCAGGAGTGCCAAGGAGTGGAATGATAACTCAAACAGACTGTTACCCCTAGGCTAAACCCAGACAGTATGAATTTTCATTCAGACCAGAGAAATAACAGAAACCCAATGTTTATTTGTGAACCACAGACTGACTGATTACCTTATTGACAGGGCTCTACAGTGCTACCATTTTGGGGGCATATGACCCTAAATATTTTGCTGTGCTACCTGGAATTTTAATATGGTAGCACCGATGCCACTAGAAAAAAAATCACCCAGGTAATGATTGTTGTAATGATTTCTTCACTGTCCCGCTGCCCACAGCCTCAGTAGTGAACATGTGGTGGCACAGAAAGAAAGAAAGAGGGATAACTTCTTTAGGAGATGAGCTTCAAAAGTAGCTAGGAACAATATGCCCACTATAGGCTATATCTCAATCTTTAAAAAATGAATTATGGTGCTCCTAAACCCGATATTTTGTCATTGCTGGCAATTCATATCATTAAAGCGGCAATCCGCAGTTACTACATCTTTTTTTTTTTTTTTTATGTATAAATGTATTATATAAACCCATTGATTCTTGAAATATAAAACATAATGACCCATGAGCTTAGTTCAACTGTCTTACCCCATCAGAAGCCAAAATATATGCTTGTTTTCCCAATGTTTGTAAACAAAGTCAATGTAAACAAACTCTGTATAGCCTCAAAACATAGTTTGAACTATAAGTTTGATATCTGGTCAGTCTTTGCATCCATAGCTCTGTCTATGAATTTGAGTGTGGTTACATTTCTCCAGACTCATCCCTCAACCTTTGACGGAAACAGTGGCGGGGATCTTTCTTTGTTATTGTTTCAATTGCAGATTACTGCTTTAATAGCTCAAATATTTTTCATTCTGCTCCTAAATGTCTTTGTGTGCTCCTACATTTTTCAAATTAAGTGCACATGTCACAGTAGAGTCCTGAATGAATGCGGATGTTTACTGTTTGACTGAAATAAGGCAGCATAAACAGACTGTCAACAGATTGACGTCTTCCATCTAACACTTTGATTTTGCATAATGCAAATCAAATCAAATTGTATTTGCCACATGCGCCGAATACAACAGGTGTAGACCTTACAGTGAAATGCTTACTTACAAGCCCTTAACAGACAATGGAGTTTTAAGAAAAATAGGTGTTAAGTAAAAATAGATAAGTAGAAAATAACAGTAGGGAGGCTATATACAGGGGGTACCGGTACAGAGTCAATGTGTGGGGGCACAGGTTAGTCGAGGTAATATGTACATGTGGGTAGAGTTAAAGTGACTATGCATAGATAATAAACAGAGAGTAGCAGCAGCGTAAAAGAGGGGGTGGCGTTGGGTGGGGGGACAATGCAAATAGTCTGGGTAGCCATGATTAGCTGTTCAGGAGTCTTATGGCTTGGGGGTAGAAGCTGTACACAACTGGTCAAAAATGGGCATTCTCTCAACCAGCTTCATGAGGTAGTCACCTGGAATCCATTTCAATTAACAGGTGTGCCTTCTTAAAAGTTAATTTGTGGAATTTATTTCCTTCTTAATGCGTTTGAGCCAATCAGTTGTGTTGTGACAAGGTAGGGGGACTATACAGAAAATAGCCCTATTTGGTAAAATACCAAGTCCATATTATGGTAAGAACAGCTCAAATAAGCAGAGAAACGAAAGTCCATCATTACGGAACATTTCAAGAACTTTGGAAATTTCTTCAAGTGCAGTCGCAAAAACCATCAAGAGCTATGATGAAACTGGCTCTCATGAGGACCGCCACAGGAATGGAAGACCCAGGGTTACCTCCGCTGCAGAGGATAAGTTCATTAGAGTTACCAGCCTCAGAAATTGCAGCCCAAATAAATGCTTCACAGAGTTCAAGTAACAGACATCTCAACATCAACTGTTCAGAGGAGGTGTTATGGTGTGGGGGTGCTTTGCTGGTGACACTGTCTGTGATTTATTTAGAATTCAAGGCACACTTAACCAGCATAGCTACTACAGCATTCTGCAGTGATACGCCATCCCATCTGGTTTGGGCTTAGTGGGACTATCATTTGTTTTTCAACAGGACAATGACCCAACACACCTCCAGGCTGTGTAAGGGCTATTTTACCAAGAAGGAGAGTGATGGAGTGCTGCATCAGTTGACCTGGCCTCCACAATCCCCCAATCTCAACCAAATTGAGATGGGATGAGTCGGACGGCAGAGTGAAGGAAAAGCAGCCAACAAGTGCTCAGCATATGTGGGAACTCCTTCAAGACTGTTGGAAAAGCATTCCAGGTGAAGCTGGTTGAGAGAATGCCAAAAGTGTGTAAAGCTGTCATCAAGGCAAAGGGTGGCTATTTGAAGAATCTCAAATATAAAATATATTTTGATTTGTTTAACACTTTTTTGGTTACTACATGATTCCATGTGTGTTATTTCATAGTTTTGATGTCTTCACTATTATTCTACAATGTAGAAAATATAAAAATAAAGAAAAACCATTGAATGAGTAGGAGTTCTAAAACTTTTGACCGGTAGTGTACATATTATCATCATCATCATTATGATGTGTAGGAAAGGGTCTGTCAACGTCAAGTGGTGGTAACCTTGACACCTGTCAAACGTGATAGTTAGTCACATAGCTGGTTAGATTTCTACCTGGCTAGCTAATTAACGACCTGTCAAGCCATGATGTAGCTATATCACAACAAACGAAGAAAGGTGTTCCGTGATGTGTTATTTGAAGGAAGGGCACATAACTAGCTAGCCACTTATCTTTCAACACCTAGAATCAATTGCATAAATGACTAAATAAGCAAGCTGATAATGTGGCTAGCTAGTTGTCAGCGAATCACCGGTTGCGCACAAGATGAAGTAGCTAGCTAGCTAGCAGTCGCAGGCTTCGTATTTAGCTGGCAAGCTAGCTAGCAAACGGTAGGCTAGTAGCTGGACTGCACATGAGCCAGGTACGTTGTCAAGACATTTACATTTAAGTCATTTAGCAGACGCTCTTATCCAGAGCGACTTACAAGACCACTGTAGTTTGTCAGTTAGGAGGCAAAACCTGACTCTTTTGACAGATGTCAAACAAAAAAACATACATTCAAATATCGGAATATTGTCATACCTGAAACAACAGCAGATACGTATATTTCAATCAGCTAGAAAAGCTTTGGTTCTCGCACCGCTGTGAAGCAGGCAAGAATAACTAAGTACTTCCGGGTCACGGATCCTTTTAATTCTTCAGAATAAATGTCCCGTCCTGTATACTTTGTAAATGAATAATTAGGGCGGGAATTATGGAAAATGTGCACAATTATCGATATATTATAAACTAGTTATCATACAAAGAATAATAACATGTGTTTCTATAAGATATGTAATTTTTAATAAATCGTCAACAATGGTTTTTGTGTGTGTACTCCTATCATTTATTGCACCGTACAAAATTATCTGTACATTGTGTGGCAGTAAAAAGGGGGTCCAATCTATTCAGGAACACTTCTAGTTTCAATTCCAGAGTTTACTCCCAGAGGAGCGTTGCTGCTCATTTGGCGGCCCTTGTAGAGTGGCCCATCAACTTAAATCCAATCATTTTCTTTGTACTTGTCTTTTGTATCAGATTCTAGTAAACAGTTTATTAGTAGAAACATGTATGGTAGAACTGGGCTTAAACAAAGGCTTGCACACCGTATGGTTCCTTAAAAGCAGGTTGGACCAGCCCCGATGAATAAGTACTAGTTCCTAAGTCTGACTTTGTAGGTTTGGCTGTAAATCGTTTTTTTTGTTGTTGTTGTAATAAGCCACTTGTTTTACAGGTATTTTAACGTACATTTCCATGTAAATAGTTTAGTTATTGTTAGCGATCTGTGTTTTTCCAGGAGGTTGCTCGATTGTCTTAAATGCGATCAGGGATTTTTTTTCCAGTTTATCCAACATTGGCTTAAATGGGTTTCTGTTTTTTCACTTCCCTCTGGAAAATAGATATTTCAAAGTAGCATCAAATATGAACTAGCATTGACATTATTTCTGTTTCCATGTGTCATTATTTTGTGTCTTTACTACAATACAACTTACCTTCATTTTGCATTCATTTTCATCATCAACCCACTTAAGGAGCATGGCCAGCTCTATGCATTGAATATCAGTTTTCTGTAACTTTTCCACAGATTAAGGGCCACTATAAAGCAGAAATCATTTACAGTGTAATATGTATGTTCAATGTGACACTGAACACTACAAAAAAAGGCACATTTCCATCATTAGTTAGGCTTTTAAACGGACACTAGAAGGGGTAGTTGTTCAAAGTGAAATGTTTTCATGAATATGTTTCTCTTTTAATCATGTGCATGTTCTTATATATCTTATGTAAGCTGCACTGCAATTCCTGCCAAAGTGCGCCACTGTGGCACATGTATTTGTGTAAATATAACCTAGCAATCTAATATGCAAATATCTGGATGTAAACTGAATTCCCACTCTTAAAGGGCCACAATAATAGCAATGATGACCTTGGGGGTGTAAACACTGTGGATTTGGAAACTACAGGTGCTACTGAGCAAAATGGACCCCCCTTTTACTGCAACGCACATGCACATAACATTTTACATTTTAGTCTGTTACAGCCTGAATTCAACTCTGATTAAATATTTTTTATGTCTCACCTAGCTACACACAATACCCCATATTGACAATGTGAAAACATGTTTATACAAATTTTTGCAAATTTACTATGAAATGAAATACAGAAATATCTCATTTACATAAGTATTCACACCACTGAGTCAATACTTTGTAGAAACACCTTTGGCAATGATTACAGCTGTGAGTCTTTCTGGGTATATCACTACGAGCTTTCCACACCTGGATTAGGAAAAAATTATTCAAGCTCTGTCAAATTGGTTGTTGATCATTGCTAGACAACCATTTTCAGGTCTTGCCATAGATTTTCAAGTACTGTAGATTTAAGTCAAAACTGTAACTTGGCCACTCAGGAACATTCAGTCTTCTTGGTAAGCAACTCCAGTGTAGATTTGGCCTTGTGTTTTAGGTTATTGTCCTGCTGAAAGGTGAACTCATCTCCCTGTGTCTGGTGGAAAGCAGACTGAACCCGGTTTTCCTCTATGATTTTGCCTGTGCTTATCTCCATTCCGTTTTCTTTTTTTATCCTGAAAAACTCCTTAATGATTCCAAACATACCCATAACATGATGCAGCCACCACTATGCTTTAAAATATGGAGAGTGGTACTCATTAATGTGTTGTATTGGATTTGCTCCCAGTAATTTACTGGGTAAAACACCAACGTTTCGGCATCGCTGTGCCTTCTTCAGGGTAATGTCATGAAAGCTTGAACCAGGTTATGTAGACAAACAGTGCAATTAGTGCAACAAATGACAATAGTGAAGTGTGTGTCATAATTATTTGGTTGATTAGAATGAAAAAAAGTGAAACTGTTAAAAGACAATAATTTACAGCATATTGAATATATTAGGCTATTGTTATCATTAGCATAACATTAACATCAACATACATTATTATTTTATTTTATTTCACATATATATTTAATTGTTTCCAATTTCATAAAATGTTTGTTACATATTTTGGTACAACCATAATGCATAATAAGCATCATCAACAGGGGGAACATATTGGGTGTACGCTGATAAGCTGTAGAAAGGACATATTCATTTATAAGACTTGTTCATAGAAAGTATAATTGTTCATAAGAAGGGCCTGAGATCAAAGTCAATATCCAGACCACTAGGGGTCAACGTTTTTAAATAGGATATCCAGTAGGCCTCCCTCTGTAGTAGTAGGATCTCGATTGCTCCAAACATAACACTTTGTATTCGGGACAAAATGTTAATTGCTTAGCCACATTTTTATGCAGTATTACTTTAGTACCTTGTTACAAACAGGATGCATGTTTTGGAATATATTTATTCTGTACAGGCTTCCTTCTTTTCACTCTGTCAATTAGTTTAGTATTGTGGAGTAACTACGATGTTGTTGATCCATCCACAGCCATTAAACTCTGTAACTGTTTTAAAGTCACCTTTGGCCTCTTGGTGAAATCCCTGAGCGGTTTCCTTCCTCTCCGGCAACTATGTTAGCAAGAACCCCTGGTATTGGTATTTTATTAGGATCCCCATTAGCTGTTGCGAAAGCAGCAGCTACTCTTCCTGGGGTCCACACAAAACATGAAACATGACATAATACAGAACATTACTAGATAAGAACAGGTCAAGGACAGAACTACATAAATTGTCTTTGTAGTGACTGGGTGTATTGATGCACCATCCGAAATGTAATTAATAACTTTACCATGCTCAAAGGGATATTCAATGTCTGCTTTAAAAATAATGTTTTACCCATCTACCAATTCTTTGCGAGGTGTTGGAAAACCTCCCTGGTCTTTGTGGTTGAATCTGTGTTTGAAATTCACTGCTCGACTGAGGGACCTTACAGATAATTGTATGTGTGGGGTACAGAGATGCGGTAGTCATTCAAAAATTATGTTAAACACTATTATTGCACACAGAGTGAGTCCATGTAACTTATGATGTGACTTGTTAAGCACATTTTTACTCCTGAACTTATTTAGGTGTGCCATAACAAAGGGGTTGAATACTAATTGACTCAAGATATCTCAGCTCTTCATTTTTAATTAATATGTAAAAAGAAAAAGAAAACATAATTCCACTTTGACATTATGGTGTATTGTTCGTAGGCCAGTGACCAAAAATCTCAATTTAATCCATTTTAAATTCAGGCTGTGTCACGTCTCCTCCCGTTGCTCCCCTCTGGCGCTCAGATTCACCGGTCTACTGAGCCACCGGTCTGAGCGCACCACCTCAGCAAACACAGGAATGGAAACCCAACGCACCCTAATCACCTCCAGCGCACCTGCACCTCATCATCTCATCACCACCCCTATATAGCCCTGGACTGTTAGTTCATTATTGTGTGTAATTGTTAGCGTCGTGTCATTTACGCTCTCTTTGTTATTCTCTTTCTCGTTATTAAGTAAACCTTTACCTTGTTAATTCCTGTGTCTGCCTCTTCGTATACTCAGTACTCGTCACAGGCTGTAACATAACAAAATGTGGAAAAAGTCAAGGTGTGTCAATACTTTTTGAAGGCACTGTATGTCCGATATAAAATATGGCCACAAAATTAGCAGCGACACTGCTGGGGGTGTAAACTCTGTGGATTTGGAAACTAGAAGTGCACCTGAGTAGAAAGGTCCCCCGTTATACTCAGTGGCGACCCATCATTCAGGGCAGGTGGGGAAGAGCCCCACCTGTTTTGAATCTCACCTGTTTAGCAAAAATAATCTATATACAGTACCAGTCAAAGGTTTGGACACACCTACTCATTCAAGGGTTTTTCTTTATTATTTTCTACATTGTAGAATAATAGTGAAGACATCAAAACTATGAAATACCACATATGGAATCATGTAGTAACCCAAAAAGTGTTAAACAAATGAAAATGTATTTTAGATTTTTCAAAGTAGCCACCCTTTGCCTTGATGACAGCTTTGCACACTCTTGGCATTCTCTCAACCAGCCTCACTTGGAATGCTTTTCCAACAGTCTTGAAGGAGTTCCCACACATGTTGAGCACTTGTTAGTTGCTTTTCCTTCACTCTGCGGTCCAACTCATCCCAAACCATCTCAATTGGGTTGAGGTCGGGTGATTGTGGAGGCCAGGTCATCTGATGCAGCACTCAATCACTCTCCTTCTTGGTCAAATAGCCGTTACACAGCCTGGAGGTGTGTTGGGTCATTGTCCTGTTGAAAAACTAATTATAGTCCCACTAAGCGCAATCCAGATGGGATGGCGTATCGCTGCAGAATGCTGTGGTAGACATGCTGGTTAAGTGTGCCTTGAAGTCTAAATAAATCACTGACAGTGTGAGCACCCCCACACCATATCACCTCCTCCTCCGTGCTTCACGTGGGGAACCACACATGCAGAGATCATCCGTTCACCTACTCTGCTCTCACAAAGACACGGCGGTTGGAACCAAAAATCTCAAATTTGGACTCATCAGACCAAAGGACAGATTTCCACTGGTCTAATGTCCATTGCTCGTGTTTCGTGGCCCAAGCAAGTCTCTTCTTATTATTGGTGTCCTTTAGTAGTGGTTTCTTTGTAGCAATTCGACCATGAAGGCCTGATTCACGTAGTTTCCTCTGAACAGTTGATGTGGAGATGTGTCTGTTACTTGAACTCTGTGAAGCATTTATTTGGGCTGCAATTTCTGAGGCTGGTAACTCTAATGAACTTATCCTCTGCAGCAGAGGTAACTCTGGGTATTCCTTTCCTGTGGCTGTCCTCATGAGAGCCAGTTTCATCATAGCGCTTGATGGTTTTTGCGACTGCACTTGAAGAAACTTTCAAAGTTCTTGAAATGTTCCGGATTGACTGACCTTCATGCCTTAAAGTAATGATGGACTGTCATTTCCCTTTGCTTATTTGAGCTGTTATTGCCATAATATGGACTTGGTCTTTTAAAAAATAGGGCTATCTTCTGTATATTTTTTGTTGTTGTTGCCTGTTTTGCCTGTTATTTTGTCATTAACACGTGTCACATATCAGTTTGCAAACAATGTTTTTTATTTATTGAGTTAATAAAGCCGCATACAAACATAGTAACCTTTTTGCTTTCTTGATTAAGGCAGCTCCAAAATGTAGGTGTTTCAGCCTAGCTCAGTGCTTTCTGTGGTGGATGGGCAGCCAGCGGAAAATACAGAGCGTAGGGGTCGGTAATCTTCTCTAGTTGCGCTGTGATTGGCTCAGTGTTCTGTCACTCATGGGGACACTACGTCACCGCAAAATCTACAGGGAGACCTAGAAAGTTCAAGCCCATTTGGTGCTGCCCTAGAGGTACATCAGAAGTGCCCATCCAAGAAGGCTCAAGGTCATTGGCCACAGATAAAATGATGTCAAATCACGTTATATCCACCGTAGCTTTCATCGGACTGATCATGTCAACATCATATTTTTTAAATCTTAGCTAGCAAGCTAGACAAGCAGTCATCATCATGAATCAAATCAAATCAAATATTATTTGCCACATGCGATGAATACAACAGGTGTAGACATTACAGTGAAATGCTTACTTACAAGCCCTTAACCAACAATGCATTTTTTTTTTTTATGTTTAAAGTGTTAAGTAAAAAAAATTAAAGCAAATAACTATAGAGCAGCAGTAAAATAAAATAACAGTAGGGAGGCTATATACAGGGGGGTACCAGTGCAGAGTCAATGTGCGGGGGCACTGGCTAGTCGAGGTAATTGAGGTAATATGTACATGTGGGTAGAGTTAAAGTGACTATGCATAAATAATAAACAGAGTAGCAGCAGCGTAAAAGAGGGGGGTGGGGGTGGGGGGGCAGTGCAAATAGTCCGGGTAGCAATGATTAGCTGTTCAGGAGTCTTATGGCTTGGGGGTAGAAGCTGTTGAGAAGCCTTTTGGACCTAGACTTGGCGCTCCGGTACCGCTTGCCGTGCGGTAGCAGAGAGAACAGTCTATGACTAGGGTGGCTGGAGTCTTTGACAACTTTGAGGGCCTTCCTCTGACACCGCCTGGTATAGAGGTCCTGGATGGCAGGAAGCTTGGCCCCAGTGATGTACCCAGTACTGGGCCGTACGCACTACCCTCTGTAGTGACTTGCGGTCGGAGGCCGAGCAGTTGCCATACCAGGCAGTGATGCAACCAGTCAGGATGCTCTCGATGGTGCAGCTGTATAACTTTTTGAGGATCTGAGGACCTATGCCAAATCTTTTCAGTCTCCTGAGGGGGAATAGGCTTTGTCGTTCCCTCTTCACGACTGTCTTGGTGTGTTTGGACCATGATAGTTTGTTGGTGAACTTGAAGCTCTCAACCTGTTCCACTACAGCCCGTCGATGAGAATGGGGGCGTGCTCAGTCCTCATTTTTCCCCCTGTAGTCCACAAGCATCTCCTTTGTCTTGATCACGTTGAGGGAGAGGTTGTTATCCTGGCACCACACAGCCAGGTCTCTGACCTCCTCCCTATAGGCTGTCTAATCTTTGTCAGTGATCAGGCCTACCACTGTTGTGTCGTCAGCAAACTTAATGATGGTGTTGGAGTCGTGTCTGGCCATGCAGTCATGGGTGAACAGGGAGTATAGGAGGGGACTGAGCATGCACCCCTGAGAGGCCCCCATGTTGAGGATCAGCGTGGCAGATGTGTTGTTACCTACCCTTACCACCTGGGGCAGGCCCGTCAGGAAGTCCAGGATCCAGTTGCAGAGGGAGGTGTTTAGTCCCAGGATCCTTAGCTTAGTGATGAGCTTTGAGGGCACTATGGTGTTGAACGCTGAGCTGTAGTCAATGAACAGCATTCTCACGTAGGTGTTCCTCTTGTCCAGGTGGAAAAGGGCAGTGTTGAGTGCAATAGAGATTGCATCATCTGTGGATCTGTTGAGGCGGTATGCAAATTGGAGTGGGTCTAGGGTTTCTGGGATATTGGTGTTGATGTGAGCCATGACCAGCCTTTCAAAGCAATTCATGGCTACAGACGTGAGTGCTACGGGTCGGTAGTCATTTAGGCAGGTTCTTTTAGTGTCCTAGGGCACAGGGACTATGGTGGTCTGCTTGAAACATGTTGGTATTACAGACTCAGTCAGGGACATGTTCAAAATGTCAGTGAAGACACTTGCCAGTTGGTCAGCACATGCTCGGAGTACATGTCCTGGTAATCCGTCTGGCCCTGCGGCCTTGTGAACGTTGACCTGCTTAAAAGTATTTCTCACATCGGCTACGGAGAGTGTGATCACATAGTCATCCAGAACAGCTGGTGCTCTCATTCAAGCTTCAGTGTTGCTTGCATCAAAGTGAGCATAGAAGTGATTTAGCTCATCTGGTAGGCTTGTGTCACTGGGCAGCTCGCGGCTGTGCTTCCTTTTGTAGTCTGTAATAGTTTTCAAGCCCTGCCACATCCGACGAGTGTCAGAGCCGGTGTAGTACGATTCAATCTTAGTCCGGTATTGACTCTTTGCCTGTTTGATGGTTCGTCGGAGGGCATAGCGGGATTTCTTATAAGCGTCTGGGTTAGAGTCCAGCTCCTTGAAAGCAGCAGCTCTACCCTTTAGCTCAGTGCGGATGTTGCCTGTAATCCATGGCTTCTGGTTGGGGTATGTACGTACGGTCACTGTGAGGACAACGTCATCGATGCACTTATTGATGAAGCCAGTGACTGATGTGGTATACTCCTCAATGCTATCTGAAGAATCCCGGAACATGTTCCAGTCTGTGCTAGCAAAACAGTCCTGTAGCTTAGCATCTGTGTCATCTGACCACTTTGTTAATAACCGAGTCACTGGTGCTTCCTGCTTTAGTTTTTGCTTATAAGCAGGAATCAGGAGGATATAGTTACGGTCAAATTTGCCAAATGGAGGGTGAGGGAGAGCTTTGTATGCGTCTCTGTGTGTGGAGTAAAGGTGTTCTAGAGTTTTTTTTCCTCTGGTTAACATGCTGGTAGAAATTAGGCAGATCGGATTTAAGTTTCCCTGCATTAAAGTCCCCGGCCACTAGGATCGCTGCCTCTGGATGAGCATTTTCCTGTTTACTTATGGCCTTATACAGCTCATTGTGTGCAATCTTAATGACAGCATCGGTTTGTGGTGGTAGATAGACAGCTAGACTTCATTAGTATTAGATTTTGTGCACCAGCTGTTGTTTACAAATATACACAGACCGCCACCCCTTGTCTTACCGGAGTCAGCCGTTCTATCCTGCCGATGTAGCGTATATTCCGTCAGCTGTATGTTGTCCATGTCGTCGTTCAGCCACGACTCGGTGAAACATAAGATATTACAGTTTTTAATGTCCCATTGGTAGGATAACCGTAATCTTAGGTCGTCCAATTTGTTCTCAAATGATTGAACATTGGCTAATAGGATTGATGGAAGAGGCAGTTTACTCGCTCGCCGTCGGATCCTTACAAGGCACACCGACCTACGTCCACGATATCTCTGTCTCTTTCTCATGCGAATGACGGGGATTTGGGCCTTGTTGGGTGTCTGTAGGATATCCTTCGCGTCCGGCTCGTTGAAGAAAAATCTTTGTCCAATACGAGGTGAGTAATCGCTGTCCTGATATCCAGAAGCTCTTTTTGGTCATAAGAGACGGTGGCAGAAACATTATGTACAGAATAAATTACAAATAATGCGAAAAAACACACATAATAGTACAATTGGTTAGAGGGCTGTAAAATCATGACAACAATCTACTGGCAAATCCTTTTCAATCCTTGTCATATGAAGCGAAATTATAGATTAAACCTATCGGCCATTGCTCATTGGCAATTGGACATAAACTGTACACAACAAGTTGGAAATCGCAAATTCAACAATGAGTGGTTTGGAAGGAATCAGTGGCTAACTGCAAGCTTTGCAAAGCAATCACTAGCCTGCTATTCAGTGGAGAGGGTGTGTGGTCCAAGTCTGGGTTTAAGGGTCTCTTTTCCAAGCTTATAAGGATAAACATTCACTCGAAACACACCATGGGCCAGAAAAGGTTGAATACATTGGCCATGTTGTCAATCCAGCATGACTTCAGCCACATTCAAAACAACTGGAAACTCGGAACTGGGAAATCTCAGACTTCAAGACAACTGGGAAAAAAACTAGCTCAGACTTTGAAAATACGTTTTGAACGGTCATCCAACTCAGAATTCCAAGTCGGGAACTCTGGCCTCTTTCTAGAGATATGGCCAATATACCACGGCTAAGGGCAGTATCCAGGCACTCCGCCTTGCATCATGCGTAAGAACAGCCCTGAGCTGTGGTATATTGGCCATATACCAATACCCCCTCGGCCCTTATTGCTTAATTTAATACATTATTTGCCAAAGCAAAAAAAAAAGATATTGCTTGCGCTACAGACATCTATATCGGTCTGCTAATACTAGTAAAGGCCCAGATCACTACCTTTGTGAAGACATTATTATTATTATTTTTCTATATATTTTTATTAATATATTTTTATTGTGATTTTTCAGGGGGTGCTGCAGCACCCTCAGCACCCTTACTTCACACGGCTATGGCCTACACACAATACCCCATAATGTCAAAGTGGAATTATTTTAATTTTAATTTTCTTTATTTGTTTTACAAATTAATTAAAAACGAAAAGCTGAAATGTCTTGAGTCAATAAGTATTCCGCCCCTTTGTTATAGCAAGCCTAAATCAGGAGTAAACGTTTGCTTAACAAGTCGCATAATAAGTTGCATGTGCAATAATAGTGTTTAACATGATTTTTGAATGACTAGCTCATCTCTGTACCCCACACATACAATTTTATGTAAGGTCCCTCAGTCAAGCATTGAATTTCAAACACAGATTCAACCACAAAGACCAGGGAGGTTTTCCCAATGCCTCACATAGAAGGGCACCTATTGGTAGATGGTTAAATGTAAATAAGCAGACATTGAATATCCCTTTGAGCATGGTGAAGTCATTAATTACAATTTGGACGGTGTATCAATACACCCAGTCGCTACAAAGATAATTTATGTAGTTCTGTCCTTGAGCTGTTCTTGCCTATTAATGTTCTGTATTATATCATGTTTCATGTTTTGTGTGGACCCCAGGAAGAGTAGCTGCTGCTTTCGCAACAGCTAATGGGGATCTTAATAAAATACCAATACCAGGCATCCTTCCTAATTCAGTTGCCGGAGAGGAAGGAAACAACTCAGGAATTTCACCAAGAGGCCAATGGTGACTTTGAAACAGTTACAGAGTTTAATGTCTGTGATAGGAGAAAACTGAGGACGGATCAACAACATTATAGTTACTCCACAATACTAATTGACAGAGTGAAAAGAAGGAAGCTTGTACAGAATACAAATATTCCAAACATGCATCCTGTATTCCTGTGTTGCAAACAAGGCACTAAAGTAATACTGCAAAAAAATTGGCAACGCAATTAACTTTTTGTCCTGAATATAAAGTGTCATGTTTGGGGCAAATCCAATACAAAATATTACTGAGTACCAGTCTCCATATTTTCAAGCACAGTGGTGGTGGCATCATGTTATGGATTGGAGCTAAGCACAGGCAAAATCCTAAAGGAAAACCTGGTTCAATCCACTTTCCACTAGACACTGGGAGATTAATTCACCTTTCAGTGGGACAATAACCTAAAACACAAGGCCAAATCTACACTGGAGTTGCTTACCAAGAAGACATTCCTGAGTAACCGAGTTACAGTTTTGACTTAAATCTACTAAAAAATATATGGAAAGACCTGTAAATTGTCTAGCAATGATCAACAACCAATTTGACATAGCTTGAAGAATTTTGAAAATAATAATGGGCAAATGTTGCACAATATAGGTGTGGAAAGCTCTTAAGAGACTTACCTGGAAAGACTCACAGTTGTAATCGTTGACAAAGGTGCTTCTACAAAATATTGACTCAGGGGTGTGAATACTTGTAAAGAAGATATTTCTGTCTTACATTTTCAATACATTTGCAAAAATGTCGAAAAACTTTTCACTTTGTCATTATGGGGTATTGTGTTTAATCCTTTTGAAGTCAGCCTGTAACACAACGAAATGTGGAATAAGTCAAGGGGTCTGATACATTCTGAAGGCAGTGTATGTCCAATATGGAAAAATCTGTTGGATTTAAGCTGATGGGCCACTATAAGGGCTGCAAAATGAGCAGCAACGCTCCTCTGGGTGTAAACTCTGTGGATTTGGAAACTATAAGTGCTACTGAGTAGAATGGACCCCGCTTTTACTGCGACACAACGTACAGGAGATTGTGTACAACGGTGCAGTATGTCCAAAAAGTACTGAACATAGTGCAATAGGAATGGGCTAATTAACAATGGGATTTTTAAACTGCTTTCTAAAGTTGATTATTATAATTATAATAATTGTATTATTATTAATATTGTTATTACTATTATTATTAATAGTAGCATTATAAATAATGTTTTGTTATTTGTATTACTGTTGTTTCCATGATAACTATCTAGTAGGCCTAATCATTACTTTTAATACTGTTAACAATAATAAACAATGCTATAATATTATTTGTGCTATAAAAGCAATTAACTTTTCATTTTTTCATATTGTTAAACAACAGTTCAAGTCTGCTAACATTTCCTCATAAAATTTCACGATTTTCGACCATTTATTATTTTTCACCTTCTTCGTTGTGGGACTTTTATTTTGAAGGAAAATCGACAAGGTCCCAGATTTATTCTTGCTAGGTTTTGCTTATTCTTGCTGGTGGAAGGCAGGTGATTCTCGCTTGCAGTTAGTTCCTCAGTAAACACAAATGTGTTCATGTCATCAGCAAGACTGAGCTTCTTCTTCCTCTTCTTCGTTGAGGTTTAACAGCGGCTGGAATCCAATTTATGTTGCATTATACAATGGGTGTGTCTAATCCTGAATGCTGATTGGTTAAAACTGCCTTCCAGCCGGTGTCTATTCCACAAGTTACCACCGGCTAAATCTATGAAGTTAAAATGCCTATTTACTCTGTTCCATCTGACTGCGCAATCCACTGTTTCATCAGCCCAGCCAGGCAATTTATCAACTTGATCTCCACTATAAAAAGCTAGACATTATCGTACATTTCTTTTAGACTAACATTTAGTTTTCAACAGCAGAGATTTGTATAAACCTTGTTGTATGTCTCTCCGACATTTGCAACATTGTTTTTGCATTTGCAACATTGTTTTAATATTCAAATTCCATCTCCAGCTGTCCCATAGTAATGAACGAGTTGGGACGAGACAGACAGGCAGGCAGCGTTTCTTAGGGGGAGGGTAGAAGGATTACTTTTATCCTATCCCAGGTATTCCTTAAAGAGGTGGGGTTTGAAGTGTCTCCGGAAGGTGGTGAGTGACTCCGCTGTCCTGGCGTCGTGAGGGAGCTTGTTCCACCATTGGGGTGCCAGAGCAGCGAACTGTTTTCACTGGGCTGAGCGGGAACTGTGCTTCTGCAGAGGTAGGGGGGCCAGCAGGCCAGAGGTGGATGAACGCAATGCCCTCCTTTGGGTGTAGGGACTGATCAGAGCCTGAAGGTACGGAGGTGCCGTTCCCCCCACAAATACGACGACCAATAGGCATGGATCCACTTTCTCCACTAATCGTACTCCCACTGTGCCAGAGTCATCTCGGACATTTTCCTGATCACTGGGGTGAGGCTCGGAAACCTTCACCTCACCTGATGACACAGGTTCTTTCTCCTCACTTTTGTCAGGATCAATTTGAAGTTCACTATCCGTCGGCTGCTCAGGGTCTTCAGGCGCGTAACATGCATTTTTCTCTCCTGTACTTGACCCAAAAGAGAAAGTACTCGGCTTGTATTTTGCAGTCGGTTCGGGTTTGCAACTTGCGCCTCGCTTCTTCTCGCCATCCGCCCTCTTCTTCGTCCGGTCCTCCGACACAATGTCTTCCATCTCCTTGTGGGACTTCAGGAAACTCAGTATCGAGCTGCCCGCTGCTGCCATGCTCCCTTAAGAAACCTGTCCACGTCATCCACAACAAAGCTATTGCACCATCCAGGGGTGTATTTCAATAGTCCAAAGTGGTTTCCTCTCCACGTGTCCTTGTCTGGACTGATAAAGTAGGCCTCAACTAAACCTTGCCTAAACTAAACCTCAACTAAATCTCACAGAAGATTAAGGAAAATATAGGTAATTGTTGACTACTGAGATGTACACTATGGGGAATCAATATAGTCTAAAGATGCTTTATCTCCTCTTCTGTTATCCTTCATTGACAATGATCTGAAAATAAAATCTGGACAGGTTGAATCAGGTTCCTTGGTAGGTTTCCATATATCTTCTCAGATCGTTGCAGCAGAAATAGAGGAGATGAGGAAATGCATGAGTGCGACCTTAGTGATTGCACGACCTCGTCAAGAGGTTAAGACCTCTTAGTGTAATGGTAAATGTATCGAAGGAATCCAGGTTCGAGTCCTGGTCAGGCTATCTTCAGAATTAGCTTTAATATGAAATTCTGCAAAGGTTAAAGTAGGTATTGTGCGTGCACTGTAGATACTCACTGAATCTCCTTCCACCTTTACCCATCAGAATTCAGATAATTCAGCTTGTAATGGACTTTATAATTTTGTGTTGTTTGATGACACAAACAAGGATCAACACATTAGAAGCAAAAAACGTAAATACTCAAAATAAACAAGACATAATTTTGTCTATACTTGCATAGCTATATACTGTACATTGAACTAGTTTTATGCAATTGTATGGCTCGTCAAGTGCTTAATGATAGATCTTTAAACTTTGTGCACCTCCTTGAATCATCGCATACAATAATGATCATATATTCTCAAATGAGCCCCACTGATGTTTTTCCCGTCTTATTTTGTTTATCCTGATTTCACCTTAGAATAAACCTAAACTTCATTATCCCATCACATACACATGAGATATCAACAATTTAAACAGTGTGCATTCTACTCTGCAAATCCTCCTTTGCAAGAAGCAGGTCATGGCATAGCTCTATCGGCATAGTCCTGACAAAGAGGACATGTGAGATTGGGAGATTGGGAGATGTGGAGAGAAGGGATTAAATCATCTGACATGTTTCAAATGGAAGCAGACTCACCATGGTTGTGCCCCCAATGGCACCCTTTCCCCCCCATAGGGCCCTGGTCAAAAGTAGTGCACTATATAGGGAATAGGATGCCATTTGGGACGTAGCCCAGGCCAAGCATCTATTTCAGCCCTTCTCTTTCAGGTTGTATTCAGAAGTAGAGGGAACAGCTTCATTGATTTCATCCTGCATTGATTAGCTGTGTTACCATTGGCACAGGAATGAGTGACTGCAGCTGTTTGTTGTTGATGCTGTGTCAGTGCCAGATCCTCCTCTGTTAGGTGAGATGCCTAATGTTGTCTTCATAATGACTTGGGTCACTTCTCAGCATTCCATCACAAGAAAGCGTCATTCGTTTTCTCTAAAACCTGCAACGTATTACATGAATAAGTATTATTTATCTCATTCTATAGTATTAATATTTGTATCTGTGTGTGTGTGTGTGTTTGTGTGCATGCATGTGTGTGTGTGTCTGTGTGCATGCATGCATGTGAGTGTTCCTCACCTGAGTGCTGTGGAGTATGACCCCAGGAGTGATTGGAAGCCCACTATGTTTGAATCTCTCATACCCTGACCTCTCCACAACCAGTAATTTCAAAGACGACTCGCTCTTCTTTATCAGCATCACAACGTCCTCAAAGTACTCATTCTCTACATTCTGGCCATTCACTTCCACAACTACATCCCCTTCCCACAGTCCAGCCCTATGTCCTGAGCCCTTTACCACCACCTGCAGGACAAAAGAAAACTGTAGTCATAACCGTGCCACTCATTTCTCATAGGAACCATCTTAACACCTGCCCTCCTCCTTATAGGAATGCTTGTGGAAAACAACACAGCAGATCAATATCAGGAACTTTTGATTAATGATAGCTGTTACTCATTAGCACAACTTTGATTGGGGATGTTTCCAATTGCCTATTTATGTCAGGAAACATCAATAATTATAGACATCAAATAAATGAGCGAGCGAGAGATAGATGACAAGGGTGTTATGTTGTTGATGTTCAAAGGAATACCTGGCCTATGAAAGTTCCTGGCTCATGTTGAACACAGCCCAGATTAAACCCAAAGCCAGATTCTTCTCTCTGGAGGACACAGAGTCTTGGACAGGGAAGTGAACCATGCTCGCTTTTCCTCAGCCCATCCTGAATCTCAGTGCAAGGGGACTGTGTCTTCCTCTTCCCCTCTCCTTCTGGCAGATTGTCCTCATGAAATAGCAGGGGAGATATACCCAACTGCAGTATGGAACAGAATAGGCTGTTTTTGACTGGGAAGGTATTTTTAGTTGACATAATTCTAAGACAATCTTGTATTTGGTCTCAGCATTAATCTCAGCAACATCTTAACATAAGCATAATCTTACTGTAATTTCCTCCTGAGGATCAATACAATAAAATTAAATTCAGGAAAACTCAGAGGATCCTACTAACTACAGTATCAATATTCTAGCACCAGAACTTGCTTAACTCCTATTCTCCAAACTGCACATGACCTCCGTCCGCTTACACACCTGTGTGTAGAAGTCTCTTCCATGTATGGGTATGGTGGTGAGGCTAACCTGCTTGCCACTCTTCCTCACTTTCCTGACAATATCCTCATGCTGCATGGACTCTGAAGGCTGCCCATTGACCGCCAGCAGCAAGTCTCCATCCTGCATACCAGCCTCTTCTGCTGGACTCCCCACATCCACCTCACGGAGTACGTGAGCTGGAATCAACAGCAAAAAAATTCAGCTCAGCCAGCAGGTATAATGCTTATTACTTGTTATAAGCATGTATGAGTCTTTCTAATGTCCTATTACAAGGTTTGTAATGTGTATAGTATGTCTGTCTATGCAGCACATTTTGTACGGACTTAGAATGACTGTTATTTAGTCAGGATCATTAAGAGATGATAATAAGATATTATAAGGTGGTCATAGTAGGTGCTTGTAACATGGTCATGCATGCTTAAAACAAATGGAAGTTTGTAGCAAAAAAAGCATATGTATTGTTAGATGATGTGTGCGTACTGTATGTGTGCATCATTCTCACCAATACGACCCCCTGATGACAACCTCTCTTGTCGTAATAGGAAGCCGTATCCATCTGACCCCTGCACCAGATGCATCGTTGTGGGTCTGTGTGGCAGGTTGTGAGAGCCGGCCATGATAGGCAAGATGGGCAGTTTCCGCCGGATGTAGCTCGCTTCACTTTCTCTGTCGATGACTAGGACGGTCACATAGACGCTACATTTCTTCACCTGAGCAGTATAAAGAGCTAAACTTGAGGGAGAAATGAGGAACGTGCTCGCACGTGCACACACACAGACATACGAAGACACATACAGAGACACATACAGAGACACACACACATCTGCCATGTGAGTTTGTTTACCAAGAGCAGTTCCGAGAAGGAGGGTCTGTATGTTTACCATTTTACTGATAGCTGAATAGGTGAGCGTTGACACCATGGAACCGTTGATCCACACCAGTCTATCTCCACTACGCACCCCTGCCCTCTCTGCAGGACCCTCACTTACTGTGCTCAACATGTATCGACCCTTCTGACCTGGAGAGATTCAAACAGACACAATCAAAACATCTTCACAGAGATCCTCTCTTCAGTAATCAAATAAAGTCTTATTTGTCACATACGCCGAATACAACAGGTGTAGACTTTACCGTGAAATGCTTACTTACGAGCTCTTTCCCAACAAAGCAGAGTTAAAAAGTATGAAAAAAAATAAATTGTAACGCAATAAAATAACAATAACGAGGCTATATACAAGGTACCGAGTCAATGTGCAGGGGTATGAGGTAGTTGAGGTAATATGGACATGTAGGTAGGGGTAAAAGTGACTAGGCAATCAGGATAGATAATAAACAAAGTAGCAGCAGCGTATGTGAAGAGTGTGAAAGTGTGTCTATGTGTGAGTGTGCAGTATGTGTGTGGCGTCAATATGCGTGTGTGTGTGTGTGTGTGTGTGTGTGTGTGTGTGTGTGTGTGAGTGTGAGTAGAGTCCAGTGAGTGTGCATAGAGCCAGTGCAAGAATGTCAGTGCAAAAATAAGGGGGTCAATGCAAATAGTCCGGGTAGCCATTTGATTAACTGTTCAGCAGTTTTACGGAGAACCCTTTTTGATTCCAGGTAGAACCCTTTTGGTTCCAGGTAGAACCCTTTACACAGAGGGTTCTACATGGAACCCAAAATAGTTCTACCTGAACAAAAAAGGGTTCAGGGCCCATGCCAAATATTTTCAGCCTCATAATCATACTATCAAATCAAATCAAATCAAATTGTATTGGTCACATGCGCCGAATACAACAGGTGCAGACATTACAGTGAAATGCTTACTTACAGCCCTTAACCAACAGTGCATTTATTTTAAACAAAAAAAGTAAAAATAAAACAACAACAAAAAAAGTGTTGAGAAAAAAAAGAGCAGAAGTAAAATAAAGTGACAGTAGGGAGGCTATATATACGGCGGGGTACCGGTGCAGAGTCAATGTGCGGGGGCACCGGCTAGTTGAGGTAGTTGAGGTAATATGTACATGTGGGTAGAGTTAAAGTGACTGTGCATAAATACTTAACAGAGTAGCAGCAGCGTAAAAAGGATGGGGTGAACATTTACAGGCCTAAACATTTACATGAACTCTGCACAACATTTTGAGATAGAAGCCATAGTTTGATTGAGTGGCAAACATAATCATTTCTCAACCTTCTCTCGACCATCTCTCGACTAACCCTAACCCTATATCAACCGACGTTGATAACCTGGGTTCAATTCCACAGTCCGGCGTTTCTTAAATTTGACTCCACCCTTATCTGCCTCCCCATCTCCCCCTCTCTCCTTCCTACTGTCTAGCCAAAAAAGATCACGGAATGAATAACTCATAGCTACCTTCAATGGGGATGATGCTGATCCCCAGACCTAAGACAGGGTCTCTGGTGATGTGGCACAGCCTGGGCCGGGAACACGTCTCCCCCCGGTAAGCCCTGGTCAGAGCCTGGAGGTCCAGTCCCTGGGCCAGTGCCTCCTTATACTCCTCCCCCTTCAGAACCAGCAGGAACAGCTGCAGCCCACACGCCTGGATCCTCTGCACCACCTGTCAATCAAAGCAGAACATGCTGCAGCTAAGAAACAAAGACTCTGTTTAGACCAAGTAGGTAAGCCTTGTCGGAGCCAGAATGGCCCATAGGGCAGGAGCCTGTTTATGTAGCGAGGGGCAGCTTTATGTGCATGTACACCCCCTGGACAGGACGCTAGTCTGTTGTATTGAGGCCAAGTATTTGGCACATATTGTACACTTTGAACAATGTGGCTAATTTTCAAATGAAAGTGAGGCAGAGGACACTGTTGGAGACATTGGAAGAGAAGTGGTTCTCTCAGGTCTCTTAAAGTCTGGTTCTGACCCACATGTGATGAAGCAGACCCACTTTACATAGGGAACTCAAATCTGTGTGCCAAAGCTTTAAGAAACGTGTGCACAATGATTCCACTGGCATAACGGGACGTCTGGTTCTCACCCTGGGGAACTCCATGTTGTCGACAAAGTCCTCGTTGACCTCCAGCACATGGTCCCCGTCCCTGAGCCCACTGAGTTCTGCAGGACTCCACGGATCCACCTGGCGGACAACATAGCCCCGGCAGCTCCTCTCCATACTCAGATGGAAGCCAAAACTCTGGCCCTCTTTGCACTTTATCTGGCACAGGCGGGGTACCGGACTCAGGTCTGGCTCTAGAGGGCAAGACAAAACACTGCCATTGACATAGGATGGGCATTGTGTGTGGATACCTAAAGAAGTCAGGCTTATCTTGATTACTATGATTGATGAACTAGTGTTAGACAGATCATTTTCCATGTGTTGGAATGGTGGATCATTTTGGATGTGTTCATTCTCAAACCTTACCAGGGTCGTCCGAGATGACCAAGGCTGGATTGTCGATCCCCTCTTTTGGATTGAAGGTGAACCTTCGCGTAAGGAACATTAAAAATATAAAAGTTGAAAGAAGTGGCTTTAAGGATGTGTGTTAATGACACATTCGCTAATGTCCTATTTTGTATTATGCAAATTGTCTCCAGTCCAATTCTTAGCCATCAAAACAAAAAACTATAATCACTCCTCCTACCGTGGAAATTCCATTGCATCCTCAAGACCTAGAATGACAGAAAAAAGAGAATGACAAAAATCCCTCAAGTTTTTTTTCTCTGCAGTAATGATTCCAGGAATGACCTTCTCCCTGTGGCTGTGTGTCCTTGGTCCAAACATCCAGCTTACTCATCTCCAACTGAGATATAGTGCCTTCAGAAAGTATTCACACCCCTTGACTTTTTCCACATTTTGTTGTGTTACAGCCTAAATTTAAAATGGATTAAATGTTTTACAAATTGTCACTGCCCTACACACAATACCCCATAATGTCAAAATTGAATTATCTTTTTTGACATTTTTACAAATGAATAAAAAGTGAAAAGCTGAAATGTCTTAAGTCAATAAGTATTCAACCTCTTTGTTATGGCAAGCCTAAATAGGTTTAGGATACCTATTGGTAGATGGGTAAAAAACTAACAGATATTCAATATCCCTTTGAGCATGGTGAAGTTATTAATTACACTTTGGATGGTATAGCAATACACCCAGTCACTACAAAGATACAGGCTTCCTTCCTAACTCAGTTGCCGGAGAGGAAGGAAACCACTTAGGAATTTCACCATGAGGCCAATGGTGACTTTAAAACAGTTAGAGTTTAATGGCTGTGATAGAAAAAAACGGAGGATTGATCAACAACATTGTAGTTACTCCACAATACTAACCTAATTGACAGAGTGAAAAGAAGGAAGCCTGTACAGAATACAAATATTTCAAAGCATGCATCCTGTTTGCAACAAGGCACAAATAAAATGTGGCAAAGCAATTAACATTCTGTCCTGAATACAAAGTGTTATGTTTGGGGTAAATCCAATACAACACATTACTGAGTACCACTCTCCATGTTTTCAAGCATAGTGGTGGCTGTATCATGTTATGGGTATGCTTGTAATCGTTAAGGACTGGGTAGTTTTTCAGGATAAAAAATAAACGGAATGGAGCTAAGCACAGGCAAAATCCTAGAGGAAAACCTGGTTCAGTCTGCTTTCCAACATTGGAGTTGCTTACCAAGAAGACAGTGAATGTTCCTGAGTGGCCGAGTTAGGTTTTGACGTAAATTGACTTGAAAATCTATGGCAAGACCTGAAAATGGTTGTCTAGCAATGACCAACAGCCAATTTGACAGAGCGTGAAGAATTTTGAAAATAATAATGGGCAAATGTTCAGGTGTGGAAAGCAATTAGAGACTTACCCAGAAAGACTCACAGCTGTAATCACTGCCAAAGGTGCTTTTACAAAGTATTGACTTACTGGTGTAAATTAGATATTTCTGTATAACATTTTTTTTTAAACATGAAAATAATTATAGAAACACGTTTCACTCTGTCATTATGGAATATTGTGTAGGTGAGAAAAAATATATATTTAATCTTTTTTGAATTCAGGCTGTAACACAACAAAATGTGGAATAAGTGAAGGGGTATGGATACTTTCTGAAGGCACTGTATGATCCCCCGGCCCAGTCCGGGTGCATGAGCATCACTGGACACAGTCAGAGGTGATCATTAGCTCAAAGATTTCATGTCTCTCCAGCATCCAGCCCTTCTATTTTTCTATGTTTAGCTGTACAGTAAATGTCCTTACAGATTACTTTGATGAATGAATCGTACTGAGAGAAAAACATGTGACCGTGTCAATATAGCATTTGATAGGCACAGTCAAGTCATTCATTACTTATTACTGTAACGTAATTCTAAGGTTAACCTTCATCTTTCATCATAAATATCATAATGACTAACATTAGGATGAGGAGGATACTCACACTCACACGCCCCAGCATGCCAGTCCTTATACAAGCATTTCTCATTTGTAAACAGAATTCATCCCTTCCCTTCCTGCTCGACTGTTGCACACACACACACACACACACACACACAGACAACACATACCCACATTCAACCTCTTGGCAAGGAGAGGTCTGTGCAGGCTATCAGGTTGTTAGTGGTGATATCTGCAGTGTCATGTTCCCAGCTATCTGCTGACTGTCATTATTCTAGCTGTGGAGGGACCAAGCAGCTTTTATCACAGGGCCTTTATTAAAGGAATGCTGTCTTTTTTCATTCTCTATTATAGATAGACATAGCAAGGACTGCCCATGTTGTATGTTGACTATCAACATGTTTATTTTGGATACAGCAGTCAATGTAGGCTAGCATATTCATGTATGCTGAGGGGGTAGCAGTTTACAATTCATTATTCATCCAAAAAACGCTAAAATGTACAATCCAGTCTTCATTCTCATTTTGGAATGAAACTTGTTACCTCGTAGAGGTAGAGACATTCATTCCCAGCACTGTCACATAGCACAGAAGGCTACCTTTTATCACCAATGATTAAACACACTTTAGAACACACTCACACTGACTCACAGAGAGAACGCATGTCAGAATATACCTAAAGGCTATTGTAATGTAAAATGCTATTTAAATATACAAATCTCATATTGTGTACTCGTTCGATTTCTAAAGCAAGACCAGCCTAGTGAA